>NC_092874.1:341735985-342951819 GCF_028372415.1 Notamacropus eugenii | reverse complement strand
CTAATACTGAGAAAGGTCTCATGAGTTGCAAAGCTTTCCATATAAGAATGTAAACAGTTCAACTGTAATAAGTCCTTTATAATTTCTCTTTCCTGTTTATCTTTTCATACATCTCTTGATTCTTATGTTTGAAAGTCAAATTTTCTACTCAGTTCTGATCTTTTCATCAAGAATACTTCAGTCTGCTATTTCACTGAATGTCCATTTTTCCCCCTTGAAGTACTATATATTCGGTTTTGTTGAATAGGTGATCCTTGGTTTTAATTCTAGCTCCTTTGACTTCCTGAATATCATATTTCAAGTCATCTAATCCCTTGATGTAGAAGCTGTTAAATCTTATTTTATCCTGATTGTGTTTCTACAGTATTTGAATTGTTTCTTTCTGGCTGCTTGTAGTGTTTTCTCTTTAACCTAGGACCTCTGGAATTTGGCTACAGTATTCCTAGTTTTCTTTTTGGGATCTCTTTCAGGAAGTGATTGGTGGATTCTTTCAATTCCTATTTTACCCTCTCATTTTAGAATATCAGGGCAGTTTTCCTTCATAATTTCTTGAAAGATGATGTCTAGGCTCTTTTCTTGTTCATGACTTTCACTTAGTACAATGATTTTTCACTTGTCTCTCCTGGATCTATTTTCCAGGTCAGTTGTTTTTCAGTGAGATATTTCACAATGTCTTCTATTCTTCATTTTCTTGGTTTTGGTTTATAATTTCTTGATTTCTTTTAGAGTCATTAACTTTCGTTTCCTAAATTCTAATTTTGAAAGAATTATGTATCTTCAGTGAGTTTTTGAATCTCTTTTTACCCTTGTTCAGTTCTACTTTTTAGGACATTCGTCTCTTCATTGGCTTTTTGGACCACTTTTACCACTTGTATTAGTCTATTTTTTAAGGTGATCTTTTCTTCAGCAATTTTGGAAGTCTCTCACTGGCAAGCTCTTGATTAATTTTTCATGATTTTCTTGTATCACTCTCATTTCTCTATCCAATTTTTCCTCTACTTCTCTTACTTGATTTTCAAAATCAAAATTAAAAAAAAAAGATTCTCAAAATACTTTCTCAGCTCTTCTACAATCTGTGACCAATTGACAATTTTCTTGCAGGCTTTGGATGTAGGAGGCTTTGACTTTATTGTCTTCTTCTGGTTGTATGTTTTGATCTTCCTTGATACCAAAGTGAGATTCCATACTCTCAATTTTTTCCTGCTGTTTGCTCACTTCCCCAATCAATAATTTGTCTTTTTAGCTCTTTGTTAAGGTAGGACTCTGCTTCCAGAGGGAAGAATTCACTGCCCCAAGTTTCAAGGGTTTTGTGCAATTGTTTTCAGAAATATTTCTGGGGACCTGTAAATTTTAGTTCTTCCAAGGTTGTGTGATCAAAGGAGAGGAGTTGCTTATGTAATCACAACCACTTGTTTCTGACTTGGAGCTGGGAGGAGGATTTTCTATTCACCATTGCCAAGCCAGCCCTCCTTCTCACCCCAGGACCACCACTGAGAACTATAACCCAAATTCAAGCTAGGGCAAAGCAAGAGAATACTGCCAAGATCCCTGCTAAGAACTCTGGAAGCAGTCACCACAGCTGGGACTGGGGCCAAACCACACTCCTCTCTCACCCAGGTCTAACAGATCTTTCTTACTGACTTTCTTAGTTGTCTTTGGTGTTTATGGATTGAGAAATTTGGAAACAACCTCAACTTCCAGTGATTCTGTCCCCTGAGCTCTTCTCCAAGTGTTGTCGGGGCCCAGTCTGTACTGGCACAGACCATACTGGCCTGCACTCGTCTCCCAGCCAGGTGCAACAGATCTTTCCTGTTGACCTTACAGGCTGTGTTGGGTTAGAAATTTGTTTCACTCTGTCATTTTGGAAGGTCTGCTGTTTTAGAATTCGTTTAGAGTTATTTTTTACAAGTATTTTGAGGGATTTGGGGAAGAACTCAAAGAAGTCCTTGCTTTCCCTCTGCCATCTTGGCTCCACCCTTGATCTCTTTGTCTTTAGTTATGTAGGCAAAAGTAGTATTGGTATACTCATTTTATAGATTAGAAAATTGAAGCTCAGGACATATGATTAGGAAGCTGGGAAATGCAGAACTAAAATAAAAGTCATTGTTATCTGTTCATTGGATTTTTAAATCACATATTGAGGTGATGGTATTTAGAACTGGAAAAGACTTTAAAAGCCATCTAGTCCAACTCTAATTTGATAGAGAAGAAAACTGAAACCCTGCAAAAGATGAAATGGTTTATTCAAAATTACACAGGTAAATCCAAGATTAAAATACAGATTTTCTTAATTCACACTTTAAATATGTTTTACATGTCTTTTCCTATTTTCAGGAAATAGTTAAGTCATGAACTATACCCTACTGTTAATTCATAAACTTATGTAGTAGAATTTTCTTGCTTTAAAAAAACCGCACATACATATGTATACACACACACACACACACACACACACACACACTACCTCCCTAGTCTTTTTTTTTTATTGGCTGTACAAACTTTTAGGCCTATGTCACAATAAGGGAACAGCCATATTTTTATAAGAGGGAAAAAAGTCACTTGAAATATCTCTCAAATCTCTTTAAAATCTGTGCTTTCAATATGTTATTACTTCAGAAGCAAAATAGACTTTCACCTACATAAGATATATAGCAGAGGCTTAGAATTTCATAACCAGTGACTATTGTTTGGAACCTTGATTCCAGTGACTGGGGTTGTATTAAAGATGATTTACTGACAAACTGAGTCAGAAAGAGCCACCCATTTAAAAGAATTTAAGAGCAAATAAGGAGAAACAATTTCTTCCCCGCTTATTTTTGCTAAGATTGGTATTTGACAGACTTCCATGGTTTTCTAAAAAAAGCAGAGTGTATTTCTTATCCCTGCACCCACCTCCAGAGTAATGGTATGCATAAGAGCAGGGAAGAGAGAACACATAGGTGAACTAGACCTCAAGTCCCTGGATTCCTCTTTTGTTTTTTTTAATTTCATCTTTGAATCTAACTTACTGAATCTTCCTCCTCAGGGATGTAGGTTTCCAGCCTCAATGTCTTCCTCATGAGCTTGAGAAGACTGAATTTGTGTGCCTAATGCCTAGAGTAGGGAGAAACTTACTCCTATTATAAGTGCTTCATAGAGGAGGATTCAAATTGCTCCAAACAGAAGACACTTGGAAGATGCCATAGCTGAAAGCATGAAGAGAATCCAAGCCAGACTTCTGAGTTGTACTGTAAGCACAGGGCAGAACAGAAAGTGAAATAAGTGTTCAGCAATTCCACAGAGTCATTTGGGAGAGTAAAACAGGCACAATGGCACATTAATTCATGCTTATGAATATGTTGCATTTTAACCATTTTCGTTATTGTTCTTTCTCTTGTTGGAGAAAATAAATAACTGTTTATTTTTAACCTGTACCTACTTTGTATATTGAATACCTTTTGTAGAACATACCTTACTTATTCCCTTTTAGGGGATGCTCTATATGAGTCATAATAAAATTTTGTTATAGAGATTCTCCTTCCCCACCAGAATTAAAGGATGATGATTCATTGTATCAGAGAATCCAAGGTAACGCTGTTTGGGGTCAGAATCACACCTGGTCCTGGTTTATTAAGAAAGAAAACAATCTCAATAAAATTTTTAAAAAATTATGATTTCCTTAGTGCAACATAGGCTCCATGTTTTGTACAGTGACATTAAGTAATAATTTAAAAAAGGGCTAGGCAGCTAGTTTTTATAAGCAAGAGAATTCAGTTGTTTAAATTCCTAAATGGAAAGTAAATCACAGATCTAAACAAATAAATTGTGGGTGTATCATATGGAATCCAGGGCAGATTTTCTTAGAATAGGGTGATAATATATCTTCTGGGTTCTCAATATCCCAGTGTGGAAAATCCAAGAAAAGGAGATGAGTAGCCAAAAGCCAGAGCCCTTTTCTGGGAGTGGCTACCTATTGTGCTATAGGGACAAATGTTTCATGATAGTTTTTCTAAAGTTTCTAATTGGTTTCATGAGTTGCCTCCAATATACTACATATTTGTTACAGTATCTGTAACAGTGTAAGCTGTTAAAAGTACTTGTTTCCTTTTTGTTATAATAGATTAGTCAAATACGTGCATAATACTCATGTCTTTGACAGCCAACAACATTCTCTTTTGACAAAGTGAAATCAGAAAATGTGTAGGCACAGGAACAACTGAGGAAAATCCTGTAAAATCCACACTGTGTACAAAGTGTGTACAACCAGTGGGTTCAATTTTTTTTAACTCTCGGTCATCACTCCTGTAACACACACACACACACACACACACACACAGCGTGTGTGTGTGTGTGCGTGCATATATGTATATGTTATGTACATGATTATGTATGGATGCATGTATGGATGTATACATGTGTAAATGTATCTATACATAATTCATATATCAATATTTCATAATAATGATTCTACATATATATTTATTTTATACTTATGTCCTGTTGACTGGAATATATGATCTTTTGAAACTTCAAGTATTGTCAAAACACTCAGTTCTATTGGCAAATTCTATACTATAGGAGCTGCAATTTCGAACTATCTTACAAATTGTTTTTATAAAGTAAATATATATATATAGTTTATGTTTCGCCTATATTTTCACAAATTCATTCTGAAGTTCAGTCCCTGTTACTTAAAGATTGACCTCTTCTTTTTCTTTCTTATGGAATTTTCCTACAAAAACCCATATTTTTCTTAACAATTTCTACTTAGCCTACTTAAAGTGTTTTCATGTATGCCTTCTTTGATGATACTATTTGAGTCTTATTCTTTCCTAAGGTACATGGCATGCTTCTAAGTTTAGTTTTTATAACCTGATACACTACAATTTATTGATAAATTATAAATATATTATTTATTAATTGTTATTAACTATTAATAATTTATAATAACAATAAACCGCATGATATGTTATATATTGTCAGTAACCTGGTAATAATTATTAACATCAGTTATTATTAATTATATTGTTAATCAATTATATAAATATATTTAAATATGTAAATAAAATATATTATAGAAACATAACATTTAATTTATTAAACCCCTACTATGTGACAGATACTGTGCTAAGTCCTGGGAATATAGAAAGATAAAAATAAAAAAACAGTCTCTGCCCACAAGGAGCATACAATTTAATTGAGGGAAATAACTATAGTAGAGAGACAGACAGATATATCTATGTCTACATCTGATCAGTAAGAGAAAATTAATAGATGGAAGAAACTGAAATTAAAGAGGACTGAGGAAGACTTCCTAAAGAAGATAGGATTTTAGTAGGGCCTTAAAGAAATCCTGGGAGATCAGAGTGAAGAAGGGAAAGCATTCCAGGCTCAAGGGAGAGTCAGAGAAATTGCCCGGAGCCAAGATACAGATATCATGTTCATGTAACACTCAGAAAGCCACTGTTTCTTTTCACAAAGTCAAACGTTTCTTACTTATTTCACATTTTTATCTTTTTTTTCCCTTTTCTGCTTGGTTGTTGAATTTATATTAGGGAAAATGTCTTCATTAACTTATCCCCATTGTGGACAAAATCATTTTCGAGAATGGTTGCAAGCAATTCAAAATTCCTCAGTGTGCATGAGCCATGTCAATTGCTCCTCCCAATTGCAAAAGCAGGCAAATCAAAGAAATAGGGCACATAATGGCAGATAAAATTCAATATAGAAAAATTCAAGTGAACTATTTTTTATCCCAAGATGTTAGGTCTTTATGTGAGACTGCTCAATGCGACTGAAAATTCACTTGAACAGAGCATATCAAAATTGCTTTTGGTGTTAATTCTTTTGGGATGTTTGACCAGACTGGTTTCTTCTTCTCCTATTCTTCTTACTCATGTTGTAGCTGATTTTCTCTATGATTTCTCATGGCGTATAAGACTTGCCACTTAGTTTTCAGGATACGATTTAATGTGTTTTCAAAAGAATGGTATAATGATAAATATAAAATTGTGCTTTTAATCATATAAAGGTAAAAATTGGGAAGCTATGTTGAAGGCCAGAGACAAGATGGCAGAGTAAATATAGGTACTCTCCTGACTCAATCTCCTGTCAAATTCCCTTCCTAGCAACATTAAAATAATGCCTAAAAATGAAGTGACAGAATGCAATGACAATTTACATGGAAAAATCTTTCCTATTTGTCAATAGGCCCATGTGACCTGTTTAAATCACATGTAAACCTAAGTCACATGTGGTGGAAGGAACTTGCTTAATGGGTGGAACAGAATGAGTGGAGCAGAACTGAGAGGAAGTGAGTGAGAGAAGTTAGAGCAGAGAGGGAGAGGACACAGGCAGGCAGACAGCTAGGCTCTGAGTGTTTGTTTGTTTGTGGGAAGTCCTCAGTGGGGTTGAAGATGGGTAGATTGGAGAACGGTTTTGTCCCCTGTAGTGCTAATGTGTGTTGACTTCTTGGTTACTATGACTGATTTGGTTTTCTGGTGTCTGAATAAATGTTTTTTCTTCTGCCTTCTGTATGGAGAGTCTGTTATACTTTGTGATTGAGAATTTTGCTGGCATATTCCTAGTCTCCACCAGTGCTGTGAATATTGTCTTGGCAATACACAGAGCCAACAAAAAGACCAGGTGGAACAATCAGCAAGTATGGCCTGTCTCATTAGGGAAAGAATGGAGCATGCTCTAGAGCAGACCTGTCCAGCAAGGCAGCAGCATGCCTTGGTTAAAACAGTATTGGAAATGGTGACAAGTCTTAAGCTCTCGATTTATAGATGTTAAGGGGATTGGAAAACTGATGACAAGGAGAAGATTATAGGGGACTCTTTACTGGCTTGGGAAGCAAGACTCTGTTACATTGTTCATATATGATTCCAAGTTGCAGTTCCAGGGTGAGGAGCTAAAATCCTTGACACAGTTTTAGGGTGAAACAGAGTGCTTGTGATTGTTCATAGACCAGAGCACAGTCCAGGAGAGCATGACCACACCTCTCCTTAGATCATATCACCTTAGAAGAACTGAAAACTCGTAGATACCCAGGACTAGCTCTGAACATAGCAGCACAAAAAATCCTGCAGCTTGGAATAGTACCCCCTTCACCCTAGAAGGGGAATCCAACTTTAACATGAAAGTAAAAGTTAAGAAATAAGCTGAAAAGACGATCAAACAAAAACCAAAAAACTGACCAAAGAAAGTTATTATGGTGGTGACAAGGAAACTCAAAACATAAACTCAGAAAATAACAATGTCAAAACAGCAGCACCCAAAACCTCAAAGAAAAATGTGATTTGGTCTCAGGATTCTCCCCAAAATTGCAAAAAAAAAATCCTGGAAGAGCTCTAAAAATGATTTTAAAAATTAAACAATATAAGCACAAGAAAGTCAGAAAAAGGAATGAGAGTGATGCTAGAATATCATGAAAAAAATCAACAGCTTGGTAACAGAGAAACAAAAATACTGAAGAAAATAACATCTTAGAAAAAAGAATTAATCAAATTGTAAAAAAGACACAAAACTACTGAAGAAATGAACCCCTTAAACAGCAGAATTATACAAATAAAAAAGATGTTGAAAATTTCAATGAAGAAAAGAATTTTAAAATAGAATTGGCTCAGTGGAAAAGAGCTCCCTGAAGAAAATGATTATTTTAAAATTAAAATTGGGCAAGTGGCAGCAATTGACTCCATGAAACTTCAAGACACAATAAAACAAAATTACAAGAATAAAAAAAAAAATAGAAGTGTGAAATACCTCATCAATAAAACAACTGACCTGGAAAATAGATTGAAGAGAGACAATTGAAGAATTCTTGTACTACCTGAAGGATATGATAAAGAAAAATGTCTGGACATCACAAAATAGGAAATCAAAGAATCTATTTATCACCTACTAAGAAAGATCTCAAAATAAAATATCCCAGGAATATTATAGCCAAATTTCAGATCTCATATTTTCAAGAAGAAAATACTACAAGCAGCTAGAAAGAACCAATTCAAATGTCATGAAGCCATAATCAGAATAAATCAGGATTTAGCAGTTTCTACATTAAATTATCAGAGGCTAGGAACAGAGGGCAAAGGAATTGGGATTACAATCAAGAATCACCAGCCCACAATAATTGAGTATTATGTTTTTTGGGGGAAAAGGGGTGATGGACGTTCAAAGAAATAGAAGACTTTCAAATATCACTGATGAAAAAGATTGGAGATGAATAGAAGATTTGACTTTCAAATATCAAACTCAAGAGAAACATTAAAAAAGTTAAATAGGAAGGAAATCATAAGAAACTCAATAATTTTAAACTATTTACATTAGTACATGGGAATATTATACTTTTCACTCCTAAGAATTTTATTATGTTAGGATATTAGGAGTATACATACAGAGAAAGAGAGAGAGAGAGAAAGAAAGAGAGAGTGAGAGAGCAAGAGAGCAAGCTTGAGTATCAATTGACTCTAATGAAGTGATATTAAAAAAATAAGATCAAGGGATGAGGAAAAGGAATTCACTGGGATAAGTGGGGAGAGATAAAATGGAATAAATTAGCTCACATAAGAGGCTTTTATGGTGGAGGGGAAGATGGGATAAGATGTGAGGGGAATAAGAGAAAAAGACACAAAATGAAGGAAGGGAGGGTTACTTGGGGGAGGATGTGGTGCAAAGCAAAGCACTTTTGAGGAGGGATAGGATAACAGGAAAGGGACAGCCAGATAAAGAAGGGGAAAAGGAGGATGAAGGTAAATAAATTTATTAATCACAACAGTGAATGTGAATGGGTTGAACTCACTCATAAATCAGGAGTGAATATCAAGATTGTTTGCATGGTTTAGGAATAAAAGATGATACTATAATCAAATCAGGTGAGCATGGAAGAGTTTATCCATCAGTTCTATGAATAAGGGAAGGATTTATGACCAAACAGGAGATAGAGAGCCACACAGAATGCAAAATGGAGAATTTTGATAAAGTTAAATTGAAAAGTTTTTACACAAACCAAACCAATGCAGGCAAAATGAAAAGGAAAGTGAAAACTGGTAAAAATGCTCTACAAAATCTTTTTTCTGATAATGGACTCATTTTTACAATAGAAAAAAGTGAAGTGAAATTTATAAGAACACATTTCCTTTCCTATATGATAAATGGTACAAGGGCATGAAAATACAGTTCAGGCTGTATTCACATGAAGAAATCAAAGTTATCTAGAACATATAGAAATACTCTAAACCGATATTGAGTAGAAAAATGCAAATACGAACAACTGAGGTACTAACTCACACCTATGAGATAGACTAGTAAGAAAGAAAAGGAAAATGAAAAATGTTGAAGGTGATATGGGAAAATCATGACACTAAACATTGTTAATGGAATTGTTAACTGATCTAACCATTTTGGAAAGCAGTTTGGAACTATGCCCAAACGGTTATAAAACATCCACACCCTTTATTCAGCAATGCCACTATTAGGTCTGTATACCAAAGATATTTATATTAAAAAAAGAAAAAGAAAAGAGACTTGGGTGTACAAAAGTATTTGTAGTGGCTGTTTTATTGGTGGCAAAGAACTGGAAATTGAGGGGATGTCCATAAATTGAGAAATGGCTGAACAAGTTTTGGTATATGAATGTAAGGGAGTACAGTGTTGTAAGAAATCACAAGCAGGATACTTTTAGAAAAGTCTGGCAAGAGACGAAGTTATATGAAATAAAGTGCACAGAACCAGGAGAACTTTATGCCCAGTAACAGCAATATTGTACAATGGTCAATTGTGAATGACTTAGCAATCCTTAGCAATGCAATTATTCAGATATTTCTGAAGGACTTTTGAAGAAAAATGTTGTCCACTTCCATATAAAGAACTGATTGAGTATAAAGGCAGATTGAAGGATATTTGTTCTTAATTTATTTTTATTTTGGGTTTTTGTTTTCTTTAACCACATGATTAATTTCAAAATATAATTTACTTCATTGAACATGGATAACATATATGAAATTGCTTGTATTCTCAATGATGAGTAAGGAGGCAAGGGAAGGAGTTAAGCTGAAATTGAAAAACTTTCGAAAATGAATATAAATATTGTCTTTACAGGTGATTGGGAAACAATAAAATAGTATATAAAAAATTAAAAAAGAAAATGGTCCTACTAGATTATAGTAAAATGAGGTAGTCAGAGGTGTATGTATTCATAGCACAGTATATTGCTCATAGTACTTGATTAACAAAGTAGGGACACATTGCATTGAGTTCTGACCCTCAAATCAAGAAGAAGAGTTCAAATGTTGCATCATACACTTCTAGCTGGGAGACCCCAAGAAGTTATTTAGCCTTTCTAAGCCTTACTTTGCTCCTCTTGAAAATGGGGATAATGATATTGTTGTGGATTGTCATGAGCATCAAATGCAATAACATATGTGAAATACCATGAAAATCTTAAAGCATGACAAGAATGCCAACAATTATTAACTAATATTTGGCCAAAGTAAACCCATATGGTAATAGCCAAAATGTGCCTTTACAACTGAGAAATGTGCTTCCACTATAGTATTTCAGAGACTCAAAACACTCTATTTATATATGTTCTAAATAAAGCATAGTGGAAGTATTCTAGAGATGTATACATTTAAGGATATTTTTTAATACCAGTTTCCATACTCACTTTTGTGGGTATATTCTCTGCTATATTTTCAGGCAATAGAATATCTTTTAGACAGATCACAGTAAAAATATGGAGCATTTTTCCAGTGCTTAGAGGGGACAATGAAGCATAAATAAAGAAAAAGAGTTTTTTTCCAGTTGCATGGTCAGAAAGACACTATTTGCCTCCACTCCAACTGATAAAAGGTCACATTTTATTCTCCATTGGCTACTTTAAAAATATGTTCATAAACTAAGGTAAACTAGATGGTGCAGTGGGTAGAGTGCCAGCCTGTAGTCAAGAAGATTCATCTTCCTGAGTTCAAATCTGACTTCATATATTTACTAGGTTTGTCAACTTGAGTAAGTCATTTAACTCAGTTTCCTCATGTGCAAAATGAGCTGGAGAAGGAAATGGCAAATCACTCCAGTATCTTTGCCAACAAAAACCCAAATGGGGTAACAAAATGTTCGATACAACCAAAAATGACTAAACAACAAATAAAATTAATTCTAAGATTAAGACATAGTATACCAAAAGCAAGAAGTAGAATTCAGGTCATTATTACATAGGGGGTGGAGGTGAGAAACAAAAATATGTTGCTTCAGTTATCTTATTGTTTCAGGTAGAAACTGCTTGTGATGTTTTGCTGATGTTAATTTAGCCAAGAAGAAACATTAAATTTTCTTAGCATTTATGTATTATTTTATGATATTATTCTATGTGCCTAATTAATTCCCAAATTGCAGAGAAAGATGTATTATATCTAAATTGTATTTAGCAGTGCAGGCACAAAGAAACTACAAGCCAAGAAGAAGGTCAGTCTAAATAATGATTGGTAAAGTCCTGAGCAGCCATTTTTAAATTATACCACTTTAATCCTGTAGGTCACATAATTATTTATTTTCATGCCTTAATAATTGTCATTTTGTGGAATACTAAAAACTTTATCTTTTCTAAGAAACTGGTAAAAAAAAAAGTAAGATATGTGAACCTTGGGAAATGCACAAGAATATTATTGGGAGGTATCAGAATCAAGGAGATCAGTGTGCAGTCTACTTGAAAGCACTGCTTGCCTTTGTTGCTCCCTCTATCTGCCTCTAGTGATGATTGCATTGGAAATTCAGCCAACTTTTCAGGCAATCAGTCAACCATTTCCTTTCCTCCCTCTCCTGAATCCCATTACAGAATTAACTTACACCCCATAGCCAAGGTTCCACACACAAAAGATCCTAGATGCCCACCTGGGCTGCTCTCATTCCCTTTCTCAGAGGAGAGGAAGATTTATCCCAGGATTTACAAAAGATCCAACATAGAATACCCAATAGTAGTAAGCTCAAGAGCAGTAGTTGCCACAGTACTAATCAAGATAGGAATAGAAGCAAGCAAAGAGAAGCTTGCAAAAGGGGATAGGTTGTAACTATTGCTGCCAGAGTGCTTAAGACTCAATTAGCCAAACATATAATTATCCCAGATCTTCATTTTTTTCATTAAAAAGGCAAACCCTAAAATTTTATTAAAAAGAAGTAGGAAAATACATTCTGAAGATTTTTAGATGACAGTAAGAAACTTCAGAATGGTTCAAAAAATAAGTAAATTTTAAAATTAGATATGATGATATAAATCAATTTACAGTAAAAATGTTTCATAAAATATATAAATATTAGCAATATAGTAGACAACCCAAAGCATAAAATGAATCACATAAAATCTCTCAATAAACAAATAACAAATCTTTAACAAAAATAGATGGAAAGATGGATAGATAGATGTGGTAAAATAAACACTCATTCACAGACCACAGACAGGGAAAAAACCCCAAACTTCAGATTTAAGGCATAAAATTGTGAAGTTCTTGAATTTCAATAATAAGGAATAATTTTTTTCAAGTAGATAGGTCTTTAGCTAAGAAAAAAATGACTACTTAAAAGATTTCTTTGCCTCTTTGAGATATTATATTAGAGTTAGGAATATAATGTTAAAAAAACAATGAAATTTAGATATACCCCTAAAGATAATGCCTTACAAAACTGTCATTAAGCATTACTGAAAACCTATGAATTGTCAAGAAGAGAGCTACTTGAATAATTCTTTCACAAGAAACAAGGAAAAGGGTACTTTGCTTATAAATACTTTAAGCAAGAGAAACAAAAGAAAGGTAAGTAAGAAGGAAAATAATAACAAAATTATTTCTTTCATTTTTTAAATGTTATCAAGATTTAAAAGACAGAACAAAATTAGATACTCAAAGAACAGTTAGATCTAAAACAATTGATATCTTAAGGAAGATTAGAGAGTAATGAGAATGAAAGGAGGAATTTAATGTGCTTTGGATATGCCATTTTTATGAAAAAAAGACAGAGTTCATGGCAAAAGCAGAGGAAGGAAGAGAGGTTTTGTGATTTAAGATACTAAAGTCCTCCCATTATATTGCCTCCATAAGGATCTGATATTTTAGAAGTGGGACAAAATGAAATTAAAAAGAAAAAAAAAACACCTTGGGAAAAAAATAAAAGTCAATTATCTATGACCCAGAGAAAATTATTACAAACACAAAGAAGCAGTTTACAATAATTAAATCAAGAAAAAAAAATAAAAACAGTTATGAATTATCAATGATTTGGTCTGGCATTCCTTCTCAGCAGAGGTTCCTTCAATCTTCCTGGGCTCAAATGCCCAAATGCCCTTACCATATCATGATGAAAGTTCCTGTGGCTGGTCCTGAGTCAGCCTTTCAAACCAAATAATAGCAGACCTTGCTTCTTGTTGATAAAATGGACCCTAGCCTGGAGATTTTTACTCCAGAAATTCACAAGGACCAAACGTTTTCCTGGAATTGTGAAGTTTTCTGACCAATTTTGCTATCTTCTCAGAATCTTCTTTTCCATTCTAATATTTAAGGAATTATTTTCTTCAGTGAGCTTTTAACTCTTCTTTTCCATTTGGCTAATTTTGCTTTTCAAGGCATTATTTCCCTTATTGATTTTTTAGACCTCTTTTGTCAATTGGCTTAGTCTATTTTTAAAGGTGTTATTTTCTTTAGTGTGTTTTTCTGTCTTCTTTAGCAAGCTAATGACTTTTTTCATGATTTTCTTGCACCCCACTGCACAATCATTTTCATAGCTAATTACTTGACATTTAAACTCAGTGGGGTTTTTTTGAATATTTATTTATTTAACTTTTAACATTCATTTTCACAAAATTTTGGGTTCCAAATTTCCCCCCCCTTGTATCCCCTCCCCCCACCCCAAAACACCGAGCATTCTAATTGCCCCTATCACCAATCTGCTCTCTCTTTTATCATCCCTCTCTGCCCTTGTCTCCATCTTCTCTTCTGTCCTGTAGGGCCAGATAACTTTCTATACCCGTTTACCTGTATTTCTTATTTCCTAGTGGCAAGAACAGTACTCGACAGTTGTTCCTAAAACTTTGAGTTCCAACTTCTCTTCCTCCCTCCCTCCCCACCCCTTCCCTTTGGAAGGCAAGCAATTCAATATAGGCTATATCTGTGTAGTTTTGCAAATGACCTCCATAACAGTCGTGTTGTATGAGATTAACTGTATTTCCCGCCATCCTCTTCTGTCCCCCATTACTTCTATTCTCTCTTTTGATCCTGTCCCTCCCTGTGAGTGTTGTCCTCAAATTGCTCCCTCCTCCCCATGCCCTCCCTTCAATCATCCCCCCCACCCTGCTTATACCCTTATGCCCCACTTTGCTGTATTGTAAGGTAGGTTTTCATACCAAAATGAGTGTGCATTTTATTTCTTCCTTTACTGGAATGTGATGAGGGTAAACTTCATGTTTTTCTCTCACCTCCCCTCTTTTTCCCTCCACTAAAGAGTCTTTTGCTTGCCTCTTTTATGACAGATAATTTGCCCCATTCCATTTCTCCCTTTCTCCTCCCAATATATTTCTCTCTCACTGCTTGATTTCATTTTTTTAAAATGTGATCCCATCCTCTTCAATTCACTCTGTGCACTCTGTCTTTATATCTGTGTGCATGTGTGTGCATGTGTATGTGTGTAATCCCACCCAGTACCCAGATACTGAAAAGTTTCAAGAGTTACAACTATTGTCTTTCCATGTAGGAATGTAAACAGTTCAACTTTACTAAGTCCCTTATGACTTCTCTTTGCTGTTCACCTTTTCATGCTTCTCTTCATTCTTGTGTTTGAAAGTCAAATTTTCTTTTCAGCTGTGGTCTTTTCATCAAGAATGCTTGAAAGTCCTCTATTTCATTGAAAGACCAATTTTTTCCCCTGAAGTATTATACTCAGTTTTGCTGGGTTGGTGATTCTTGGTTTTAGTCCTAGTTCCTTTGAATTCTGGAATATCCTGCTCCATGCCCTTTGATCCCTTAATGTAGAAGCTGCTAGATCTTGTGTTATTCTGATTGTATTTCTACAATACTTGAATTGTTTCTTTCTAGCTGCTTGCAATATTTTCTCCTTGACCTGGGAACTCTGGAATTTGGCCACAGTGTTCCTAGGAGTTTCTCTTTTTGGATCTCTTTCAGGCGGTGATCTGTGGATTCCTTGAATACTTATTTTGCCCTCTGGTTCTAGAATCTCAGGGCAGTTTTCCTTGATAATTTCATGAAAGATGATGTCTAGGCTCTTTTTTTGATCCTGGCTTTCAGGTAGGCCCATAATTTTTAAATTGTCTCTCCTGGATCTATTTTCCAGGTCTGTTGTTTTTCCAATGAGATATTTCACATTATCTTCCATTTTTTCATTGCTTTGGTTTTGTTTTGTGATTTCTTCGTTTCTCATAAAGTCATTGGCCTCCATCTGTTCCATTCTGATTTTGAAAGAACTATTTTCTTCAGTGAGCTTTTGAATCTCCTTTTCCATTTGGCTAATTCTACTTCTGAAAGCATTCTTCTCCTCATGGGCCTTTTGAACCTCTTTTGCTAGTTGAGTTAGCCTGTTTTTCAAGGTGTCATTTTCTTCAGCATTTTTTTTGGGTCTCCTTTAGCAGGGTGTTTACCGGTTTTTCATGCTCTTCTTCCATCTCTCTCAATACTCTTCCCAGTTTTTCCTCCACCTCTCTAACTTGATTTTCAAAATCCTTTTTGAGCTCTTCCATGGCCTGAGCCCATTGGGTGGGCTGGAATACAGAAGCCTTGACTTTTATGTCTTTACCTGATAGCAAGCATTGTTATTCCTCATCAGAAAGGAAGAGAGGAAATATCTGTTCACCAAGGAAGTAACCTTCTATAGGCTTTTTTTCCCCCCTTTTCTGGGCATTATCCCAGCCAGTGACATGACTTCTGAGTGTCCTCTCCACCCCCATCTTGCCTCCAGATCCGCCCAGCCAGCACTTGGAGTCTGAGATTCAAATGCTGCTCCCCAGCCTCAGGGCTTTGGGTGGGGGCAGGGCTGCTATTCAGTGTGAGATTAAGTTCAGGTGCTCAGGTGGGGGCAGGGCTGCCTCATGGGCTCAGTTCTCTCAGGGGGTTTATGCAGAGACCTTCAACAATGGATCCAGGCTTCTGCCTGCTTGGGGAGCCCCCTGTCTTCTCCCGCCTCTGCTGCTGCCTCCCAAGGGGGCCTGAGTTATGGCGGCACCCCACTCCCCTCTCAGCAAGCCTAAAAGGCCCTCTCACTAGCCTTTGGGGCCCGTGGGTGGAAAGACTCAAATGGCTGCTGGAGATTCTGTCCCTGAAGCTTGCTGGGATCTGCTCCTCTTGGTGCCATGTGGCCAAGGCAGGACTGGGCTGGGCTCCCAGTCTGGGGTGCGAGGGACCTTTCGCATCAGGTCTCTCTGGAACAGAAATCTCGTCTGCTCCATTGTTCTGTGGCTTCTGCTGCTCCGGAATTTGTTGCTCCAGAATCTTTTTTACAGATATTTTATGGGCTGTGGGTTCAGAGCTAGCATATGTGCGTCTTTCTACTCCACCATCTTAGCTCCTGCCCTCCCTAAACTCTTTGTTAAAGTAGGACTCTGCTTCCAGTGTAGACGGGGCATTTTCCCAAATTTCAGAGGTGTTGTGCAGTTGTTTTCGGGGATACTTCTAGGGACCTGTAAATTTTCAGTTCTTGCACGATGATATAATCAAAGGAGAGGTTTTTATTCCTTTTATGACTTGTGTGTGACCACAAGCACTGTTTTCAGTCTTGGAACTGTAAGGTGAATTCTTTCTCCATTGCTGCCACAAGCTTGGCTATTTCAGTGCTCCTCTTTGCCCCAGGACCATTATCTGGGAATGCAACCCAGATTCAAATATGGACAAAGGAAGAGAATCTTACCTCATTATAACATGTCACCTCTTTGTTTTCACACACACACACACAGACACACACACACACCTTTTTTGGATTCCTGCATCTTTTATTTTATTAAGAATTCTTTTCTTAGACATAATTGTTAAGAGTACCTAATCAAACTCATTTTTTTAAGAATTTGTCCCATCATATAAAGATCATTAATCTATTTTGAACATATTTTGGTTAGGGTATAAAGTGTTAGTCTAAAACTAATTTCTTTTAGATTGATTATTTTTTACAATATTCCCCAAAGTTCTTTTAAAAGAGGAACTTCCACAAACAATTTATTTTTCTCAGGTTTTTTGAATATTGGTTAATTTTTATTAGCTGTTTCTTGTTATTGCTTCTCTCATTTATTTCACCAATTAATTTTTTTTTTTATTTTACCCTTGAAAGAAGAAATTGAGAGAAAGTTAAAGAAGAAATAAAATTGAGGGGCAGAGGCAAGATGGCAGAGTAGAAAGACACACATACACAGGGTCACCCCACATAGCCCATAAAATGCCTGTAGAGAGGGACTCTCAACAAATTTTGGAGCAGTAGAAGTGGAGAACAACAGAGTGGAAGAGATTTCCAGCCAAGGGTGACCTGAAAGGCTCTTGGGAAACGTCTGTTGCACTGGACTTGGAGCAGATCCCAGCCCAGTCTTGGCCTTGGTGCAGCTCTGGGAGGAGGACACCTCAGGGTGGAATCCCCAGTCACAGAAGCAGAGGGTTCACAGATCCCTCAACCCACAGGCACAAAAGTTCAGTGGCATGGTTTTTTAAATTGCCCAAAAAGGGAGAAGGGCCTTCACATAGCTCTGACCTTAGGAAGTGGTCACTGACACCACATCAGGCAGGAAGCAGCTCCCACAGCAGCTGGCATCTATTGTTAAATCACAAAATCCTGGGGCCACTGAGGAGCTGATTATTACCTCAGCCCTGTGTAGAGGCCCTGAGGGAGCTGATCTTTATCTCACACTGAATGGCAGCACTGCCACCACAGCTTAACTGACTCTCAGCTCCCCAGTGCTGGCTTGGTGGAACTGGAGGCCAGGTGGTTGTGGAGAGGAAACAATCTCTCCCTGCTTCCAGACCAGTGTATGCATGTGATTGTGCCACCTAGGAGGAACTGAGATCTTACAGATTCCTAGAGTATACCCTACTCTTGACAAAGGACCCAACAGTCAATAACTCGTTGGGAAAATGCCCAAAAAAGTAAAAACAAATAAGACTATAGAAGGTTACTTTCTTGGTGAACAGATATCTTCTCCCATCCTTTCAGATGAGGAAGAACAATACTTAACATCAGGGAAAGACATAAAAGTCAAGGCTTCTGTATCCCAAACATCCAAAACAAATATTCAATGGGCTCAGGCCATGGAAGAGCTCAAAAAGGATTTTGAAAATCAAGTAAGAGAGGTGGAGGAAAAACTGGGAAGAGAAAAGAGAGAGATGCAAGAAAAGCATGAATAGCAGGTCAACACCTTGCTAAAGGAGACTGCAAAAAAAAAAAAAAAATGCTAAAATAAATAAATAAATAAATAACACCTTTAAAAATAGCCTAACTAAATTGGCAAAAGAAGTCCAAAAAGTCAAGGAGGGGAAGAATGCTTTAAAAAGCAGAATTAGCCAAATGGAAAAGGAGGTTCAAAAGCTCACTGAAGAAAACAGTTCTTTTAAAAATTAGAATGGAACAGCTGGAGGCTAACGACTTTATGAGAAACCAAGAAATCACAAAACAAAGCCAAAAGAATGAAAAAATAGAAGATAATGTGAAATATCTCATTGGAAAAACAACTGACCTGGAAAATAGATCCAGAAGAGACGGTTTAAAAATTATGGGACTACCTGAAAGCCATGACCAAAAAAAGAGCTTATATGTCATCTTCCATGAAATTATCAAGGGAAACTGCCCTGATATTCTAGAACCAGAGGGCAAAATAAATATAAAAAGAATCCACAGATCACTTCCTGAAACAGATCCAAAAAAAAAGAAATTCCTAGGAACATTGTGGCCAAATTCTAGAGTTCCCAGGTCAAGGAGAAAATATTGCAATCAACTAGAAAGAAACAATTCAAGTATTGTGGAAATACAATCAGGATAACACAAGATCTAGCAGCTTCTACATTAAGGGATTGAAGGGCGTGGAATTTGATATTCCAGAATTCAAAGGAACAAGGACTAAAACCAAGAATCACCAACCCAGCAAAACTGAGTATAATACTTCAGGGGGAAAATGGTCTTTTAATGAAATAGAGGTCTTTCAAGAATTCTTGATGAAAAAATCAGAGCTGAAAAGAAAATTTGACGTTCGAACACAAGAATCAAGAGAAGCATTGAAAGGCAAACAGCAAAGAGAAATCATAAGGGACTTAGTAAAGCTGAACTGTTTACATTCCTACATGGAAAGACAATATTTGTAACTCTTGAAACTTTTTTCAGTATCTGGGTAGTTGGTGGAATTACACACACATACACACACACACACACACACTCACACACACACATAGAGAGAGAGAGAGAGAGAGCACATGGTGAATTAAATAGGATGGGATCATATCTTAACAAATGAAATTAAGGGATGAGAGAGAAATATATTGGGAGAAGAAAGGGAGAAATGAAATGGGGCAAATTATCTCTCATAAAAGAGGCAAGTAAAAGACTTTGCAGTAGAGGGAAAAAGGGAGGAGGTGAGAGAAAAAAACAGGAAACTTACTGTCATCACATTCAACTAAAGGAAGGAATAAAATGTACACACATTTTGGTAGGAAAAGCTCCCTTACAATACAGGAAAGTGGGGGAGAAGGGGAGAAGCAGGGTGGGGGGATGATAGAAGGGAGGGCAGTGGTAGGAGGGAGCAATTTGAAGTCAACATTCTTGGGGAAGGACAGGATCAAAAGAGAGAATGGAAGAAATGGGGGACAGGATAGGATGGAGGAAAATAAAGTTAGTTTTACATAACATGACTACTATGGAAGTCATTTGCAAAACTACACAGATATGGCCTATATTGAATTGCTTGCCTCCCCAAAGGGGATGGGTGGGGAAGGAGGGAGGAAGAGAAGTTGGAACTCAAAGTTTTAGTAACAACTGTTGAGTATTGTTCTTGCATACAACTATGAAATAAGAAATACAGGTAATGGGGTATAGAAAGTTATCTTGCCCTACAGGACAAAAGAGAAGATGTGGGTAAGAGAAGGGAGGGATGTTAGAAAGGAGGACAGATTGGTGATAGGGGTAATTGGAATGCTTGGTGTTTTGGGATGGGAACAGGGGAGAAATGGGGAGAAAATTTGGAACCCAAAATTTTGTGGAAATGAATGTTGAAAATTTAAATAAATAAATTTAAATTTAAAACATTTAAAAAAATAATAAAATTGTCTATTTTTGTTGATGATGTGAAGACTTGCATAGCAAACCCATCTACTCAACTAAAATTAATATGAAAATTAACGATTTCACTCATGTAGTGGGGGATATAATATGGCAGAGAAACAGAAAAGGGAATTGCATTCAAAATAAGTAAAATATATAAAGCGTTTAGAAGTTTTACTAAGACTTACACATCAATCATAAGAATGTAAATAAAAATGCTCTTTAAAGAAATAGATGGATGAACTTATTCTTGACATATGATAATAGAATAAAAGATAATATTATCGCAATTATCTTACAGATTCAATGTCATACCCATCACACCATGAAAAAAAATACAGTACTAAGCAAAGTAATAATCAAGTGCATTTGAATATCAAGAATATGAATAATGAAAAAATGATGGAAAGAAAGGAGCCTAATAGTTCCATATCTTAAACTACACTACATAACAGTATTCATCAAAACAATGTGGTGCTGGTTAAAAAATTTTTAAAAAAGTTAACGGCAGAATAAATTAACTATATAATATCCAGAAGCAATGAAATACAATAACAAAGTGATTCATAAACTAAAGCATACCAGGTGCTGGTGTAAGTATATATTGTGCAGGATACAGAGTATCAGAGTCAAGAAGGTGAAGTAGATCTTTAAAAGTGACTCAACAAATCCTACAACAGCAGAACTCACAAAAAGAAAGAGTGAAACAAATTTCCAACCCGAAACAACTTGGAAGTTCAGCAGGATAGGTCTGTTGAACCTGGATGAGAGAGGACTGCAGTACAGCACAGGTTGCTGCAGTGCAAACCACACCCTATCAAACCAGGGGTAGACCTCTGAGCAACTGAATCACTGGCCACAACGGTTGTTTCCAGACCTCTCAACACACAGATATCAAAGACAGCTTATAAGGTCAGGAGGAAAGGTCTGTCACACCTGGATGACAGTGGAGCACAATCCAGTACAGGTTGAGTCAGCACAGCCCTATCCATAGCAAACCAGAAACAGGCCTGTGGGTCACTGAACCAGCCATGGCAGTGGCTACTTCTGGAACTCTCAGCCTGTAGATGGCAAGGAGGTCAAATAACTGGTCAAAAAGAGATTATAGGGATCTGTTTACTAACCCTGAGGCAGGTCTATGTTGCTTTGCTCATATCTGAATCTGATCACAGTCTTGAATGTCTGTCCCAGGGTGCAAAGAGACACTAATATGTTAGACTTGCAGCAGCAATAGACAGGGTCCCTCATCACCATGTCAGGGCAGAAAAGAATGCTTGTGGTCATTCACAGGTAAGAGCACAGGCCAGAAGAAGACAAAACATCTGTCCTTGTATCATACCACCTTAGAAGAAATGAAAACTTACAGATTCATACAAGTGTCTCTGAGAACAGCCACAGAAAACCCTGAAACTTGGGGCAGTGAACCTTCTACTCTCGAAGCAAATGCCTATGTTAAAAAAGCATTAAAATTCAAGTAATATGCTATGAAAATGAGTGAACAATGGAAAAAACTCTATTGAAAGTTATTATGGTGACAAGGAAGATCAAAATATACACTCAGAAGAAGGCAACAAAGTCAAGAATCTTACATCTAAAACCTCCAAGAAAAATATGAGTTGGCATCAGGCCATAGAAGAGCTCAAAAATGATTTTGAAAAGTAGAGGAAAAATTGGGAAGACAAATAAGAGTGGTGAAAGAAAATCATGAAAAATGAGTCAATGGCTTGGTAAAGGGCACATGAGAAAATACTGAAGAAAATAACACTTGAAAGAAAAGACTAGGCCAAATGGTAAAAGAAATCCAAAAATTCGTTGCAAAGAAGAATGCCTTGAGAAGCAGAATTGGTCAAATAGAAAAGGAGGTCTAAAAGTTCACTGATGAAAATAATTATTTGGTGTGGAGCCAAGATGGTGGAGTAAAGGCAGAGACATCTCTGAGCTCTCCCCCAAAGCCCTCTAAATACCTATAAAAATGACTCTAAATGAATTCTAGAGATACAAAACCCACAAAATTAAAGAATGAAGCAAATCCCTAGTTGAAGCCAACCTGGAAAGTTGACAGGAAAGGTCTTTTGCAAATGGCAGAGAGAGTAGTGTAGTCTGGCATGGGCAGCACCATAATAAATGGGTCAGAGGAGGCCTCAGGGGACTGAATCATTGGTAACTGTGGAAGTTTCCAGACTTCTCAAGTCACAAATACCAAAAAAGGACAGTGGGAAAATTCTATGGGACACAGGGAGAAGAGGAAAACTTGGTCTGATCAGGTCAGACCCCAGCCACACGGCTATAAGGGTGGTGGTGGTGGCAGGTAGCAATGGTGGCCTCAGTAGCAGTTGTAGCAACAGCAGCAGCAGAAGTGGCAGCAGCTACTTCTGGATCTCTGGGCCCACAAATGGTGGGGAGTTGAGTGGCTGATATAAAAGCCTTAATTCTGGGTCAGTACATCCACCTCCACATCCAACACCACTGGATGCAGAATTCTCCCTTGACTGAGTTAGAAAATCAAGCTTTTGACTGAGAAGATGAGTAAACATAGTAAAAGAACTCAGACTATAGAATCTTATATTGCTGACAAAGAAGATCAGGGCATACCACCAGAAAAGAGAGACAAGATCAGGGCATACCACCAGAAAAAGAAGAGAGAAAGCTTCTACATAAAAAGCTTGCAAGAAAATGTGAATTGCAAGACATGGAGGAGTTGAAGAAGGAATCTTAAAATCAAGTAAGAGAAGCAGAAGAAAACATGGGAAGAGAAGTGAGAGTGATGAAACAAAATCATGAAAAATGAGTCTTGTTAAAGGAGACCCCATAAATACTGAAGAAAATAACACCTTAAAAATACTAACTGTATCACCCAGGCAATATCCACAGCACTAAAGGTGACTATGAATATGCCAATGTAATTTTGAATCACAAAGTATAAAAGAAATCTCCATGTAGAAGACAGGAAAAAACATTTACTCAGACATGAGAAAGCCAAATCCCAACATCATCATAGTAACCATAGTAATCATAGTAATCATCATAGTAATGAAGTCAAAACACATTGGCACTGCAGGGGACCAAAGGTATTTACCAACCTCCCCCCAACCCTCCTAGGGTCTTCCCACAAACAAATATTGAAGAGATTAGCTGTGCCTTTTTTCCTGTGACCTTCCCAACTCTGACAAGCCTGACCAACTTCCTCTCAGCTCTTCACCATTCCTGTTCTATCATTCAGCAACCTCCTCCCACCATATGTAACTTAGGCTTACATGTGATTTAAGCTGGTCACAAGGGTTTATTAATGAATGGGAAAGATCTTCCCATTTAAATTACCATTACATTCGACCCCAAGATCTTTTGTGTTCATTACTTGAAAAACTGACAATTTAGCAACCAAAAATATGTTCCCTATATTTTTCCATAATTTGTTTGCCATGAATTTCCCAAGTTTGATTTTTCCAGATGAGCATCTATGTAGCTAACCCATTAGCTTCTTCCCATGCATCATTGAATATATGACACTGTCCTCCTTGTTCTGTTTTGATAAATTTATGTATTTCCCTAAGCTTAGCATATTGACTACATCTACCAATCCCAGTACTTTCCAAAGTCCTCCTAGGACATGGATTATAGGCTACCACTTTGCAATGTCTTTTGTGGCCCAAATGTTTTGCTGTCCCATCAGTAAGTTATACATGTGTCTTTTCTTCAGTTAATCCATCGTATGTCTCATTGCATTTTATCAAAAACTATAACAACTCTTGCTTTGGTTTGGACACATTCATGTAAAATAGAAACTCCACTTTTGTCTGTTTTAGATCTATTTTGAATACACCATTTCCATTAAATTATGCTAGCCTCTTGCATAATTCTGTGAGAAACATGGGTGCTCATAATGCAGGTCAAAATCAGGATTCAAGACTTAATATTATCTCATGGCCCAAAGTCAGTTCAGAAAGGGTATATTGAATTCCAGACGAAGGGAGTTTCCTAGACTAAAACCCTAAGTGTGCATTTTGACGTTTGTTTTTGCCATAAACTCCAGTTTGCATATTCATCCTGTACAGTCAATTGTAATTCCATTTTGAATAGATCATAAATCTAAAGTAAATTGCATAGTCATTTTTGCTGCTTCAAAAGCTTTGGTCTGCTCAAATTCACGATCAAATTCATATGTTTTCCTAGTAATTTTACATTTGTCCTAGATGTGTATGTGATGTCACCAATATGCAAACAATTCTATAAACTTTTGGGATTCTATCTTATTGGGGGGACAGGAAAATTTTGAATCTTTTGTTAAGCATATGGGAGAATCTCTCACAGCCTTTTATTCTATTATATACCCCAAAATTTTATTGGTTGAGTTGATCCTTGTATCTTTTCAGGGATAACTTCCCACCCTTTCCATTTCACACGCTCAAATAGAAGTGTGAAACTCTTCTCCACTTCTTTTGCACTTTTTCCCAGTATCATGATATCATCTATGTAGTAAGTAAGTTATACACCAGGTAGCTGTAATTAATCTAAAGGTTCAGCCACAATTCTATGACAAATATTGGGGGTATGCAAATATCCCTGTGGCAAGCATGCAAAAGTATATTGTTGACTCTGCCAAGTGAGAGCAAATTGGTCCCATTGTTGAGAACCTATTGGGAGAGTAAAAAAAGCATTGGATAAATCAGTAACTGTGTTCCAAGTCCCATCATAATTTTGGATCCTTTCTATTAAGGTAGCAGTATCTGGAATATCAGCATAATTCTGAATTACAAAGTATAAAGACTCTCCATACAGAAGGCAGAAGATAACCATTTATGCAGACACCAGAAAGCAAAATCAGTCATAGTAAGCAAGAAGTCAATACACTTTAGCACTGCAGGGGACAAAGGAATTTCCAAACCTCTCCCCACCCCACACACAACTTCTACTACTGGGACCTTCTCACAAATGAACAAACACTAAAGAGTCTAGCTGTGCCTGCTTGCATGTGTCATTCCCAGTTCTTACCAGACTGAACAAATTCCTCTCAGTTCTGCTCCACCATTCTTGCTCCACCTATTCAGTAAACTTCTTCCACCATAAGTGACTTAGGCATCCATGTGATTTAAGCAGGTCATATTGACCTATTAATGAATGGGAAAAATGTTCCCATTTAAATTACCATTATACTAACCCAAATGGCAAAAGAAGTGCAAAAACCTAATAAGAAAAGGAATACCTTGAAAAGCAGAATGGGCCAAATGGAAAAGGAGGTCTGAAAACTCACTGGAGAAAATAATTCTTTCAAAACTGGAATGGCACAAATGAAAGCTAATTACTTTATGAGAAATCAAGAAATTACAAAACACAACCAAAAAATGAAAAAAAATATAGGAGACAATGTGAAATATTGCATTGGAAAAAAGACAATGACCTGAAAAATAGATCTAAGAGAGATAATTTAAAAATTTTTTAGACTACCTGAAAGCCACGATAAAAAAAGGACTTAGACATCACCTTTCAAGAAATTATCAAAGAAAATTTCTTTGATATTCTGGAATCAGAGTGTAAAATAGAAAAGAATTCACTGATCACCTCCTAAAAGAGATCCCAAGACCACAACTTCTAGGAATACTTTTGCCAATTCTAGATTTCCCTAGTGAAGGAAAATACATAATGCAAGCAACCAGAAGGAAATGATTTGTGTATTATGGAAATACAATTAGGATATCTCAAAATCTAGCAGCTTCTGCATTAAGGGATCAAAGGTCTTGGAATTTGATATTCTGGAGGTCAGAGAAGCTACACGGAAAACCAAGAATCACCTACTCAGCAAAACTAACTATAATCCTTCACAGAAAAATGAACATTCAATGAAATAGAGGACTTTCAATCATTCTTGATTGAAAAACTAGAATTGAACAGAAATTTGACTTTCAAATATAAGAATCAAGAGAAACATGAAAAGGTAAACAGGAAAGAGATATCATAAGAGATTTATTAAAGTTGAATGGCTTACATTCCTACATGGAAACATGGTATTTGTAATTCATGAGACTTTTCTCAGTGTTAGAGTAGGTACCAGATAGATAGATAGATAGATAGATAGATAGATAGATAGATAGATAGATAGGCAGATAGATGGATAGATAGGTAGATAGATAGATAGATGGCACAAGGTGAGTTGAATATCAAGGAATATCTAAAAATAAAATTAAGGGTTGAGAGAGGGATATATTGGGAGAAGGAGAAAGGGATAGGTGGAATGGGGTAAATTATCTCACAAAAAAAGAGGCAAGTAAAAGGTTTTAAAATGGAGGGGAAAAGGGGAGAGGAGAGAAGGAATGAGTGAACCTTACTTTCATTGAATCCTTCTTAAGAACTGAATAATAAACACACTCAATTGGGTATCTAACCCTACAGGAAAGTAGGGGGGAAGGGAAAAAGAGGGAGAGATAGACGGGAAAGCAGAATGGGGGAGGGAGTAGTCAGAAGCAAATACTTTAGAAAAGGGACAGGGTCAAAGGAGAAAATAGAATAATTGTGAGATGGCATAGGATGGAGGGAAATATAGTTAGTCTTTCACAACATGACTAATATGGAGGCATGTTGCATAACTACATATATATAACCTATATTGAATTACTTGCCTGATCAATGGGGATGGGTGGGGAAAGGGAGTAAGAGAGAGAATTTGGAACTCAAAGTTTTAAAACAAATATTTTAAAAACTGTTTTTACATGCAACCGGGAAATAAAAAATATAGACAATGGGGTATAGAAATCTATCTTGCCTTTCAAGAGAGTAAAGGAGAAAAGGATAAGTTGGGGAGATGATAAAATGGAGGGCAGCATGGGGAAAGGGTAATCAGAATGCATGCCATTTTGCCTTGGGGAGAAGAAAAAGGTGGGGAGAAACTTTGGAACTCAAAATACTGTAGAAATCAATGTTGAAAACTAAAAATAAATAAATTTAGATCTTAAAAAAAGAAAGCAATTCTTTAAATATTAGAACGGAGCAAATGGAAGCTAATTACTTTATAAGAAATCAAATCACATCACACAAAATGAAAAGAATGACTAAAATGGAAGAAAACATGAAATATTTCATTGGAAAAAAAAGTGACCTGGAATTAGATCCCAAAGAGATCATTTAAAAAAACTGGAATTTCTGAAAGTCTTGATAAGAGAGAGAGAGATTGAGAGAGAGAGAGAGAGAGAGAGAGAGAGAGAGAGAGAGAGAGAGAGAGAGAACCTAGACATAGTCTCTCAAAAAGTTATCAAGGAAAACTTACCCTGATATTCTTGAACCAGAAGGTAAAATAGAAATTAAAAGATTACACAGATCACCTCTTGAAAGATACACTAAAATGAAAACTCCCCCAAGTGTTATGGTAAAATTCCAGAACTCCCAGTTCAAGGAGAAAATATTGTAAGCAGCCAGAAAAAAACAAGTATCATAGAGCCACAGTCAGGAAAGCACCAGATTTTGGAGGTTCCACATTAAAGGACAAGAAGGATTGGGATATGATATTCCAGACTACAAAGTAGCTAGAAGTACAACCAAGGATCACCTGCCCAGAAAATCTGAGAATAATTTTTCAGGGAAAAAATGTTGACATCCAGTGAGATAGAGGATTTTCAAGCATTCTTGCTAAAAAGACTAAAGCTGAATAGAAAATTTGACTTTCTGGGATTGAGCCAAGATGATGGACTAGAAAGACATACATACTCTAGCTCCTCCCTCACATGTCATAAAATACCTGTACAGAAAGACTCTCAACAAATTTTAGAGCAGTAGAAACCACAGAACGACAGAGTGGAGGAGATTTTCAGCTCAGGGTGATCTTGAAGGCCAATAGGAAAGGTCTGTTGCACAAGACAAGGAGTGGAGCACAGCCCAGCCTGTGCTGCACGGTGCAAAGAGAAGTAGACCTCAGAACAGAATAATCAGTAGCAGCAGCAGCAGTTCCCAGGCCTCTCAATCTACAAATGCCAGAGGCAGCAAAAAAGGTCAGTGAGAGAGCTTTTTCACCTCCCTGACAAGGCAGCAGGGTCCTCCCCTAGCTCCAGCCCCAGGCTGTGGCCAGGGTAGCAGCAGTGGCTGTATCCATTGTTCCATTGTTGGAACACTCAGTACAAAGCTCCTGGAGGAATTGAACAGTTGATGTGAATTTTAGCCACAAGCCAGGCCAGGAAGTAAACTTTTCTGACCTAATCGTACCACCTTGGAGGAACTGAGATCTTACAGGTCCCCAGAGTATACCCTACTCTTGACAAAGGATCCAAAAGTCAAGTAATTGATTGGGAAAATGCTCAAAAAAGAGAAGAAAAATAAGAGTATAGAATGTTACTTTGTTTGTGAATAGGTATTCATTACTATCCTTTCAGATGAGGAAGAACAATGTTTACCATCATGAGAAGACATAAAAATAAAGTCTTCTGCATCCAAAACCTCCAAAATAAATATGCAATGGTCTCAGGCCACAGAAAAGCTCAAAGAGGATTTTGAAAATCAAGTAAGAGAGGTAAAGGAAAAATTGGGAAGAGAAATGGGAGCAATGCAAGAAAATCATGAAAAGGAATTCAACAGCTTTCTAAAGGAGACCCCAAAAAATGATGAAGAAAATAAGACCTTTCAAAATATGCTAACTCAATTGGCAAAAGAGGTTCAAAAAGCCAATGAGGAAAAGAGTGCTTTAAAAAGCAGAATTAGTCAAATGGAAAAGGAAGTTCAAAAGCTCACTGAAGAAAATAGTTCTTTCAAAATTAGAATGGAATAGATGGAAGTTAATGACTTTATGAGAAACAAAGACATTTCAAAACAAAACCAAAGCAATGAAAAAATGGAAGTTAATGTGAAATATCTCATTGGAAAAACAACTGACCTGGAAAATAGATCCAGGAGAGACAATTTAAAAATTATGGGACTACCTGAAAGCCATGATCAAAAAAGAGCCTAGGTAACATCTTTCATGAAATTATCAAGGAAAACTGCCCTGATATTCTAAACCAGAGGGCAAAATAAATATTGAAAGAATCCACAGATTGCCTCCTCAAAGAGATCCAAAAAAGAGAAACTCCTAAGGGTAATCTAGCCAAATTTCAGAGTACCCAGGTCAAGGAGAAAATATTGCAAGCAAATAGAAAGAAACAATTTAAGTACTGTGAAAGTACAATCAGGATAACACAAGATCTAGTAGCTTCTACATTAAGGGATTGAAGGGCTTGGAATACGATATCTCAGAAGTCAAAGGAACTAGGATTAAAATCAAGAATCACCTACCCAGAAAAACTGAGTATAATACTTAGGGGAAAAAATGATCATTCAATGAAATAGGACTTTCAAACATTTTTGATCAAAAGACTACAGCTGAAAAGATAATCTGACTTTGAAACACAAGAATCAAGAGAAACATGGAAAGGTAAACAGGAAAGAGAAATTACAAGGGACTTACTAAGGTTGAACTGTTTACATTCCTACATGGAAAGATAATATTTGTAACTCTTGAAATTTTTCTCAGTATCTGGGAAGTTGAAGGGACTACACACACACACACACACACACACACATATGTGTATATATATATATATATATATATATATATATATATATATATATATATATATATATATATATATATATATATATATATATATACACATATATATACATGGAGAGAGAGACAGATAGAAAGACAGAGAGACACAGAGAGACAGAGAGCACAGGGTGAGTTGAATAAGAAGGGATCATATCTAAAAAAAATAAAATTAAGGGGTGAGAGAGGAATATATTGGGAGGAGAAAGGGAAAAATGGAATGGGACAAATTATCTCTCATAGAAGAGACAAGAAGCTTTTACAATGGAGGGGAAAAGGGGGGAAGTAAGAAGGAAAAAGTGAAGCTTACTTTCATCACATTTGACTCAAGGAAGGAATAACATGCATACTCAACTTGATATGAAAATCTATCTTATGCTACAGGAAAGTAGGGGAGAAGGGAATAAACAGGGTGGGGGTATGCTGGAAAGGGGGGTAAATGGGAGGAGGGAACAATTAGAAGTAAACACTCTTGGGGAGGAATAAGGTAAAAGAGAGAATAGAAGAAATGGGGGGCAGGGTAGGATGGGGGAAATACAGGTAATCTTACGTAACATGACTATTACGGAAATCATTTGCAAAACTACACATATATAGCCTATATATTGGATTGCTTGCCTTCTCAGTGGGGATGAGTGGAGGGGGAGGGAGGAAGAGAAGTTGGAACTCAAAGTTTTAGGAACAAATATTCAGAATTGTTTTTGTGTACAACTGGGAAATAAGAAATACAAGCAATGGGGTACAGAAATTTATATTGCCTGACAGGACAAGAGAGAAGATGGGGACAAGGGAAGGGAGGGGTGTTAGAAGGGAGGACACATTGGTGAAAGGTGCAATGAGGATGCAAGACATTTTGCAGGAAGGGGAGGGGAGAGATGGGGAGAAAATTTGGAACTCAAAACTTTGTGGAAATGAATGTTGAAAACTAAAATTTAAATAGACATACAAAAAATTAAATTTAGAAACACATAAGCCTGTGACTCCTGTCTTGAAAATCAGTTTTTTTTTTTTTTGGCTTGAACAACATTTATGTTGTTTCTAATGTTACTATATATGTATTGTTTTATTTTTGTTCTGCCAAATTTTTATTCTCTTTATAATTATCTGTGATATTTTATCTGTCTATGCACTCAGTTTTTATTGGGACTTTTCTCTTGATATCTTTTGTTTCATTTCAATTTTTAAAATTTTATTTTCCCATAACTCATTCTCTGATTCTTCCTTTTTTCACTAGCATCTTAGACCCTTTAAATTCTTCTGTTTTTTAAAAAAGTTGCTTTTAGATATTTATAGACAACCAGTGTCATGCCATAATAAGCCATAAATGAAGCTTAACAATTTCTAGCCCTACATTCCCAAGCAATTTATTTCTGATAATTCCAGGGCCTATTACTGACCTCACACCATACTGACAGAGGTAAACTTGTGCTTGCAAAATACTTTTGGAAGCCCTGATCTCGACCAGGGCTTCTTAAACATTTTTCCCTTTTTGTCTGAGATATGTTTATGCAATCCCACGTATATAGGTATATAAAATAGGCATACAAATCAAACATTTACTGATAATTGATCATAAATTTATTTTAAAACAACTATTTGGATACATATAATTTTTACCATTTATTAAAAATGAAAGCAAATTTGCCTACTAGTGAGATTGATATACTTGTTTATTTTTATATGGATAATTAAATCTTGGCAAAATATTTGAAAATGCAGGACACAGAATATGTTTAACCTTTTTCAGTATTGATCAATATTTTGATTCCATACTCATCAAGGAACAAACACCATTTCATACAAATACATAGGACAAAATGGATGGAATATATTTAGGGCTATTTCAGAACTTGTTGGAAATTTCGCCCTACTCCCAAAGCAAAATTCATTTAGTGAATTTTTTCCTTTAGGAAACTCAAGTTTTAAACCTGTGTCACTTGGCAACTCTTCTTGAACTTTTAATGGCAAGCAACAGACATTTCTTATTTCAGCTGAGTATTGTTTATGAACCCAACTTAGAGTTTTAGAATCAAAATTTGAAGGGAAATATGTCTGAAAGTGTGTCTCCAGGCACTTCAGATAACCAGTTATAAGTCCTGCAATTAGATCGTTGGGATGGTCATTTTCAATTATACAGTTATCTATAGGTGTAAACATTTCTTTTATTTTCTTGCAATGGAAATTAATTTTTCAAAACAATTATTTATTTATTTTTGGTTTTCAGCATTCTTTTTAAAAAATATATAAATTATGTATTTTTCAACTCTCAACATTCACATCCACAAGAATTTGAATTCAATTCTCCCCATCTTTCACCATGCTCACCACAGGACAGCAAGAACCCCATCCACCCCTTCCTGTAGTCTGTCGTTCCTTCTATTCACTCCCCCTTCTTCCGTCTCCTTCATTCCATTTTCCTGTAAGGTAAAATAGAATTCTATAATCCTTTGTATATCTTATTTTCCAGTTGCACACTAAAACAATTGTTGGTATTAATTATTAAAAATTTGAGTTTCATATTTTTTCCCTTCCTGAACAATGCAAAACACTTCTATAATAGTTATGTTGGGAAAGACTAACCCCATTCCTTCTGTCCTATCCTGCCCTCCCTTTGTTCCATTCTCTGCCTTGACCTGTCCTCCCCAACAATGTTTGCTTCTAATTGTCCCTTTCCCCAATTTGCTGGGTCTTCTTTTATCTTCCTTTTCCTGTCCCATTCCCTTCTGCCTTCCTGCAGGGTAAAATAGATTGCATATCCAACTGAGTTTGTCTTATTCCCTCCTTAAGTCAAATCCCATAAGAGCGACACTCACATATTTCTTTCCATCTCCTCCCTCTTCCCTCCATTGTAAAAGCTCTTACTTGCCTCTTTTATGTGATATAATTTGCTACATTTTACCTCTCCCTTTCTCTTACTGCTAGTACATTCCATTCAACAGTAAATTTTATTTTTTAGGTATTCTCCCTTCACATTCAGTTTAACCCATGCCCTCTGTCTCTGTCTCACTCTCTCTGTCTCTCTGTCTCTGTCTCTCTCTATATATACACATATATATGTATACACACATGTATATACAATATGTATGTACATATTTATATACACATATGTGTGTATATACACACATACACCCATGTAGATACATTTACCTATACATATAAAATATACATATACATATGCACCCATACACACATACATATACATGCATATATATGCCCTCTAATTACCCTAATACTGAGAAAGGTCTCATGAGTATTAAATAACATCGTTCCATGTAGGAATGTAAAACAGCTAAACTTTAATGAGTTACTGAAAGCTTCTCTTTTTTAATTACCTTTCATGTTTCTCTTGATCCTTGTATTTGAAAGTCAAATTTTCTATTCAGCTCTGGTCTTTACAACAAGAATACATGGAAGTCCTCTATTTCATTGAAATTCCATTTTTCCTCCTGAAGTGTTATACTCAGCTTTGCTTGTTAGGTAATTCTTTGTTTTAATACAATATCCTTTGACCTCTGGAATACCATATTCCAAGTCCTTTGATCCTTTAGTGCAGAAGCTGCTAAATCCTTTGTTGTCTTTATTGTATTTTCACCATACTAAAATTACTTCTTTCTAGCTAATTGTAATATTTTCTCTTTGACTTGCAAACTCTCAAATTTGGCTGCAATATTGCTAGGAGTTTTCTTTTTAGGATCTCTTTCAAGAGGTGATCAGTGAATTCTTTCCATTTCTATTTTACCCTCTGCTTCTAGAATATTTGGGAAGTTTCCTTGATAATTTTTGGAAGATGATGTCTAGGTTCTTTTTTAGATCATGGTTTTCAGGCAAACCTATAATTTTTAAATTCTCTCTCCTGGATCTATTTTGCAGGTCAGTTGTTTTTCCAATGAGATGTTTCACATTGTCTTCAACTTTTTCTTTGGGTTTTGTTTTACACTTTATTTCTCACAAAGTCATTAGTTTCCAGCTACTCCATTCTAATTTTTAAAGAACTATTTTCTTCAGGGAGCTTTTGAACCTTCTTTTCCTTATGGCCAGTTCTGCTTTTTAAGGCATTCTTCTCTTAATTGGCTTTTTGGACCTCTTTTGCCATTTGGGTTAGTCTATTTTTAAAGGTGTTATTTTCTTCAGCATTTTTTGTGTCTTCTATAGCAAGCTGTTGACTCGCTTTTCATGATTTTCTTACATTGCTCTCATTTCACTTCCCAATTCTTCCTTCATCTCTCTTACTTGATTTTCAAAATCCTTTTTGAGCTCTTCCACTGCCTAAGACCATAGCATATGGATGTTTTTTTGGAGGCTTTGGATGTAGAAGTCTGTCTTCCTCTGATGATATGCTTTGTTCTTCCTCACCTGAAAGAATGGAATAAGATACTTTTTCACCAAGAAAACAACCATTTGTAGTCATTTTTCTAGTTTTTTAAAACATTTTTCCAGCCAGTTACTTGACTTTTGTGTCCTTTGTCACGTTGAGGGTACACTACCATAGATTTCACAGGTTTTGTGCAGTTGTTCTCTGAGATATCTCTAGGGACCTGTAAATTCTCAGTTCTTCCAAGGTAGCACAGTCAAGGGAGAGGAGTTTCCTCCTCTTCTGGCCTGCTCTGTGATCTGTGAGCAATCAAAAGCCCTCTTTTCTGCCTTGGAACTACAAGTAGAATTCTCTCTGTACAGCCATGACCAGCTCTGCCAAGCCAGCACTTCTCCTCACTCCAGAATGGCCACTCAGGACCAAGATCCTGATCACCTTCTCGATTTCCCCAGTGTCTTTCGACTGAAGGCTCCAAAAGTGGCTGCCACTGCCCTGGGGCATTCATAGGGTCCAGCGCTTTTAGCCTACCCCCTTGCTAGGGAGTAATAAGATAATCCTCCCATCAAGGGAAATCCAATTCTTCCTCTAAATACCTTCTACCTGAAGATAGAGATTTTGCACCTTGTCCTGTTCATGACATCAAATAAATTGCCCAGGTAATATTCACAGCACCAAGGGTGACTATGAACATGACAGGACAGTTCTGAATCACAAAGTATGAGAGACTCTCCACATGGAAGGATGAAGAGAGTAATATTTATTCAGAAACCAGAAAGCCAGATCTCAACACCAGAATGTCAAATCTGTCATAGTAACCAGGAAATCAGTACACATTATCATTGCAGATGATTGCCACTCCTAAGAAGAAAACAGGAGAATCAGGGGCCAACACAGTGTTTAGGGAGACAACTGAAATTTTTACTCGGTAGGAAGTCACAGATATTTTGAGTTGGTTCACTCAAAGGATGGGAGAATAGCTAGTATTTTAGGTGGTGAGAATCAGTGATGAAGGAACTGGAGGAGCATTGAAAGATGGCATGGATTGCTTGAAAGTCATAGGCATTAGTCGGAATCCTTTTGTACAGCAAGCTTTTAGAGATTACAGTATACAAGGAGGTAACAACATCATTAATCTGTTAATTTTGGCTACAGAAAGATGCAGTAAAAAGTATCCTACTGACTGTAATGTGGCCTAGTGGAGATACTCCCTGGTATTCACATAGAGATCATCTGATAAAGTTAAAGGAGGTGACAATGAAGACTACCACAATTATCAGAAGCAGAGATGCATACTATGATACCCCTTAACAGTTTGTTATAGGAACATAATAGAGAAAACAACTCCTCCTGCTTATAAGTACCTTGTTCTGACTCTAATATTTGGGAAAATAGGGCACTCTCTTTTGGAGGTTCTGGACAAGAATTTCATAGTTAAGTGACTTAGGGGACTGGAGAAAAGAGAAATTTCCTCAAGAGAGAAGAGTAAATAGCCAGTAGATTCAAAGTGATGAGTCATATTTTGAAGGTAATTAAATGAAGAGATATTGTGCATTAAACAATTTAGCATAGTTAAATTACAGTCCATATTATTAACAAGCATCTGGCATAATTGAAAGAATGAATGGATTATTGAGAGAACAGTTATGGATGTTAAGTTCTAATAGTTCTTATTAACTTTGAAAAGATAATTTGTTCACTGCTTTATGTAATTTGAATAATAGACCATTGGGAGGAAATATATTTCTAGTCAGTTTGATGACCACAAATCTGCTAATTAGAAAACAACAAGCATATTAGATCCCAAATACTGAGTATTGGACTATGAGGCCAGATGTCCCAGTACTGTTTGCAGGAGCACCTGGTTGGGCAAGATATGATTTACATTGTTTAGAGGACTTTTGGTTTAAGGAAAAAGATATAAGAAAAATATCCTAGAATATGTATGAAAATCCCTAAAAATCATTTTGCACAGGTATTACATAAATCAGGATTAGTAACTCAAGGAATACATGTATTGGTTGGAGTCATAGATTCTAATTATCAAGGCAAAATTTTTGTGATATTCCAAAATTTAGGTGAAGAACCCATACAGTTTTGTAAAAATGATAGAATAGTTCAAGTGACTATTATTCCTTGTGAAACAATAACCCTTGTGGAAAATGGCCCTCCTTCTGAAATAACTAGCAGAGAAACTGAAGGATTGGGTTCTACTGATAGAATAAAATTTGGAGTATATACGGGTAAAAGGGAAGCCAGATGATGTTCCAAAGGCCGCGGAAATTGTAGCAGATGGGAAAGATACCATAACTATTGTTTATTTCGGAGAAGATGATTATCAAATTTTACCCTTATCTCATATATTCTACCATGAATGAGGCAATGATAGTGGGTTCATGAACTCCAGAAGTACAGCTGACCCTATATCGATCCTGCTTCTGGTTACTGTCTCCTTGTTTCTTTTTGTCTTTTTGTCTGTTAAACTTGTTTCTTGCAGGCTTAGTACCTTCCACCTGCAGATACCTGATCACTTAATTTGAATGTCTCCCCCATTTGCAACTGTGATGTGTCAGTCCTGGACATGGCATCAACCAGGCTCTGGATGCCAGCTAAAGAACTGATCTCTTGAGTGGGACTTCTTGGGGCAGAGACAATTCTGTTCAATTTCAGCATTATGCAGCTAAGAAAGAAGAAACCTTTGCCCCTTATCCCAAGATTTTAGGCCCCATTTGTTCAAGGAGGAATGATGGGGTGCTCATGCTCAAGCCCCATCCTAAAATATTGCCTTTTGTGCTTATTTGATGTGATTTCTGGTATATTATTGTAAAGTTTTGTTGACATCAGTTGTCTAAAATATTGTTTTATGTGTTTATTTTTTGCGATTCCTGCTATATTGTAAAATTCTGCTGACACTAGTTGCCCTATTGATCTATGTAATGGATAAGAAAGTTCTTGGGGCTGAATGCATTTTTAATGCATTTTTGCTTAATTTGAAGATCTTTCCCACCCGTCGATAGGCCCACGTGACCTACTGGAATCACATGGAAGTCTAAGTAACATGTGGTGGGAGGAGCTTGTTGAACAGGTAGAACAGAAAGAGTGAAGTGGACCTGGAAGGAAACAGGTGTTAGAGAAGAGGAGAGGGAGGATGCAGACAAGTAGACAACTAGGTTTGTGAGTGTTAGCTTGTGGGAAGACCTCAGTGTGATGGGGGGATGAGAGGGAAGACTTGTTAATGACAATGTTCCCTAATGTGAATTGACTTATGGTTACTATGACGGATTTGACTTTCTGGTGTTGGATTCAGCTTTCTTGTGTCTTTGCAATTCAGAATCATGCCAGCATACTCATAGTCCCCATTGGTGCTGTGAATATTACTTTGGCAATACACTCTGGTGATAATTTTTTTGGCTACAAGTCTTCATGATGGACCATGTGGTGGATAAAATTGATATTTTCATTGCCACGAGCTTTCACTTTTGCTACAAATCCGCTATTCTCACCCATCATTGCTCCAACACTATCTGTATAGACTCACATGAAACTTTTTTCCACTGTAAGCCTTATTTTGTAAAAAAAAACAATCAGTTTTATAATATATATATATATATTCTCCTCTTTTGTACACATCCAAATCGTGCCAAAAATAATTCCTCATGGATGTTTTATTCATAAACATATGTTACATAAACAAACAAATAAAAAACCCAACCACTCTGCTATGTTAGAAATATCAGTTGTTCCATCTAATTGAATTGCAAACTTTGGACTGCCTTTAAGCTTGGTAATAAGCTGCTGGAATTGATCTTTACTAATTTCAGTAGTTCTTTTGGAAATAGTATCATTTGGTAAAGGAATTTTGCAAATGTTATCCATATACTTTTCCCCGTGAAGTATTTCTGATATTTTAATAGCATAAGGTAACATTAGATCGTTTCCTATCATGCAAACATTTTTAGTTTTTGCAATTAAAAAGAAGTTTCATAAGATGCAAGTAAAACTTTTCATTGGCAGCAAAACATTTCTCAAGACATTATTTTTTATTTATTTGAAGTTTTAAAAGTTATTTAAAATATCCTTTTGTTTTATTGTAGTATGCTGCATACTTGATATTAAGAAGTTGTTTTAATTTGGCTAGTTTCATGCTCTCCACAGCCAAAGCTTCATCACAAATTAAGCAAAGAGATTTTTCTGTACTATCATCATCATTAGAAGCAAATTCATATTGCATAAACGATTAGATATATTTTCTTTTTCTTGTCAATTCTAGGTCTACTACAAACTGGTAGTGAAGATTCTGCCACATTATAATCATTATTTTTACCTCTTCTGTCCAAATTTAGCCACTATTCCATAACTGAAAGATACTTTTGTTCTAAAATAGAAATAAATATTGCTAATATTTTTCAAATAAATATTATCTTTGGTGTATGAAATTACATTTGTTTGTCCTTAATTTAAAAAGTGATGTTCATACTTACCAAACATGTACAGTAGTGATGGTGGAGAAATATTATTAAAGAACTTTTGTCTTTACTTGCTGAAATTGAACACTTCTGTTTCTGTAAAAAGAAATAATAGCAATTTTTAAAAATCAAGCATCCTAACACAATACAATCTAAAGATATACTGATTTAATACTTACATGCTGAAGAATTATGGCAGGAAAATATTAAAAGTTTTTATCTTCCCTAATTTAACTATTATGTTTCTGTAAGAGCAGAAAACACTGCAATTTATAAAATACAATAGTTTTGAAACTGAACCGAGGTGTTTCTGGCAGCATTCATTGGTGTTGCATGGCATGAAGGGCCTGTGCAGTGCAAAGTGCGCATACTTTGTCTTCAGCACTATGGTTGCAGTGAAATTGCACAATGTAACATGTGCAAGTGCTGCCAGAAACACATAAGATTCACTATGCGTTTGACTGTGAATTAATTTTTAGTTATTGCATGTTTCAAAACCTTTTAATGCTGCCAAATTTTTCATGATGCAATTCTCAGTTACGTGATCCCATATGGGGTTTAAGAAGTGCTGTCTTAGATACTCCGTAGTTTTTAAAAGTCCTCCGTTTAGCATATGAATACTAATACCTGTGTTGACTTATTCTTTTCAGTCTGGTCTGATACTGGCAGGTCTAAATTCCCATTAAAAGGCCATTATCACAGCATTACAAACAAATTCTCTTAGAGGCCTAGGGCTAACACCAATGAGGAGAAATATCCTTCCCCTACTCACCAGTCTTACTCAAGCCCCCACCAATGCTTATCTTTTTATACAAAAATCTCTCAATAACGTCACTTTTGCATCTTAAAACCATTTTCTTAGAATAAAGAAAAAAGATAACACAGTAGGTACAATAACATTAAGACAAATAATAATATGCCAAGTACAAAAACATTAAGACAAAGTCATAAGTGATACACATATTACAATCTACATATACATCTACGCTGAAATTCTCTCACCAACGTACATAGTATATTGGACGAATAATGGGCACATGTAGGAATCTACCAATAAAGTCCCTGAGTGAACAAAACAAAACAAAAAAACCTACACTCAGAATAATTCACAACTGGAACTGTCTTCTATCACAGAAAATGTGTATAAAATTACCTTGATGAATTTAGCTCTGTGTTGAATAAATGATTCCAGTGTTAAATTGAGTTGACACATTCTTGCATAACTAACATCTTTGGGTCCAACAAGTTGCTTCACTGAATGAATTTTCTTATTTTCTGATTCCAAACTGCGTCACTCCTTACTTACACTTACTAGTCAAAAGCAATTGTAAAAAAAAAAAAAAAAAAAGACTACTTCCAGCTTAGCTGGTACAATTCAGAAATCTGTCATTTCACCCTTCTCTTTTATATTTCTTAGAGTCAAATTATGATCAGATGAATTATGATTTTCCAATAATCATACTACAGCTTTGTTGTCTATTTCTCTCCAGTTTAAAATAGCTTATCACATTCAAAACTCAACAATAGCTTCTCTCATTATTTAGTCACAATAGCTCGCAGCAGTCTCTCAAAATAGCTATAACTTAGAACTATGAACAAATTTAATTCAGAAAGAAATCTTAGAAAAAATAATACATCATAGTTGTGTCCAAGTTTTCTCCTGATCCGGAGCAGCCAATGGTAATTTGTGAGATTTGTGTTTTTCCAGGTGACCTGAGAAGAGGAATTCTTTTCCTGTCTCTTTTTCTTTGCATGAGATAGAGAAAGAAGTTATCGAGTCCAGGACATAAAATCAGGTAGGGCAATGATACAAATTTTTCTGAACCTCATGGCAGAGGTAGGTATATGTCCAAGAGGCAGTTCATTGAAAATGTTTAGGAACCCTAACATTTTGTGATGAGGAGGTGGGGGGAAATTTTAAATTCTTTTCACATTGTAATCCTGGATTTTAGGTTTCAGTTAGACAAGGGAATTAACTTGAATCATTAATTCAAAAATATAAATAAGTAGATAAGTTAGATAATACATTAACTTGAATCGTTAATTCAAAAATTTCTATTTGATAATTTGGGTATTGGACATTCTGAGGAAAGAAGGGGATTGTCTGATGGATTATGACACTTGAAGAAAAAATGCTTATACATATGGTTCTTGTAAAGAATTCTTGGAAATTGAAACCAACGAATTACTTGGACAGTGAGTCCAACATGAGGATTTTTTTTTCTTTAGAAGCCCCCTGAAGTATGCCTATATACTGGAAAAGGGAGACAGACCCAATGGGTGCTGCTAAAATTTTTGGCAGAGATTTTTGAGGCTTCTGTGGGGAAGGACTCAAAGGCATCTCAAAGGGTTGTCTCAATAGTAATTTCCAGTTCATTTCCTTTCTGAGGATATGGCAGTGGACTATTTGAATGTTTAATGTATTCCTGTATCAGTTCATAGGGTGAGAATTAATTATGTTTTTTCTATGAGGGAAATTTTTTTAAATGCCTTGTGCCAGTTAAACATGTAATACTTTGAGTGCTTACATGTGGAGAAACTTAGACATCTACTAAACATACCATGCTAATACTAGACAGTTTTCTGAAGCAATTCTAGATGGATATAATGTGTTAAAGGAAAAAAAACTGACCTTGAGGTCAACTTTCATTAAAAAAAAATGATCATGCGTGAGCTAAGAGTGGAAAAGGGTAAGATGGTGAGGGGACCTGGGACACAGGTTACCTATGTTTATTTGTATGTATGCACAGTTGTGCTGGGACCAGCCAAGTGTTAATTTTTCAGTGTTAGCATTTACAACTCCGAAATTAGTGAACTCTATATCAGAACGTCATTTACTGTTTTATTGATCATCTAAACTTAAGAAAGTGAATATTGTTGTTCAGTTGTTTTAGTCATGTCTGACTCTATATGACCCCATTTGGGGTTTTCTCAGCAAAGATATTGGACTGATTTGCCTTTTCTTTCTCCAGCTCATGTTATAGATGAGGAATATGAAGCAAACAGACTCAAGTGATTTGCCCCGGTTTACACATCCACTTACTGTCTGAGGCCAAACTTGAACTCAAGAAGATGAATTTTCCTCACTACAGGCCTGACATTCTATTGAACGTCATGTAGCTGCCAATGACATCAACAATAACATACTGTGGTAACTTTTTTAAAGAAGATCCAATTATTAAACATTTACTAGGACCCTCCTGCATATATGTTATATTAGCCAAATAGAAATGTATCTTATTTGAGGGTGAAGTCTGTTTTGATTTTCATCTAAGTCGTTTTGGAGCTTAGTCCAGTGTATAGCATTTGTTGAAAGAAGGAAGGAAGGAAGGAAGGAAGGAAGGAAGGAAGGAAGGAAGGAAGGAAGGAAGGAAGGAAGGAAGGAGAGGGAGGGAGGGAGGGAGGGAGGGAGGGAGGGAGGGAGGAAGGAAGGAAGGAAGGAAGGAAGGAAGGAAGGAAGGAAGGAAGGAAGGAAGGAAGGCAAGGAGAGAGGGAGGAAAAAATGATATGAAGGTTAATGTAGGATACAGAGAAATTTATTGTATGACCAGAAATTCAGGGTTATTTGATGATGGCAAAAGTAATGGAGATGAAGAAAAGGTATAGGAGGATATGCAACCACAGAAATGACCATGGTGACATATATATGGATCTCTACCATCATGTACCCCTAATTACAAGTAAAAGGGAAATTCAGTTATAAACCTTATTTTTTCTATGAGGACTTTATCAGACAAGAATCATGCAAATAAGCAGACTCGTCAATACAAGGCTTTTATATCTTAGGGAATATTAATGTGTCTGATCAAAAGGGATATTGTATCTTTCTGAATTTGATTTTATAATATTTAGTACCAGCACATAAACAAATAATCATCTTCCTTATTCCATGCTTCCTTCAAACACACAGACACACAGACACACACACACATACACACACACACACACACACACACACACAAGCATAATCATTTTCTGAATTTTTTCATATCTAAGAGGCTCTCAGTCCAAAAACTAGCTCTTATTGTCTTTCTTTCTTTCCTTCCACAATACACAGTCACGCATATGCGCACACCACAAAGACTTAAACAGACAGATGGACCACCCATCTAGATTTACTGGATTTCCCACTAGTCTTTCCAGTAATACAATTTCTTCTGCTAATTTACTACCCCCTTTTTTCTCTTTTCTCATTTTTATTGGGGAAAAATAGGTTCCCCATACCTTTTTTCCTTCTGGATCGATACTTTATGTCTCCAATCATAAACAAACAGACTACAATTAAATACAATTCATAGAGATTCTCTGATCAAACACACATAGAATATAAATTCAAATATTTTGGCACAGAAGTTATGTCCTACTTTGAATCTTATTACATAGCAAAGCACTTTCCAGGTGATATGAAAGTTATAACAAATGTTGCATTTTAAGATTTCCTACACGACGTACCCATCCACATTTAAAGCTTTGCTTTAATAATTACATTTTTCTTCCAATATAATAAACATTACATCAAAATAGTCTTTGTCAATACCCTGTTATTAGGATTTGGTGTATACATGTTAATGATTAAATCATAGATTTACTTTTCATTCTTGAAAATTAAAGTTATATTTTTCCTTTGCAAAATAAAAATACTTGGAAAGACTGGCAGATTTATTCATAGTGATTATTTGAAAGTTTCCCCACCTGGATTGGATTAATTTAAGCCGTCAGATCATCAGGTATAAGTCTAATAGCCTGTAGCATAACTGATAATTTTCTCATGTTTTTTTGGAATAAGTATTTGTGTAATTTTAATTTTGACTTTGTACCTTTTAAAAACTGACTTTAGTGTAAGATGTAAGAGACTCATTTAAACCTAGTTTATTCCAAGTGCTTTAGAATTTCCCCAGCTTTTCTTATTCTTTCACCAACAATTTGGGTTCATAAGTTTATCCAACTTGAATTACCATATGCAATTGCTTACTTTTAGCCTAGAAGAAACATAATGGTCCTTGGGTCCACAAAAGCCCTTTCTCTTCATAGTTTGTGGAATTTGTATTAAACAGAATTTGTTAATAAAATCGTAATATAACAGAGCCCCAAGTTAGGAATTTTCCTACCATTTAGACAGAGGTTTAGATATATTTCCACTTTTTTAAAACTTGCAGCTCACCTAAATCTTTCTGTCTTTCCCTTTGTTTGGCATATACCATGTACGTAGACGTGTGAAACAAGTTTTCATGATCAACCATGGATTTTTATACAAAAATAATCACGTAAAAAGGAAAGAGTCGAGTTAATAAAGAAACCAGAAAAAGAGCATATAACAAAGCCTATTTTGTTAAAGGCATGCAGAGGGTAAGTTGGAAAAAATAGTAATAGACCTTTAGCAACTTAGACCTATCCATGAAGATAAAATAACAACTAGTGCCTTTAGTCTGTGTTATTTGTTGCAAGTCACCTACAGGGATCTAACGGTCCATTATGATTACTTCTTTCTCAGCAGAAATTCAGCTCTTTTTTTCTTTATCTCCCTTTGATTGTTAATTGGCCCCTGGCTTGTTACTTCTCCACTGCTCAATTCATTTAAACCGTGGCCAAGTTCAGTGAAGCACACCCACCATGGTAGCCAACACTCAGTTCCTGAAGTCTAAATTTTTTTCTCATAATGTTCTTCTGAAAATTATCTCTTTTCCAAAATTTTCCCAGAGCAGAGAGGGAACATTTATATTATAAACCCCAAAATACTAGTTAGTTCTCATGTTCCTATTCCCCAATTTTGTTGCTAATAAGAAAAAAAATGTTTTATTTGTGTATCCTTTTGCATTCTTCTACATTTACAAAATGCTTTTCTTTTTTATCAATGCTCTTTTCTTAATGTGTTTATATCAAATAAATTTTTCTTTTGACCTCCGTCTATATGTATATAATACCTCCAACTACCCTAATACTGAAAAAAACTCAAGGCTTACAAATATTATCTTTCCACATAGGAATGTAAACAGTTCAACTTTAGTAAGTCTCTTATGAACTCTCTTTTCTGTTTGCCTTTTCATGCTTCTCTTGACTCTTGCATTTGAAAGTCAAATTTTCTATTCAACTCTGGCTTTTTCATTAAGAATGCTTTAAAGTCCTCTATTTCATTAAATTGACATTTTTTCCCCTGAAGTATTATACTCAGTTTTGCTCGGTAGGTAATTCTGGGTAAGTTTTAATCCTAACTCTTTTGACCTCTTGAATATCATATTCCAAACACTCCATTTGCTTAATTTAGAAGCTGCTAGATCTTGTGTTATCCTTATTGGACTTTGGCAATCCTTGAATTATTTCTTTTCAGTTGCTTGCAATATTTTCTCCTTGACCTGGGAATTCTGGAATTGGGCTACAATATTCCTAGGAGTTTTTCTTTTGGAATCTCTTTCAAGAGGTGATCAGTGGATTCTTTCAATATTTATTTTATCCTTTGGTTCTAGAATATCAGGGCAGTTTTCCTCGATACTTTTCTTAAAGATACAATTAATTGGAAAGGCATCTTTGAAACAAGTTTCTCTAATATAAGATGCACATTTGACAAAAATGTAGGAAAGAAAGTATGTAGGCTAGAGAATTTAAGCACTGGAGTGCGGGGGATTGCTCTGACTTTGATGATGTTACAGAAGCCTCTTCACTGTATGGACATTACCTTATTCAAAGTGAGAACCTGAAAAGGCCTTAGCCTAAAAGGGCCAGGGTTTCCCTTTGAATCTTGAACCATCTCCAGTTGTCCTGCTGAATATCTGGACACTGGACCCAGATGGTTCTGGAGGAGACAGTGAGGCTGGTGACCTTGTACAATCCTCCCTAACTCAAACCAAAGTCAACTGCAATCGTACCATTATTTCCCTGATATCATGGTCCTCTTTGAAAAGAGTAGTGAGCAGACCGAGCTGCCTGGATGGGAACCCAGCCAGCTGGATAACTCAGCTTATCCTCTCCCTTTCCTTTTCCTTCTCCTCCTCTCCAAAGGAAAGTAAATATTGGTGGCTGGAAGCAACTCAGTTAAATTGAGGTTTACTGGCTAGATTTGTTTCTTTCCTTTCTCCTTTCCTTTCCTTTCCTTTCCTTTCCTTTCCTTTCCTTTCCTTTCCTTTCCTTTCCTTTCCTTTCCTTTCCTTTCCTTTCCTTTCCTTTCCTTTCCTTTCCTTTCCTTTCCTTCCTCTTTCTTTTTCTTTCTTTCTTTCTTTCTTTCTTTCTTTCTTTCTTTCTTTCTTTCTTTCTTTCTTTCTTTCTTTCTTTCTTTCTTCCTTTCTTTCTTTGTTCCTTCCTTCCCTCCTTCCTTTCCTCCTTCCTTCCTTCCTTCCTTCCTTCCTTCCTTCCTTCCTTCCTTCCTTCCTTCCTTCCTTCCTTTCTTTCTTTCTTTCTTTCTTTCTTTCTTCCTTTCTTTGTTCCTTCCCTCCCTCCTTCCTTCCTTCCCTCCTTCCTTCCCTCCTTCCCTCCCTCCTTCCTTCCTTCCTTCCTTCCTTCCTTCCTTCCTTCCTTCCTTCCTTCCTTCCTTCCTTCCTTCCTTCCTTCCTTTCTTTCTTTCTTTCTTTCTTTCTTTCTTTCTTTCTTTCTTTCTTTCTTTCTTTCTTTCTTTCTTTCTTTCTTTCTTTCTTTCTTTCTTTCTTTCTTTCTTTCTTTCTTTCTTTCTTTCTTTCTTCCTTTCTTTCTTTCTTTCTTACCTTCTTTCTTTCTTTCCCTCTCTCTCTTTCACTCTCTGTTTCTCTCCTAAAACCTTAAGCCCAGTTCACTCCAAAGCCCATAAATTGGACCACAACAGGTCCCTGTTAATGTCTGATTTTGAACCCTCCTAGCTTAGAATGGATGTCAATGGTATATTTTTCTCTTTGTAACAGCAACCCTCAGGGCCTTGACTTCCCAACATGATTTTTTTTTTCTTTTTCTAATTAAAGGGGCCATCCCGGGACTACTTCGTAAAAGAGGCTTATTCATTGAATGGGCATTACGTCACTCTAAGTGAATACTTGAAAAGGCCTTAGTTTAAAAGGGCCAGGTTCTCCTATTGCATCCTGGGCCACCTCCAGTCATCCTGATGAATATGGATCTAGATGGCTGTGCAGGAGAAAGTGAGGCTGGTGACCTTGCACAGCCCTCACTCTCAAGTCAAAGTCAATTGCAAGTTATGTCATCATTTCCCTAATGTCATGGTCTTCTTTGAAAAGGAAGGACAAACAAAACAGCAACAATTTTATCCTCTGGTTCTAGAATATTAGGGCAACTTTCCTCGATAATTTCTTGAAAGATGATATCTAGGCTCTTTTTTTGATAATGGCTTTCAGGTGATCCAATAATTTTGAAATTCTCCTTCCTGGATCTATTTTCCAGGTCAGTGGTTTTTCCAGTGACATGTTTCACAGGCTTCTATTTTTCATCCCTTTGGTTTTCTTTTATTATTTTCTGATTTTTCATAAATTGATTAGCTTCCACTTGCTCCATTCCAATTTTTTAGGAATTATTTTCTGCCAGGCCTAGAGGCCTGTGTGGGCTACCCGAGTCTTCTTACCTCACCTCCGAGGTCTTCGGTTGGCCAAAACCGGATGCTCATATGAGAGAAAGGACGTTCCAGAGTCAAACAAGGGTTGAGCTTTATTTCGGGGTCTCGGTTACAAGTGCAGGGAGGTCTTCCTTAGGAGGAAGAGGGGGAGATTTCCTAAGGAGGCTAAGATCTTAAGGGATTGGAAATAGAAGTACAAGCGGGGAGAGAGGGAGAGGGGAGAGAGAAGAGAAGAGAAGCGAAGCCTACTGTCCTCTTGGCTCCTCACGTGCTAAGAGAGCTTTCAGGCTTCCTCAATCCTACTTAACCTTCAGCCACACAGTTTGCATCTGAATACCGTGCTGTTAGATAACAATAGTGTGCCCAGATCCCTGATGACCTCGAGGGCAGGGAGACTCCACCCATCACGTATGTCCCGGGGAGACGCGGAAATACCCGAGCTAGCCGAGCTAGCTCAGTCTGACCTTCTCGAATCCCCGCTGTTCATGGAGGGCCTCGTAAGACTCTAAGATTTAGAAGTCCCACTTTTACCCACCCGAGACCGTCCACACGGATTTGAACTTCCAATCCCAACAATTTTCTTCTGTGAGTTTTTTACCTCCTTTCCCATTTGTCCAATTCTGCTTTTCAAGGCATTCTTCTACTCATTGCCTTTTTGAATCTCTTTTGCCACTTAGGTTAGCCTATTTTTAAAGCTGTCTTTCTTTAGCATTTTTGGGTCCCCTTTGGTAAGTAGTTGATATATTTTCTTGCATGGCTCTCATTTCTTTTTCCAATTTTCCTCTACTTCTGTTACTTGACTTTCAAAATCCTTTTTGAGCTCTTTCATGGTTTGAGATCAATTCATATCTTCCTTGAAGGCTTTTGATTTAGGAGCTTTGACTTTGTTGTCTTCTTCTGTTCTTATGTTTTGACCTCCCTTATCACCATAGTAAGATTCTATAGTCTGATTTTTCTCCTGATTTTTGTTCATTTCCCCAGACAATTACTCGACTTTGGAGTTCTTTGTCAAGGTAGCTCTCTGCTTTTAGTGGGGTTTGGGAGGTGTATTCAGTTGCTCAATACTCCCATAATCTCTGGGTCTAGAGGTTCAGAAACAGCCACTACCACTACTGCTGCTGCTGCTGAGGCTGCCACAGGCTTCTTCACTCCTTCTGCCACCCCAGGACCAGACTGCACTACTCTCTTACAGAGGTCCCACAGGTATTTTCCTACTGACCTTTCAAGTTGTCCTCTGCATTTTGGAATTCAATCACCTCAAGGTTTTTTCAGGGCCTCTCCGTGCCATCATGAACCATTTTAGTATTTCCTCTATATTCTTCACCACTCCTCTGTAAGTTCTTTCCTTTCTGAAAACATATAGGCTACATTCACCTCATTGTTGTCTTTGATTTGAGCCTCACACATCACATACCCTTCTCTATTTCTCTGCTCCATTACCTTCCTCTTAGGTACTCTCACATATTGTAATACAGTACTAATTTCCCTTACAAAAACATATGGATTCATCTCTGAGCACACTGTTGTCAGGTTCTGTCCACAAAGTCCCTTGTCTGCCTCTTCACTCAGATTTCTACTTTTACCATTAGTAAGAAGACTTATTGGTCTCTCTTTTCACTCTGTTTCTTTGCTTCCCTTTTCTACTGCATTTGGTCACTCCTCTTGCATGACTGTTGCTTGAGAAACAAAAATCTCTTTAGTTTTCATTTTCTTGCTATCATATTTCAAACTCTTCTTTATCATTGAATGTTTTGTTATTGCTTATACGGTTAAACTCAGATTTGCAAGGTCACTTTGAGATGCATACTGGCTTTCATTGTTCCTCAGAACATGTTTTGTCCATTTCCTCCATTTCCTGTATTTTCTAATGGGTGCAGAAAAATCTCATATTATTTGAATGCTCTTTCTTTTGTGATTGAAAGTGTTTCTCCTGGCCACTTCTACAACTTGTTTCTGAATTGAATTGCTAGATTTACTCATTACATGTCTCAGTGTTTTCAGTCTTTTTTCTTCTGGAAATGATCTGTGAAATGTCTCAATTGGAATTATATTTTCAATGTACAGAAGTTCTGGTCAGTTTTCTTCTCTTCTTTACTTCATTATGGTGTGAAGATTTTGTACTTTTCTGGCAGACTCATGATCATCAGGTTGTCTATACCCATCCTGTCTGTGAAATGAGTGTGTTTAATTGCAAGATGAGCATTTTTTTTAATGTTTTTGCTTTTAAGTTTCTTTTCTTCTAGAAAGTTCTTCAGTCTCTGTAACTGAATTCCCAATTTATTATTCTCTCTTTTGATTCTGCAGTGAAGCTCATCATTATAGATTCAAATTTTCCTATTCTGCCTATTGTTTTTGTAGACCATGGCTTCTGCTCTCATAATTATTATTTCTTTTTTCAACCATTCAGGAACACTGTGCTGTGGTTCCATGTTCTTGTCATAGTTTAGGGTCACATTCATTCATTTTGCAGTATTTATCCCTATATATCAGAACTCAATTGCTAGAAGAATTATTTTTGTCACCACTGTTTTGCTTATTGATATATCTATTTATCTTCAAGTTCTTTGAGTTTAATTTTTTTTTAAATTGTGAGTGTTTTTTCTCCCCCATCCTGAATTTTTCTTTATCATTGACTCTCTGACTCCTTCATGCTTGATTGTGTTTTCCTTGGAGACTGGATCTCAAAGTTGCATGTTCACTTGAATAGCAATATAAGCCAATTCTGAGTAGTACCATCATCTATTTTAGTAGGGCAGAATAAATGTGAGGTTACCTGTGAACATCTATAATTATAGCAATGATAATATTAATAATAATTGATAGTTACATAAAATTAATCAATTACCAAGCATTTCCTAGGTACCTGCTATGCATCAGGCACTGTGGTAACTTGTGATGATACTGAAGAGAAAAACAAAATAAGCAATGCCCACAAGTAGCTTCCTTTCTAATAAGGAAGATGCCATGTGCATATATAGGTAGATACAAAGTAATAGAGTGATTATGAAGAATCTTGAAAGAAAAAGCACTATTAGCTGGGGATACCAAAAAAGATCTTGTGTCGTAACATGTGAATTGGGCCTGTAAGACAAACTTGGATTCCAAGAGGTAAAAGTGAGAATGATCTGTACAATCAGACAAAGGACAGACAGAAAAAAAAGGTTTAGAGAAAAGAAATGGATTATGGTGCATGACAGAGGGAGAAAAAGAATGGAATTAGCATTTAAATAATGCCTACTATGTGCCAGGCACTGTGCTAGGACATTTTGACAAATATTACATTTGATCCTTACAAAAATCCTCTGTGGTGGGAGCTATTATCTCCATTTTATTATCAAGAAAATTGAAGCAAACAAAAGCTAAGTAATTTTTCCAAGGTCATATAGCTATTACACATCTGAGGACAGATTTGAACTCATATTTTTGACTCTAGGTGCAATTCCTTAGCCACTGTGCCACCATCTACCACTGGAAGAGCAAGGATCCCTGTATGACTATACTAAATAATGAGTTGTTGTTCAATCAGTAAGTAGTGTGTCCAACTCTTAATGACCCTGTACTTTCCTGGGTATTTCTTAGCAAAGATATTAGAGTATTTTGTCATTTCTTTGTCTAGTGGATTAAGGCAGACAGGTTAAGTGACTTGGCCAAGGTCACACCTTTAGTAAGTGTCTTAGGCCAGCGCTGAATTCAGGCAACCACATGGTTGCCTCTGCTAATGGGTAGAGGGAGATGAGAAGTAAGGAGACTAAAAAAAAAAAAAAAGGAAGTTTCCAGGTTGTTAAGAGCTTTGGATACTAAATTGAAAAATCACATTTTAATCTGGAGATGATAAAAAACCACAAAAATTCATGGAGTGTGGTTAGGAGTAATGAGGAGAGATTGACATGATCAGATCTGCTTTTTAGAGAAATCACTGTGTTACAGAGGAAATGGAGGAGAGAGTGACATGAAGCAGAGGGATATATATGGAGACAATTTAAGTAATCCAAGCTGCAAATAATGAGGACAAGGAATAGGGTGGTGACTGTGTAAATGGAAGGAAGGGAATACATGTGAGAGATATTCTGGATATGGAAAAATCTGGCAACCAATTTGTATATATGAAATAAATGAGTCAGCAAAAGAGGATGTGAGTTTGGGTAATGAGAAGAATGGTGATCCCCTTGATAATAATAGCATAATTTATAAGAACTGTGCATTTCATGTTAAAGTTACTGAGTTCTCTTTTAAAAACAGTAGATTTCAAATTATCTAAAGGATATTCAATATGAAATGAACATTAGGCAGATGCTGAATGAAGCTCAGAAGAGACAATAGGGATAGTTGTAATGTTGGGAATAATCTATATAGAGATAATAATTGGATCTGTGGTAAGTAAGGATGTCACCAAATCCAATTTAGGTACTCAAGAAATGCTTGATGTTTGATTAATCTTTATGAATATGGATTATTATTAATATAAATTTAAGTGTTTCATCTAGCTTCATATTCATTCTACTGTACTAAAATAGATGATGGTGGCATTCAGAATTGACTTAGATTGGCACTTAGTTGTAGATGTAGTTTTCCATAGCATCTTTAACCCACAAAAAAAAAGCTCCTTAACACAAGAATTGTATTAATTTTGCAAGTGAAAAAATATAATATAGGTACATCCTGATTCAAAGTCACATGGTGAATTTATTTAAACATCTTTAGAATTTGAATCATAAATTCTAGAGCAGAGAGTAAAATTAGAAGAGGGTACAGAATACTAACCTGGGATTCACCAATGGCTAGTCAACAAACTAATAAATGACTATTTATAAGATACCTCCCTGGGACAAGCACTGGGCTAAGGTTGGAGTTACAGAGACAAAAAGTAAAGATTTCAAAGAGCTAATTCTATTGGTAAAAACAACATGCAAATTTATAAATATCAAATAAATTCATTTTTTTGTTATGGGATGAGTAACTGAAACTGAAAACAGAAAAGTCTTTAGAAGAATGTGGAACTTGAGGCTAACAATGAAAGGAACTGGAAATTCTAAGGTCAGCTAGGTGGTTCAAGTGGATAGAATGTTGGGCCTGGAATCAGAAAGACTCATCTTCCTGATTTCAAATATGGCCTCAGACATTTATTAACTATGTGACCCTGAGGAAATCATTTAACCCTGTTTGTCTCAGTTTCCTCATCTGTAAAATGAGCTGGAGAAGGAAATTGCAAACGACTCCAGTATCTTTTCCAAGAAAACCCCAAATGGGGTCATGAAGAGTCAGACATCACTGAACAACAAAAAAAAAAAATTCAAAGATTTGGAGGGAAAGGGCTTTAAAGTTGAATCCCCTTTATAAAAAAAGAACCTTGATCAAAACTACGCTTACATAGGATACTTATTTTCACCAATAAATACAAAAGATTTTATTGGATTCAGAAGTAAAGCTACTTCCATATTTATTTTACATTACAGAAATTTCAGCTACTTCAGTCCTAGACACAAAGTATTTGAAACATCCAGATAAGTTTGGATTATTATATTTGGATTATAATAATAATTATTATTATTTACATTGAGATTCTCATTTTTATTTCTCTTGATAATATAGAGCAATAGTTTATATGTTAATTAATATATTCGTGTTCTTTTGACAACAGTTCATATCACTTACACATTGAAGAATGACTTTTTCTTTTGTGTTAGTTCCTTACATATAATAGATGCAATAACTTCCTCAACAGTATTTGATAGAAAGATAATTTTCTTCTTGGCAGCTTCCATTCTTATCTGAATAGCATTGATTTTGTTTGATTTCTATGGAATTTCTCTCTGGTTTTCTTAACAGTTCTTATTAAACAGGAGTTTTTCCGAAAACATGATCTCAGGATTATGAACCACTGGGGTACTGAATTAAATATTTTTTATTCTTCCTTACTTAACTTGTTAATACTAATCTAATATTCTATGTGTTTTTTTATCAGAACCTAAGAGTTTTATATATAATGTCTGCTTTATAATGTAGTTTAGGTCTGAAAAAAATTATTCTTATTTAAAAAGTATTTACCTCAGGAATCTAGATAATTTGTTTCTCCAAATATTTTATCATTTCATTTAGTTCTTTAATATGTTTTATAATTTTTTATTTCATATTATTTTAATAAACAATAAGTAAAAAATAAGTTGTATAGAGCTAATAGACCTCTTTCACTATTTCCATTAGGCATGCACATAACACACGCGGTCAGACAATTTCCAAAAATTATTGTTTGCAGACAATGCTGTGGTATCTCAAGATCTTTCACAAAAGAATGTGAATCTAATTTGGAAAGTACTTTACAAATACTATCTCATTGGATCTGTACAACTCCTCTAGGATATAAGTGCCATTATTAATCTCATTTAACATAGAGGGAAACTGAGGCAGATGAAAATTAAGTGAGTTAGATAGGATGAAACATTTTCAGTAACATTTTTAGGGGTAAATCTGAATTCAGATCTTTCTGATTCCAGGTCCTGTGCTCCATACACTACCCCACCCTAACTGGTAAAAGGGTCACCCCAAAATTGAAAAGTATAGAATTCAAAGACAAACAATATATTTCACTACTTTTATAGTGACCCTAATGATAGGTATCAAGTGAAGACTGTACAAGAATACTTCTTAAACAAAAGAAAAATCAGTAACAAAGATGTGGAATACAAACTAGAATGGATCTGGACTTATCCTAGTTTTCCTAGACCCCAGGAATAGGTTTGGTTTCAGGTCTACCTCAGGAGCATGTCTATTGCTTGCAATGAGAATTTAACTGACTGTGTGACCCTAGTTCTTACAAAGGTTGTAAAGTGAGGCTACATTGACATAAGTGCTTCATTAATTTTTTCCCTAATGATTTATCAATTTCCTTAAAATTTTTGTAATGTACTCTTGTTTATTTTTGCAGATTGGTGGAGGTGAAGTGAGAATGACATCTTTTGTACTATTCTTAGCAGAAGTTTCCAGAATGTTGAGTAAGTGAGATCCAGTGAATAAGAGAAAGAACCAGAGTCAAAAATACAAAATGCAGATGGTTGGAATTAGGTAATGAACTATTTAGTAATTGGGCATAGAATTCAATACCCAGAAGACCTCACCCACCCACACATATACACATCAGGATTTGAATATGATTTTGATACCATCAGCTCCCCAAGCTATTTAAATTATCTACAAACTATAATCTCATTACAAATGATTCTTCCCTTTTATGGGATTGCAGTGGAGTCCTTCAAGTCTTTTCCCAATGCTAATTATTGCAAAGTGCTGTGAGTGGAGAATAGACAGAAGTTAAGGTTTACCCCTTGTCACTCAGACTTTGGTCATGGGAATAGGTCTCAAAGCTAGGTCATGGATGCTGCTTATATTCTGAATATCTGGGATATAAGGAATTGTGGCTGTTGCTGCCACTGTTGCTGCTGCTCCTTTCACAGATCAATTAAGAACAATTAAGATCAAATAAGAATTAGCTTGTACAAGTGGAGATGTGCACCACTCTCCAAAGAATGAGATACATATGCATATCAATAACAGACACACTAATGATGACTACCCATACCATTGAGTACTGTGTTTTGCAGGACTGGGGGAAAAGAGAAGAAAGTGAAACATAAATACATGACTCGTTAAGTTTTCTTGGAGTTTCAACCACCATTTATCGCATTTTTCCTTCAGATTCACAGTACATCCTTTTTTAATGCCTACAATTATAGGCTTGACTGGTGTCTAGCCCAGACAGTCACTGGCGTGTCTAGTACCCAATATAGCTGGGCATCCCAGAGCCAAATACTGAAGTTATTCATATCATCTCCTCATTAATATGGGCACCTACATTCTAGCTATCTAAATATTCCTCTTTCTTCTCTGTAGCGTGTTTTTCTTTGCCTAAACTTGAGTTTGACATTGCTGTTGCTATTTTAGTTGCCACCTGATATCATCTTAGAAGCAGCTGGCTATGTTGAGTCTGAGCGAAATGACAGAAGTTGTGTATATATGTGTCCATGCATAATGTAATCTATAATCCTCTGAAGTCCTTTGTTCTTGTGAAAAATGTCATGCACGTCAAAAAATGATATACCACTCAAGAGGATAAACTTTCATTTAAACAGGTACTTCTTGGAACAAAATAAAAAGGTAAATTTAGATTAATTTGAAAGATAGACACGAAGTGCAAAGCAAACAAAAATCTGGCTACCCTTTGAAGCTTGCTTTGTTTAATTTAATTTTACGCATAAATCTAAGACACCTGACCCCTCATGTCTCAACACATATTATAAAATATAAACAAACCTATCATAATGATGTGCCTTCTAGTGGTGCTCAAATATATATTTTATTCAACAAACTAAACAGATGATCAAGTACAAAGATATAAGCCCAAGAGTAAAATAACTAGTGACATTAAGTAAATGCTTATTGACTGACTAATGATGCTGTGATAATAACGGATCTAAAGATGTCACTTCTGATTCACCATCAGGGATGTATGCATTTTGATCTGTGTTTATAAAACTTGCTTACAAATTTCAATGATCCATCAGTCTCTTTCCAGTCACTGTTATGAATAAAGGCATATGTTTATGAAAAGTCTGGTTGAGGTTACAAGCATTCTTTTTATCTCTGGAATAGAAAATAATTACTAAGTCTATTCAGTCATTCATTTACTCAATCATTTACGCATTCCACAAACATTTATTCATGTTTTTGGTGCAGAGTACTGTCCTGAATGATCAGGAAAATATGTTTTAGTCCTGTGAAGTGACAATATGAAAACACAAATAACTATATCACAAATTATATGATAAATGAATCATATATATGCAACCATGTGACTTAGTCCAGTAAGTAATATTGACCAGATTCTTCCTGTTCCTAACCTCTACTAATAGAGAGCTCCAAATCTAAACATTAGCTCAGTGCTCTAACTAGCTGAGTTATCCAACCACAATATATAACGTATTATTAAAGAATCTTGTTTCACTTGTTAAACTGGTTCTTAGGTCAAGACAAGGCCAATATCCATTTCTGAGAAATGTGAATCACTTGTACATGGATGCATAGTTTAGTGATGTCTAAATTAGAAATAAAAAATAATTAAATAATGTCATCAATGTTAAGATTATTCAGATCTGGGCAAAGAAAAAGTAAAGAACATCTGTTCATCATGAACCTGAGAAAAACTCCAGCTCTCAATAAAGCCTTGGATGTCTTTTGTCTTTTCCAGGTTTCAGTAACCACTAGAGAAATTTGGTGGGAGAGGGAAAAACAAAGAGGAGTTCCATTCTCATATTATGCAATACATAATATAATACAATTCTATTGGAATTAAAACTGCTACCTTTAAAAATCTTGTGTACCCAGACTGTATAAAGATAAACTAAATTTCAGTGTAAAAAACTTAGTGTTCTACAGCCTAAATGAGATAAGTTTAAGAACATTCAGGTAAAAAGTAATCTTTTTTATGGAGAACAGCTAACATAAAGTCCAAATAAAGAAAGAAAACAAAGAATGTTCTCCCTTGAAATAGAAATAAAACACAATGATTAAATAAAAAGACCCAGAAAGTCTAAGGAATTTATCTTCCACTCCGATGAAACAAGGAAACACATTCTTTAGTATAGCATTTAAATTGAAGAACAACAATTATTCCAGATTACAAACTCCTTAAAAGTGGGAGCATCTTTACATCCCATACAACTCTGCTGCATGTAAGCTGTCAATTAAATTTAAATTGAATGAATTATTTTGGGTAAAAATACTATTTTTTTTAAAGAAAAGTACCACTTTTTTTCTGCAAATATCAGAGGCAGAATTCAATTTGTTACTAGAATGAGCTTCTTAATAGTTAGGGATAACCAAAAATGGAATCAATTGCCTTGATAAATCATGGATTCCCTATCACTAGAAGTTTTACAACATTGGATAAATGGTCATTTTACATATTGCACTGGGGAATCTTTTCCAGGTATAGGGTGAATAAAGTGATATCTAAAGATATTTTAAAATCTGACATTCTGTGATACACTTAAATATTACTTTATTTTTTCATAAAACAATTTGTTTTGATATAATAGACATTTATTCAGCAGACTCCTACTCCCCACCTCCAGTGCTTTGCTTCAAAATACATTCCCAGGAAATCATTTTGCAAAGTAACCTATCAGGATGATTGCAACTGATTGCTCACATCACTTCTTTATTAACTAAAAGCAGTTTATTTTATCTTTAATAATTTGGTGCCTATTGCCTTATAACACAGATTTGTTGGCTTTTGTGTATTTTGTATGAGAGTGTATCCATGGTAGATAAAGAGCATGCCTCTAAGGCAAGACATAAAGTCTCACCTCTGTGTGACCATGGAAGGGCTACTAACTTTTCAGTATCTGAAACCAATTTCTAAGAGTATAACTTGCAGAAAATTTTCCAATTTGTTTGATAAAGAGGGCTAAAGAAATTCTCTTTACCAGTTAACCAACAGCTACAGAACAACAACAAAATATATATTGTCCTTATATTCTACAAAAATTCTTATGTATATTGTTCCTTATTCATCCTAAATTATTTCATATGTCTTCCTAGGTTTTTAAGAAGTGTTCATATTTCTTGTTACTTTTAGAAATATGTTGTTTGATTGAATTTATACATGTAGTCTGATTTTATCCCTTTGTTTCATCCATTCTATAATAGTTAGCAAATGTTTAAAAATTCCAATTTTTTATTACATATGTTGTAAATATTTTACATTATTGTGTATTGTGTATATTTTACAGTATTGTGTATAATATCTCTATTATAAGAGATTTGAGACAAGCTATCAGGTGGTGGGTAAAAAAAAAATTCCATTTATCATTAGCAGCCCTTTGGTCACTCATCTTTCCTGTCATGTTCTTAAGAAAATCTTATTCCCATAATCTTCTTGGAATAGTAGAGGCTATTTTTCAGGAGCTGGGATTTCCTCCTCACTACTATGTAGTTCTCCAGTATTTTGATACACATACATGGGAGACTTCTGGATCATGTGAAAAAACAAAAAGAAGGACTAGACACTTTGCTTTCTCCTCCTATTCTTTCAAAGCTTGTCAAAAGAAGAATTATATACAAAAAATAAGACAATTTCAGAAGTTTTCATGATTTAAGATAATGGTATAAAATTACAAAAGAAATGGAAAAGAATAAACCATACATGAGAATAACTAAAGTACACCTATTGGCTTAGAAAACCACATGCTAACATTATTCATATTTTATTGTACTTTTATTTATTATGTTAAGTATTTTTCAATTACATTTTAATCTGTTCAAAAGTGTTGTGGGCAGCATTCAGCCTACAGGCCATGGGTTCAACACATCTGGTCTAAGATGCTGATAATCCTAAGGAAGTATCAACCCAATGATCAAAGCTGATTTCTAAACTTTAACATACTCATTCAGTACCCCTTCCCCTATCAGGTACCATGTTTTGGCAGGGCTTCATCATGCTACCCACAAATTTGCAAAATCACTCAAATTTGCCAACCCTTTTGTGGCACTGTGCTTGGAATAGAAGAATCACAAGACTCTAAACGGAGAATTGAGAAAGACAGAAATGGGCCAAGGTACCAGGATAATTTTCACATTTTACCACATCTTTGGGAAAGGGAATTGGCATTTAGCTATGGTCAGAAGTCACTTGGAGTCACTTCACAGTCTTAGGCCTATTAAACATGAAATACCCAGCATGGGGAGAAGTTGATTGAACTTTGATATTTAAATCCCATAGAATCTACCATCAGACAGAATGGAGTAAGGAGGTTTTTTTTTTCTTTTTTAAGAATGTTTTATTGATGTCTTCTCTTCCTTCCCCCCTACACCCACAATTGAAGCCTTTTTCTAGTAATAGGTAGAGTCAAGCAAAAGAAATCACAATGGCCATGTCAAAAAATGTATGCCTCATTCTACACTTAGAGATGATTTCTTATTTCTCTCAAGAGGTAGGCTTCACATTTAGTCCCTTGAATTCTCTCTTGACCATGAGATAAATCAGAATTCTCAAGTCCTTCATGTTTTTCCTTTATATTATTGTAGACATTATATGAATTGCTCTTTTTTCTTTTTTAAAAAAATATTTATTTATTTTTAGTTTTCAACATTCATTTCCACAAGATTTTGAGTTTCAAATTTTCTACCCATCTCTTCCCTCCCTCTCCACCAAGACAGAATGCATTACTCCATTTTATTATGCCCCCCCTCTTATCCCCTTCCTCTCTACATTCTTGAAGGGCAAGGTAGATTTCTGTACCCCATTTCCCAGCTGCATGCAAAAACAATGTTTTTACCATTTATTTTTAAACCTTTGAGTTCCAAATTCTCTCATTTCATCCCTCCCCATCCACCCTCTTTGAGAAGGCAAACAATTCAATATAGGTTATACATGTGTACTCCTACAAAACACTTCCATAATAGTCATGTTGTGAAAGTCATGATGTCTATAATTCCCTCCAATCTATCTTGCCCCCACTTATTCTATGTTCTCTTTTGACCCTGTCCTTTTTCAAAAGTATTTGATTCTGACTCCCCCTTTCCCAATATGTTCTCCCTTCTATTATCCCCCCCTCTTATCCCCTTCCTCCTACTTTCCTGTAAGGTAACATAACCAATTCAATGTGTGTTATTCCCTCCTTAAGCCAAATCAGATGAGAGTAAGGTTTATTCATTCTTTCTCACCACCCCTCCTCTTCCCCTCCATTGTAATACTTTTTTTCTTACCTCTTTTACCTCAGATCATTTACCCCATTCTGTATCTCTCTTTCTCCTTCTCCCAATATATTACTCTCTCACTGCTTACCTTTATTTTTTAGATATTATTGCTTCACATTCAGTTCACTCTATGCCCTCTATCATCTGTCTGTCTGTCTGTCTGTCTATCTGTCTGTCTGTCTGTCTATCTATCTATCTATCTATCTATCTATCTATCTATCTATCTATCTATCTACCTATTTCCTCCATGATCTTATGGTCTTGTGAGTAACAAATATCATCTTTCCATGTAAGAATGTAAACAGTTCAACTTTAATAAACCTCTAATGATTTCTCTTTCCTGTTTACCTTTTTAGGCTTCTCTTGATCTTTGTATTTGAAAGTCAAATTTTCTATTCAGGTCTGGTCTTTTCATCAAGAATGTTTGAAATTCCTCTTTTTCAATGAAGGTCCATTTCTCCCCTGAAGGATTATATTCAGTTTTTTCTGGGTAGGTGATTTTTGGTTTTAATCCCAGTTATCCTTGTACCTCCAGAATATCATATTCTAAGCCCTTAAATCCCTTAATGTAGAAGTTTATTGGATCTTGTGTAATCCTGATTGCATTTCCACAATATGTGAATTATTTCTTTCTGACTATTTAAAATATTTTCTACTTGACCAAGAAACTTTGGAATTTGGTACAAATTTCCCGGGAGTTTACCTTTAGTTTATCCATTTCAAGAGGCAGTTGGTGGATTCATTTAATTTCTACTTTGCCCTCTGGTTCTAAATTATTTGGGCAGTTTTCTTTCACAATTACTTAAAAGATGATGTCTAGGCTCTTTTTTTTGATTATGGCTTTCAGGTAGTTCAATAATTTTAAAATTATCTTTCCTGGATCTATTTTCCAGGTCAATGGTTTTATCCAATGAAAAAGTTCACATTGTCTTCCATTTTGTCATTCTTTTGCTTCTGTTTTATAATTTCTTGATTTGTCCTAAAATCAATAGCTGTCATTTCCTCCATTCTAATTTTGAAAGAATTGTTTTCTTCAGTGAGTTTTTGGACCACATTTTCATTTGACCAATTCTACTTTTTATGGCATTCTTCTCCTCATTGGCTTTTTGGACTTCTTTTGCCATTTGGGCTAGTCTATTTTTAAGGTATTATTTTCTTCAGTATTTTTCAAGTCTCTTTTAGCAAGCATGATTTTCTTACATCACTCATTTCTATTCTAAATTTTTCCTCTACTTCTCATAGTTGATTTTCAAAATCCTTTTTGAGCTCTTCCATGGCCCATGATCAACTCATATTTTCTTGGAGGCTTTTGATGTAAGAGCTTTGACTTTGTTGCCTTCTTCTGGTGGCATGTTTTGATCCTCTTTGTCACCAAAGTAAGATTCTATAGTCTGAGTTTCTTTATGCTGTTTACTCATCTTCCCAGTCAAATATTTGGCTTTCTAACTCTTTATCAAGGTAGGACTCTACTTCCAAGTGTGGGACTGGGGTGTATGTATTGTTGCAGGCTTCAGGGGTTTTATATCAGAGCCTTGATCCCCCTCCACCTGTGGGCCCAGAGCTCTGGAAGCTGCTGCTGTTGCTGTTACTGCTGCTGCAGTCACAAGCCTCACCACCCTGGGACTGGGTCCAGACCTCACACTCCTCTTTCATCCAGGTCTGACAGAGCTTTCTCAATGACCTTTTTGGCATTTGTGGGTTGAAAAGTCTGGAAACTGCCACACCTGCCAATGTTTCAATCCCCTGTGGCCTGCTCTGGCCTTTCTGTGCTAGTGCAGATCATGCTGGACTGACCTCCAGATCTTGTCTGGTGAGAAAGACCTTTTCTATTGACTTTGCAGGTTTTCCTGAGCTGGGGATTTGTTTCACTCTATCTTTTGGGGGCTCTGTCGCTCTAGAGTTTGTTTAGAATAACTTTTGCAGGTATTTGGAGGGCTTTGGGGGAGAGATCAGGGAAGATCTTGCTTTTATTCCACCAAATTAGCTCCTCCCCCAAGAAAGTGTTTTATAGGGAAATTTCCATTTCTCAATAAAAGATTAAAATCACCAAAAAGAGGGATGAAAATTACCTCCCAAAATTAAAATGACTAACAATCTCAAGAGAAAGAACACTCTTATTAATATTCTTGTGAAAGGTGAATTTATAACCTGCTAGAAGAAATAATAGGCAGAAAGTAAAAAAAAAAAAAAGAAACCTCTTAAATCTGTGATAACAAACACTACCAAAAGATCCCAGAGATAAACGCTGATTGGGAAAGCAAATATGTAGAAATAAAGGACAATCTGGAAGAAAAGAAGCAAATGGCAATAAGCAAAAAGGAAATGTTCACTCTAACTTTGAAACATGATCTTTATACATGTGAAGCATAATGATCTCAAAGACAAGATGAATAGTGACAATTTGAGAATTAATAATCTACCAGAAGAACATAACAGATTTAAAAATTTGAGCAGTATGATACCTATGTATGTATGTCTATGTGTATATGTGCATTTATTAATAAAACTTCCCTGAACATTTGAACACTGAAAACAAAATACCAAATGGAAAATCTAACACATTCAGTAGTTAAGTAGCACAATTCTATCAAACAGAAAAATCTAGCAAGCAACCATGTCAAGGGCCTTAATATATAGAAGAAAAGAATTTTGAATACTATAAAACTATTATTTTCCTACTAGAAAACACAGAAAGGATTGACATAACATATTACAAAGAGCAAAACCTTTCAAGATTTAAAAAAAGATGGAATATATTGAAAACCTGAACGTCATTATCAATAAAGACATAGACACCCTTCACTTCTTCATAAGAACAGGGGTCAAATCATCCACGTCTACTTTCCTCACTGCTCTGTCACAGGCCTCCAGGCTCTCTACCATCTGATTCTACTGGGAGTTTGGTTTCTGTGATCACCTCCTCTGGGCCAGGACCATACTGTTAAGCTGCCATCTTCCCCTCCCCCTCCTTACTGGGGGCTTGCTTTCTGCTTTGTTCTGCCCCTCATTGAGAATTCTTGAGATATGCATTGATTTTCACTTTGCACAACTTCCACAATGTCACTTATCTGCATATACAATGTCAGATGAGTTCCACAATAGAATACGAAGGTACAAATTATAGTTTTAAAAACATAACAAACCAAATGGATGGAAAAAATGGAAGAAACAGTGAAAGATCTCTTTGGAAAAAAATCTCACCTGGAAAATAGATCCAGGAGAGATAATTTAAAAATTATTGGACTACCTGAAAGCCATAATCAAGCAAAGACAGTACTTGATGTTCCTGATAAAAGATCACCTACAACAAAATTCAGTTACTTTCAATTTTCTCGTTAGTAAGGTAGAGAAGATTATTAATGCACTGTAGAAAGTTTTCAATCCAAAATGAATGAAATTAAAAAAAAAGATAAGCTGTATTTTATTTAGTTATGTATGAAAATTTACTTATGCTGAAACAAATCATTCCAGAATGATCAGGTAAATGAGGTGTAGCTGATGTATCAGAACAAGCCCAAGAACAGATGACATAACACTTCCATCTTATTAAGAGACAGGCAGAAAGAGAAACCAAGACTACAGAATGTTGCACAACTGGTCTACATGGTTGTTGTGTCTATAGTGCTTTATAAAAAAGTAGGGGCGGAGCAGGGTGCTATATTTAAACTGTTGTTTGAAAGAAGTGGGAGGAAAAACACAAAAAACAAACAAACGGACAAACCAAAAGACATCAACAAAACCTAGTTTTGAAATTAACTTAAAAAGGAAGAGCGTTCTGACATGATTTGACAGCTTCTAATTATATCTTGATTTTGACTGTTTTTAGTTATTTTTCCTCTCAGATTTGTCCTTTTCCTATATTTAGTTGAAGACTACCATGCAGGGGATGACTGCTTCATTGTTTCCATAGCAGTGGGACTGTCATTGATGCTATTGATTTATATGATTGGTCACAGACATCAGAGTACCAGATACGAGCCATCTTAGCACCTGGACTAAACATGTCCCAATTTAGTGGCTTGCTTGCCACATAATCAAAAGAAAGGTGTTTCTTAAGGTATTTTTAGGGAGAAATTACAGATCTAGTATTTGAAAAGGTACTATCTTTAATGAAAGCTGTACTATTTATAAAACTCCAAATCAGAATTATGCTTTCACTGGCCTTTAGATGAAACAGCTCATCTACATTCAATGATGATGCAATCTTCACCAAGCTTTGATCAGAAGTTCAAGTGCTTTAAACTATTATGAATATTACTATGAATGTGAGCACCATTTGAATAAAATATGTACTTGTGTGTAAATGAAATTATATACTTATTTTCCTACAAGTGTTTTCACATAATGATGTCTTAGATTTTGTGATTAAAGCTTTAATGTCCTGTCCACTGCAACAAATCTTGATGATGTGGCACAAGTGCCCATCAAATATGATATATAAGTATATTCAATGAAAGAGATTTATTTGAAATATTCCTGCACAAAAAATCACAGGCATGAGCAGATTATTTGTTTTATAAATATCCCATGGGGAGGGGGGAGAAATACCATAAGGTATAATTACCCAGAAAAAAAGGAAAAAAACTAGATTGAAAAAGACATGCATATGGAAAGTTAAAAACAACAAATATAACAATAGAAGAGTCATTAAGAAATTTATTTCTAGAAGTACACAAGGGCATAATAATGAAAGTAGAAATAAAGTTGAAGTGATATTAGAAAAGTGGAACTGAAACATCATGAACAAATACTCAAAACACCAATCTACGTGTGAATAAGCTGTTTTTCGGTTTTTTTTTTTTTTTTATTGAGAGGGTTGTTTGTTTTCTTTTATATTTATTTGATTTTTTTTGTTGGGTCTAAAAGTATAACACCTAAAAGGGGAGAGGAAAGAAAGAAGATAGAGACATACATGGTTATTGTCATTTATAAATGATGAAAGTCAAAGTGATCCATATTGGGTTCAATGTACAGTGTGTCAGACTCTGGCTGATCAGAACCAGTGTGAGCACAAATAGTTCATAGGGACATTTGGAATGGAGATATCTATAAATTTGTTCATCTTATATTTCTTTGGAGCCACTGCAATTCCACTTTGCTCTGAGAGCATGGTATCTTCTTTGATGGCATGCCATACTAAGTAGTCCTGGGTCAGTGTTGCCTATGTCTCACAATTGATTTTGAAGTTCTTCAGAGACTTTGAGAGTGTCTTTGTGTCCTAGTTTTAATCTCCATGTGTGTGCTTGCCTTGACTGAATTCTGTGTAAAAAAAAACTTTAAGCCAAAAGCACATTTGGCATTCAACCAATTTATCCAGCCCACTAGAATTGTGTTGTCCACAGTGGGTTTGAATACTTGGCATCTAAGTTCAAGAAAAGGTCTCATTGTCCAGTACATTAGAATGCCAGGTGATTTTCAGAATATTCCTAAGAAAATTCAAATGTAAACAATCCAATTTCCTGGCATGGCACTCATATACTGTCCAGGTTTCATAGTCATACAATAGTGAGGTCAGAACAGCGCTAAAGAGCTTTGATTTGTTAGGCAGCTTAATATCTCTTCCCTCCCAGATTTTCGTTCAGGAGGCTCCTGAATATTGAACTCTCTCTGGCAATGCACATATCAACCTCATCATATATGTTATTCATCATTGAAAAGTATACTTCCAAGGTAAGCAAATTTATTCACAGCATTCAAAATGTCTCAATTTGTTATAACTAAGGGTTCCACATATGAATGGTGTGATGCTAGCTGGTAGAGAAGCTGTTTTCTTGTCAGGACAAAATTAGACCAAGTGGAAGAGAATAATCCATACTTTGTTACATCTCTGCCTCAGAGGTTACATCAAGTACACAATCATCTGTGAACAAAAAGTCCGTCACCAGCTCTCCCTCCGCTTCGGTCTTGGCTTATGTCTTTTCAACTTAAATGATTGACCTTCAGTGTGGTAGCTGATCTTGATGCTGTTTTCATCCATGTTGAAGATGTCTGACAAGACTGCTGAAAAGATGCTTAAAAAGCTTGGTTACAAGCACATGACCCTGTTCACTCCACTGGTGACTGTGAAAGTGTGGGAACATTGCGTATTATACAGAACCTATGCCAGTATGCCATCGTGCATCTCATATAAAACTGTCAGCCAGACCAGAAACATCTTCCAACCTGGAAATGGCCAGAGCAGAATAGAACAGGTCAGAGAGAGGTGTGTCAAGAATTAAACAGAAGTTTAATTAATTTCAGAGTAAGGAAAATGCTTGCATGAGGAAGCTACTTCCTGCCTCCCCCCCCAAACTCTTAGAAGGCAGGCTTAACTTGCTGGAGCAAAAGCAAATCTTACATACATGAAAGAAAAACACAAGTGGGCTGGACCATGATATTTCATTCTTAGGAGCGCCCATGGCAGCACCTATATGTGGACAATGCAGGTGCTCCTGGGACCTGTGGGAACAGTTCTTAAATTGATTATCTTAAGGGTCATTAAACCTTGTGATTATTCAATGGGGCAGAGAAATAGTTAGCATGACAAGAACAGGAGTGCAGTACCTGCTTCAGTTCACTTGGCCATTACAAGAAACATGGATTGTGAGCATGTTGAGAGGTGATGGATGGCTTTAGACTGATGGAAATCATAAACCCTTCAGTGAGCACCTGGTGCTAGTGCTTTGCCAGATGATGAGATCATCCAGAGTACAAAGGATTATTGTTATGCCAAACTCAGGGCACAGCCTGCTTGTTTGGGCCTCAGCTCTGGGAAACTAGGTGTCTCCAAATATCTTATCAATACTGATAACTTCCCCAGACAACCAAATTTTGTCATGTTTTTGACAACTGTCAAAGGCCTTGGTCAGATCAATGAAAATTGTGTATAGACTGTTATGCTTTCTCCTGGACTTGTCAGGAAGCAAACACCATACTGATCATTCCTTGGTCCTTCCTCAAACCACACTGGCTCTTCATTAGGTGACCATCTTCCAGGTGATGGATCAAGTGATGGAGGACTCTTGCAAGAATCTTACAAGCAAGAATGAAGAGAAAGTTTTATGCCCTGTGATTGTTACAGAAAATTTATTTCCTTTCCCATAGAAATGAACATATAATATAGCTGAATCATCAAAAGTTAACAATGAAAGAGGAATAATTTCTATAATCTTTCAGGAATAAGAGATTACAGGAAAATGAATGAGGAAGAAGGAAATAACTTTAAAACATAGGGTAAGAATAGGAAAAATCTCATTTCAGCGATGGGAGTAGATACCACCAAAGTATGCTTCCATGGGGGAGGGGAGATATTCTATAAAATGAAAGAAGAACTTTGCAATCTTTGTAATCTTCAAGAATTTGATACTTAGAGATATCACTTCTCTTGCTTCAGAAGAAAGGGAATTGGAACTCCTGGAGGCAACTTATACCCAGAAGAATGGGACAGCAAGAACCCAGAGAGGAGATTTCAATTAAAATGGCAAAAAATGTCATGGAGTAGGTAAAGGGTCATAAGTAATTGCACAGTCAGGGACATTGGAAAATTCCTAGCTTGGGGCAATACTTCAATCTTTTTTTTATCATTTGTAAGAATTGGTATTTCTAAGAACAAGGCACACCAGAAAAAGCAACCAGGAGCAAGATCTACAGAGATATGGGACCTTTTGTCTTGTCATTAAGCCCCAATAGGTGCATAATTCCAATATTAAATTGATCAAAAAGTTTGAATAATTTAGTGTATTTTTCCCCACAATGTCAAGTTTTCTAGAGTATCTGAACCAATTCATCACTCCACTGGTTTTTCACAGTCTTAACTTTGAATTTTCTTAAATCTGCCAATATTGTTGGCATAATATGATACATCAGAGTGGTTTTAATTAGTATATCTGACTATTATCAACTTAGACTTTTTCAGGTGGTTGTTACTGGTTTTTGTTTCTTTTAAAAAATAGTTGCTCACATTCTTTGATCTTTTGTCTGTTGAAGAATGGCTTGATATTATTTTTCTATATGTTCATAATTTATATTATTATATCTTTGGGTTAATGTAAGTTTGTCTATTAAAATGTTAACTTAATTGCATGATGAAATATAATGATAAATTCTGAGTCAAGATAAAGAAATTAGCCATCAACCATTTAAAAACACAGAGCCATAAAGAATCCTTGCTATTGATGTCTGAAAGCAGAGTTCATACTGGTACGAACTGCTTCTGAGAACTAAATTACACAATTCATACTAAGAACTGTGTAACATAAAGTATGATATAATTACTAGATAGCAACAAAACACCATTAATGATAACAATAATCATAATATCTTATCCCTATCATGAGTGAAGAGGGAGAAAAATGACCAAGGAAGGAAATGATAGTTAAGGTGAAATAAAATACAGACTTTATGTGTCATGAGGTGATTTAATAGTAACTGCAAAATTTTTTTTTTAAATAAATTTTAAAAAAACTTAAAATTCTGGACATGAGCTCTAGTGATTCTAAAAATTAGTTTAGAACCATGTTTAGAGTAATTTATGTGTTCCTAAGAATTACAGAATAAATAGGACAGCAGATAAAAAGGTTGGTGGCTAGTTATACTTGAAATCATCATGATTAGTTTGACATGGAGGAGTATTCCCAAGTGTTCTAGTACTGCAAGAAGGCAAGACTAATTGGAATAAATCTGAAATAGCAATATATTATCTTCTTACAGATTTCAAACCATTAGTGCACATAAAAAAGACTGAACATATGAATGTTTTCATTATGTGCCAATAATATTAAGGAAAACTGGAAGCAGATCTCAGAAATTACAGCACTTCATACTACTCTTTGTCAATGATGATCTCAGCTCGAAATGTCAAAGTTACGTACTTCAGATCAAAGAAGGGGAACTTTAAGCAATTGAAAAACCCTCACACTTAAACTCTGATCTGATAAAATGTGTGTGGAAATACAAGTTTTCCTTAAACGTATCCTGGAATCTTTTGCCAGGGACATCTATATATTACCTGTACACAACAAATAAACAATCCCTAATATATACAAAGGGGGGAAAAGATGACTCACAATTTGGCTTCAATCCAGAAGTAAGTTCAGAACAATGAGTAAAAGAGGAGTGCTGTGATTCCATATCAGGAAACTTGTAGACATTCTGAAATCAAAGCTTAGAGGGAAGAGTATATTTAAAGCATTTAACATCCTCACTATGCAAGTCTTAACATAGACATTTAAAACAGTAAAACAAACAAGAAATTTATAAAATATCCTTTAAAATCTGCATAACATTAATGAAACACTTGTCAATCACTGAAAAATTTGTTTTAGAAAAGACATTTTAACATTAAAAAGGAGAAAGAGTATTGTTAGATGTTCTCATAGCATGTGATAAACACATTTAAAAAACTGAGAAAAAGACTTCTGTAACAGACACCATATTACCATGTAAAGACTGATGATAGATGTAATCAACATTCATTTGCCTTTTGTTAGAATCTATGAGATAACCAAGATTCAAGAGGAAAATCAAAAATCCCTCCATGAGAAACATACATGAAATCAACCAGTGGTATTCAAATTAAAACTGCTGTTATGTGCATTTGCCTACAGGAAAAAAAAAACAAAAACGATTTTTGTTATTTGTGATTCAAGACTAATGATGACCATCAGAAATTGCAGATAGGTCATCTTTAATGAGCTGAACTTAGTTATCAAAGAAGATAATATGAGGAAAAAGTAAAAAAAAAATGTGTAAGGTATCACTAAATATTGAAAAACTTTAGCACCTACAAAATGTCAAAAGTGCATAATTAGGAGGCCAGAATTATATACTGAAAGCTCTCTAGCCTTCACAAGTAATAAATACGTTATTCAAACTAGAAACACAACTCCTGAAATATTCTTGAGAACTCTAAAAACACACTGTTCTGGGACTATAACACTATTCCAGAAAAAAAAAAAATATGTTGCCTATAATCAGTCAGACATAATGCTGACTTATAATCACTTAAAAACCACATTTTTTATAGCTGTTATATACACATATCTTCATAACTTCTCAACTACATGTAACAAAAACTTTCAAATTATGAAGACTAAAAAAAGGAATGAAGACCATTTGGGAACATGATGAAAAAAATTTATTTTCCATCATTCTACATACACTTCTGGAGCTATACCATAGATGCTTTGAGGGAGCTTCCAAAAGATAAACTCCATCCCATGTCAGCTGCAAAAAGCTGATCTTCTATAGCTACCATTTCCTAACTCCAAGTATATGCAAACTTTCCCTATATATTCATCAGACACATATCTTTAATCTTCCCCAGAAACACTTAAGAACAGGGTTGTTAATCCCTATTTTAGACTGCAAATCAACAACGGTCTTATTACTAAAACATTTCTTATCATACACTTCATCAAGGAAATATTCCCTAACAAATACATAAATTATTGATTCCTAGTAATATGTAGCATTTAATATATATTATCCCACTGAATATTACAATTGTTCAAGCAGGCAAAAGCTGTAAGCTTATCCTATCCAAATAAATTTCAATTTGCTCTTTTCTAGTTTGTGGCTTTGGTCATGGTGCATTTTCAATTTCTGGGACCCCTCTGAGATGCTGAGACTATACAGAAATTTTCTCTTTTCTTACTGGAAGGCTACAACCTAGGGTTATCTTCACTCTCAAAGAGAGGATGATGTTTAAGAACTAAACTGTTTTTTTTTTTTAAAGACTGAATTGCAGAATTCCCAAATTAAGGCTTCTAAAGATGTATATCTAAGGCTATCCTGGCTTGAGTTCTCTTCCCCCTAAAAGGCTGGAGTTGAGGAATTCTTACTTCTTAGTAGCATGATTTCCTTTTCCTATAACTCCATGATGGCTAATACACACAATTATTACCTGTCCTAATCACTATCTATGTAAAATTCTGAGTGAGGGGTCCAGGAATTCTTGATAACTCAACAGTAGCCAAGGTACTGGCATTCCTTGGACTGGGATGCTGCCATCTCTAGAACTGAACAGAGTGGGAGGAGGATTGCACTTACTTCCTAAGAGGCTTCCCAAGAGAGTGCATTTTCTTCTTATCTATTTTACGAAGCATATTTCAAGGTTCAAGTCCGGTCACAATCTTCTAATATCTGATATATACTAAGAAAAGAAAAGCGGAGCAAATCTATTTTGTAGAACAAGCACAAATGGTTGCCTCTGAACCTCAGTAGACAGAATTAATCAGTGGCAGGTACCTAAAGAGATAATGGTGAACACAGTAGTAAAACATAAGAATTGAGGGTAGAAGAAAAGTATGAAATATTCACAGCCTTGTAAGTTCTTCAAGTTTATCAGAGACCTTGTGTAGGCTGATTCTCCTCTCTTCCTACACAATCACTGCAATAAAACGTAAGTTCATTGAGGGCAAGGATTACTTTCATTTTTTACAAATTTATTAATTAAATGAATTAATTAATTCATTTTATTAATGCCTAGTAAAAGTGTTTTAATACTGGTGAGTAATTTTTTTATTGTATTTATTCAGTGTTTCATCCTGGACCTCTGATTGTTCTGTACCTCAAAACAGTAAAGTCTTATCTTGAAAATTCTCTCCACCAATACAGACAAAAAGTTTATCTGGATTCTAGGGGTGAGGTAAGATGCAAGAGTAGAGAGAGCACTCAGATGAGTTCTCCCAACATTCCCTTTCAAACAACTTTAAAATAACACCTACACTTTGATTCTAGAGTGGCGGGGTAAATAAAAAGTTAGAATGAGACACTATTTCAACCTGACTAGTCAGAAAATCAGAAAGAGAGATTTATGAAATCAGAGAGGACACTGAACCAAAGTCTATGTAGATGAAACACCAGTGTTGACACCAGGTGATAGTGACAGAAGCACTGATAGTTTCAGGGGATTTCAAGACAGAGATGGTAAGGGGACATGATAACTGGTCAAAAAGAGAATAGAAGAGTCCCTTGTCCTAATACTGGATGGAAGACCAGGCATTGGAAGCTAAATTGCCTATATTTACTTCTTTGTCAAGATAAGCACTTTCAGTGAAGAGGAAGTGGAAGCCACAAGGGACAAGTGTTTGGCAAAATCATTGCTTACCTCCACTTCTGGATCAGAGCTTAAGAGTAAAGAGAATCATTTTTTGTTTAGGAGGGAGTAGGATCCCTGAGAGGAAGTATTTTTGGTAACAAACTATTAGGGACCCTCTGGAACAGTACCACTTCTGGCCCCAAGGGAACAGGAGTTCTGAGAAGCAGTTTCAATTGCAATCCCAAGGGACTAGAGGCCCTTTCTGTATTAGGAGAAGAATAAAAACCAGGCAAGCAGTGACTATGGCTGTCTCCTACCTGTTTGGAAGCACCAAAACTTTCCCAGATCCTAGGTCTATGTATGAAAAAAAGCAGTATGAAAAAGCCTGAAGCTTAAGACAGTGTCCTTTCTAACCTCTCACCCCTTACTAGGAAGATCTGACTTTACCATAAAGTTCAAAACCAAGAAAAGGGACAAAAAAATGATCAAGCAACAAAAAAAACCTGACCATAAAAATCTACTATGGTGATAATGGAAGATCAAGGTAAATTCAGAAGATGAAGTCAAAGTCTTTCTCAAAGAAAAATGTGAATTGGACATAAACACGACAGGAATATTTTAAATTAAAAAATTATTCTCAAAATCAAATAAGAATAGTAGAGGGAAAACTCAGTAGAGAAATGAAAGCAAAAGAAGAAAATTATGAAAAGAAAATTAATAGATTGGTAAAAGAGGCACAAAAATTACCGAAGAAAATGACACTTCAAAAATAAAATTGGCCTAACGAAGTCATATACCAAGTCATGACGGGGCTACAACCTGCCCTAATGGAAGGGAGTGTTCCCACATCACTGGAATCACAAATATTTTGAAAGATAGAAGTCATTGTTCAATAAAACAATGACTAATTTTTGAAAGAGGAGGTAACAGATTTATATTTTCATGTTTCTTACTCTATCTGATGGCATTCCTACTTTAAAGAACATAAAGTGAAAACAAATAATAGATGATGGATGCCCTTGCAATCTTAAAAATGCCAATAGGATGAAAGAAGACGAAGAGGTCTCTAAGGGTTTGTTTTCTATTGCTATAGAAACTATATGGTTATTAGCACAAGTGTGTTTTTATTAGTTTTAATTTGTTTTTAACCAAAAGAAACTTTTCTCCAATTTTTTAATTTTCAAAAGCAATAAGTTTACTTGGAGATGAGTAAACAAATTATCAGACTATTTTAAGCAAAACTCTTCAGCCCCATTGTGATTTGTTGTACTTTGGCATCATTTCAATTTTTTTTACAATAACTCTCTACTTACAGCATGGTCTTAGGTTGCAATCTATACAAACACAATGCAACACTTTGTACCTTCTTTGTAACAAATCTCTCATGTTTCAAGTTGTTAAAGGAGATACAATATTGAAAATGTACAGACTATTGTTTCATTGTATGCTATGCCCTGAGTACAATTCTTCAACAAAAGTGTGTACCATACACACATGAGTGTATATATACACACGTGTGAATATCATGCATACATGTGTGTACATGTACATACTCACATATACATACATGTGCAAAATACACATATGTGTATATGTATATACATGTGTATAAATATGTATGTATTCTACAGGTAATGCAAATCTCTTACCCAATAAAGTTAAGGGGAAGGGGAGTTAATAAGGAAAAGGGAGGGTAATTAAATGGAGGACAAAGAAAAGAAAGAAATGGTTAGAAGTTAAGTACACTTTAGAAGAAGGACAAGCATAAACTGAGAAAAATGGGATAGAGGAAAATGGACAGGTCGTAATCATAACTCTGAATGTGAGTGAGACTCACCTATAAAATGAAAGTGGGTAGCAGAATGGATTAGAAACCATAATCCAACAACATGTCATTTATAAGAGGAGCACTTGAAACAGAGCAGAATCTATCATGCTTCTGATGATGCAAAAAGGAAAGGGTAGCAATCATGATCTCAGATAAAGTCAAAGTCAAACTAGAACTAATTAAAAGGGATGTGCAGGGGGAACTACATTTTGCTAAAATGAATCATAAATAATGAAGTATTATTAATACTAAATACACACACATGTACAAAATTATACAACATCCAAATGTTTAAAGGAAAAGTTCAATTAATTACTTGAGAAAATAGAGAACAAAAATATTCTAGTGGGAAACTTCCCTTCTCACAGCTGGATAAATCGAAACATAAAATAAAAAGCAAAGAAGTCAAAGAGATTAATAGAGAATTAAAAAGTTATATATGATAGACTTCTGGAATAAAATGAATAGGAATAGAAAGGACTACACTTTTTCTGAAATATACATGACACTGTCACAAAGATTGACCATGTATTTGGATATAAAGTCATCACAAGGAAATAATGAAAAACAGAAATATTAAATGCAACTTTTTTTAACCCATGAAGAAATTAAGGTGTTAAATTTAGTAAAGGGCCATAAAACCCTAAATTAAAAATCAGATAAAAACCATAGAAACAAGAATTTAATTAAAGTGAATGATTACTAGACAAAATTCCAAAATTTGTGGGATGCACCCAAAGTAGTATTTAAGGGTAAATTGATATCTCTAAGCAATGCATCAATAAAAGAGCAAAAGAACAGATCAGTGAATTGAGGCTGTGAATTTAAAAAAAAATAGAAAATAAACAAATTGCAAATTCTGAATTAAACAAAATAAAAATATTGAAAATCAAAGTAGGGACTGAAAAAATGAAAGCAAAAATAAACCCCTGAACTAATAAATAAACTTAGTTGCTGGCTTTATGATCAAAATAAAAAAATGGGGGAAATGGTTAATTTTATTTTGAAAAAGAAAAAAAATGACTAATAACAAAAACAAAAAGGGTGAATGCTCCACCAATGAAGTTGAAATAAAAACAACTATTAGGACTTATTTTGCTCAATTATGTGCCAGTACAACTAACAGTCTAGGTAAAATGGATGAATATTTATAAAAATACAAACTACCAAATTAACTGAAGGGGAAATAGAATACTTAAATAACCTTATCTCAACAAAGGAAAATTAACAAATCATAAATGAAGTTCCTAGGAAAAGCTCCCTTGGACCAGATAGATTTACCAGTGAATTCTACCAAACATTTAAGGAACAATTAATTTCAATACTATATAAAGTATCTGAAAAAATAGATAAAGCAGTCCTTCCAAATTCTTTTTGTGATATAAATATAGAGAGACTAGGAAGATGAAAAACAGAAACAAAACTATAGAACAATTTCCTTAATGAATGTTGATGCAACCAACATAAAATCCTTCCAGAAATTATAAAATACAAGATAGTCTACCAGCCAAGACAAACTCAGGAATTATATAAACACATTTACAAAACACTTCAAGCAAATTAAGACAGAGCTATACAATTGGAGAAATATTAATTGCTCATAAGTATCCTGAGCCAATAAAACTAAAAATAGCAGTTCTAATGAAGTATACTAATTCAGTGCTACACTAATCAAACTACCAAAGAAATGCTCTATAGAATTAGAAAAAATAATAACAAAATTCATCTAGAAAAACAAAAACTCAACAATATCAGAGCAACCAATTTTAAAATGTGAGAGAATGCAACCTAGCAATTCTAGATTTCAAATTATATTGCAGTGATAGCTATCAAAAATAAATTTGTATTAGCTAAGAAATTAGTGGCAGATCATGGAATAAAATAGGTCACTAGCAGCAAGTGTCCATAGTCATCCAGTGTTTGTAAACAAATATCAAAGATTTTTGGGTAAGAATTCAATATTTAACAGAAAATTACTGGGAAAACTAGAAAGAAATTTGGCAGAAACTAGGCATAGACCACCATATCGTACCATATATCAAGGTAAAATAAAAATGAATAAATGAATTATTCACGAAGGTTGATATTATAAACAAGTTAAAGTATGACCCAATTGATAAATGGTCAAAGGATATGAACAAGAAATTTTCAGATAAAGAAATGAAAGTTATTTATGGACATGTGAGGTACTCTAAATCGCTTTTGATTAGAAAAACACAAATTAAAACAACTCTGAGGCTCTATCTCACACTTGTTAGATTGGTTAATGTAACAGTAACTTAAATGGAAAGATTTTTCTCATTCCTTAATAGATCTGCTTATGATGTGCTTAAATCACCTGGAAGTCTAAGTCACATGTGGTGGGAGGAGCTTGCTGAACAGACAGAACAGGAAGGGTGGAGTAAAACTGGGAGGGAGTGTTTAAGTGAGGTTGGGGCAGAGGAGAGAAGACACAGGCAGACAGGCTTGGAAAGACTCAGGTATGTGTTTTTTTGCTTGTGAGAAGACCCTGGCAGGTGGGTGAAGGGAGACTTGGGAATGACTTTGCTTCCTGTAGTGGTCATATTTATTAGCTTCTTGGTCACCATGGCAGATTTTGCTTTCTGGCTCTGGGATTAGGCTTTCTGATGTCTAAATAAATGCTTTTCTTCTGCCTTCTATATGGAGTCCATTATACTTTGCAACTGAGAACTTCGCTAGCATATTCATGGTCACCCCCAGTCTGTGAATATTGCCTTGGCGATAGAGCTAATATGACAAAAACAAAACAAAACAGGAAATGACAAATGTTGGAGTGGATATGGAAATATTGGGACACTACTGCACTGTTGGTGGAGTTCTGAACTGATTCAGCCATTCTGGAGAGCAATTTGGAACTATGTCCAAAGGGCTGTAAAACTGTGCATACCCTTTGATCCAACATACCAGTAATAGGTCTGTATCCCAAAGAGACCATAAAAAGGGGAAAGGGGCTACATGTGCAAAAAATAATTATGGCAACCCTTTTATGGTGGCGACATAATGGAAATTGAGGAGATGCCCATCAATTGGGGAGTAGCTGAACAAGTTGTGCTGTATTAATGTAATGCAACACTATTGTGCAATAAGAAATGATGAACAGGAGGATTTCAGAAAAAAACATGGAAAGACTTGTAGGAGTTGATATAACATGAAATGAGTAGAACCAGTAAAACATTGTACACAGTATCAGCAATGTTGTATGGTGATTACATATAAATGACTCAGCTCTTCTTAGCAACACAATGATCCAAGACAAGTACAAAGGACTCATGTAGGAAAATGATATCTATATCCAGAAAAAGAGCTGACAGACTCTGAATGCAAATTGAAGCACACATTTCTTGTATTTTTATGGTTTATTTCCTTTTGATATTTCCTCTTTCACAACTGTGTCTAATAAGGAAATATATATATATTATATACAATGTATGTATATATATATATAAAATGTGTGTATATATTATATATAATACATATTATACATAATGCATGTATATATATGTAATGTGTGTACATATATTATATATATACATATATAATATGTGTACACACACACATAGGTATAACCTTTGTCAAATTGCCTACCATTTTTCGGAGGGGCAAGGGGAGGGTGGGAGGGAGAAAAATTTGGAACTCATAATCTTGTAAAAAAAATGAATGCTAAAAATTGTTTTGATGTGTAATTAGGAAAACAAAATACCATTAAAAGACAAATAATTAAATTTGGGGAGCATGGAAATACACCTTTCAGATGTTTTGTTCCAAAAAGAGATAGGGAGGACATTGGTAAATAAATTGCATCATGTTGATTACATGAAATTAAACAGTTTTTGCAAAAACAAAACTAATATAGCCAACATTAGAGCAAAAAAAAAATTGGTGGAAAACACAACATTTTTCTACCAAAATTTCATTTCTCAAATATATAGGCGCTGGAGACAAGGTTATGTAAAAAAAAAAAAAAAAAAAAGAAACAGACAGCCATTCTCCAGTTGATGAATAGTCAAAGGATATAAATCAGCAGTTTTAAGAAAAAGAAACCAAAACATTTCCTAGTTTCACGTAAAAATGCTCTAAACTACTGTTAAAGAAATGAAAATACAATAACTCTGAGCTGTCATCTCATACCTATCAGATTGACTAACATGACAGAAAAGGGAAATGATTAATTCTGGAGAGGATGTAGAAAAATTGAGAAAAAAATGCAGGACAGGTGGAGTTGTGGCCTAGTCCAACTATTCTGGAGAGCAATTTAGAATTGTGCCCAAAGGGCATATAAAACTATACATACCTTTTGATCCAGCAATGCCACTACTAGATTTTTTTCCTCAAAGACATCAAAGAAAAAAAAAAGTATCTATTTGTACAAAAATATTTATATCAGTTCTTTTTGTAGTAGCAAAGGACTGAAAATTGAAGGAATCCCTTTTAATTGGGAAATGGCTAAATAACTTTCTGGCATTTGATTGTGATGGAATATGCTATAAAATGTTAGGATATGATATAAAAATGATAGAAAATGCTGCAAAAATGACTAGCAGTATGACTACAGAAAAACCTCAGAAGACGTATATGAACCAATGAAAAATTAAGTGAAAGCATCCAGGAGAACATTATGATCAACTATCAAAGACTTAGCTACTCTGATGAAGACAATAATCCAAGACAATTTCAAAGGAGCCATGGTGAAAAATGCTATCAGCTTCCAGAGAGAGAATTCCTGAAATCTGAATACTGATCGAAGCATAGTTTTTAAGTTGTTTTTTGTTTTATTTCTTTGTCAATTTTCTTTGTAACATGGCTAATATGAAAATGTTTTCCAAGACTTCACTTGTATAATTGATATAAAATTCCCTGCCTTTTCAAGGATGGCAGAGAGACTGGAAAGGGAGAGAAAAAATGAAACTCAAAATTAAAAAAAAAATTTTAATCTTTTTACATGTAGTTGGAAAACATTTAATGAAATAAATTACATCAATAAAGAAAATTCATCTGCAATTTAAAATCTTAGAAAAAATGGGGATACATAAAGGTAAAATGATTTTTCCAAGGTCATAAAAATGGGTGTCAGAAATAGATTTTTATGATACTGAAACCCTCTCTCTCTTTTATTATACCAAGCTACTAGTTTACTTATAACTAGTACATTCAATTTGATGGCTTATGTTTTTTTATAATTATAGTCATGTGTGGATATATAAAACACTGTAATTGACAGTAAAAGCATTGCATGAATAAGATTCTTCCCTATAATGTATGAACTTCTGTGCTTTTTTTCTGTTTGATTACTTAGCTCAATGTCACACTTTTAAAATAATTTATTTCAAGTTGTCTTATAACATGTCTTTTATTTAAACATGTTACTGTGATTCCTTTAGGTCTATTTCAGTAAATTTCCTTCCAGACTTTGGTCTGCTAATGAATGATTCCATTGATACATTCAATACACACAGCTTTTGTGGGAATGGCCAGGCAACTTTTTTTTAAACTTGTTTACAAATTCTTTTTTACTCTCCCACCCTCCTCCCAGAGATCATTGGTTAGTCTAACTTTCAAACTATTTCCTGTGAAAAAGTATCTTTTTTAATGCTGGCATTCACTCTAGTCACACATTATTGCAAACATCTGGAGCAGAGAAGAAAAGCAGTATCTGGATTCTTTCCAAAAAAAAAAAATGGCTCAGTCAAAGGAAACTGAGCAAAGGGATTGTGTGGCCAAATGTGTAATGTAAAAATGAGAAAGGACCACAGTGAGATCATCAAAGAGGTGGGAGGGAAATCAAATGTTTAATTTATATGACTAACATAACAGTTGTCTCTAGTTAGTGATTACAACATATTTCCTTTATAGCATGTTTCTTCAATATTTTTACATTTACAGAACACTAGGAAGAATTTTATACACATGTAATAACAAACCTAGAATTATTTCCAAATTACCCTGAAACCTTTCTAAATCTTGGAAGTTAAATGTTAAAAGTACTTTTGTGGACTATGATTTCACAATTCTTGAACTTCTAGGATGCCATTTAAAAATATTAATTTGTTTTTAGGGTGGGCATACAGATTTTCATTTTTTGTTTATTTTTAATGAAACTGACACTCAGTTACCAATGCTAATAAATAGTTGCTATAGAGTATTTTTGAAAATGAGCTTCTTTATTAAGCACAAAAATCATAAGCTAACATTGGAACTGAATAGAAATAATTCAACTCGTTAAAGAACCAAAGACAAGTTCCATTTCACATAATTGAGGTACATGAGATGAAAGGAGCAGAATATAAACATAAAGGAATTGGTAATAGCAATAACAATTAGATTTTATACAGTAAATTAAGACTTGCAAAGTGCTTTACAAACATTATTTGATTTAATCCCCTTAACAACCTTGAGAGTAGCTGCTCTTATAACATACATTTTTACAGATGAGGAAACTGATGCCAACAGCAATAAATCTCACAGCTAGTGTCATTTATGATGAAAAATGTTGAATACCTCCTCACAAAATATTAATGGATTCAAGGTACAAAAAGAGACATGCATTTTTGGACATAGCCACTACATGGACTTGTTTCCCTTATCTGTGTTAATTTGTATTATTTCTTGGTTTTAAATCTGGTGTGTGCGTGTGTGTGTGTGTATGTATGTGTATATGTAGGGAAAGGAATAAGAATGATGCCAAAAAAGGAAGTGGTACACCCAATAAAAAGAAAGAAGTTCAGGAAGAAGCACAGAAAAGTAGGAGAGGTTTCAAAGTATTGTGTGGAAATGTCTGTATGTCTTTAAGTATATATGTGTGTATGCATACATATATACTCTAATATGAGTAACACAGTGCATATTACAATTATTCTATAGTAACTGCAGCGTGAGGGAGCAGGCAATGTTTGAACTTCACTCTTATCTCAACTGGTTCCAAGAAGAAAGATACACACACACACACACACACACACACATACACATATGCACACACACATACACACAAACAAACAAACACACAGAGTCATTTGAGTATAGAAATCTATCTTACCCAACAGGGAAGCAAAGAGGGCCAGGAGATAAGAGATAAGGGTGTTATGGTAAATGAGAACATGGATGAAAGGAAGCAGTGCTCAAAAGAAAAGCTGATTTTGAGGTGATAAAGGGAAAAAAGAGAGAGAAAAGAGTACAGAAATAGTCTTTCTTAAGGTGAAAAGTAATGTTTACTTGTGTGTGTTCGTCCTTCGTTGCCAAAGAAGTCATGACTTGCACTTGACTTTGTTTTGAGTGAGGGAGGGTTGTGCAGGCCACCAGCCTCACTTCTCCTCCAAAGTCATCTTAATCCCGTGACGAGATATTCATCAGGATGACTGCAGATGACTCAGAATGAGGCAATTGGGGTTAAATGACTTGCCCAACGTCACACTGCCAGTGAGTGTCAAGTGTCTCAGGTGACATTTGAACTCAGGTCCTCCTGACTCCTGCACTGGTGCTCTATTTGCTGCACCACCTAGCTAACTCAAAACTGGTCAATGTTTATTTAAAATTCAGAGCAATCATTATTTGTGATGAGGATATAGTAGAAGCCTTCTATTATGACATCTTTATCTTATCCATTTATCTTTATTCTTATCTGTTGGGTAAGTGTCTACTTTACTGGATTATTCACTACTATATTAAAAATGCTAACTAGAACAACAGCACAAAAATAAGGAAATAGAATAAGAATAGGCAACGAGAAAACTAAATAATAAATCTTTTTTCAGACAATATGATATGATGGTATAGTTAGAGAACCCTAGAAAACCAAAAAAATAAAACTAGTTGAAATAATTTACAACTTTAGCAAAGTTGCAAGAATACATTGTAACCACATACACCATCATCAATTCTCTATATAATAAAAAATATCCACTAGCATGAGATAGAAAAAGTTCATTTAAAGTGGCTAACAAAGTCGAGTGCAAGTCATGTCATCATTTCTCTGATGGCATGGTCTTCTTTGCCAACGAAGTACTAACATGATACTGTGAATAGTCACCACTGGCTGAATGCTACTCAACTCCTCCTCACCTGTCTGCCTCTCCCTCCCCTTCCTTCTCCATTCCAAATGAAGGTAAATTTGAATGGCCAAAAGATGACCAGTTGACTTGGGTTTTACTGTTTTACCTTTCCTTTCGTCTCCTCCCTTCCCCTCCCCTTCCTTCTCCTCCCCTCCCCTCCCTTTTCCCCTCCTCTCCTCTCCTCTCCTCTCTTCTCCTCTCCTCTCCTCTCCTCTCCTTTCCTTTCCTTTCTTTTCCCCTGTCCCCTATCCTGTCCTCTCCCAAAGCCTTAAACCTACTGCACTCTGAAACTGGGACCCCAATGGGCCCCTGCCTAAGGACTCCTCTGCAACCTCCTAGCTTTAGAGTGATTATCAATAGTAATTGTTGCTATTTCCCACTCAGCCTGATGTCTTTGTTTTTCTTGACTCATTGAGGTGCCCTGACTACTTCTTAAACAGGCCTATTCAATGAATGCGCGTTGCCTCACCCTACGTGAATACCTGTAAAGACCTTGGCCTAAAGGGCCCAAGGTCTCCCAGTGCATCCTGGGTCATCTCCAGTCATCCTGAGGAATATCAGGTCACTGCATTCAGATGACTGTGAAGGAGAAGTGAGGCTGGTGACCTGCACAGCCCTCCCTCACTCAAGACAAAGTCAAGTGCAGTCATGTCATCATTTTTCTTATGGCAATGTCATTTTCAGCAACAGAGGACAAAACACAATCCTGAGACTATATAAAATATTTGGTAGTCTACCTGCCAAGACAAAGTCATGGACTATATGGGCACAATTGCAATTTTTTTCAACATTAATAAAGACAGATCTAAACAACTGTAGAAATATATAATGTTTATGATGGACTGAGCTTATATCATAAAATGGACAATTCACCTAATTTAATTTTTAGTTTCATACCAAAGAATTATTTTATATCTAGAAAAATCATAAAATCATAAAATTCATGGTTAAGGAAAAAAATCAAGAATATCAAGGGAATCAATGAAAGAAAGTGAAGGAAGGCTATCCTGGTAGTACACGATTTCAAACTATGTTACTAAGCAATAATCATCAAAACAATGTACTGTGGATGTGAAATACAGTGGTAGATCAATGGAACAGATTAGATATAGAATATACAGTAGTGAATAACCTAGTAATTTTGTGCTTGGTGAACCCAAAGATCCCAGTTTTGGGAGCAAGAACTTACCATTTGAAAAACAAAATTGCTAGAATCACTGGTTAGCAGTTTGGCAGAAATGAGAGATAGACCAACATATCCTACCATATATCAAGCTAAATTCAAAATGGTTTTATGATTTAGACATTAAAGGGTGCTATCATAAACAAAATGGGGAATATGGAAAAACTTACCTTTGAGATATACGGATAATGGAAGAGTTCATGATGACACACATAAAGAAACAGAGAGAGAGAGAGAGAGAGAGAGAGAGAGAGAGAGACAGAGAGAGACAGAGAGACAGAGAGAGACAGAGAGACAGAGAGACAGAGACAGAGACAGAGACAGAGACACAGAGACAGAGAGAGAAGATCACAGGAAGTGAGGTGGATAATTTTGATTACATGAAATTAAGAGGTTTTTTGCAAAACAACAATACATAAGACAGTCAATATTAGGTGAAAAAACAGTAATTACGAAGCTGGGGTAAAATTGCAGCAAGTTTCTCTATAAAACTTTTACCCAACATTTCCACTACCAAAAGATCAAAGAAAAAATAAAAATTCCTTTATGCATGAAATATTCACAGCTATTTTTTTTTGTGTTGGCAAAGAGTTGGAAATTGAGAGGATATCCATTGTATGGGGGTTAAACAAGTTATGATATATTATATATTTTGTTTATTTGTTGTACATATTTCTTAATTATATTTAAATCTGGTTCAACTGTACTTAGAAATATTGCTTGGCCATGTTTTTGACACCTCTTGGCTAGAACAATTTAGAGGCAAACAACATTGAATGACGTTAACTTAGGTTAATATAATCATAAAAACCTGGAAAGAGTTGCATGAACTGGTGTTGAGTGAAGTGAAAAGAACCAGGAGAACATTGGACACTATAATAACAACATTATGTGATGACCAACTTTGAGAGACTTAGCTCTTCTCAGGAATGGAATGACCTATGACAATGCCAAAAGGCTCATGATAGAAAATGCTATAAGAACTATGGAGTCTGAATGTGGATGGAAGCATAGGATTTTTTGTTTTTGTTTTTGCATTTTTTTCTTTTTCATGGTTTCTCCCTTTTGTTCTGATGCTTGTTTCACAACATTAGTAAAGTGGAAATATGTCTAATAGAATTGTATATATATAGTCTGTTTCATATTGCATGTTGTTTTGGGGAAGGGGGAAACTAGAACTCAAAATATTATAAAAGTGAATGTTAAAAATTAAAATTTAAATTACTTTAATTTAATAAAATACTGTGCACTTAGCTTGAAGGAGTGACTAATGAGTACTTACAAGTCTTTTAACTCTTTAAATCATGAAGTATTTGTACTTTATATGGGCCACTGTGTTAATGTTTTCTTTACTGGTGAGGTCAACTTGGTTATAGTAAGTTATTGCTATAGTCTTTTATAAGGATTTTATTTAATATTTTCCATTAAATAATATTTGTTAATAGTTATTTTTCTGAAGTTTGGCTTTCCTTAGTTTAAGGATGAAAAAATCTGCATGTAATTGACTGATTAAACTAAATTTGAATGGAGTAGAATATAAAAGATAAAGTAGATAATCGACTACTTCAAATTATATAAAGCTAGGTAAAAATGAACTCAGTGAAAATAGAATTAGAAAATAAACAGTTGAATGCAGAAGAAATTTGTATGAAAGAACTGATTGGGCTGTGGAGCCAACGATGTATGAAAGAACTGATCAGGGGTGTGGAGCCAAGGTGGTGGAAGAAAAGTAGAGACTTGTTTGAACTTTCCCCCTAAATCCTCCAAGTACCTGTAAAATGCTCTAAACAAATTCCAGAGCTACAGAATCCACAGAATGACAGAGTAAAACAAATCTCCAACCCAAGATAGTCTGAAAAGTTGAGGGAAAAGGTATATTGCACTCGGCAGGGAGTGAAGCACAGTCTGGCATGGGTGGTTCCATCACAGACAGGCCAGAGCAGGTCTCAGAGCACTGAATCACTGGCAGCTGTAGCAGTTTACAATTTTCTCAATCCACAAACACCAAAGACAGCAGAGAAGGTCGGTGGGAAAATTCTGAGGAACCTGGATGAAAGAGGAGTACATGGTCTGACCAAGTATAGCATCAACCCCAGGACAATGGAGGTGGGGGCAGTGGGGGCAGTGACAGTGGTGGTAGAAGTAGCAGCAGTAGCAGTAGCTGCTGCCAGAGCTCTGGGCCTACAGATGGTAAGGGATCAAGCCACTGATACAAAATACCTGAAGAATGGGACAGTACACCTACCCTCATTCTCTTCCCAATTGGAAACAGAATCCTACCTTGGCAAAGACTTAGAAAGTCAAATATTTTGCTAGGAAGATGAGTAAACAAAATTTAAAAATTCAGTCTATAGAATTTGACTTTGGTGACAAAGAAGTTCAAAACTTACAACTGGAAGAAGACTATGAAGCCAAAGTTCTCACATCAAAAACCTCCAAGAAAAATATGAATTGATCTGAGGCCATGAAAGAGCTCAAAAAGGAATTTAAAAACAAGTAAGAGAAGATGAGGAAATATTGGGAAGAGAAATGAGAGTGATACAAGAAAATCTTGAAAAATGAGTCAACAGCTTGCTAAAGGAGACCTAACAATATTGAAGAAAATAAAACCTTTAAAAATAGACTAATCCAAATGGCAAAAGGGGTCCAAAAAGTCAATGAGAAGAAGAATGTTTTAGAAAGCAGAATTAGCTAAATGGAAAAGGTGGTCCAAAAGCTCATGAAAGAAAATATTTTTTTCAAAATTAGAATGAAGCAAATGGAAGCAAATTATTTTATGAGAAATCAAGAAATTATAAAACAAAATCAAAAGAATAAAAAAATAGGAGACTGTAAATTATCTCAGTGTAAAAACCATTGATCTGCAAAATGGATCCAGGAGAGATAACTTAAAAAATTGTTGGACTACCTGAAAGCCATGATAAAAAAAATAGCCTAGACATCATCTTTCAAGAAACTTTCAAAGAAAAAGCCCTGATATTCTAGAATCAGAAGGTGAAATAAAAATTGAAAGATTCTACCGATCACCTCCTGGAAGATACTCTAAAATGAAAACTCCCCACAGTGTTTTGGCAAAGTTCCAGAACTCTATATGATAAATATGTGAGCATATAAATTAACACACATATGTATACATATTTAAATATAAATTTGCATATGGTATATGTTTGTACATGTGCTTATCTACAACTATGTAGAAATTGATAGCAGTTACACATAAACACTGCTCAATATTCTATAGTATTCTCTTCTCATTTATACACCTGCCCAGTAAAAATTTTTAAGTGCCTGTGTCCTTTGTTTAAGGTATGTGTCATGTGTTTGGTGAGAAATGGGAGACAAGATCTTTGAAGAGTATGCTTCCTCTGGTGGCTTGATGAGATAATGCAGCCTTTTGGAAGGTTCTCATACACAATGACCAGAGAAAATTTGAGAGCCCATAGTTGTTCTCTTGAATAGAGTGTCACCAGAAAAATGATTCAACAATTACACAAACTTTCTGTATAATTAGTATGGTGACATTCTTCAGGAATGTAAGATGAAAATGCAACTGTGAGTTTTCCACCTCTACTACTACCACCTAATCATAAGGGAATGAGGATTAAGTTCAGTTAACAAACATGTAGGAGGGAATACAGTCAGGAAGAAAGGATACAAAGTTCAAAATCATGACCTGAAAAATTAAAATGAGTTTCTTGGCTACATTCAAAAGGTTTTGTGGAGGTAACACCTATAGAAGATGCATACAGAGTTCTAAAATCAAAGAGAGTTGCAGGTTGCTGGAACGGGGACAGCAAATGAAGGGACATGAATCACGGAAGTTTAAGAGTTCTTGGAGTAAGGTTATGAAAACAAAGGGGGAGAACAGCTTTTGTTACATCAATTTGACTCATAAAAATTTGTACTTGAGGTAATATCATAAAATAGAGATATTCTATTACCCTTTATCACCTAATATGGTGGCCTGGACAGTGAAAATCTGACAAGAACATCACAGTGACAAAGTCATCAAATAATCACACAAAGTCTGAGGGCAGAGGGGGGATGTGAGCAGCATCCAAAAAATGGCTTAGACTAGATAAGATTCCAAGTATGTGGGAAGGTGTTCTGTAGGAAAAAATATACAAAATATTGTATTCAAGACAGAAAAAACTGTTCAAAACATTTAAACGCCATCAAAGAGAATAACCACTGCAAACAAAATGAGCCCAACTGCTAGTCTAGCTTTTCAGTAGACACATGTACCTCGAGCAAGACAGCAGGGATCCAAGTTCAAGGTAGGTTGGTAATTGATCAACCCACCGCTCCAAATATTTAATATTTTAATATATCAAAATTCCTGGAAGATAATAATGGTAACTATAAGTTACTACTTCATGTTTATAATTTTGTCAAGGAATGCTTATCTTTTGTGTTTTAATATTTCTCTTAGGAGAAGGAAATAGATGATTTCCCTGTACAAATGTATATTACATAGCACTCTGAAAATCTTTCTCCTCCTCTTTCTGGGAAGAGAACTTACACTTGAGTCAAATGGAAAATTTTATTTGTTCTCTCTGTTATTCCAGGCAGGGGTGTAAATAACAAGAGTTTGAGGGGAAAAAAGAGCTTGGCCTTTTTATTTGGAGCTCAGGTTCTTTCAGACAGTACCCAGTCTGTGTGCATGGATCCAGAGCTGAGATGTCCATCTTAGCAGGAGAAGGATAATGTTGTGTGCCCATCTGCAAGGCCCAGAGGGAGATGTATAGGATGCTCTGCTCTGTTTTAATTCTTGTGAAAATTCAGATAAAAAGAATTTTAAATCTGAAATTATTTTAAGCAGAAATTGAGCTTAATAGTTTTAAAATTAGCTGCATATTACTAAAATAATTAATAGAACCCAATCAGTTCTTCTAATATTAAACTTGCTCACATTTTAAAATAAAACCTACAAATTATGTGTTTTCCTCTGATTTTAAAATAGGTGTGAATTTTTACATTTTTTATTTGGAAAATAAAATTCTATAGACCTATTGCTTGCCATGTATTATAATTTCTCCAAATTTAACAAAAAAGAAACATATTTCCTATCATAATTCCTGGCTTTTAATATTTTCATTTTGTAACATCACATTTAAATTGGATAAAGCTAATTTGAAGGAAAGAGTAATGGAAAATTAATTTTAAAAAACACATTTGTTTTCACATATGTTTTCAATAAAAATGTTCTTTTAAATGGCTTAATTAGAACAATTTGTCATATTTACTGAAAACTGGTGTAGTGGCATCATTTTACCCACTGCATTATAGCACAAGGAGAAAGACAGGGAAAGGGAGAAAGGAAGACAGAAGCTCTGTTACTGAGTTTTGTTCTACACATTTTTAACATGTCCATTTAGTTGCCTCTGATATACTTGTCACTACAAAGTGAAGATTCTCAAAAACACATTGAACTAGAGCAAACAGATCAATTTCTTAGTTTAATATAATATTGGCTTCAACTTTCAATATATGCATGCTTTTTTGCCAAATGTTATCTTTTTTCTGGAATGAATTTCATTTTCTACTATAGCAAGGATTACAGAGTTTTCCAACCTCACTTACTGGTCACTCCAAAGCCTGCTCCTTGATTTGTTCCTAAATAACCTTGTCATCCTGAATTCTAGTGCAATGTAAGGATAGGTTTGTATATTTCCTCATTAAGGAATACAATTTTAGTTTATTGACGTTATATCAATTTTAATACCAAATTATCAGTTCTTCAAATGTTATAAACTAGAAAAACCTCCTTTCCTAATAGTATTTATTGTCTCTCCACATGTATTCAGTCTTTTCATATTCCATGATTAAACAAACAGAAAAGTTATTCATTCATTTCTAAAATTCAGCTCAATACTTTACCCATAAACCTACAGCAACTTTCAAAAAAGTGTCCCTGCCCTTTTCACTAATATCCCCACATGGCACCTTCAAAATTACCTCATTTATGCTTTAGGCACAAGATGTGCTCTGGGCAGTAGACAATGGATAAAATCCTTACCTTACCCCTTTGTATTTTTTTCTAACTGGGACTGAGTAAACTGTACAGGATAAGCCTGCATAAATGTGTTGCAGGCTGTACTGTATATCTCATTACATCATGTTTTTTCCAAAAATTCAACTATCTCTTAAACTTCCCTATTACTGTGAGGAGTATTACCCTCTTTCTAGTCACACCAGATCTCAGCAACCACTGGGCTGGGCAAACAAGTTGTTTTTCAGGATTCATTCTGCTGTTCAGCCATGCTTAATCTCAGGCAGATTGCAGTATGTACTACAATTCTTGGACTTCTTGAACATACCATTGCAACCTTTTGATGATCACAAAGTGGTAACTATCTCCAAAAACCCTTAGCCTAATAGTAGGAAAGAATAAAAAACAAAGAGACAAAGAAGAGGTGTTTAGATTCATGGAACGCACATTAGCCAGGGTGGAAAGATTGGTAGTTAGCAGCAGAAGGTGGGAGCCACCATTACTATTACTTCTCTGAGCAGCAGAAGTTTCATGTGTTCTTGACTTCAAGCTATTTATTGTCTCAGTTAATTTCTTTGCTGGCTCTTTGGGGTTTTGTAAATAAACTACCCTGTTCAAAGACAGGAATAATTTGTCTCCTCTTTGGCAATGTTAATATCTTTAAAATTTCTGTCTTGTTATAGCTGTCATTTCTAAAAATATTCATAATAATAGTGAGGAAAAGGAACATGTTCATTTATTCCTGTATTTAAGAAGAGTAACAATAGTGTATCCCATTGCAATTAATGCTAGATTTAGTATTTAAACATATATTTTAAACAGTCCTTCAATTAGTATAATTAATAGTTTTTTTCCAGAATAAAATGGTATTATACATTGCCAAAGGCTTTTCCTCCATCAATGAATATAATCAAGTTGCTTTGAGCATTTTTCTTTGTAATTTAATTATTGTCATTGTTTTTCTAATGTTGAATATTATTACACACCTTTTATAAATCCAACTTAGTCATAATAAATTCTTTTTGGATGTTTTATTGTAATTGTTTTGAAAGGATTAAATTTTAAATGGTATATACATATTCATTAATAGTATTGGGCTATAATTCCCTTTCTTTAATTTATCCAGAGGTATTTTAGGAATAGGATCTTTTTTTTTCTCTAAAGAGCACACAGAAGAGATTTTTTTTTCTTTCTCATTTTTTGAGAATATTTTAGGTAGTATCTTTAAACATGCTAAAATTCATCTATAAATCAGTGTAGACCAGGGCTACCTCTTACCTTTTGATAGTTTCTTTCCGACTTGTTCAATTTCATTTTCCGAAATTGACTTGGTAAATTTTTAAAGATGAAAGGCAAGGAGAATACTAGTGTTATTAGCAAAATTAGAGAAGTTGAAAGAAGAAACTTAAATGTTAAACTTCACTCATGTTGATTTTGAAGGGATGGCTGGATCCCTGGTGCCCACAGTCTTCCTTATGAATGAGAAATAAGTTATATCTGATTCTATTTTGATATACAGTAGAATCTGACTATAGTTTTCATTGTTCTTTGCATTCCAAATCTTAATGATTGACATATAAAGCTTCTGGATCAAAAGGTACCATGATACTGGTTTGTCTGAAGCAGTCCTGTGTTATTTACAATATGTACACATACCATATAAAAGGAAGAAGGACAATAACTCCATGACTGCAACAAATGAATCACTCATCCTTGCATTAGTAATTTCCTCTGTTCACTATTATCATATAATCTTTTATCACCATACCTATGAATTGTAAATGCCTGTGACTATGGATAATTTTTGAATATGCATCCTTTTCTAACAATCTGGCACCTTTTGTAATGTTAATGAGAGTTAAAGATCTTCCCTGCACCTTAACAGGCCTTGGGTGGAGTGCAATAAGGGAAACTTGATTAGGAGAGGCTTGTTTATAAGAAGGTCGACACTTTTTGTTAATTTCTAATGAGACACTGGGTTTGGGGCTTACTCTTTGGAAGAAGGTTTGTGTGCCATATGAGACTCTGATTAGTGGTCAACGAACCCCCAGGCTTGGAAAATTAGATGGTGGTGCTTCTCTCTCTGATAACTATGTATGTATGTAATGATCAAACAGTTGGATCTGTCTGTTCATCTATGATGTATAGTTAGAAGTTCTGTTTGTTGGTCTTTACTTCTTGAAAATTCTCTGTTGGCATATGTAATTAAATAACATTATTGAACCCTCAAAAGTTTCTTTCCTTTTAGAAAAGCAGATCTAAGAATCTGTGCTAGCCCTGGATGTGTCAGGGAGGCATGGCAGTAAGGAACCCAGCATACACAAGAGAGATGGCTGCACATGTTCTTAGATCTGCTTTTTTAAAAGAAAAGCAACTTTCCATGGGTCAACAATCTACTTTACTCAAGCACATGTATCATTCACTTGGTTCAGGGGAAAAAGATAGAACGCTAAACTTCAAGAGACAATACAAGCAAAAATGACAAGCAGAAATTACAAACAGAAAGGCCAATAGACAGGGCTTCCAACTGTTTAACTACAGACAATAAACACATCATTACCAGAGGGAGAAATACCAAAATCTGGGTTTTCAAAGCCACAGGCTCCTTAGCAGCTACCCAAAGTCTCATCTGGCATACCAACCTTCTTCCAAAAAATAAGCCCCAAAGTAAAAAGTCACCTCAAAGTATGCATATACTTTTCCAAGCTGGAGGGCATGACCCTCATGACCCAAGGTCTCAATAGAAATTAACAAAATTTCTACCAATGGGCCTATTAATGGGCAGAGAAGGTCTTCAAATCTTCCTCCCACCCACCTTACCTTAACATTACTTTTGCTTGCACCTTTGTGCCAGAAAATACACATCAATCTTATAAGAGGAATCTCTTCCATGTCCATGTTTTCCCAAATATCTCCAAGGTCTTTCTGTTGTTCAGTGGTGGTAGAATCTTCTCTGACTGCTTTTTAGACAAATGCAAAATCTTATAGGAATGATTAACATGAGGTCTTGCTTAGATATAGCCAAATGGATGTGATGTCTTCTTGAGGTTTCTTCTAGATATATATAGCTTTATTACGTTAAAGGTCAATGTTAAGGAGGGCTTTAAATTGAATTAAATCAATTTAAATTTCAATTTTTTTAATTAAATTAAACTTCTAGAGGAAATATGCTTTAAACTTTAAGCTTCTTTATTTTTGAAGACTACTTTCCAGTCATCAAAGTTTCAACGCTCTCAGAGTCATTTTTCTCTCTTTATCCTTCCTTGTTCTCACATTCAGTAGATTTCTCCGTTATTTACCCTTCAAACAACAGTTTCTGTATCATGTTTTATTGAGACCAATGGGTATTTGTCATCCAGATATGACAACTCTTTTGCAAATTATCCAAAGAGAAATCTCTGGTCTTGCTTATAACTAGCTTCAGTGATGTCAGATGGTTTTTATATATACAATATATAGCACTGTCACAAACTTCTTCTCTGCCAAGGAGAGTATTAAGTTTTCACTATTTTCTTTAGTGAAGGGTTTAGCAACCAATTTTCAGATATTCACCCTAGTTCTTTTCTCTTGAACAGTGCTAGAATTGCAACTAATGTAGTTTACAAGTACTAGACTTGTCATATTCAATTAGTATTTTTCATCCTCCTAAATCATTCTCACAACCATTATTCCTCTACAAATTCAAGGATTTCCTATAATTTTGGTTTTATTTATTCCTTATACAGTTATTAGCATGCACTTGCCAATTCTAACACTTAAGGAGTTGTTTTTCTCAGCTTTTGTACTTCGTTTTGCATCTTATCAAAAGTGCATGAAGCAATTCAAAATCCTCACATAATTGTTCCAAACTGTGAAGATCTATATTACTGATTTTAGATTATGCTCCATGCATATACTTCAACAAATAATGGCTAAATTCACAAAAATGGAACTATGTAGCTGTGACATATAGACATTCAATTCTAATCAGCATCATAAATTCAAGACACTCTATCATAGTGCAAACTCCTAGAAAAGCTTCCTGTACCTAAAGCATAAGATTAGGACATTAGCATATAGGCAAGGTATAATGAAATCCTTCATAGGCAAACTACAGATAATTAAAGCACAAAATTAGGATATTATCATAAACTGAAGGCACAATGAAGCACAACAGATCAATTCAGAAGGAATTTGCTGTAGGAAACACAAAAGCAAAAAAAAGAACAGGAAAAAATCTTTAAAAAAAGTTGCGTTATTTTCTCCAAAAAAAAAAAAATTCTAGGAAATTTCATAGAACTTCTGGAAGATCTGCAAGTCTCAGTTTAGTAGATGACAGAGAAGAAAATTGCCTGCTTATTTCCTGAGAGACTGACTTTAACTTTAATCTTGAGGAGAAATTGGAAAAAGACCCATAAGATATTTTAGTCAGTACCTGTAATGAAATGAATGGTATAAGACTGAGTAAATTTTCTAGGTTCATTTCTTTTTCTTTTTTTCTTTTTTTGGTGTGACTGCCCTGCTGTTGGCAGAAAATACTGACCTCTTCTCACTATAGCTGACCAGTTTTGTAGCAGTCAATAAACATTTATTAAGTGTCTACTATATGTCAGGAACCATGCTAAGTGCTAGGCATACAAAAAAGGAAAAAGAAAGACAGCTCTTGTCTTTGAGGACTTCAGAATTCAATGGTGGAAGAGAATATACAAAAGAAAGCTGAAGGGGAGAAAAGGGGAAAATGTTTACACAAAGGTGGATTTTGGTCCAAGTCATTCAGTGGGGAGAAAATGAAGTGTTGACTGGTTTTTGAGCACTCTTTAAACTGAAGCTTTGGGAATAATTCCTTGGTCCACCATCTGGTCTTTCAGTCATAAAGACAGTAATTAGGTATGAGAATCAAAACTGGTACAATCTGGAAAAATGAAAAATTTCCCAGTGATGGAATTTCCTGGCAGCATGATCATGGTGGAGTTCTGTCCAAGGAGTTCAGCTGGTAGCAAATTAAACATAGGCTAGGCAACTAGTGAGATTTTCTGAAGAGTTCTTTGTTTCTCCTACCAGGACTTCAATCAAAAAGGTAGAAAGATAAGGAGAATACTGGTGAGGTATGGGTACTAAAGTAGGGTGAGTAGCTTCAATGGTAGATCCAGAAGGGAGCAATGCCACTGTTCTACCCTGACATCTCTCTGACCTTATCTGGGGCTATCCCTTTCTGGAGGTATCTTGCATCAGTTCTTGGGTAATATTTTTTTCTTGTCATCATCAGAAAATCGCCATAAGTCTGCACAATAGGAGTGTGCATTTAGGCTGGTATGTTTATCTGTTTATAAGTTGTACTCTCCCACAGAATGAAAACTTCTTGAAGACATGGACTTCTTTATTTTTGTATTTGCCTCCCTAGACATGATCACAGTGCCCTGAACAAAATAAGCACTTAAAAAATGCTTATTACTAAATTGAATTGAGAAAGAAAATTTAGTGGGTTGATGCTTTTTACTACCTTTAAATGCAACATAGACATGAAAATATTTTTAAAACCTTGTTTAAAAGCTACTACACATCATGAATACAAGGCGCCTTCCTATCTGATGATCAGAATATTCTGATGATCAGACAATGTCACCCATAAGTAATGAAATCTTAAAATGGAACAGTAGATCCCTGTTAAAAAACTGGGCATAAGAGAATAAAGATGATAGGTACCTCATGAAAACACTTATCTTTGAAACCAAATGCTATGCAAATGTTTGAAAACCAGAAAATCTTTCTTCAAAAACATTCCTCAAAATGAGATCAAATATTAGATGAATTATAATCATAAATATCTAAAGATCTTAATATTTTAATGAAAAGTTGGCAGATTCATGTAAGAGTGTCTGATATCTTTAAGGTGGAAAGAAATGTTTTAGTGCCAACAATCTAAATAGACATCATTTCAGCTCTCTAAGATGACGTTTCTTCATGTTTCAGAAATAGTACACAACCATCAACTTCACATTTGGGGCACTTTTAGAAAGAAGATCACATAAATGTGAGATATTAGTATAACTAGAATTAATCTCTAATGGAAATAAGAGAAAGAAAAAATACCTTAAAGGTAAGAATAATACTCTGTTCTTGTAGTTAGTTCTTGTTAATGATGCATTAAATGTTCATTTTGCTCATGGGAAACAACTACAAGTAATGTGTGTAAATGCTCTTTGGATGAATTGGATGGAACCTAAAAAGACAAATAGTCTCAAAGGCAGACACTATTTCATTTACAGGAATTTATTAAATTTGTGGAACAAAACTCTGGCAGTCTTTCAGACCTGTGATTCTAATGCCAACATCATCAAGTTATAAATTACAGTTGTATTCTGGAAGTTCTAAGAAACAGTAATAGTGATTAGAAAATGTATCAGTAAGGGAAAAGTCTCAGAAAGTATCAGAACACACAAAAAAGACCTATCATCTGGGAAAACCTACTGATGTCAAATTTGATTTAGGAAGTAGCCATATGAATGTCTCAAAAAAATGGTCACATTTTCAACTGTGTATTGTTTGTTTATTTCCATTCTTCCATCTTTGCCAAATTAATAACATAAGCCACTATTGCAAGGGAGGGGTCTAGAATTTCTACATATTGCATTTCTCAATTTGTGTTGTTTTTCCAAAGATGAATGCAGTTTGTAATACAAAAAATCTTGATTATTTTGCTTGTTTGAGAAAAATAACTGAAACCAAATGTGATTAAAATTAAAATTTTAGTAATATAAGATCAAATTAAGTGTGTACCCAAATAAGTGGATGTGGAAGATTAGTAGTATAACAATTTTCAATTAAATTTATTTAGCTTGCTGATTCCAAAGGAAAATAAATTGTAGAGCATATACCACATTTTTAATATTTGTTTCACTTCCTTTGTAAAAATCCCAGAGCTTTAATGGTTTTTAATCTATGTCAGTATTTGTCTCTCATGAAATTCAGTATGTGGTCTGATACAATTTCTTACAATTGTCTGTTAATATCCTAGCACAATCTTCAATATTCCATCCATTTAAGTAGCTAAAAAGCACAATTTGAAAACTGATATTACATAGCATTGTTCAGTTTGGTTAGTTAGTTTGATTTTGGTTTGTATACAGATTTTTTCAGCACTGTCATTGTATGGGACCTACACCAAATAAATTGAGTCACTGAGGAAAACTCTAAATATCATCTGAGAACCAAGCAGTATGTACAATATAAAAGAAACTTTAGATCAATAATTTCATCTTCTAGAGATGTATTGTACATCGATTGTGATGTCTATTACCTCTGAATGAGAAGATATGTATGATAAAGTTCATTACACTGTAAATTTTGAAATATAGGTAGAACTATCCTACCATTCAATAAATATGTGTATATACAATAGAAAAAATAATTTTGTATTAAGCCAAAGAAGATACAAAGAGGAGTGGGAACTTATTATTGCATCTGTCAAACTTACACAGAAATGCTTTCTCAAGATAAACAAAGAATTTTTAGATTATTTTATGCTTGGTATATGGGCACCATTGTTTCTATCCCATATAACAGATAAGTTAATCTTAAATTTGTATGTATCTCTAAATAATGAAAATTTCATGAATAGAAATGGAATTAGAATCATAAGGTCTATAATATTTCCATTAAAAACCCCCACACAGTACATATTCATGTGTGTAAGCCTGCTAGTCTGTCTATCTCTCTAAACTGCTAGCACAAGAAGCCTGAGACACTACACCTTCCAACCAAGGAGCAAAGATCAAATTTAAAAGGAAGAAGAAAGTCCCAAAATGATGAGCAAAGAGAACAAAAAATGAACCGACCACAGAAAGTTATTATGGTGACAGGGAACATCAAGACACAAACTCAGAAGATAAAAATGTCAAAACACCTGTGAACACAATTCTGAAGAGAAAAATGGGAAATGATGTTAAGTTCAAAAAGAACTCATGGAAGAATTTTAAGAAGAGCTTAAAAATCATGAGAGTGATAGGAGAAAAAGAAATAATAGTGAAGAAAGAGAATTGTGAAAAAAGTTAGCAGCTTAGAAAAAAACTCCTTATAAAGTACAATTGGCCATAAGGTAAATGAAGTACAAAAATTAACTGAGGAAACTAACTGCTTAAAAGTTAGAACTGGGCAATTGGAAGCTAATGACTCTGTGAGACAATGAGAAACAATCAAACAAATTCAAAAGAATGAAAAAAAAATAGAGCAAAATGTAAAATACCTCATTGGAAAAACAACTGACCTGAAAAATAGATCCAGGAGAGACAATATCAGAATCATCTGACTATCTGAAAACCATAATCAGAAAGAGGACATGGGCAGCATCTTTCTAGAAATTATCAAGGAAAACTGTCCTGATATGCTGAAAACAGAGGTTAAAAAAGACATTGAAAGACTCCAATGATAACCTCAGGTAAGAGAGCCCAAAAGAAAAATTCCAAGGGACATTATGCCCAAATTTCAGAAATATTAGACAAATCTACCAAAAGGGTCTGGAAAGAAACAATTCAAATATCATGTAGCCACAATCAGGATGACAGAGGACTTATCAAATGCCACTTTAAAGAATGGGAGGTCACAGAACATGATATTCAGCAAGGAAAAGGACTTATGACTATAAACCAAGAATCACCTACCCAGGAAAATTAAGCATAATTTTGCATTTAGTAGGTGCTACAAAGATATGGATTGGGTTGCAGCTCTAAGTTGAAAGGTTTTAGTTAAATGCTATTTAGGGCCCCTTTGAACTCTAAATACACATGTCCCAAAAGTCTTAGTGCATTTTTAGACTTTAGTAGCTTTAAATGCACTAAGAAATTTGGGACAAATCTGTATGCTTCTATTTAACTAGAAAAAAAGTTTTTTGTTTGCTTTAAAATTTTTAACACACCTGCATTCTGGAACAACTTACATTATCTCCCTAAAGGCTGTTGATTAAAGTTCTCAGGAGCTAGAATCTTTACCAACAAGCAGTTTATGCAATGTCTTGTAACACTTGATTTAAAAAAATGTTAACCCCATAGCTGAATTATCTTTCATATCTTAATCATATTATACTGTTCATACTTTAAACAGCTGGATCCTTGCAACAACAGATGTTTGGAATAAAAGTGAAAAATACATTCAGTTACTAAACTGCTTTCATGGGTTAAAAGTTTGGAATCATGCTGATTAAGCATTTGGATAATTTCCATTTTTTTTGTTTTGGTTTCATTTAGATATAGGACAACATGGACCATCTACAGTCATTGTGGTACATCTTAGAAATAAGTTCAGTGCCAATGGAACAATAGTTAAAAATTTCTTTTTTATTATTCTCTTTGTCATTTAAATTACAATAGCTTCATAGCAATATAGTAATATAACTTGTTAACCTTACTGTGCCATCTACAGTCTGCTTACATAATTCAAATCTAATTATTTCTTAACACAGTGTTTCTTCTTTAGTATTTAGAAAAATATTAATATATAGAAAAAGTTTTACATTTAGGAATGAGTAGCTGAACACTTACTTTTAATCTAATTCTTGATTCTGTTTCTATTACTAATTTTCAGTGTGAATACAGAGAGATCCATTAATATCTTTGAACCTTAGCCTAGTTTACAATGGGTTGAAAAATTCAGTAAATTCTAGCTGATTTTGTATCACTTACATCACTATATTATACAATAAGGACACAGACATATTAGTGGGGCAGGGAGGTGGTGCAGTGGATACAGCACCAGTGCAGGAGTCAGAAGGACCTGAGTTCAAATCTCTCCTTAGATACTTGACACTCACCAGCTGTGTGACCTTGCGCAAGTCACTTAACCCCAATTGCCTCATCCTGGGTCATCTCCAGTCGTCCTGATGAACATCTGGTCACTGGATTCAGATGGCTCTGGAGGAGAAGTGAGGCTGGTGACCTGCACAGCCCTCCCTCACTCAAAACAATGTCAAAGGCAAGCCATGTCATTATTTCTCTGATAGCATGATCTTCTTCGGCAATGAAGGATGAACACACACACACACACACACACACACACACACACACAGAAGTACTAGCTTATTGTTCACCTAGCATTAAGAAAAATCTAACAAACTTGTCAGATTTTTGTTTGTTTGTTTTGTTCTCAGTATTTGTAGGTCATTGACTAGGGATAAGTAAATGTAAAAAAAAAAATAGAGAGCCCATTTATTTTCTTGAAATATGATGCCTAAACAATGGCTTAATTAGATTTTTTAATATACAAAAATATATAACCCAGATCCCTAATCTGATAGTTATCTAATATTATTGGGAAAATTTCCTTCAGTTTTCTTCCAGAACATCATGATAATGCATTCAAAGATAGCTCAAGAAATTAGTTTGAAAAAGATGGCTTTCTTAGAAATTCTAATACTGTGAACTAATATCTTTATAAATTGCATCAAATAGCTTCCACAATTATCCCTGACGTTCTCAGTTATTTTTTTCCCTAACATATACCTGATTTTACTTCTTTGTTCTGATGTGAACCCTGATACTTTGCTTAATATTATTCAGTATTCAGTAATGTGAAAATTCTCACAGAAATAATCACAATTTTAAGGAAATTTATTTGATTTAATAGTGATGCTCTAATATTGAATGAACAGGTTAAATGCATAGCATATTCTTTCACTTGACAGTACTCAATGTATCTGATTAAAGGAATCTATTACTTATCTCCTGTAAGTAATTTGGCAGATTAAATTAGGGAAATTGTTTTAAATAATCACACATAGAGAGCTGGTAAAACTCTTCAAGGGCATCCAATCCAGCCCACTGATTTTCTGGTAACAAAAAGTGAGATTTAGACAGGTTGAATGATTTGCCCAAGGCAATAAATAGCACTGAAATTTGAATCTAGACTTTCTGATTCCAAATTCAGTCCTTCTTAAATGAATGAAGATTTCTGAGAGTGCAGCAAGCTTAATATCCAAATTACAGGTCTTAAGGAAATTTGGTGCTATGAACACATCCTTATTGTCAGTTTTCAGTAGAATCATAAAACTTCACAGAACCCAGCTGGCCCTGTTCTAGCTTACTGTATAACCAAGGATTTTGTACAGTGAGCTTGAACTCTAGAAACTACTCACTCAGAAAGGAAACATGAGATGACTTTTCACTGTGCAAAGAGGATTATGACATAAAAGAGACGATGACATGAATTACAATTGATGTTGATTTGAGTGAGGGAGGGCTGTGCAAAGTCACAGTCTCAGTTTTTCCTACAGAGCCATCTAGGTCCAGTGGCCTGATAAGGATCAGGATGAGTGAAGAAGACACAGGATGAAGTGGGAGACCTTGGCCCTTTTAAATTAAGATCTTTTCAGGTTCTCACTTTGAGGGAGGCAAAACCCACTTTAACAAGTGAGTCTAGGGATTATCTTTTTATAAAAAAAAAACAAAAAAAAAAAGTCATCAAACTGGAAGGGAAAGACCCTCAGGGTTGCTGGCCAAAAGAGAAACAATTATTGTTTATATTCACTCCAAGCCTGGAGGAGCCAAAAAAATCAACCATTGCATGGCGCTTGGGCAGGGATCTATTGTTCAGTCCATGAAAAGAAGCAGAATAAACAACTCAGCAAGGAAAAAACATCACCAATTGTTCATTGGCTCTAAGGTAAGTTTTCTAATAAGTTGACGACCTGAGGACTCTGAAAGGAGAACTTAAAAGAGAGATATACTGAAATTCAGCTTTGAAGAGAAAATGGAAATTAAATCAATTAGGACTTATCCTAAGTAGATAGCCTCTGGGGGATGGGAGAAAAGAATAAGCATTTATGTGGTGCCCACCAAGGCATTGTGCTAAGTGTCTTACAAGCATTATCTCATTTGATCCTCTCTACAAATACAAAATTAGGTGCTTTTATAATCTTCATTTTACAGTTGAGGTATCTGAGACAAACATAGGTTAAATAACTTGCCTAGGTTCACATAGCTAGTAAATATCTGAGATAGAATTTGAATTCAGGTCTTCCTGATTTCAGACCCAGTAATCCATCGCAACACCTAGCTATGTCAATTGATTGGAGTAAATAAATTGTGGTACATTAGTGTAATGAAATATTGCTGTGCTACGAGAAATTACAAACATGTTAACATAGAAATTAGCTTCTGAAATACAACCGAATTGAAGCAAAGTAAAATAAACAATACAAGGAAAACAATGTATACAGTGCTTGGGGGCCTGGTTATACTCACATGTCTCTAATATTAAGTTGTCATTCTTCAGTCTATTACCTGAGTCCTTGCTATATTCATTTGCATTACTATTAATTCTGAAATAATAGAATTATATGTTTGGATATTTATTAACTAGCAAATTAACTTCTTCCCCATTAGATAGTTACTTGTGAGCCCTCATATTAATTTAATAAATATTAACTATGTGTTATACTGGGGAAAAAAGGCTTTTTTTCCATAAGTAATTCTTAGTCACTCAACATATTTCAAAATTTATTGTCCTGGGCTTAAACATAAAAATTAATGCCTATATCATTTATTAGGAAGAAATAAATATCAATTCAGCCATAGTCAATTATTTAATTCTATTAGCTTTAAGAAAGACCGCAGGCAGAATCATTTCTAAATATTACTTCTATTATTGTGTTCTCCTCCCTTCTGAAACACACTCCCACTACTCAGTTCACTCAGAATACCAATTAAAGTTTTTCTTCAAGAACCTTCTACTTAGAGGCAGTATGAAGGCTATATTCAATTAAGTAATTCAACAAAATTGCTTCCATGCCATTTGTAGTTAGTCGTACCTTACCTTTATGAAGAACATATTTCAATCAGTTCTCAAATACTTCAGACTGAGTTTGAAAAGTCCTTAATTAGCTTGAGTGATATTTCAAGGAAAATGTCATTGGATGGTCTGAGTGTATCTGGTCAAGCCTTAGGAATAATTTATGAAATTTTAAGCCAGTTTGTGCAGATTAGAATAGAACACTTGGACGGAAAAGTTGTTCTAACAATGCCTATAAAGTAGAAATGACTTAAGGAAGAGGAAGTTCTTCACTCCTTCACTACTTAGGTCTCCTTTATTCCCTTCTCTTTGCTAGAGAAAGATGAGGTGAGCTTTGAAGAACTTGAAAGACTATGAATTTCCCATCTTCCCATCAATATTCCAGTACTGTACCCTGGGACAATATCAGCTGGTGGCAGTGTCTACACTGGGATCCAAAAGGAGACTGGATATGATGTGAGAAGGCATAATAAGGGTCCGTAAGAAGCCCAGAAAAGAATTCATACCATAACTAAGAGAATTTTTCTAGAAGTCCTAAAAGGGAAAAGGGGAGTTCCAGCAAATAGGAACTTGGATTGCTTCTTTGCCATATTTTCCGTTCCCAAGCTTGAACTCTTTCCCTTGGACTCTGTTTACACTGGTGGGAGAGTATATAACATAATTTGGGGGTGGGGAGAGTGGTATTTTACAATGACTTCTTAATATGTTACCTCAGTAAATACCCCTTTCTAAAAACTAATTGAATCTAGCTCACTATTTAAAAAGCAACTGAAAAGTATAACATGAGCTAAAATGGGGACAGGGAATTCATAAAGTATAGCAACAAAAAATACCTTACAACAAGTCAGAACTAACTCTAGATTCCTGAGAGGATATGATGCTTGTATTCTGGGGACTCAATTTTTCGGTCCAAGTGGGGTTGCAATAGAAGCTTTAGAGTATGTATGCTACAGAAAAGTGAAAGTTTAACAGTCCTCCTATGTGTCTGCTTACAATTTTAATGACAGTTAAATGATCTTCCCCACCTATTAATGGGTGTCAGGTGGAAACCATTATGGGAAGCTTGATTAGGAGAGGCTTGTTTTGAAAGAAAACCCACAGCTTTGGTTAATTTCTAATGAGGCACTAGGTCATGCAGGTCATGATGCCCTCCAGCTCTGAAAATTGTATACATACTCTGAGGTGAGATTTTGCTTTGGGAGCTCTGTCTTTGGAAGAAGGTTCATGTGCCAGATAAGACTCTGGGTAGCCATTAAGGAACCCCCACCCCCACCCCCAGGCTTTGAAAATTCAGATGTTGGTGCTTCTCTCTCTGGTAACTATGTATGTATGTAATGGTCAGATAATTGGATCTGTCTGTTGTTCTGTGGTATATATATTGCTTATGGTTAGACAGTTAGAGGTTCTATCTGTTGGTCTTTATTTCTCTGCTTATTTTTTCTCTGTTGGTATATATGATTAAAGAAGATTGTTGACCCTTTAGAAGTTGCTTTCCTCTTTAAAAAGCAGATCTAAAAACCTGTGTTAGCAGGCCATCCTGGATGTGTCAGGGTACTTGCTGTTACACTGCTTAGCTATGACAAGAAAACAATCTCTTTAGAAATGACATTTAAAACTCAATCTCTTTATAAATAATAGTTAAAACTCAACATCCTTGCAAAAAAAGAAGCTAAAACTGTCTTCTCACAAACTTTTGATATATTAAATTTAAACAGAAACGCTCTCCCTTTAAATGCTGGTAGTTAGAGTGACATATTTCAGTATTTCAAAACTTTTCAATATGATAGTAACCATTTCTACAGTTTCTATAAGAAAGACTCTTGAATCTGGTGCTACAATTATAACAATGAGAACGGAAGATGATGAAATTTGAAAAATGTGACATTACAATGACAAAAGAATGGTGCAAAGAAGAGATAAGAAATTGTACTTCCCTCCCTTCTTTGCCCATGTGGGTTATGGGTGTGGAATGATAAATATAATTCAGTCTTGCTTTCTATACTGTTTACTTTTGTAATCTTTTTTAATTTTTAGAAGAGAGGGTCCTCTAAGAGAGCAAAAGGAAGAAAGGAGCTTTGTTGAGAAAGAAAATAATATAAAACCAAAGACAGAAATAAAAATTTAAATTAAAAAGTGAAAGAAAATTCTAGTTCATATCAACATTGGTTTGATTGAAGGACATAGCCAACCCTAGCATCACCTCTAGGTGATGCAGAAATATGGAAGAACGTCTGTTTTCAATATCTGTTACAAGCTTATGATGATTCTTCATGTTTTACCAGCTCTCTTGATGAAGATGTACATGATGTAGTTGGGGAAGTTAGGTGGTGCAGTGAATAGAGCACCAGTGCAGGAGTCAAGAGGACCTGAGTTCAAATCTCACCTCAGACACTTGACACTAAATAGCTGTGTGATCTTAGACAAGTCACTTAACCCCAATTGCCTTATCCTGGGTCATCTCCAGTCATCCTGATGAAGATCTGGTCACTGGATTCAGATGGCTCTGGAGAAGAAATGAGGCTGGTGACCTGCACAGCCTTCCCTCATTCAAAACAAAGTCAAGTGCAAGTCATGTCCTTATTTCTCTGATGGCATGGTCTTCTTTGGCAACGAAGGACAAACACACACACACACACACACACACACACACACACAGGATGTAGTGGTTCTAATAGATAAACTTCCTTTAATAGAGCAGAATACTTTTTTGGTAGTAGGTGTTACCAGTATAATGGGATTTATGTGGAGTAGATTTTGAACCTGAATTACTCTTGCTTTTTAGAGAAAAAAAATGTAATCTCTGGACTTATCAATATTTTTTCTTTTTAATTATATTTGAAGGTTTTGGACTATTTTGACTCCTAATCAAATCATATATTTCTTAGTTCACAGCTTTTCTTCCTAAACTAATGACTAGTTAGCTCTGATGCATATTCATGACTGATGCTTAACTGCTCCAAATGTAGCCAAATCTGAAAGATTTGGGGAAATAGCTATTATGTCAGGATGGACCACCTTTTAGTACAATTATCCTGTGAAGAGCTTTAGAGGAAGGTACCAGTGTCTTGAAGTTATTGGCCAAAAACCAAAACAAAACAAAATACTCACCTTCATGAAAAAGTTGAAAGAAAAAAATATTCAACTTTTAACATTCAAACTGTGAGGTTATAAGCAATGATATTTCAATGAAAACCTATTCTCTAATATGCAAGCAAGAAATATTATAACAACTTCTTGACCCACCAATGCAACTTCTAGGGCTCTGTTGGAAAGAGATCAAAAAATGGGAAAAGGATCCACGTGTACAAAAATATTTAGCGCAGATTTTTTGTAGTTACCAAAAACTGGAAATTGAGGGGATGCCTATAAACTGGGGAATGGCTGAACAAGTTGTGGTATATGAATGTAATGGAATACTATTTTACTATAAGAAATGATGAACAGGTAGACTTCAGATAAGTCTGGAGAGACTAAAATGAACTGAGGCTGAGTGAAATGAACAGAACCAGGAGAATATTATACACAGGAACAGCCACAGTGTGTGAGGACTCATTTTGATAGACTTAGCCCTTCTCAGCAAAGCAAAGTCCTAAAATGGTTCCAAAGGATTCATGATGGAAAATGCCATCCACATCCAGAGAAAGAATTGTAGAGTCTGAATGCAGAGTGAAGTAGAGTATTTCCTTTTTGTGTTTTGTTTTTTCTTTCTCATGGTTGTAACAGCAAGGACCCTGGCATACGCAGGAGGGTCTGCTGTACAGGTTCTTAGATCTGCTTTTCTAAAAGGAAAGCAACTTTTGAGGGGTCAAAAATCTATTTTAATCCAGCACATATATCATTCACTTAGTTCCAGGGAAAAGGTCAGTACCCTGAACTTCAGAGAAAATACAAGGACAGTAATAAGGACCAAGAGACAGGGCTTCTAACTGTCTGACCATAAGCAATATATACGTCACAGATGAACAGACAGATCCAAGTGTCTGACCAATACATTCATACATAGCCATTAGAGAGAGAAGCACCAACATCTGGGTTTTCAAAGCCTAGGGGCTCCTTAAAGGCTACCCAGAGTCTCATATGGCCAAACAAACACTTCCAATGAGTAGGCCCCAAAATAAAACCTCACCTTAGAGTATATACTATTTTCAGTGCTGGAGGGCATGACCCTCATGACCCAGTGCCTCCCTAGAAATTAATAAAAGTTATCTGAGGCTTATTAATGAGCAAGGAAGATCATTAACATTATAATGGTGCCTTCCATTTGTTTTAATTCTTCCATACAACATGATTAACATGAAAATACATTTAATGGGAATGTATATGTAGAACCTATATAAGACTGCACGTCATCCTGAAGAAACTTAAAACTTATGGATGAGAATGTTGAAAACTAACTTAAAAAAAAAACATAACAAGAAACTCTTCTTAGTAGAATTTTTTTTTCTGCTTAGAGAATGAGTCTCCCAAAATGAAAGTTGAAATTTCAATTTCCATATATAGTAAAAGGTGAATAAAGGTTTATAGTGCAACCTCACTATTTCATTTAGTAATTCAAACAACTCTAGCACATGAGATACACATTCACACGGTCCAAGATGAAGATTACTTAGAACAAATCATTAACCCTAACAGAGCCTTGTTTTTCAAATGTAAATTATTACATGGAGCTAGGTGGCTCAATGGATAGAACATCAGACCTGGAGTCAGGAATATCTGATTTTAAACCTGGCCTCATACACTTAGAAGGTGGATCACTCTGGGCAAATCACTTAACAATTTTTGACTCAGTTTCCTCATTTGTAAAATAAGCTGGAGAAAGAAATGGCAAACTACTCCAATATTTTTGCCAAGAAAACCACAAATGGAGTCATGAAGAATCAGAAATGACTGTAGCAAATGAACAATAAAAATTATTACAGTGTTCTGTGGTCTCACTGATATATTTTCCCTGAAATGATAACAATCACAACTTGTATTACCTAATTGTCTTTTTGTTTTGTCATTCATGCTATTTTTTTTCCAGTAGGGATTTTGACCAAGTTACTGGGAGTTTTCCTTACATTCTAATGACATTACAAGAATACTAGTGCAGAATATCAAGAATACCATGGCAGTTATTATTTATCACTTGCTCTTGCCATATGACTAATTCATCTTCATTTACAATCACAAATTTCTATTCCATAATGTGCAATAACATATTTATTTTTGCCGTGCCCTTTTTCTTTTTCTTTGTCCTCTGGGATGTCCTCAACTTCATTTCTTTAGAGAGACTGTGGTGTTCTCTGAGTTTTGACTACAGAGCATTATTAGAAGAATGATTTTTTTTGTAAATGAGCTTTGTTTCAGAGAGGAGCCTAGTGTGACTAAAACAAAGGGAAACTGACTCACTAACTTACTTCTTTTTAATTATACAACCAACTCATTATGTACTTTCTTCATATGTCTAACAGATAGATATTTGCTGATGAACTCTATACAGTTTCCATTCAACTGCAAATCAGTGTATGGAACAGTGACTTTCTTCATTTACTTGTTTTCTCCCATGTGAATATTTAGTCCAACAACTTTTGAGTAGTCACTGGATTTATTTAGGAAACTAAAACAGAAAGCCAGATACAAAGCATATGGAGTATCTTGCTATTAATAAGGAAGCCCTCTCCCAATGGAACATACGTTACATATGCTTTTTTATAGTGGTGGATAATTTTGGTGAGCATGTGTTTCCTTAATTAATGCCTCATTTAATAGTAATGATCAGAGTATGATAAATAAATTTCACCTTCTATTTTATCTTTCAAATAATCTTATGGAAGTTAGATATAATATAGCAGAACATATGGCAGCTAGTTGGAGTAAAGGATAAATAACTGGAACTGGAGTCAGAAAGACCTGAGTTCAAATCCAGCCTTGGACACTTAGTAACTGTGTGACCCTAGTTAAGTCACTTAACCCCAGTTTGCTTCATTTTCCTCATCTATAAAATAAGGATAATAGTACTACCTAAGTACCAGGGTTGTTATTAGGATAAAATGTGATGATAAAGTACTTTGCGCAATTCTTGATACATAGTTAATATATCCTACTCTAACATAAAAACATTAGTTATTATTATTTTCTCTTTAATGGATATGTAAAAAAAAAGTGAGGAATGCTTTTAAATGCTTTAGTCAAGGGTTTAAAAAAAATTTTCTATAAACCGTGGATACTATATAAACTTCCTACTTTATGGCTATTGAAACAAAACCTGAAATTATGATGAAAATGAGTTCTTAAGTCAGGGAGGTTGGCACCAGAACATCTGAGATATCTGGCATTTTTGCCGCAGTAAATTTGACTTAAGTAGAAGCTTAGAGATTTAATTAGCATCTAGCTTAGATACGAATGGAGCAGCTTTGTCTTAAGATAATGATGAGAAGAGTTTAAAATGAGATGGGGAATTAAAAACAGATTAAAGCCTATTTAATGGACATTTATATGAAGGATTAATTCCTAAGGCATCCACAAACATGCAAACTTTACCCTTTATTTTTCTTCTATGATTCCCTATGGGGCTTAATAGAAAATGACTTAAAATAGAAAACAAACTAAAAGAAAAATTATGTACTCTTCTTAAGAAGCAGTGTAAGACAAAGAATAGCTCTCACTGTCAAATAATGAAGTCAGGGTATCTAGAATAGGAAGGAGGATTGTGACAGGAGAAAAAAAAACAATCTTAGAAAAAATGAGATAAATCTTAGGTCATGGTGACCCATCATGGTGGAAGAGAAAATTGGGAGTCATGAGATACAATGAAACCATGCCCTGCCACAACACAGAATCAATATGTGGTGATGTAGCCTGGATCCTTTAAGTTTTTGTTTAGAGAGCAGAGTCCATTTTACCCTGTAAGTAATTGTTTAGGAAATACTATCGATAAGATCAATGTGTTCTGATTATAAATTGAATTTGCTATTATGCACATTATTTATCTATTTAAGTCATCTCTTAAACTACAAGCATTATTTTTGCTATTTAATGGGCAGATTGTATTCCTAATGCTCATTGAAATGACCTTTTTATAAGAAATTTATTGTTAGAAATATTTCCTAGAATTAATTCTCCTTTTGTTTGTTTTTAATGATTCTTAATTTCTTTCCTTGTTCAGTTGCTTAAACGTTTTGCCTCAGGTTCTTCATTTGCAAAATGAACTTGAGAAGGAAATGGCTCCAATACCTTTGCCAAGAAAACCCCATGTGGGGTGATGAGGAGTCAGATACCACTGAAGATCAACAATATTTATGGGGTAAATATTTTATAGTTGGTGTTCTTACAAAACCATTTAAGTAAATGACTGCTGCAAAGAATTTTATGTACTGATTAACTATTAAGGGAAAGCACACTGGCAAGGGATCTTGAGCTATTGTTGTTCAGTTGTTTCTCTCATGTCTGCCTCTTTTTGACCCCAGTTGGGGTTTTATTGGCAAAGATACTAGAACAGCTTGCCATTTCCTTCTCTAGCTCATTTTGCAGATGAGGAACTGAGGCAAATAAAGTTAAATGACTTCACCAGGGTCACAAAGATAATAAATGTCTGAGGCCAGATTTGAACTTAGGAAGATAAATTTTCCTGAATTCAGTCCCAACACCCTATCCATTGAACTACCTAGCTACCCTGATCTAGAGTAATAGGGGTCTCTTTCCCAGAATGTCCTACTAGAACTGAAGCCTTGAATTAAAATTAAGATTGAGGAATAGCCTGCAAGATGTGCTACAAATTTTTTTTCATCTTTTTGTGAATGATTTCACAAAAATACGCAATTCAATCAACACATATGGAGTTTATGTGTATGTGTTTGTGTATGTGATAAATGTTGTGTGTACTTCAAAAGTGCCTTTCTCAGAATCCTAAATCTAACAATATTGACTTGAACATGATCACAAATATCCTAACCCCAATCTCCAGAATTAATTGTATTTTTATTTACTTGACGAATTTATCAGGATTTTATCCACAAACATTATCACTGATTAGGTAGGATGCCTAAGAAAGTACCCAATCATCTTTTACAACAGTATAATTATTTTGTATATTAGAAACATGCATTTGCTATTTTGATTCATGGTTTACTAACTCCAATTACAATGAAAATTTAAGAGGGTTTTTTTAAACAATAAAAAATATTTTTGAAGCAGTTTTTTTTCATCATTCATATCACTTCTCTTTGCCATGTTGTAGCATGTTATTATCCCCCCAGGTAAGGATCAATCACTGAAAAATATGCAGATATTCCTACTTAGAGTGAATCCTTTGCCACATTTACTTCCTACAATGTACTTCACTAACTTTATGCTATATATATGAACCTACTCTTCCTGTGGACCTTGTGTTTGTAAGAACAGAATATGTCTTACATGGAAGGAAAGGGTGGCAGCACTGTTTTGTACCAATAATCCTTGTGATATTTTCCTAAGAAATTTCTTTGCTAAGAGGAGTCTGGCTGACATGATCTTAATGAGTGGCATTTCATTGAGAGCTTTTAAGTAAAAACACTAGAATCCCATTCTCTCAAGGTTACATTCCCCTAGAATCCTGAGATTACAAGTAGTGACCTTTTCTTTGGAGACCTCAAACCATTAGGACAAGTCTAAGTTGCTTAAGTGACCCTGGAGAGAGTTGCTACAAGGATGATCAAGAACCCCCTGAACATGCAGTTGGAAATTACTATGACCATAAGATTTTTTTTTTACCTTTGAAAATGAAGTAAATCTTATTTTTGTTTGTTTTATTCCAGCAAAGTTTATGCTGAAGAGAAAGATGTACCAATGACTTATATTTGGTTTGAGGGATGGCATGGTATCTCACACCTCAGAGTCAGAAAACCTAGATTCAATACCAATTCAGAAATTTACCAACTATGCAGTCATGAGGAATTCAATTAAGCTGTTAGAGGCTTGGTAAAATAGGAGTAATGGTAGTATTTATCTTGTAGTGTTGTTGTAAGCATGAAATGTGACAATCTATGTAAACATTGAAACTTGAAAGTGTTACACAAATATCAGTTATTTTATAATTAATAACTATCATTGATTAATTTGACTCATGAATGAAGTCTCAACCAACTTCTCATTTGGTAAATTATGTCTTTTCTACTTTGCACTGAAATATTGGCTTTCATTCTTATCATTTGAAGATTATTCAACTCATCATTTATTTTAAGGGAGCAGGGAATAGAAGGAGAGAATTTAATTGAAATGGGCCAAACAAGCTAAAATAAAAGTGGAAAAATGGTCACATAATGTTAATGACATTATCTTCTAAAGCATATACAGTCTTTCACTTACACTTTGATTTTTTTCCAAACCATTTCCCTAATATGATATGCATTTCCTTTGCTTTTTTTGTCTCAGAGACCACTGAAGGGGTAAGGAATAGTACTATTATGTGTTATTTCTCCAGGTTATATCTACCTGCAGTAACATTCCATAAGCTCACAAAAAGAGGCTCGTAATAGTAAATAGCATTTGTTATGATAATGTTAAAAAAAGTATCAAGTGTAAAAAATGGGTCTGGAAATTTGTATTAATGTTTAAGTGTTATTAACAAGTACCTGTTAAGACTAGAAAATGCTATCCAAAGCATATTAGTAGAAAAAAATCCTTTACAGACAATCTTGTTGATGTTAACCTTGGTATTTGTATTCTCCCCCACACAAAAGAAAATCAGGGAAGAAGTGGGATGCAAACTAAAATTATTCATTGATTTTCCCTCATTTTTATTTTACCCAAAAGATTTCTCATATAATTTTTTAGGGATCTGTCCTGGAATTCATTAAGAATTCACTAATGGCAGCCCCTGTTAAGACCACAGGGAGTCTAATCTTTCAGTAGAAGGATGTAACATCTCCATGTCAATCATAATTTACATAGGCAGATTTATATGGGCTGCCAAATTGTAAGGAAGTCAAATCTTGTCGCTGTTAGTAGAGCACTTACTTCAAGAGATCTGTGTTTATAGCAATGCAGGCACAACTTGCATCAATTAGAGGTCAATTACAGATTCCTACCTCTAATGTAGTATTCATGTCTTGACAGTAACCAAAATAATCACGTGGTAATGGACCATTACAAACTGAAGTAAGGTTGGCTCCACAGTGATAGATTGATCAGTTTAAACACTTTTTTCTTTGGGTACATGTTTAAAGCCTTTCCAACTTGGTAGGACCTGCCCATGTTTGTGTTTTGCTGGCATAATCTTTAAAACACAGAATAATCTTAACATCACAAGATGTCAGAGTTGGATCTTAGTAGAAAATTAACAGAATACATTCACTGCAGGCTGTGATTCTACTTCAAAGGTCACACTGCTCATGAGAATGCCTTACTCATATATAGGTGATCTAAAACACAGATGTGAGTAGTAATCCCTTGCTCCTTATAACAACCTTATGAGTTTGGTAGCATATCATTATCCCTATTTCAGAAATGAGAAAAGTGAAGTTTATAGAAGAGAACTGACTTGCAGGGGGATGGTGAAGCCAGTTTGTACTGGTCTATGGGAGATGATTGTAAATTTTCTGTGTAAGTTTTTACACTTTGGAAATCAGTAAATGCTACAAATCAGGACTTGTTTTACTGTCTTTTTTAAAAATATCTGGTCTTAATGATAAGTGATGGGAAATGTTAATAATGAAGATTAAATTTAAATGTGTATGTATTTTTTTCCGGGAAGGGACAGTCAATTGTCAAACATCAATCTGTATGCCACTAATCACATGGCTAAGCGAGGGAGTGATGAGGACAGGACTAGAATCCAGGAGCTCTGATTCCAAATCTAGTGACTTTACCACTACACTGAAATTGATTACCCTGATATTTATCTCTTTAACAAGAATAGAGAAATATTCAAAAGATCTATCAATCATTGTAGCTCCTAATATTATATCGTGTCTTTCAAGTGAGATTTCCCACCTCTGAGAACTTCACTTCATATAAATAAGTTTGCTTGTGTTTGCCAGTTTCTCAGAATACTTAATCACACAGGAACATAAAATCTTATCAGTTAGAGTTGAAAAGGACTTTAGACGTCAGCTACTACAAAGTAAAGAAAACTCTACTTTGTCCAAACTTTTCGTGACTTTAAACGTTAATTTGCCTCAATTATATTGGTCCTATTTGACACCCTCTAGGGCCAAACATAATAAAGAAAATCCTTTTTTCATATGTTAGAGCTTCAGATACTTGAAAATCAGATACACCATTTCCTTCTGGAGTCTTCTTTTACCCAGGAAAAACAAAAACAATTCCTTTAACCTATTCTCATAGTATTGAAGTTCCTTCATAATCATGGTGGCCCTTCTCTGGAAATTCTGGGCTTCAATAATCATCCTTAAACTGTGATGTGCAGAAGTGATCCAGTACAATGTTGTTCTACTTTTCTCACATGAACGAGCAATTAAACATTATACAAAATATCACTACCTGTAGTTTGCATATTTTAAATCATTTTGGAAGGTTTGAAATGTTTCTGTAAGTGTCCTTATCCTTTAAAAGACTACAAAATCTGTTAAAATTTTTGTTGGATCCTAATTTTTAATGGAAATTATCTTTTGTTTTTTTGTTTTACATCACTCAATTAGTTCCTTTTTTTTATGAAGACCAATATGCTATCATTTGAAAACACTGAAATAAAAATTTCCCCATTTTCCCCAAACTATTTTTTCCATGTCATTGAATGATCTCAACCTTCTGTACTGTACCTAGACCTTCCTTTCCCTCACTTGGTGTAGAAAATTTCTTTTATTCCAAACCGTGTCCACTAATACATTGTTTAATACATTGTTTATTTTTTTTTCTCTTCCAAATCTTGAGATATTCTTCTCTACCTAACATACTGATGCATGTTAGTCATAGAAAATGATGATCCTCCACTTAGGGAAAACTGAAATACACAAAATAAATCACAAATTTTAAATGGGTGGTCAAAAGCTCCTCCTTACAAATGACCTTTCCTGTGGAGTCCAGACCTTTTCAAACTTCTGGAGTTTTGTTGTTTTGTTTTTTTCTCAAATAGATATGTGAATATTCATTTTCAACAGTAAAATATTTATTATTCCTTAATTATGCAGTGACCATATTCATAGCTGGGAGTTTTTATAATCAGCTTGATTCTGGTATAAAATACTAGAAGGCCAAATTTATGCATCATTCCCTCTTAATGCTAAATAGTTGAATTCTAAAAATGGTTTCCTATGTGTAGTCAATCTATTGCCTTCCATTTTAATAAGTAATCAAATTTGCTTAACAAATAAAAAGTACCTGCACAAAGAAAAAAATGAGAAATGAAAATAATGATAGCTAGCATTTATAGTGTGCCCTCTATTTGCTAGGCACTATGCATTTTACAATTAGTATCTTACGTGAACCTCACAACAACCCATTGATTTAGGTGCTGGTGTTATGCACTTTTAACAGTAGAGAAAACTGATACAAAGAAAAGTAACATCACTTGTCCAAGACTGCACAGCTACGGAATGTCTGAAGTTGCATTGTAAATCAGGTTTCCCTGACTCCAGGTCTAGTGCTCTATTACACTATACCACCTAACTGTGAGTGGGCTCCAGGCTGAGTGGTTTAGCTAAAGCAAAATAAGCTATCTCATAAGAAAAAAAAATCAAACTCAAGTCTTACTCTTATTTTCAATTGTCAGTAAATTTTGAGGTTTCTAACAGTCTGGTATATTACAGAGAGAGCTGACATACAAGACTGATGACCTAGGTTCTGTTTGCTGCTTCTGGTGTGTATTGATTGTGGGATATGCTGTAAACCACTTAATTTCTTTTGTTTGATTTTTTTCTTGATTAAAGGGACCATCCCTTGACTCACTTCTTAAACAGGCCTATTTATTGAAAGGGCTCTGCCTCACTCAGAGTGAGAACTCAGAAAGACCTTAGCTTAAAAAAGCCCAAAATTTCCCTCTGCATCTGTGACCATCTCCAATCATCCTGGTCTATATTTGGCCACTTGATCCAGATGGCTGTAGATAAGAAAGTGAGGCTGGTAGCTTTGCACGGCCCTCCCACATTCAATTTTAATTGAATTGCAAGTCGTGTCATCGTCTTCCTGATGTCTTGGTCCTCTTTGAGAAGGAAGGACAAAACCTCAACAATGCCTGGCACATAGTAGGTGCTTAAAAATATTGATCAATTGATTGACAAATATTCTTTGAAAAATGGCTTTAGGTCATATATATTTGTGCTACTTTAGCATATCCTTTGGATTTTAGATACTTGTGAGTAATGTCTGCCAAACTCCCAATTCTCTGAAAAATTATTTCCCAGTTATTCTCAATTTAAGGCATTATTCCCCAAATTATTTTCTTTTCTAAAGTTTATTGAACACACACATGCTATAGATGTATATATACCTTTAAGTACATATAAAAGCTATATATGCATATATATGTACATATGTGTGTATACACACAAATGCATGTTTATATGGCATTTCAGTCTTTTGCTAGGATTTTACTTAAAATTTCAAAATTCATTTTATTGCTTAATTATGTTTGTCTATAATTCTCTTTCCTTGCTTCATTTTTTCCTGATTTAGGTAACATGGGGATAAGTTTTCTTTATTCTTTTGATAAATATTAATTTTTATTCCAGCCTTTCGTTATGATTCTGTCCCATATTTCCTCTAATTCTTTAAAATTTTTTATACAGCCAATGAGTTAAGTCTTGCTTTTATATGAATGTAGTCTCTCATTTTATTAGGTTGCTTAAGCCATTAAAATTTAATATTTTTCGACTTTTGTTCTCCATTTGTTTCTTAAATACTGATTTTTTTTTAATCCACCTTACTCTCATAAGTCCGGACTTTGTCTTTGTAATGAGTTTTCCTCAGCTAGTTTCATTCTATTATATGTATCTACCCCTTCCCTAATTCTTTATTTTATTTAATCAATATTTTATTTTTACTTTAAATTTGTGATCTACTTTTCTCCATCCTCCATTCTCTCCTACCCAGTTAAGCCATTAAATTGAAATCTTTCCTTTATTCAACTCCAGATGTTATTTTTAATTAATTTTTCTTCATTGTGTCATTTATCCTTTGATTTATTCTTTTCATTTGTTTCTTTTCCAATGTATTATGAATTTTTTTTTGATTCATAGACTATATACCATTATTCATTTTTTCTTTGATCTCTCTGTTTATGTCTCTCCTAGGGCTAAATTTTCTAAAGTAATAAATTTTAGCTCCCTATTCTAACCAATTTATATGTGATTATCTGTATCGATTTTACTTGTTTTTTTGGCTGTTTCTCATTTTTAGTAATATCAGTTCATGAAAGAAGCATTATCAGGTGAAATTAGTTTCTGGTTGGTAGAAATTATATACTCTCACATATCTGGAAGTCTAGTCTTATCCACTAGTTTTTGTCATTATCAGTCTCTTTCTCCAAGGCTTTTCCATTATATCTCTGATGACAGTTGTCAGTGGGAGATCACACATCCTTTCTCTTGGTAAGTGGATTTTTTTTGGAGGCACACTATTCTCTCTTTTTTAAAAACAGTATTTTATTTATTTTCCCAATTACATGTCAAGACAATTTTTATTGTTCTTTTTTTTCTACAAGATTTTGAGTTCTAAATTTTCCTCCCTCCCTTCCTCCTTTCCTTTCCCTCTTCCCAAATTTGGCAGAAAATTTAATAAAGGTTATATATGTGCCATTATATAAAACATTTCCATATTAGTCACAGTTGCGAAAGAGAAACAGATCAAAAGGAACCAAAAAAAAAAAACATGAAAAAAGAATAAAGTGATAAAAAAGTATGCTTTGATCTGCATTCAGAGTCCATCAATTCTTAATCTGGATGTGGATAGAATTTTACTTAGTGAATCCTTTGTACTTGTCTTAGATCATTAGGTTGCTGAAAAGAACTGAGTCATTCAGAATCACTGCACAATGTTGCTGATACTGTATATGATGTTTTCCTGGTTCTGCTGATTTCACTTTGATTCAGTTCCTTTCCAGGTTCTTCTGAAATCCTCCTGTTCATCATTTCTTATTGCATAATAGTATTCTATTACATTCATATATCCACAATGAGGAGAGAAGAAGGGAGAAAATCTGGATCTCAAAGTTTTAAAGAAATGTTTTAAAAATTTTCCTTGTAACTGGGGAAAATTAAAATACTAGGCAGTTAATAATATATTCCTGGCTGCCTTTTATAATATATTAATTTTATTATTTTTATGATTTTTTCTATGCATTATAAAGAACACACATATATATGTATACACACATACATATGATATACATATATATATGAATGACATATGCATCCATATATGTATGGATGTGTACAACTCAAGTACTTTGAAAATTTTTACCCCACCATATTTCTGTTATATGTTTCAGTGTATTAAACTGATTTTCCTGATTTCATTTTCTTAAATGTTTTTTTTTTGTTTCTTCATATAACACACAGAGTATTCAGGCATGAAGCTTCCATTTTGCTTAGCGATGAGATCTGATCATTATGGATAGTCTGGGAGATCTTTTACTTTGATAGGTAGTATTGCACATCAGAAAGAGTGCTCAACTTTGAGTCCTTTGACAAGACTCCAAATCTTGTTTCTGTCACTCTTGTGATACTAGAAAAGTCATACCCTACCTCAACCTCAGTTTCTTCTCCTGTAAAGTAAGGGGGTGGAAACTGATGACTTCAAAGTATCTCAGTTAATCATCACTTCTGTTTCTTTTCTTCCTGACAGTTTCATCTATAAATATTCTAAGTGCTGTGATGTAAGTGAGTTTCATGTCAAGCATTCCATAAGTTTAATTTTCTCTTCCACTGTTTTTTGCTATTCCTCATAATTTTCAATCATCTTCTAAAATATTTTGCAATGGAGCATATACTATAAACCTATGTTGATTTTAATTGACTTTTCTTTTCCTTGGTATGATGATGAAATGGTTTCTGTTATGGGTAGTTTGCAGGATCTTGAGGGCTTTTCCTTCTGCTAATCATTTTATATTAAATCCTACAAAATTAAAATAATCATTTTTATACATTTTCCCATTTATCAACATTTTCAGTTCATTAAAATATCAGGTTTTTAATTATATAAGATATCTTATTTGGATTTTTAGCCTTTCTTTTAATTTGCTCTTAATTGGAACCTCTATTCTAACTAGTCATTAAAATGACAACCATGTTGATAACTATTCATTTTAGTACCTATGTTATTCAAGGAATTATTCAGTTCTCATCACAGTAGTATTGAAAACTTTTTTCTCCAAAAAGTATTTGTTTTATAAATATGTGAAACCACTTTCATTTTTCTCTCTCAACCACATTTTCTAACATTTTCCCCCTATAATTTCTAATGAGTCTACTTTGGTATCAATGGTTCACAGACAAAAATCATGGTGTGTTGCCAAGATTTTAGTCAAAATATTAAAGAGAACTAGATAGCCCAGTGGTAGAGTGCTGGACCTGGAATAAGTAAGACCCAAATTTAAATCCACCTTCAGACGTTTAATAGCTGTGTGACCCAGGAGGATAATCAAAGCATTTAACCTCTGAGGATTGTTGTGATTGAATGATATTTGTAAAGCACTTTTTGAACCTTAATGGACTTTATAAATGCTTTATAAAAAAACTAGCTATTTCCATGATGGTACATCTAACCAGAACTTGTGCCTTCAAACACAGTCATATTATGTCCCCCCAAAAATCTGAGTAGGATTTAATGGAGGAAAGTGTTTTGTGAAAGAAGGAAATGAGAGCAAATAAAATATCCTGTTAATATAGAAGATTAAATAAGGTAGTTGCTATATATTATATATTTTACATAATATGTAATATAATTATGACATAATTATATTAATATTATACATATGTATATATAAAATATAAAATAATTAAAGTAAAATAGGAAAATGCTATGACTTATTTATTTCTTGTAAGAAGAAACCAGTCTCTAAATCAAAAACAACTGAGCCAATTTTCTGTCTCTCACACATACTGGTTATTTGCTCATGGGAATTTCCCTGGGGAACTGTCTATGAGTTTAAGTTTCAAATAAGTTATCGATCTGTGTTCTCAGTGGGAAGTTTCATTCACAAATGAAGTCAGAGATCAAGACTTTCCTCCTCTCAAAAAAGTTCCCACAAAAATACACAAAAATATTTAAAGCTAACAGAAACAAAAATCATTTTCCTAGAAGATACATTAAATTATCTTTTAAGTAAAATTTTTGAATATAAAAGTTATATACTCTTCAATGTCATTTTTGTATAAAATCAAATATACATTCTTACCCATGTGTTGCCAAAGAAATTTTCCATAATCCATGTATTATAATTGATGTCAGAGTATTATCTGCTGTGACCAAACTGAAATATCTTGCTGACAAGATATATCACAGTTTTCAAATCTGTCATACGCAACTGAGTTGTGATGTCTGTAAAATCTTCTTTCTGTTCCTTAAATAGAGTCATCTTGTAGTAAGCAACTCCCTAAATTTTCTTGGGAGGCAGCTTCTCAGTCTGCTGCTCAATATTTAAAGAAACATTTTGAAACCTCTGGTCTACCTCATGATCAGAAGAGGGTAATAGAGTTCTTTTGCTCATGCAAATTGCCAAAATGTTTCACTATTTCATTATCATACAAACACAATAAATCATGATTTTTACTAATTAAGGAGCTTGAAGGAAAATTCTTTAGGATTCAGTCTGTGTATATAGCCTGTTTCCATTTTTTCCTACCAACTGGCTAAAAGTTACCACTTTTAAATTGCTGTCAATAAGCATAACCTTGTGCATTGCTGTCAGATATTCAATTCTGACCAGTTCCCATTGAGACTGCTTTACATAAAGGCACTCTTGGTTGAAGCCCCTAGTCAATTGAGATTCATTCCTCCAATCACTTAAGGAAATTATAGGGATTGATGACAAGGACATTGAGACATAAAGGTGCTCCTATTTCAGACTTTGAATGTTTCATTTAGCAGATTGTAAGAGGAAGGTATAAGGAAAAGGAGCAGTGTTGGGAACTAGCCTTTTTTTATAAGTTTAAACTATATGTCAGTTGCTGTGTTAAGAGCTTTACAAATATCATTTAATTTGAAACACAGCAACCTTGTGAGGTAGGTGCTATTATTTTCCCATTGTAGGGCTGAGGAAACTGAGACAAGCAGAAATTAAGTAAATTGTCCAAGGTCACACAGATAGTAAGTTTCTGAGACTACACTTAAACTCAGGTTTTCTTGACTTCAAATCCAAGGCTCTACTGTGCCACCTACCTGTCATCAGATTTTGAGTGGTCCATTTTTATGAATCGGACAGGAATTGCCCCTGAGAATCCAGAAAGAGAATGAACCTGCCATGGTGACATGTTTTTCCATACAGTTACTGAAGTGAATGAATTATAGGAAAAGAGTTTAAAAGCAAAGAAGTTGAACTACCAATAATCATACTGTGGAGATGAGAAGAGAGCCAGTTATGGATGGAGCCCTCCACGTTTGAATTTACTTTTCAAAATTATCCCTGAGTCTCTTAGAGATTGTAGCAAGTATAATGAAAATACTTCTCTTTTCTCCCCTTTCCCTTCTCCCAGTGATAGTGACAGTGCTAACTTGCTGCAAAAGTGCATGGCAGAGTTCAGCTTTGGATCTGAACTTTCACAGCTAAGATGCCCATTGGTCCTAGGGCATATTATCAGGTTCTTTTGAATGTGTCTACCAGTACCACAGGTCAGTAAAGTATGAAATTGGAATCAGTTTTGACTACATCCAGGCACTGAAGCAACATTCATCAGAGCAGTATTCAGCAGCATTTGGTGATGACTGGAAGATCACAGTCAACAGAATTAGTGAGAGGACATTGGCATATCTTTGACTTTACAATATCAGATATGAGTTGCTGTAACTAAAGTGTTTGCCATTTTCTTCCTGGTGCCACTGACTTTTTACAATTGTGCATTTCTTTAATTCCAAATTTTCATGTATTACTAATAATAATAACTAATACTTAGGTAACACTTACTATGTGCCAGGTATTGTGCTAAGTGCTTTATAATCATGATTTCATTTGATTTTCACAATAATTATCTGAGATAGGTGCTATTGTTATTCCCATTTTAAAGATGAGGAAAGTAAGTAAGTATGGGTTAAGTGACTCACCTTGGGTCACATAGTAAGTAAGGATCTGAAGTCAAATTTAACCTCAAGTCTTCCTGATTTCAGTCTTGGCATTCTATCTACCATGACACCTTGCTATCTAAAAAAGCTTATGGAATTAAATCAGGGTATCTACTGGATTGAGTAAAGAAAAATCCCCTATAATACTTAAAATGAGAAAATCCAGAGGCAAAGAATGGAGAATCTTCAATAACTAAGTTGCATTTTGATTAACTTTTAGTGTACATTTTAAAATTTTAAAACGGAGATTCATTCTACCAATGTTCACTAAAAATTCATAGAGTCTTGGCTGTTGAACTTGTAAGCTATCTAATAAATAATGATAATACTATATCCATTTCTGATGTTGAAGCAATATACGTTGCTAAGCATTGTGGTGGAAAGAGTTTTTTGCTGAATTTTTAATACTTTTTACGTGATAAGATGAGAATTGCTGCTTCTAGACAAGGATATCTAACAAATGAATCATGCAGTTTTGAAAGTAGATAAAAGGTACTCCACAGATTGGAATAAGTTTTGACTCCTTCCTTCTCCAAGTTAAATAAAAGTACCTACACTGTAGGTACTAACTATACTGTAACCAGGACTGTTCACTTAATTCATTTTCTCCTTTACACTTATTTGCTGCTAATATGCTGTAGAATCAAATTTCCCATTCATAGTATTTATCATTTTCAAATGCTCTGCAAAGGTGGGTCTTCTGGAAAACCAAAACACTGCACTCTACTCTTCCCTACCCACATTTCTGCAATCATCACTCTTTCTCATGTCTCCCTTCTCTCTATCTCTCTCTTTCTTTTTCTTTATAAAATATCTAGCCATATCATCCACACCCTCAGACATCATGGTCTTATGACATTCTTCCAAAGTCATAAGAGTCATCACCACCACAACCGGGTTTCATCTCCTCTTAAGCCTGGGTCAAGAAAATGAATGATTCCTCCTCTTCTCCTCCTCTCTAGTCCTTACTTAAGAGCCCTTACTGTGTTCTCTTCCTCTTAAAAAATGGTTCACAAATAAGAGAAGCTGGATCCTGATGTCTTACTCCCTCTATGCATCTCTCTCAACTTACACTCACATTCACGGCTTGGGACTCAAGATGATAATAGCAATCCTCTGGTTCTAGAATAGTTTATCACTCATAAAATCCCATTAGCATTCTCCTCTTACAAATCAATAGACACAATGAACACTTAGAAAAGGATATTACCAATAGAATAGTAAAAGCAGTACCTACAAAACTTTCTTTCCTTACTCTAAGTGACATCATCCTGCAGATATACATATAGAAATAGATATAAACTTAGATCTATGGGTATAGGTATCTGTAATATATACACGTGTGTAAGAATGTATATGTGTAGTTCAAGAAAAAAGTGGACACAAACTTCAGAATATAATAGCTGTGAGTCACACATTTATGGATTATATGTAGCCAAAGCAACTTGCTCCTTCAGTGTTTTTAGGACTTTATGTCCTTTCTCTCCTCACAGAGAGTTCATGAAGCTCAACTCGGATTTTCCAGGGCTAGCTCTTTTCTGAATCCATTGGTGTTTCTCTTTGTTGACAGAGGTCTTGTTACTGAAATCTTCTACCTCCTTGTACAAGGTGTTTTCTCTCTCAAATGAGTATTTTTTTTTGCTGTTCTGACTGGATGATGAGACTGTTTCTTTGCTCATTTTACTGCAACTTCATTTCTTTAAAACTGACTTTCCAACTGCTATTTGGGCTGCCTCCCTGGGTTGAATAGCTCTACTGTGTTATCTATGGCCAATAAGAAAGGGGAAAGAAATCTCTTCCTCTTTTCTAACTCTTGGGTACTAATCCCTAAGCTGACAAAAACATTAAGCTTATTAATATCTCCAGGGTCATGGCAAAATTTAACTTATTCAAAGCAAGAACCCTTTAAATTACATCAGAGAAATTGTTCACACTTTTAAAATCAAAGTGGATTGAGATCTTGTTAAAATATTAACAAATCCTTTATATGTAATTATATACTGTGATTATATCAACTGATGGAGAGGGCAAGAATACATACTTATACTATTTCATGAAATGTTATTTCACTCATACTCAGGACATGCTGGAGATAGCTCACAATTGCTCATTAAGTGTTCATTGTTAAATTTTCAGAGCTTCAAATCAAGACTTGACTTATTGATTTATAAATAGTCTATGCTTAAGAAAGCAATTGGAAAAATAATAATGCAGATTAAACTTAAAAGGGTGTTTTTATATATATATATATATATATATATATATATATATATATATATACATATATATATATATATATATGTATATCTGTTTCTTGGAGGGTTGCTGGTTAAATATTGAACAGAACATCCTGTATTATATCCTCTTTTCTGATTTCTTTTATGAGTTTTTAAATGTGAGCATTAATACTGTTTATTGTTTTAAAGGTCATAAATGATTATGAGGGCTTTTCATTAAAAGAAATGATATAACTGATTAATCATTTCTTTAAAATTGTATTAGTTTACCTTTCTATATTTCTTTTGTTTGATGAATTTGTTAAATATGGTCACATCTGTTGTCTTTGTAAAGAATGTCTCAAAGTTCTTTTTTTGATGAAAGTATTTTCTATTGATGATTGATATAATCTTTATAGGATGTGTTATGATAGGATACACATTTTGCTACTTTGTTATTCTGGATGTCAAAATTCAATCTATCTCTGATTTAGTAGTCTGTGTGATCTTCTTTTGCAATATCTGCACAACACATTTTTTGTTTGATTTGGACCTTGATAAATATGACATTTGTGTTTTCTAGTCAGTTGAAGCTGATAGGGCTTATTATTCTATGTTTCTGTGTTAATTTCATCATTTTAAAATTTTATGTCTTCTTTTCATTCTATTTCTGTAGCATTTAATAAGATTTCTAGTCATGAAAATATTATGTCCAGGAATGTAGTAAAACTAACTGTATTATTTTCATTTTCTTGGAGGTTTGATTGCCTTTGGAATATTTACGTGTTACATTGAATTTTTTTCTCAAGTACTCCTTCCCCATATTTTATCAGTTTTTTTCTCCTAAACCATTTGTGGCACCTATAGTAGTGAGCTCTTTCCACCTCCTCTTTACTATTTACTGTGCCTTTATTTTAATAACTACATTGTTAGTTACTTTATAATGAGGGAGCTCATTTAGTCATCTTTCTGGAAATTCCCTTCCTTTCTTCTCTTTATACACTCTTGGTGTCCTTGGTGAAATGTGGCACTCAGAATTAAAAACTTCAATACAGATTAGGTCAGACAATAACAGATATAGTGGGGACAAAGAATTCCTTATCTATCTCTTTTTTCTGTCTAGGTAGTTTGTGGAAAACTCCAATGCCAAAATAATAGTTCTGTGTTCATTCTTTAATCTTTATCCAGGTATTCACTATCATGCACCCCGCCATTTCCTGGATTTCTTTATGTGAAATTTTCTTCATATAAGATTTATACTTTCCTCTCTTTCTACTGTATTCAGTTTCTTGTGAGTAATATGTGTTCATCCATAACCACAGTACATTCATGGATTCCTTCCTACCACATCTCAGGGATATATAGAAGATCAAATTTGCCTCCTTCTTTTATGACATCTAGTTCTTATTAGTTGCCTAAACTCTGACCACTTGGGCATAAGTATTTGAAGTAATGGATTTGACAAATTATTTCGTTTCTTGGATTTTTTCTCCTTTAAACTTCTAGTTGTCTCAACCATGACAAATCTTCCTTCTTTGTTATACGTTTCATAATGTCTTACTTAGGGGAGAAATACAACATTCCTTTTTATGAGACATACAAGAGACTTGGTATTCTTTCCTTTATTAGGTACACTTCATGTCTGCTCAGCTGTCATAAACCAATGTATCTAAGTTCAATTTTAATTTTCAATACCACTTTTTAAGGCAACTGTTCACTTTTCCAATTTATTTTTTATCACTGGACTTCAACATGCAACAGGGAAGGAAATGTAATCTATTTCTCATACTTTTAGATTTCTTGTCTAAGAAGTCATAATCCTACAAAGTTTTTTAGTTTTTAGGTGTTTTTGGACAGTATCATTGTGAATCATCCAAAGTATTTGTTATCAACTTCAATAAGTTTTAGGTAGTTCTCTTTATGCCTTAGATACATGCCCAGGGAAGATAACAGAATTGTCTGTTATCAAGTTGACAAATAGCTAATTCAGTATCCAGAACATAAAATCACCAACTGCAACTATTCTTTTCACTATGCTTAAATGGATCATCTCTCACCTGACAGCTTCTATGTCTCAACTATATAATACTTTGAAGAAGACATGTTTTTTTTTCTTATCAGAACATCAAGCTTCTTCCCATTCAGGATTAGTTCAAATCTATTTTTAAGATATAATTTTATGACTGTCCTTTTCCTTCCCTTTCTCTATTATGTAACAGTCTTCTACTCTCCAACATCCTGACAAAGGTCAAATTTCTCTTCTTGTGCCTCTAATTTTTTCCCCTATTGAAGCCTTGTTTCTATCTCCTTTAGGAACATTCCCTTCTCCTTACAAACATGTATTTGAAGACATTGTTGAACTTCCTTTGCATTGTACTCCAGGAGAGAGATTAGTCTACACATAGAACACAGATAAAACCTTTAGAAATAGAAAAAAATATTCAATATAATGCATAAGTCCCTATGCAATTCTTCCCCTTCATAATGGATAGTATTTTCACTCTTTAACACAAATCAACTATTTATGGATCTTTAGGACTTGAACACATATCTTTGGGATTCTGAGGCCAACTCTGTCCACAAGTAATGCTACCTCATTTCAGCTAGTTCTCTCCTGCATGATTTGACAACCCCATGTAGTTTTCCTTTCCAAAGCCTCAGCATTAAGTCTATGACCACACCAACCTACCCTTTCAGCAATCTCCCATCTATTTTAATAATTTTTCCCTCATAACAATCCATTCTATGAACTGATTCTACTTTATAATTGTTCACTTACTTCTTCTCCCCCCAACAACCACCTTCTCCTTTTCTTTCTTGAGTCTTCTTTTCCTTCTTAACGTCTTCCTCTTTAGGTACTACTCTCAAATCTTTCCTGATTGCTTTGCTAATTTTCATTTAATCCTTTAAAAATAGTTATATATTCCTTGATGAGTATCATTCGGCTCCTCTTTCAAGTCAGAATTTGGATAAGCACTCATTTACCTTTTTCTAAAAAAATATTTACCCGAATTGTGTCAAAATTCTCCTCTACAAATATATCCTCTTGTGTGTCTACCAGTCCAAACTCCTCCCAGTCAGCTGCAAAATTTCCTTCTCATTTGTCTCAAACTATCCTCTTTTTTCTCTCTTTTCTATTTTTCTGCCACAACCTTCACCTGCTGATGTTGGAAATAGAAGAAATTTGGAAAGTATTTCAATAGAAAGATCAGTGAGATAAAGGGTAAAAACAATTCAATACCTCTCCAAACACGTTTGCAATTTGAAGCAATTTGCAATTGAATTAACAGTGTATTATTATGTTTCTCTTTCCACTACCACTCTAATTTCAACTGTTTTAGTCATTTATCATTTCTTTCTATTTTGATTTATATTAGATGATAACTCAGAAAGGTTTCCATTTACATTTCTCATATTATTGGTGCTTTGGAGCATTTACTGATATAGACATTGAACGTTTGCATTTCTTCTTTTGAACCACATTTGCTTATATCCTTTGACAAATTATCTGTTAGTGAATGGTTCTTTGTTTTATATTTGTATCAATTATTTACATATTTTGGATGTGAGATTATATCAGTAATACTAGCTGCAAAAATTTCCCCGTATTTGACAGCTTATCTTCTCTTTATAGTTGCATTATTTTCCCAATAAAATCTCTTAGATTTACATACACACACACACACACACACACACACACACACACACACACACACACACACACACACATATATATATATATATATATATATATACATTCAGTAATCAAACCTTGTATGGTAATGAAATCTTTCCCCTATCCATGACTCAAAAACACTTTCTCTCTCTCTCTCTGTCTCTCTCTCTTCTCCCTCTTTCATTTGCTTCTAAGACTAATTGATCTAGTGTGTTTTACTGATTTACATTTCCACATTTAATGAAATCATTTTCAAAATTACTTTATATACACACCTTATATATAATTATGTGTGTGTGTGTGTGTGTGCGTGTGTGTGTGTGTGTGATCTGGAAATGCTAAGTGTTTGAACTCTTATTTTTTAAACAATATTTTAATGGGTTTTTTTGCAATAACGTAAAAAAAAATCTGACATTCCTTTTTTTTTTTTGCTTTTAAGTTTTGAATTCTTTCCTCTTTTCTTCAATTCCAATGAACCTTCCTGAGATGACAAACAATTAGATATAGTTTATACATGTACAATCATGCAAAATATATTTCCTTTTTGGTCATGTTGCAAAAGAAAACAGACAAAAATACACAAAAATAAGGAAGAAATTGAAAAGTAGAATGCTTCAGTCTGCATTCATATTTTATCAGTTCTTTTTCTGGAGTTTAATAGCATTTTCCATCTTGAATTTTCTTGGATCTTTATAGAGCTGAAAATAGCTATCATTCACAATTGATTATTATGCAATATTGCTGCTGCTGCAACTAATGTTATCCTGGTTCTGTTCACTTCACTGTGCATTGGTTCCTGTAAGTCATCTCAAGTTTTACTAAAGGCATCCTTTTTTTCATACACCACAATAGAATTCCATCACAATCACATACCACAACTTTTCAGAATTCCTCAGTTGATGAGCATTCCCTTATTTTTCAGTCTTTCTGTTAATGTTAAAAAGAAAATATAAATATTTTATATAGAAGTAAGTTCTTTTCCTTTTTTAATTTTTTTTTTTTTTGGTGGCACTGATCTAGTAGTGGAATTGCTGAACCAAACTGTGTGATAGCCCTTTGGTCAGAGTTGTAAATTGCTTGCCAGAATGGTTGGATCAGTTCATATTTCTACTAAAAGTGTGTATTAGTGTTCCAATTTTCCCATAGCCCCTCCAACATTTAGTGTTTTCCTTTTCTGTCACATCAGACAATCAAATAGACATGGGGTGGCACCTCAGAATTGTTTTAATTTGCATTTCTCTAATCAATGGTGATTTAAAGTATTTTTTCATATGACTACAGATAACTTTGATTTTTCGTCTGAAAACTGCTTATTCATGTCTTTCACAATTTATCATTTGGAGAATGACTTGTATTCTTATAAATTTCAGTCATTTTTCTATACATTTCATAAATGAAAATTTTACAACATTTTATATATATATATACACACACACATATATATATGTGTATACACACACACACACACACATATATATATATATATATATATATATATATATATATATATATATATATATATATATATATATATATATATATATATATATATATATATATATATATATATATATATATATATATATATGAACTCCAGCTTTCTAATTTGGAATGCATTGGTTTTATTTGTGGAAAACATTTTTATTAAATGAAATTAAAATCATCCATTATAGATCTCATAATGTTCTCTGTCTCTTGCCTGGTCATAAATTCTTCCATAATTCAAAGATATGTCAGGACAGCTATTCCAAATTCTCCAGATTTGTTTATGGTATCATCCTTTATGCCTAAACCATGTACCCATTTTTACCTCATCTTGATATACATTGTGAGATATTGTTCCACACCCAGTTTCTACCAAACTGCTTCCAGCTTTCCCAGTATTTTTTAAAATTAAATAGTGATGTCCTCAAAGTTCAAATCTTTCTGTTTATCAAACAACAGATGTTCTGGTGATTATGTGCCTAATCTCCTCCATTAATCCATCATTCTATTTTTTAACCAGTACCAGGTTGTTTTGATTATGACTATTTTGTAATAAGGTTTGCAATATGGTACAGTAGGGCTACCTTACTTTGCTTAAAAAAAAAACTAATTACTTGATATTCTTAACCTTTTTGCTCTTCCAGATGAATTTTGTTATTATTTTATCAATCTATAAAATTATTTTGGCAGCTGATGTGCTCTGGCACTGTCAATAAATTTAGGACAAATTCGTATTTGTATCATACCACTTAAACTGCCATGAACAATCAACATTTTTCTAATTGTTTAGATCTGACTTTATCTTTGTGTAAAATGTTTTTTAATTGCATTCATATAGTTCCTGAGTTTGTCTTAGCAGGAATAAGTCCAAGTATATTATATTGTCTAGAGTTAATTTACATGAAAGTTCTCTTTCTATTTCTGGCTGCTTGGCTTTATTGGTATATATATATATATGTACACACACATATATATACACTATAGATTATATATATGTACACACACATATATATACACTATACATTATATATATGTACACACACATATATATACACTATACATTATATATATATGTACACACACATATATATACACTATACATTATATATATGTACACACACATATATATACACTATACATTATATATATATATATATAAAGCTAATGATTTATACAGCTTTATTCATCCTGCAACTTTACTAAAGTTGTTGATTATTTCAATTGTTTTTTGTTGATTCTCTAGGATTCTCTAAGTATAATATCATATCATCTGTAAATCATGCATGATAATTTTGTTTCCTCATTGCCTGTTCTAATATCTTTAATTTCTTTTTTTTCTTTTCTTATTCTGGTAGCATTTCTAATATAATATTGAATATAAGTGATAGCAGGCATCCTTGCTTCATCCCTGTTCTTATTGCGAAAACTTCTAGTTTATCCCCATTAGAGATAACACTTGCTGATGATTTAGACAGATACTGTTTTTCATTTTAAGGAAAGCTTCGTTTATTCCTGTGTGCTCTTGTGTTCTTAGTAGGAAAGAGTGTCATATTTATTCAAAAGGTTTTTGTTGTTTTGTTATCAATATGGTCAATTATGATGATAGTTTTGCTTGTATTGAGTTAACCCCCCAATCCTGGCATAAATCTTGCCTGGTCACAATGTAAAATCTTTTTGATATATTTCAGTAATCTCCTTGCATCAATTTTCATTAGGGAAATTGTTCTATAATTTTCTTTCTCTGTTTTTATTTTTCCTGCTTTAGATATCAGAACTATACTTGTGTCATCAAAGGAGTTTGGAAGACTCTTTCCGTATTTTTCCCAAATGGTTTATATGTTACTGGAATTAATTTTTCCTTAAATTATAAGTAAAATTCACTTCTGAATCCATCTCACCCTCAGAATTTTTTTTTAAAAAGAACTCGCTGATGGCTCTTTCAATTTCTTTTTTTCTAATATAGGGTTATTTGGAAAAAAATTACATATAAATACCTCTTTGTGTCTAATGGTAGCCATCCCTAAGATGGGGGAGAGAGGGAAGAAAAAATATTTACAAGATAATTTCATCTTATATCTGAAAGGAATAGCAAGTTGTGCATAGCAGATTTGCAACTTCTTGTGCAATTATGTTTTTTGTTGTACTGTGTTATGGACATGCTTTTTAGTCCATAAATTAAAAATAAAACAAAAAATATCAAAAATAGGATTATTTAAACATTCTATTTCCTCTTCTAATAATCTGGGCAATTTATGTTTTTGCAAATATTTGTCCATTTCACTTCATTAAATTTATTGGAATATAATTGGGCAAAATAATTACTAACAATTGCTTTCGTCTTCATTGGGGGTGAATTTGCTCTTTGTTGATTTTGGTAATTTGGTTTTCTTCATTTTTAAAAAAAATTCAACCAAATGTTTATTTTGTTTTGTTGCTGTTGCTTTTAAATGAACTCCTAGTTATATTTACTAGGTCAGTAGTTTTCTTACTTTCAATTTCATTTATTTCTCCTCTGATTTTCATGATTTCGTCTCCTCCATCCACCCTCCCTTCTGTCACCCCTTTCTTCTCTTACCTCCTCCCTTCCTACTTCCATGTGGAGTAAGACAGATTTCTGTACCCAACTGAGTATGTATGCTATTCCCTCTTTGAGTCAATTTTAATGATATTAAAATTCAAGCATTGTCCTCCACACCCCCCATCTTGTCTCCATTGTAAAATATTTTTTGCAACTTTTTCACATGATATAATTTATCCTATGGTACCTCTCCTTTCCCGTTTCTCCCAGCACATCTCTTTTTTACCCCTTAATTTTACTTTTCATATCATCTCACCATAGTTTACTCACACCTGTGCTCTCCATCTATGTACAACCCTTTTAACTGCCCTAATTACAAAAAAATATCTTGGGGATTTATAAGTATCATCTCCCCATGTAAGAAATAAATTGTGTAGCCTTATTAAATCCCTTTTAACTTCTCTTTCTTGTTTACCTTTTTAAGCTTTTTCTTGTGTTTTGTATTTGAAATCAAATTTTCTATTCAGCGTTTGCCTTTTCATCATAGATGCTTAAAATCGTCTATTTAGTTAAATATCCATTTTTCCTCTGAAGGATTATACTCAGTTTTTCTGGGTAGGTGATTCTTGGTTGTAATCCCATCTAATTGCCTTCTGGAATAAAATATTCCAAGCTCTCTATTCTTCAATGTAAAAGCTGCCAAATCTTATGTTATCTTGACTGTGACAACATAATATTTGATCAAAGTAGACCAATTGCTAGGTTATTGTAAGAGGTCAGAAAAAAATGATGAAGACTTATACTAAGATCTTGGTCACATAAGAGGAGAGAAGAGGAAAGACTTGAGGGATGTGATGATGAAGTTAAAAAAAATATGGCAACTAATTGGATATTAAAGGAGTTGAGGAAGGATGGAAATTAGGGAATGATACGAAGATGGTGAACAAGAGTGAATGGGAAAATAGTGGTGTCCTGAATAGCAATAGTAATATCAGGAAAAGTGGTGGTTTGTGGGGAGAGACATTGAGTTTTTCTTTGGAATTGCTAAGTCAAAGATGTGTTTGGGATATCTATTTGGAGGTATTGTAGAACTGGAGGAAGACTAGGATAGATATGCAACTCTGGAATCATTTACAGAGATGATAGTTGAACTGATAGGACCTTATAAAGAAAAAAAGAAAAGATAAGGTGATTTGGGGGAGACCTTTGGCTTATACACATGGAATTTGGTGATTGCAATAGGAATTTTGGAGAGAAAAGTAGCAATTGAGTAATTGGGCCAAAAGTTGGAATGCAAGGGATTGAAGAGTAAGAAGAATGTTGGCAATGAGTGTAGAATGCTTCTTCTAGCCATTAAAGGAAAAGGAAAGAAATAAATATGAAAAGGTTTGACTGGATATTGGTAAAACTGGGTAAATGTTTCCTCCCTGGCTTTCTATGTTTTCTAAGTAAACCATTTTATTACCTACAAATAGGAATAAATTTTCCTCTTCATCTTTTAGTAAGGTTTATTTCTTTATTTTATTTCTCTTTTCATGGCTGCAATTGCCAGTTCTAATATCTACATAATACTAAATGAGTCTTCCAGTTGAGATGATGAGAAAGGGTGAAAAGATCCTAATTCTTCTATAAAAATGAATAAAAAGAATAAGTAAAAATATTTGAAAGGGACTTCAAATATATTTATGATAAATAAAGCTAAAGAAATGAGAAGCAAATATATGTGTCTAATTCATAAACTACATAAAAATTTTTTTTAAAAAAACAGCTAAGACTAGGATAGAAGTAGCAAGAAGAAAGTTCGGGCTAACCTCTGATAAGTGGGCTGGAATTAGTGAATGCTGAGAAAGAGTTAGCATCAACAAATCAATTGATAACTTTGGTAAATATGCAGGAATGAAAAGAGTTTGAAAGAAAGCCCACACTAAGGAGGGGGGGGAGTATAATGTAAGTTCCAATAATCAATACTAAACCAAAGGGAGGGACACAAGTCAGCTTAAGCTCCAATTACTGAAAATCTAATGACAAGCATAGGACCTAGCATGTCATTATAGGCACTGGACAGAGTATCCACTCCCCATGTATCTGAGGATTGAGATAGGAAATATGAATGGAAAGAAGAAAGCCTTGAAATGAATAAGGGACTAACATGAGTCAAGAGAAGGACCCCCACCAAAAAACAATAAATCCTGAAGAAGAGAGTAGCTCCACAAAACACAGATTAAAATATGAGCTGGATAAAATGAAGAAAGAGAAATGTTTTTAATGAATATACAATTCTGGAAGAAAACAAAACATGGAAATAGAAAAAATACCTTAGAATAAAAGGCGAAAATTGTTAACTAAGTAGTGGACTCCTTGCAAAAGAAATTAGAAAAAATATATACAATTCAATTACTCTGTGACCTAAAAAAATTAGAGTAACAATTTTTAAAAATGGACGAAAATCTAAAGTTTCTATTTTAGTAAACAACTGGCTTGATACTAGAATAAGAGTAACTTTAAGAATCATAAGGCTCCTGTTTCCAACTCTTGGTTACTCAGGCACCCAAATATCCAAACTAGAGATGGTGCCAGATCGTCTTCAGAAATGGAAGGCCAGATTCTTTATGATGATTACCCGGTGGTCTTCCTGCCATCCTATGAGCATCTTCCAGTCTAGATTTCTCCTCATGAGGTGATTCCTGATTCAGATGCTTGTCACACAGGACTACAAGAAGGGGACCAGGTCCTAGCTGTGAATGAAGTAAATTTTCAAGAAACTGAGCACAGCAATGCTGTGGATATTCTGAAGATAGCTGAAGAGATCAGCACTTCTTTCCCTACAATTATCATCACCAGAAGGAGAGGACTATGCACTAGAAGCTGCACTTTTCCTCTGCATCTTCCTGAGATACCTGATTGACTTAGGAGGCATCTGAGAAACCCAGACTGATCCAGACCTCAGACTTCACTGCTCTGACTACACTGCACTTTTCCTCATTTTCTGGGTGGGCTGCAAGCCTAGTAAATTCAAGGGAAAGTTTCTAGAGGGAATCCCCTTCCTCTGTTCCAGCACTAATCTGAGCCATGGAGCTCAATGGAAATCTCATCTTCTCCTCCCCAAAACTCTTCCCCCACCCTTTCCAGCTAAATAATAGGAAAATCTGTGAGAAAAAAAAATCATGTAGATCCTTGAAAACTATAGCAAACAAACAAACAAAATTGAATACCATATTTCCAAAAAGAATCTTAAAACAACACTAGTATTTATTACTATAAATACAACAGTTCATATTTATAATGCAATATGCTACAATACTAACAATTCTAATATTTATTAGAATCTGAGGTCCAATGAGGAAAAGAAAAATAAGAAGAAAAGAAGAAGGAAGAGGAGATGAAAGAGAAGAAAAGAAAAAGAGAAAAGAAATTCAAGTGTCAAGGCACCAGAGTTAAGAGCAAATGAGACTATACTGAAAATATTGCAAGAAGAGAAAACAAATCAAACCCAGTTTTCAAAATACTACCTATTAGAAGACAACATAATAAAATGCATGGAGACAGAATTGACTAGGATAAATCCTACATAATATCTACTAGTTCAGATAGGTTGGTAAATAGGATGCCAACAGAAAATAATGTGAAACAAATTTAGAAAGGAGGCTTGGAGCCAGATTATGAAAGGTCTTGAAGGTGAGGCTCTGGAATTTTTACTTTGATAATTAGACTTCAAAAGAGAAATTCTTTAGCCTCATACTAATACCATGTAGACCTAGGAAACTTAAAAATATCAGTTCCACAACAACCATGAGACAACTTTTAACATAATTCAAGTATGAAAGTGAATCTTTGCATTTTTCTTCTCAAACTGGCCCTGATTATTTGAATAAAGAAATTAAAATTAGTTCAGCATGTGTTTCTACAAAAAGTTACTTGTGAAGTCTTATAAAATGGCAAGATCCCCCAAATCACTAAGGCTATATGACTTACAGTCAAAATTCTTAGATAAAAATTGGAGGATAAAGCCCAAGTCATTCTGTGCAGACCTTAAGCAGTCTGACCAAACCTCAGAGCAGATTCTCAAGTGCTTTTGGAAGTGCCAGATGTTTAAAATTCTAGAATTTGCTCATTGTCTAGAAGGTAAGCAGGAATATCCCAGGATCAATTGGCCTACACACCTACTGACATATGTTCGTTGACTATATACCAGGAAATTCTGGCATTCAAAAGTGCCCATGCAGACCTTAGTTATAACAAAATCCTACCTGTGGGATTCAGGTCCCAGTTTTTTTGGCAGGCGAAGTAGAAGAGTAAATTGCATGTCTCAGGAAATTGCCTTACAGAAATTAGTAAAACAAAAAAGAAATGGAGCAAAGCCAATTCAACATATTGCAGCCTCTCCTCATTTGCTACCAAGACACTATAACTTTTGAGCACAGTACTAATGAACATTCTAGAATCACAGATAATAGAAGAATGTGATTCTTGCAATAGGGATAATGAATTAATAAAAGTTTAATGAGAAACACATTGAGGAAAAAAACAAATTTGGACAAATAAAAAGGCATTTTAATAATGAATAAATTTCAACCAATATCTCCTCCTTGAAATCAGGAGTTATGTTTTTTTCCATTCTTTGTATCCTTAGAGCTTAGCACATTGCCTGCCACATAGTATGTGCTTTAAAAATGCCAGCACAGTGACTGAAGCAGTAGAATACACATTGTCTTTTCAATAATCATTTGGTTGTTCAGTCATTTCAGTCATGTCCAACTCTTCATGACCTTCTTTGGGGTTTTGTTGGCAAAGATGCTGGAGGGGTTTGCCATTTCCTTCTCCAGTTAATTTTACAGATGAAGAAACTGAAGTAAGTGAAGCTAAGTGTCTTACCCATGGTCACACAGGTGGTAAGGATCTGAATCCAGATTTGAATTCAGGTCTTCCTGATTCTAGACCTCATGCTCTATCCACTGTGCCAAGTCACTAGCATTAATTAAATGAATCCCATTCGTATAAACTTATTTTCCTGAGAAATTAACACAGGCTTAGGCATCTTAGAAATAATTTAATATAGATTTAAGGGTAAATACTGATGCTGTGATTTTCATTAGCACAAGAAACTTCCTTTGTGGGTAAACTCCCACTGCAAAACTATGCAGGTTTCTCATTGCAGTTTCTCTGCAATGTGTAGTTTGAGGCAATGGGTTAGATCACTGAGAGACTGAGTGAAAATTGCCTATATGTGTCAGATGTGTACCTTGAACTCAGATCTCTCTGACTTTGAGTCTGGCTCTCTATCTACTATGTCAAGCTGCTTCTCAAAAACTATGTAATATTTGAATACCTTTTATATGTTTATACATTTGTGGATCAGTCACAATTACTAAGCCTACAGCCTTCATTCCAGTAGCTTAATATACCTGAATGCATCTTTATGTGTATATCTTACAGAGAATGATGCATAGTGGTCATTTATGTCATTAAATTTCTACATATTTTCATTCTTCTTATATTTTCATTTAAAAATTTTTCTTAAATAGAAAAATATTCTTTATTCTACCACTTTTAATGCCAGCACTGAATCATCACTCCTGTTATGAAGTTCACAGAGCCAAAATAATCTACCATCTTTAATTCATGGTAGCAGTTGTCTATCTGCCTTAAGGTCATTTTCTTGCCTAACTTGCCTAACTAAAGTTTGGCCCTGTATTTCCCTCCTCTACAATTTCTGCCTTTACACTAGGGGAGTTCATTAGCAAAGTTGATGCTCCCTGAAATCCCTTAATCTCTCAATTCCTCATTTGCTTTTAATGCCATCACCTCTTCCTTCATTTTACATCAGCTCTGCATGGGGATATTCTCATCCTAGATCTCACTATTACTCATGAATGTTGTGCTTCTTTATTGAAAAATTCTGTAACTCCTTTATATGAGAATTGATCCTTGATTTATGAAATTATGACACAGGGTCAGGCATGCCCAGATCTTTGGTTACTTACCAGGAAAGACCATGATGGCAGTGGGAAGTAAGGTTGTAAATTCACTTTATTTAGGTACCAAGGGTATTGAGACAAGCCCTAAAGGGGTACAGAAGCAGATAGATTGAAGACAAGGAATAAAATGGTGAAAGGAGGCAGGTAGTGTGGGGAAGAGAAATGGGAGAAGGTGAGGCGTAGACAATCAGTCACATAACCATGGATTAAATTGGGAAACACTAAGCAGCACTGACTTGATGGTGATGGAAGAGTGTTTGAGGAAGTAGGGTATGAGTTTCAGATCTCATTTTTATACATTTTCTGGGGAAAATTGACTAACTCATTTGTATCCCCTTAGAGCTTTATGTTTATTAACATATCCAGATCATATCAAAGTTATCAGTAAAACTTTAAAGTTAAGAGATCCATGTCATCTTAAAGTGTCAGCATGCTTTTTCTAGTCTGGGACTGGAGATCTGGAATTTGTCTAAGATTTACATATCATAGGACCAGAAGACCTGAGAACAGCACCTGGATGGCTTCTGCAGATTTAGCACTTATTGCCAGGATGTGAATTTTGGTTAATATATAACACAATTTGTAAATGATGTTCCTTTGATCTTAGAGATAGTTTGTATGTGACTTCCAGGTTTCCCCTTACAATCTTATTTCCTGCTATCATCACTGTATGCTGACTAATTATAAACTTACTTAATATAATGACTAGAAATATAGTAGGGGATGGTTAAAGGAACCAGAACAAAATAAAATTTTAACACAATAAAATGATAAATTCTTATGGTTCTACTTTCCTTTAGGCCTCCATTCTCGTTTTTTTTCCTTTTTAAAAAATTACTCTTTGCCTGCATCAAAAATTCCAACCTCTCCATGTCTCAGTAATTTCTTAGTCTCTGGTCTAACTTCACTTTCTTCCATTCCTAAATCAATTCTACGTTGTCATCAACTCTCAAATCTTTCACCCTCTTATCTTCTTGCATCTCATCCTTTGCCAAAACTCAGCCCTAGATTACTTCTATTAAATGTCATTTCCTTCTAATTCACAAGCTGCAAAAAAGGACCTGCAAGAAGTCATATAACATTATTAATTGAATACATTATAAATTTATGTCAACCAACTTCAGTTGAGTTTTCAGTGAAGCAAAAAATTCCTTTTCTTATTCTTTGATTCTCAATCTCACTCCTCTCTGCCCACAGACTTTATCGCAATCCATTTTCTGTTCTGCTCAAATTTTTCATGCTTGTCATTCCACTCCACTCTCAACTGAGGATATCATATCTTACTTTACTAAGAAACCTGTAGGGGGGCAGAGCCAAGATGGCAGAGTAGAAAGACGCACATGCACATAGCTCCGAACCCACAACCCACAGAACGGCTAGAGGGGACCAACTCACGGTGAATTCTGCACCCAGAGGCCATGAAATATTGGAGCGAGGGAGATTTCTGTTCCAGAGAGACCTGCAAACCTCTCGCAGGGAGTCCTTCACACTGCGGACTGGGTGCCGGGACTGGGAGCAGAGGGCAGCCCTGCAGCAGCCGCGACACTGTGAGGAAAAGATCCGAGCGGGCTACGGGGACGGGATCTCCAGTGGCCACGTGGGTCCCTCCACCCACAGAGGGACCTGCAAACCTCTTGCAAAAGGTCTGTCGCTCTGCAGATGCAGAGCCCAGCCCAGACCTGCCGCGGCTGCGGCTCCGAGAGGTACAGACACGAGCAGGCTTCAGGGACGGGATCTCCAGCGGCGGCACAAGCCCCTCCACCCACAGGTGATGGGAGTCGGTGAGAGAGTCTCTTTGGCGGGTCAACAGGGGAGTGGGGTGCCCCCATGGCTCTGGCCCCCCCGGGAGATAGAAGCTGAGAGGCGGCTGCAGACAGGGGCTCCCCAAGCGGGCGGGAGCCTGGATCCATTGTGGAAGGTCTGTACATAAACCCCCTGAGGGAACTGAGCCTGAGAGGCGGCCCTGCCCCTACCTGACCACCTGAACTTAATTTTCACACTGAATAGCAGCCCTGCCCCCGCCAAAAGCCCTGAGGCGGGAAGCAGCATTTGAATCTCAGTCCCCAAACGCTGGCTGGGAGGACCAGGAGGCGAGGTGGGTGTGAGGAGAATATTCAGAGGTCAAGCCACTGGCTGGGGAGAATGCCCAGAAAAGGGAAAAGAAATAAAACTATTGAAGGCTACTTTCTTGGAGAACAGACATTTCCTCCCTTCCTTTCTGATGAGGAAGAACAATGCTTACCATCAGGCAAAGACACAGAAATCAAGGATTCTGTGTCCCAGCCCACCCAATGGGCTCAGGCCATGGAAGAGCTCAAAAAGAATTTTGAAAATCAACTTAGAGAGGTGGAGGAAAAACTGGGAAGAGAAATGAGAGACATGAAGTCAAAGCATGAACAGCAGATCAGCTCCCTGCTAAAGGAGACCCAAAAAAATGTTGAAGAAATTAAAACCTTGAAAACTAGCCTAACTCAATTGGCAAAAGAGGTTCAAAAAGCCAATGAGGAGAAGAATGCTTTCAAAAGCAGAATTAGCCAAATGGAAAATGAGATTCAAAAGCTCACTGAAGAAAATAGTTCTTTCAAAACTAGAATGGCACAGATGGACACTAAGGACTTTGTGAGAAAGACAGATATCACAGAACATAGCGAGAAGATTGGAAAAATGGAAGATAATGTGAAATATCTTATTGGAAAAACAACTGACATGGAAAATAGATTCAGGAGAGACAATGTAAAAATTCTGTGACTACCTGAAAGCCATGATCAAAAGAAGAGCCTAGACATCATCTTCCATGAAATTATCAAGGAAAACTGCCCTGAGATTCTAGAACCAGAGGGCAAAATAAATATTCAGGGAATCCACAGAACACTGCAGGAAAGAGATCCAAAAAGAGAAACTCCTAGGAACATTGTGGCCAAATTCCAGAACTCCCAGGTGAAAGAGGAAATATTGCAAGCAGCTAGAAAGAAACAATTCAAGTATTGTGGAAATACAATCAGGATAACACAAGATCTAGCACCCTCTACATTAAGGGATCAAAGGGCATGGAATAGGATATTCCAGAAGTCAAAGGAACTAGGACTAAAACCAAGAATCACCTACCCAGCAAAACTGAGTATAATACTTCAGGGGAAAAAATGGTCTTTCAGTGAAATAGAGGATTTTCAAATTTTCTTGATGAAAAGACCAGAGCTGAAAAGAAAATTTGACTTTCTAACACAAGAATGAAGAGAACCATGAAAAGGTGAACAGCAAAGAGAAGTCATAAGGGACTTACTAAAGTTGAAGTGTTTACATTCCTACATGGAAAGACAATATTTGTAACTCTTGAAACATTTCAGTATCTGGGTGCTGGGTGGGAGTACACACACACACATGCACACATGCACACATACATAGAGACAGAGTGCACAGAGTGAATTGAAGAGGATGGGATCATATCTTAAAAAAAAAATGAAATCAAGCAGTGAGAGAGAAATATTGGGAGGAGAAAGGGAGAAGTTGAATGGGGCAAATTATCTCTCATAAAAGAGGCAAGCAAAAGACTTATTAGTGGAGGGATAAAGAGGGGAGGCAAGAGAAAAACATGAGGTCTACTCTCATCACATTCCACTAAAGGAAAGAATAAAATGCACACTCATTTTGATAGGAAAACCTATCTCATAATACAGGAGAGTGGGGGACAGGGGCACAAGCAGGGTGGGGGGGAGGATGGAGGGGAGGGCATGGGGAGGAGAATGCAATCCGAGGTTGACACTCATGGGGAGGGAAAGGATCATAAGAGAATAAAAGTAATGGAGGACAGGATAGGATGGAGGGAAATATAATTAGTCCTATACAACACAACTAGTGTGGAAATCATTTGCAAAACTACACAGATTTGGCCTATATTGAATTGCTTGTCCTCCAAAGGGAAGGGGTGGAGAGGGTGGGAGCTAAAGAAGTTGGAACTCAAAGTGTTACGATCAACTGTAATGTTCTTACCACTGGGAAATAAGAAATACAGGTTAAGGGGTAAAGAAAGCTATCTGGCCCTACAGGACAAAAGAGAAAATGGAGACAGGGGCAGAGAGGGAGGACAGAAGAGAGAGCACATTGGTCACAGGGGCAATTAGAATGCTTGGGTTTGGGGGGAGAAAGGGATAAAAGGGGAGAAAATTTGTAACCCAAAATTTTGTGAAAATAAATTGTAAAAGTTAAATAAAAATAAATAAATAGATAGATAGATAGATAGATAGATAGATAGATAGATAAATAAATGCAGAAAGAAAGAAAGAAAGAAAGAAAGAAAGAAAGAAAGAAAGAAAGAAAGAAAGAAAGAAAGAAAGAAACCTGTAGCCATTCTCCATGAGCTCCTTCACCTCCCTCCTATTCATCTTAAAACCCATAAAATTCATTCTTGAATAAATAAATTCATATTGGACATTTCTATTTTTGCTTGTTTACATATTCCTTTTCATGCATGCTTCTTTTACTTGTAATTTATTGAATAAAACATTTCCATAAGCCTGTGTAATAAATAAGATGATTGCACATGAAAATACAAATCTATTATGTATGACTTACTATACCCTTTAAACATATAATAAAGTTATAATATAAATTTATATTTCCTGTTTTTTTTTTCCTTCCCTCTCCTCCCTCCTGGATCTAGAGATGGCTACCATGAAGTATAATAGGTATATAATATGTAAAATTATTCTATACATCTACTTGTCAGCTCTTTTTTGGATGCATTTCAAGCTGAATGTCCTGAGATTTCTCCAACTCAGCAATTCTAAAACAGAAGTCAATATATTTGCTTTATTTCTTTCCACTATCTTTATTTCTCTTGATGGTACTGCCACTCTTCTAGTTCCCAGGTTCAAAACCTCAGCCTCATTTTTAACTCTTACTCCACATATAGACTGAAGCTTCTAAGAAAAGGTATAAAGTCCTTAATTTAGCTTTCTACACCCTTCATGTGCCACACCCAATATCTTTTCATTGTTGTGTATTTCTTCTTCTGAAAATATAGCCAACACAGCCAAGTGTAGTCAAATTGTCTTCCTTTCTGTTCCTAAAATAAGGCACTCCATCTCTAATCTCTGGGCCTCTGAATGGGCTTTCTAATATTTCTGGAATATACTCTTTCCATAATTATGTCACATACAAGGCCTCTCTTCCTTCAAAGAGGAGCTGAAATATAATCTTCTACATATATCCTCTCTTGATCTCCTCAAAAACTAGTGCCCACCAACACTTTGTATTTAACTACTTTGCACTTATTTGCATTTAGTCTCTTTATTTACTCCAGATATGTATACACTGGATCCAGATGGCTCAGGAGGAGAAAGGGAGACTAGTGACCTTGCACAATCCTCCTTCACTCAGAACAAAGTCAAGTGCAAGTCATGTCATCATTTTTCTGATGTAAGTGCATCAAGATTGGGGATTATTTGATTCTTCTCACCTATATTCTCAGTATCTATTACAGTGTCTGACACATAATATGTACTTAAGAAATACTTACTATTTGCTTCCTTGTTATCTCTTGTTCACCTCACAGGAAGGACTCATCTTTTTCAAAAATTACATAATGAACTTACAGGAGTCAAGATGGTAGAGTAAGCAGTAAATATCCATAGTTTTTTTCATATTTACCCTGAATAACCATGAAATAGAACACCAAAATGAATCCTGGAACAATAAAACATTTTTTGAGGTGAAACATTTTTTAGTCCCAGAAACTTGTAAGAGCAGCAAAAAAAAAAGTCTGTTTCATTCAGGTAAAAAAGGAAGTCAGTGCAGGACAGAAAGAATCCCAGCAAACCAGTGGGAGATCCTGAATTCCTATGTGGTAAAACAGACAAACCCCCAAGACCAAGACCCACTATGTGTCTTAGCATGCTCAGGGAAATTGGCAAACTTCAGTCCTGAGAACTCTTGTAAGAATCTCCAAGTGAACCCATATATGCTTCAGCGTAGCTCTGCACACACTGGGAGCCTCCAGTGGCCAGATCTCCATGTGCTTTAGTGTAGCCCCTTCGAAATACAAAAACATCCTACCAGCCCCAGCCAGACACCAGCATTAGAATATCAACTCATAACCAAGTAAGCTGCCAGACTTCCTAAGGCCTCCAGCAACTCTACCCATCACTCACCCTGCCTCCTCAGCACAGCAGCAGACATGAGAGTCTTCTGTGGACCTCAGGCCAACCTCATTGCAGCACCAGGTAAATAGCCAGGGCCTGCAGCCGCTGGCACAAGACAGTGCCCCTTCCACCCTGGGGCAGAATTTGAATTTAATTTAACTTAAATTTTAAAAAAAGGAATAAAATCTGAAAAAGATGAGCAAAACCAAAAAAAGAACCTGACTATAGAAAGTTATTATGGTGACAGGGTAGACCAAGACACAATAGAGGACAACAATGTCAAAATACCCGTGGGCAAAACCCCAAAGAAAAATGGGAAGAGGATTCAAGCCCAGAAAGAACTCATAGAAGAGCTCAAAAGGAGCTTAAAAATCATATAGGAGAGGTAGATGAAAAATCAGGAAAAAAAATGAAACTGATGCAAGAGAATTATGAAAAAAGAGTCAACAGGTTGGCAATTGCTTAAAAAGTAGAATTAGCCAAAAGGAAAAGGAAATATGGAGGAAATCCATTGAAAAAACCAACTCCTTAAAGACTACAATTAGCCAAAGGGAAAAGGGAATACAAAAGCTACCTCAGGAAACAAATCCTTAAAAGTTAGAATTGGTGAGTGGAAGCTAATAACTCTATGAGACATCAAGAATCAAACAAACAAATTCAAAAGAATGAAAAAAATGGAAGAAAATATAAAGTTTATCATGGGAAAAAACTGTGGAAAATAGATCCAAGAGATACAATGCCAGAATCATTGCACTACCTGAAAGCCATAATCAAAAGGACCTGGACAACATTCTTCGAGAAATTATCAAGGAAAACTGCCCTGATATCCTGAAACTGGAGGGCAAAATAGGCACTGAAAGAATCCATCACTCACCTCAGGAAAGAGATCCCAAAAGAAAAACTGCAAAGAATATTATAACCAAATTTCAGAACTATCAGGTTAAGGAAAAAATACTGAAAGTGATCAGAAAGAAAATTTCAAATATTAGGGATCCAGAATTGGGGTTATACAGGACTTAGCAGCTGCAACAATAAAGGATCAGAAGACATGGACCATGATATTTAAGAAGGCAAGGAGTCAAGACTACAACTAGGAATCACCTACTCAGCAAAATCATGCATAATACTCCAAGGGGGAAAATGGTCATTTATTGAAATAGAAGGATTTCATGCTTTCATAAGAAGACCAAAATTGAACAAAAAAAAAAATCATCCCCAATATCAATATCCAGGAGAAGCCTAAAAAGGGAAGAGAAAACCTAAAGGATTCGATGGAATTGAGCTGCTACTTCCTTACATGAGAAAATGATAATTGTAATTCTTAAAAACTGCTCCAAGTATAGCACAGGTAAAAGGTATACTCATACACACGCATATATTATATGTGTGTGTATATGTGCATATATGTATATGTGTGCATATATGTATATATGTATGGGTATGTATGTGTATGTATACACACACACATACATATGGTATAGCTTATGTGGTCTGTCTGTGTGTGTTCATCTTTCGTTGTTGAAGAAGACCATTACATCAGAGAAATGGTGACATGACTTGCACTTGACTTTGTTTTGAGTGAGGGAGGATTGTACAAGGTTACCAGCCTCACTTCTCCTCCTCAGCCATCTGGATGCAGTGACCAGATATTCATCAAAATGACTGGAGAAGGCCCAGGATGCAATGTGAGACCTTAGTCTATTCAGGTACTCACTTAGAGTGAGGCAACACCCATTCAGTGAATAGGCCTCTTTAAAAAGAGAAATAACTAAATCAATCAGGGAGGGAACAGCAACTGTTATATGGCGAATTTGATGGAATGACATAAAAATGATTAAGTTGTAAGAAACAGGAGTGCATTGGATGCAGAAGGGGAGAGGTAGAATGAGGTAAATTATTTCACAAAAGACTTATTACACTGGACGGAAAGATGGGAGGGTGACTGATGGGCAACCTTACTCTCATCAATATTGCCTTAAAGAGGGAATAATATGCAAAACCAATTGAATACAGAAATCTGTCTTATCTAACAGGAAAATCGAAGGGGAGGAGATTTAGTTAAAGGGTCAGAGGGGACTGACAGAAGAGAAGGCAAATTGGGGAAGGCAATAGAGAGAAGCAAAACACTGTAGATGAGAGAAAAAGTGAAAGGAGAGGGAGGACAAAGAGGAGGAAAATAAGGATGGAGGGAAATACTCAGTTATCAGTCATAACTGAATATGAATGGGATTAACTCTCTCAAAAGAGAAGCAGATAGCAGAATAAATCAAAACTCAAAATTCTACAATGTGTTGTTTACAAGAAACATGCTTGAAGCAGACACACACACACACATACAGAGCAAAGGTAAAGGGTTGGAAGAGAATCTATTACATTTCAGCTGAAGTTAGAAAAAAAACAGCGGTAGCAATCTTGATCTCAGACTAAGAAAAAGCAAAAATAGACCCAATTAAAAGAGATCAGGAAGGAAACTATACCTTGCTAAAAGGTACCACAGATAATGAAGTGATATCAATATCAAACATATATGCACCAAGTACAATAGCATCCAAATTCTTAAAGGAAAAGTCAAATATCTTAAAGTTTTATGACCTAACAAGAGATAGAGAACATTATGAAATGTAACACAAAAAATTTTGGTTATATTAAGTCAAAAACTTTTGCACAAACAAATCAATGCAACCAAGAATGCAAGGAAAGCAGAAAACTGAGGAACAATTTTTAAAGCAAGGGTCTCTGATAAAGGCTTCATTTCTCAAATATATAGAGAGGGGAAACAAATCTATTAGTCATTCCCCAATTGGTAAGTGGTCAAAGAACATGAACAGGTAGTTTTCAGATGAAGATATCAAAGTTATCTATAGGCAGATGAAGAAGTGCTTTAAATCACTCTGAGTTAGAGAAATGCAAATTAAAAGAATTCTAACATACCACCTCACACCTCTCAGATTGGCTAATATGACAAAGAAGGAAAATGATAAATATTGGACAGGATGTGGAAAAATTGGCACACTGGTGTTTTGCTTATGGAGTTATGAACTGAACTGACCAGTCTGGAGAGCAATTTGGAACTATGATCAAAGGGCATCCAGACAATGTATAATCTTTGATCTAGCAATACCACTACTAGGTCTGTATCTCAAAGAGGTCATAAGCCAGGGAAAGCATCTATATATGCAAAAATATTTATGAGTTCTCTGCCACAATATTGGAAATTGAGAGGTTGCCCTTCAATTGGGGAATCACTGAACAAGTGACGGTACATAAATGTAATGTAATACTATTGTGCAATAAGAAAAGATAAACAGGTTGATTTCAGAAAAATCTGTAAAGACTTGTATAAACTAAAGCAAAGTGAAACGAGCAGAACCATTAAAACACTGTACACAGTTTTCAGCAACATTGTGTTATGACCAACTGTGAATGACTAAGCTCTTCTCGACAACACAATGATCCAAGACAAGTGCAAGTGACTCACAAAGGAAAAAGCTATTCACCTCCACATAAAGAACTGATGGACTCTGAATGTAGATTGAATCATATTTTTTTCACTTAATTTATTCTTTTTTTCATGTTTTTCCCCTTTTGATCTGTTTCATCTTTCACAAACTATGACTAATTTGAAAATATATTTTGCATGTTTGTACATGTGTAGCCTCTAACTGTCTACCATTTTAGGAAGAGGGTAAGGAAGGGAAACAGAGAGAAAAAACTGGAATTCTGAATTTGTAAGAATTAATGCTAAATTTTCTCTTGACATGTAATTGGGAAGAAGTAAAAACACTGTTTAAAAAGAGAGAAAATAGGTACAATAAAAGGTACAAATTGATCTTATTTCTTACTCCTTTCTGTTCATATTTCATCACTGCATATATGTTCCAGCCCATTTGCTTTGCACCCCTCCCCCCCAAAAATCCTGCATCTCTCCATTGGTTTTTAGGTCACCACATTTATTTTCACAGATAATTTTGTGTACTAATATTTGGAACGATGTAGCTTTTCCAAGGGAATATTTTGTTAAAAACATCATTCCTGTTCAGTGAAATGGTTTGGGATCAATACAAGCACAATTTTCAAAATTGAATGCTTCCTAATTTCTTATGTTATTTAATTTTGAGTGCAATTATTTATCTATTTGTAAACGTATTCTTGGTCTAGTCTAGCCACTTTACTCATATTCCATTCTGCTAAGTTGTTAGGGTTTAAATGTGATGATTCTGCTATCACTGATGACAAAAAATTAATCCCATAGAAATCTTGTCAAATTTATTTCATTCTCCACCTCTTGTTGCCCTTGTGATTCTCACATCTATGAATGCTTTCATGAAGATGTGGCCAAGTTTTCCATAGACTTGTTTTTACTTCCACTGCTTTTTTCCCCATTTTATTAGATGACGTTAATTATAATCTGCAACCCTCTGTAAAGTTTATCTGAAACTTATTCTAAAATGGCTTGTTTGCTTTCTTCTCAGGCTTTTATCATTTTCATATCAACAACTTTTTCTTTCTCATTGGTCAAAATTAAGTCAGAAATAATCATTGGCAAAAACGGTCTTGAATTTCACACCTGCTCAGTTTACGAGACTTCCATCAAAGGTAGGAAAGGATGAAGTCCCCCATCATAATAATACTCTGCTCTACTCCAGTTCTAATTTAGTAAGCTGTATAAGAAATTCACCATCAATTTATTGCAATTTATCAGATGGTCTCTAAAATAACCTCACCTATAATCCTCTAAATACATCTCACAATTTTTTCCTTGTTATGTAGAGAAATGTGTGTGTGTGTGTGTGTGTGTGTGTGTGTGTGTGTGTGAGAGAGAGAGAGAGAGAGAGAGAGAGAGAGAGAGAGAGAGAGAGAGAGAGAGAGAGAGATGAAGATACTTTGAGAAACAAGAAACTTGCCCAAATTACTCTGTACAAGTGATCATATATGGAATTGACTCATTGAATCCCATTCACCCTGGATTCACTCTTACAGTTATTTTTTAAGTAATATATTTCTAACCTTTCTGTAATTCACCCTTATTACATAATAATGGAGTGACACTATGTCAGGCTGCAGATCATTCAGAGGGACCATTCTACTTTATTGAAAAGGTATTACAAAACCAAAGAATATACTTTATTAAGAGAGACTTACATTCAAGATAAATCCTAGGTGGCAGCAGGACAGTGATAGATCTCTGTGCCACAGCTGGACCTAGTCAAATTTTATATAGGAAAAGATCAAAGAAGAGTTGGTGGCCAAAATTGACCATGGTCTCATGGTTATGTAAGCTTTTGCATAAGCATAACTGAGCTGTGTTACTACTATATAACCACAATACCTGGATGACGATATCTGCATGTAAATTATATCAACATCTTGTTCTTGTATCCTTCATATACTATGTTGCTGGTGACCAGCTCATACATTCTTTCCAATAATAACTTCTTTAGGGTATATAAGCTGTTCCATTATCATGGCCAAGGTGAAGAGTGCAACAATGAGCTACATGGCAAACACAGTCTATGACAACAGTACAAGTGCAAGCAAGAAAACAATACGATCACTGGAAAAATTGCCATAACTTTCTTCTGCTCTATGCCAAGGGAGGCAAAGAAAAAATAATGTGGCATCTGGAGATTTTTCTAGGACAGAAAAAGGAGCCTGCATATGTTATAGTAATTTGGTAATGTTATATTACTTCTCAGTGATAAAGGTCAAGAGAAGATTTGTGTTACCTCACAGGTTTCACCTTGGGCAGAGGTTAAGATGTCCAGTGCTGTCCTACTTTGTAGAACTACTTTATGCATTTGCATTACTTCTGATCTTAGCAACCCTTATACTTCTATGCTATCATTTAGGTGCCTTGTATGATATCAGTGAAGGCTTATAGCTCCATATAGGGTGTGATGATATTCAAAAGATTGTTATTCCAATGCAAAACAGTTCTTGCCCATCAGGCTTTGAAAAGGGGCAAGTTACCTACAGATTTAGTAAATGAAGTCTCTAAGATATTTCTCTGAGCAAAAACACATCCTATTGTGGAGCCACCTATCCAAGTTTGCAGTAGCGATGGCCATAATTATGGTTCACATTGACATTAGGTACCATTTGGAGGTGATCACACTATTATTTGTTAGGACAAGTTCTTAGACCCCAGTCATAATCCCCTCATTGGTCATTATAGTATGGTTATATAGAAGGTGTGATGCCTATCTGACCCTGAGGGAGCCTACGGGCCATCTGATCATTCCATTTGGGTGTCAGTGATTTCATGTAAGGAGGATTTTGTTATCCTTTTAAAGTTTAGTTTCTCAGGATCCATGATCATGGCAATGTCTAGTTTTGAGGTATTAGATAATAACTGCCAGAATAGTCTCAAAGATTCTAGATAGTAGTTCCCAGAATTGTGAGATAGATAGTCCTATTGAGGTTGTGCCATGAGATAAGGGGTGAAAACATAATGTAATATTTACCATGCTTGTGCAGAATGATGATATTGCTAAAGTAAACCTGTGAGCTTAATGTTGGTAAGATGTCTTCCTTGTCTGTTGCTCTATAAAGCAGGTCAGCATTGGTCAGTGAGTGGGGAAAACCACAGGGAATCCATAGGTAAATCTGTGTGTGTCTCAACCAACCCCCATTGAAGCCTGAGGGAATTTAGGGGAGTGTACAATCTGTGCTTCTCTTGATTGATCTTGTTAGATGGGTGATTAGGAAATGCTGTAGGAGTTAGTGCTTCCATTATGATCAGTCTATCTAAGAAGATTAGACTACAGTAAATCTGATTATTAACCCCTCTGAAGCTGTCTGCCTGTCTGACCAGATCAAGAGTGAACCTGCTAGATGCTGGAGACTGAAAATCCCAGTGCCTTCTGGGTGTTATCTGTGAAACAGTGATATAACAGAGAGAAGACACATAGATTTAGTTTTGTTCCTAACACAAGAGTTCTATCTATGTTAGGCGAATTGACCCTAAAGTAACACACATGATCATATTCAAGACTTGTATAAGGCCACAGATATGTTGAGTGAGGTTTGGGGCCCTCACATCATGTTTCCAAAGTTCCGTGATTACATTTGGAGAGAAGCAATGGCTATGTCCCAGGGTTGTGGTATTGACAGACAATTCTCTCATTTGACCAGTAATGTGAGATGTCCATTTCTTCAAGGCATCCCAGTTCTTCCTCTGCACAAGGGACACCCACCAGGGAAGACCAAATTTATTGGACATGGGGAGTTGGCCACCTACTCAACAGTTCATTCAATTTTGTTGTTCAACAATGGGAGCAGCCCACCGGAGAAACACTGCAGATACCACTAGAGATTGACCATAGCAGGAACAGACCAAAGCTATGGTTGAAAATATAATTTGTTTAGTAGGTATGGCAAGAGGTGAGTCCTCGCCATCTTTCAACATAATACCACTGTCTTCATCTGATGTAGAGATTATAGTGAACAGCACTGGTGCTCTTATAGGTGAAATAAACTATGCATGCTGTCCCAAGAGGGAAGAGAAAAGACTTGTTAGCATGATAGGCAGAGGTCTATACCATGCCATGACACCAACGTTTTTTCCCTCTCTTGACTCCTTGCTATGATTAGTATAGTCAAATAGGCCCACTCTTTAAAAACAAGAAGGAGAATCAAATATGAGCTAAAAGATCTTTCACCTCTAATGGGATATACCAGTCTATCCACCCAGTGGGAAATGACTTATTTGTGCTATCTTAGCCTCAGTCAAATAATATACAATGACAGTGGTGATCAGAAGTGTTACCATAATGGTTATGGGCATGTCTGGTTGTGTGCCTAAGGTTTTGTGGAGGTGTAGTCTCAATGAGGGATTCACCAATAGTCTTTTTTTTTTTTTTGTCAAGGTTGATCAGTGTTAAGTGACTTATGCAGGGTCACACAGTTAGTGTAAAGTGCCTGAGATCAGATTTGAACTTAGGTTCCCCTGACTCCAGATCTAATACTCTATCCTCTGGGTCACCTAACTGCTCTTCATTGATAGTCCTAAGAGTATGCAATAACACTTTTGCTCAACCTACCGTCATGTCATAAACTGTCAATGCCTTGATCTCTACTTTTAGAACTTTACTTTTAGATTTTATCTGCACAGGTCCTGGAGGTGGTAGGGGAGATGCTTATTGCCATTTTACATTATGTTCATCGACCCATTATTGTGTATCATGACACATAATGTGAGACTCTTTATCTCCGTCTATTTGGGTTGAATACCCATACATAATAGTCAGTTGTTTTTTGTTCTTCTAATCCTTTATACAGATGTTTTCTGAGTAGCTTACTTGCTGGAGAATGTTATAATCCCAGGCCACCATGGCATGGCAAATGGTTGGGCTATGTAAGAAACCCTGAGACAGGATCTGAATGGTCCACTGTGGATACTCCCAGGTAAAAGCAAATTGGGCTTGGGCTCCTGAGGACAGGAATATGCTTAAAAAGGTATTGATCCAATCAGATACTTCATGGTATGCATCCAGATGATTTCTTAGTTCTTCTAAGATGTCCATAATGTTTAGTACAGCAGCATGAATAGGAGGCATTATTTTCTTGAGTTATCTGTAATCTACAGTCATCCCTCATCATCTATCTGGCTTTTAGACTGGCCATAAAGACACTGTGTGTGCCCCAACATACCTACCAAATACAGTTCTTGCATTATTTCCCTTTTTCCCTTATGTCCACTAGGAAGGCAATATTGATAAGTTGTGACTATCTGCTGTGGTGGCAAAGACACTGGTTCCTGTCTGGTTTCATATCGTAGAACAGACTTTACCACTCTAATTCAGATCCAGAATTCACATACATAGTCTACATAGTCTGTAGAGTCAAATCTTGCATGATGTCAATTCTCAACATGAATTCAGGAATGGGGGAGACAAAAATACCATATACTAGTGGAGAGGGAGTCTATATCTGCATAAACAGTACTGTTTATTTTGAAAAGGCTACAAGCCAAGAGCAAAGTGGAGTGAGTGCTAGTGCATGACTTTCTGTTTGACAATGACGGTGCACTCAATGCAACTTCTGCTGCCTGTGCTAATTTTGGCCTAATAATCAACACTAAGAAAACATAGGTGCTCCATCAGTCACCACCACACCATCCATACAAGGAACAATCAATTACAACAAATGGAGAAGTTTTGAATGCTGTGGATAATTTCACTTACCTTGGTAATGTACTTTTCAGGGATGTACACATTGACAATGAGGTTGATGCACCCCTTGCCAGAACTAGTTCATTGTTTGGGAGACTCCAAAGAAAAGTTTGGGAGAGAAGTGGTGTTAGACTGACTATGAAAATGAAGGTCTACAGAGCCGTTATATTGACCTCATCGCTGTATACCTGTGAAACATGGACAGTCTACCAGCACCATGCCAGGAAACTGAATCACTTCTATTTGAACAGTCTTAGGAAGATTCTGAGGATCACCTGACAGGATAAGGTACCAGACACTGAAGTCCTTGCTTGAGTTGAACTGCCAAGCATTCAAACTATGCTTCAGAGAGTGAAATTTTGATGGGCTGACCACCTTAGTCAAATGCAAAATATATGCTTGCCAAAAGGATTCTTTTATGGAGCACTCGCATGGGGCAGGCAATCACATGGTGGTCAGAAGAAGTGATATAAGGACACTCTCAACGTCTCTCTCAAGAACTTTGGACCACTCAGCATGGCATGCCCACATCAAAAAGGGTGTTGTACTCTATGAGCAAAGCAGAAGTAAGACAGCACAAAATAAATGTAGGATGCACAAATTTGGGATATCCACCCCACATTTTCACATGGACTATCTGTGCCCAACCTGTGGTAGAGCATTCTGAGCTCATATTGGTCTGATCAGCCACAGTTGGACACACTGAAATTTCACTTTATCACAGTGATGTCATTTTGGTCCTCTTTGAAAATGAAGGACAACAACCAACTACTTTGGCCTTGTCCCCTTACCCATTAACAGTTGGTGATGGGCCCAGTATTGACAAGGGTTTCCATGGATGAGAGTACAGTCATGATCTGTGTCAGTGAGAGCTACCATCCTCTGTTTCTTGCATTCTTTCCATATGAGGCCTTCAATCGCTCTCTACTGCCTGCATTTGGGGGAAATTTTGCTCCTATCTCTAGTCCTATGTGGTGTATAATCACAGGAGGTGGGGCACTAGGCTCTGTCATAGAGATTTATGGATAAAACTGCTGCAAAACCTTCAGTTTTTTCCATAGTTCCATAAAATATAGCATATATACCATTTGGCTATTTACCAACCTCATCCTTGGGCATCCCAGCAGCAAGCAGGTCTACCTCCATCTGCTTTCCTAGTTATTGTGACAGGACCCTTCTTCATATCAACAATTGCATACTTTGGTCTTTATCTTCTGCACCTTATCTCACCATTTCTCTACTTCACCAAGACCAAAGATTACCTATCCCATCTCACATACAATGCTCCCCGCCTCCCCACCAGTTGATCCACCAAGATAGCCAAGATACACCAGGCTACAGGAACAGACTAGAAGATTTTCTCCTTCATCCCTAAAGTGAACATGGCTGTCTGGTCCTTCAAACTGGTGTGCATACATGGCTTGCCTTATTCCTAGTTCTCTTAACATCTGTGACCCCTTTATAGTCTTCCAGCACCCTGGATATCCCAGGAGGTCCCCTTCATTGGGCCATGCATCTCAACATCACAGTATAATCGAATCTAACAGGGCAAATGTGCCATTTGTCTGCCTAGCCCAATGGATCTTTTGCCACAGGGTGAGTTGGGTTGTCTTATTACTTGTTTTCTTACTTATTTTCTTACCTTACCACCTGCTAGGAATATACCATTCCTTCCCTTCCCCTCCCCCCAATACTACACTGTTGGTAACTTGTTCAACTTGAAAAGACTGCAAGCCAAGACCAAAGTGGAGGGAGTCTTGGTGCATGATTTTCTGTTTGCAGATGATTATGAACTCAGTGCAACCTCTGAAGCTGACATACAACAAGGTATGAATAATCTCTCTGCTGCTTGTGCTAATTTTGGCCTAACAATTAACACCAAGAAAACACAGGTATTCCATCACCTAGCACCACACCACTCATATGTGGAATCATTGGTTACAGCAAATGGAGAAATTTTTAATGCTGTAGAGAAGTTCACTTATTTTGGCAGTATACTTTCTAGGGATGTACACACTGATAATGAGATTTACTCACACACTGCCAGAGCTTGCTCAGTGTTTGGAAGACTCTGAAGGAGAGTGTGAGAAGAAAGAGGTATTTGATCAAATACCAAACTGAAGGTCTACACAGCCATTGTGCTCACCTCACTGTTGTATGCCTGTGAAACCTGGAGTGGCACTGGACTGTCCAGCATGGCGTGCCTTCATCAGAGAAGGGGCAGTGCTCTATGAACAAAGCAGAACTGAAACTGAAATGCAAGATACTGAAATGCAAGATACACAAATTTAGAGAACCCATCCTAGATGCTAACATGGACTATATGTGCCCAACCTGTGGTAGTGCATTGTGAGTTCATATTGGTCTGATCAACCACAACCAGACATATTGTAATTTGACTCTAGCATAGTGATGTCACCTTGGTCTCTTCAAGAATGAAGGACAACAATCATTTAGATATGGAGTGACAGGATGGTGAGAGACAGTGAGGAGTCAAAAATGACAAAAATGTTGCCAGTCTAGGGAACTGAAGATGATGATGGTACCTTCAGTAGTTACGGGGAAGTTAGGAGAGGGTTTTGGGGAAAGAAAATGAATTTATTTTTGGAAATATAGGGTTTAAGGTGTCTATGAGACTTCCAGTTCTACATGTCCAATAGACAGTTGGAAGTTTGAGACTGGAAGTCCACAAAGATGCTAGGACTGGAAAAGTAGATAGGAGAGTCATTAATACAAAGATGATATTTGAATCTATTGGAATTGATGAGATCACTGAATGAAATAGTGTAGAAAGAATAGAGAAGATGGCCCAAGACAGAATTCTGTGTGATGTAGATGATTAGTAGGTATGATCTGGATGAAGGCTTAAGAAAGGAGACTGAAAAAGAGCTGAAAGTTATCTAGAAAGAGAACCAGAAGAGAATGGGTTCACCAAAACATAAAGATATGAAAGTATCAAGAAAAAAATGGTCAACTGTGTCAAAGAAAAGTCGACAGATGAGAATTTTTTAAAGCTATTATTTCTAGCAATTAAGAGATTAATAAGTTTAGACACAGTTGTTTCAGTGGAATGAAAAGATATAAGGATAAATTCTAAATAATTAAGAGAGAGAGAGGAAAGTATGTAGAAGCACTAAGTAGATAACTTTTTCAAGGAATTTATCCACAAAAGGAAGAAGAGATGTGGGATTATAGCTAGCAGAGATAGATAAATCAAGTGACAAATATTTTTAAGAATGAAGGAGAAAGGAATGTATATGGACAAAAGGAAAGCATGAAGTAGAGAGAGATGTTGAAGATGAGTAAAAGAATGGAAATGACAGAGAGCCAATCTTCTGGTGAAGATGGAATGGGATCACCTGTGAATATAGAAGGGTTTATTTTAGCAAAGAGAAGGATCACCTCATCGAGTGAGACAGGGGTGAAGGAGCAAATTGTGGTAGAAGAGATCTGGGTAGATATAAGAAGAAGGATGGGGGAGAAGAGAGAGCTCAGAGACATGTAGGTGGCACAGTGGATATAATGACAGGTCTGGAGTTCAAATTTGACTTCAGATATTTACTTGCTCTGTGATGCTGAGCAAATAATTTAATTTCTGTTTGCCTCAGTTTTTTCATCTATAAAATGGGGATAATGATAATATCTACTTTCCAGGGTAATGAAGATCAAATAAGATAAAATATAAGGTACTTAACACAGTGGATTACACATAGTAAATTCTATAGAAATATCTATAATTATCTTGGTGAACTTCCTTTTTAATTAAGTATAAAGCAAGAGGGATGGGAAATTTTAGAAGAGCAACTGAAGTGAGTGGCATAATAAGTTAATTAAGGGGGTATAAAATGATTGTTTTACTGAAGTGAGATCAAATTTTGTAACAAAATTATTTTAGTGGACCCAGTCAGTAAAGTTTTATGACTGTCTCAAATTTCATTCAGTAGCACTTGTGTAAGAGCAGTCAATGGTTATCAGGAGTGGTCCAAGGTTGAGACTTGGTAAGGCAAGACTAGTGACACTCTAAGGAGCCAAGGGACTGAAGAGAAGAAAATGCAGAGTTGATCTATGGCTATGCTAAACCACTGCCTTCTGGCTCTACTCATTATCCCTATCTCTTCCCAAATCAAAATAATGTTCACTCATGGCTATTCTAGTATTTGCATTGTTTCCCCATTAGAATGTAAACACCCAAGTAACTTTAGCACTTTTTCCCTCATCAATTTGTATAGTATTTTTAATCTATCATGATGTTCCATTGCCTATAGAATATAAGTTCCTTGAGTGTAGGAAGTGATTTATGTCCCTTTTGTCTTTGTATCCCCAACATAATGTTTTCATGTGATAGGTGAATAATTCATTCTTTCTAACTTGAATTGAAGTAGCAAAACTGGTAATGAAATCTAAGTCTTCTGACTCTAAGGTCACAGCTCTTTTCACTCCACCATGCTTAGTATAAATATTTTCCCTATCTTGTCCCTATAAAGATATGGTCTATCTTAATAAATGGCCCATAAAACAGAAGAACAAAGTACTCTTGGAGACCATTAAAGCCATTATTTTCAGAAATCCTCCCTTCCTTCAAGGTCCATCTCAGCTGACATAAAATTTTCCCTATCCACTTACCTTTATTAGGTCTATACTATTAGGATATTTTTGATCAAATACCTCTGCAATCTGTTCTAAATTGTAATGCAATTATTTATGTCCATCAAATATTCCAAGGTCTTAGAAAATATGGATTATATTTTATTCATTTTTATTCAATGATCACAACTCTAAGGCACCATGCCTAGTATGTGGTATATGTTTAAATGATGTTTGTTAATTTGAACTGAATTCTGGGTAATGAAGAAACTCTAATTGCCATGATATTTGAAGATCACATGGTATTTCAGCATAATTTATAAATTGATTTATGATTTAAAATATGTCAATAACTTTTGAGAAAAAGTGTCATGATTATAATTTTATTTTACACAAGGAATTTGAGACTAATAGACATGAAGTAAATTGCTTACATCATTGAGGTAAATGTCTGGGTTAGGACATTCACTCTGGTCTTCTTTGTTTTTTTCTCTTTTATCACAAAGCAGTTGTTTTGCTTCCTTCACTTGGAAGGATAAAACATATTCATATGCTAGCTAAAAATAAAACCTAATCTGAAGGGAAATTCAATATTGTGAACATTTTATGACAGTTTACATAAGGAGATTTCAGTCTCACTAATTAACCAGTCAGCCAGTCAATAAGCATTTATTAAGTATTTATTATGTGCCAAGCAAAATGTTTAGTGCTGGAGACAAAAAAAAAAGAGGCAAAAGTTTATTGCTGTCCTCAAGGAGTTCCAAATCTAATAGGTGAGACAAAAGCCAAGATATTGTACAAAAAGATTTTTTCACACACATGTGTGTGTGAACATATGCATATATGTACACATATATACATACACACATATCATATATAGATAAAATGTGTGTATATAATAGATACACAACATGATAAATAAAAAATTAAAGAGGGAAAGCATTAAGATTAAGAGGGGTTAAGAAAGGCTTCCTGTAGAAGGTGGAATTTTAATTGAGAGTTGAAAGAAACTAGGAAAGCAAGGAGATAGTGTTTGCCTCAGTTTCCTTAAACGTAAAATTGGAATAATAGCAGTACCTACCTCACACAGTTTCTGTGAGGATCAAATGAGGTAATATTAGTATAGAGCTCAATATAGTTTCCAGAACATAGAAAGTACTATATATCATAGGTATTATATAAAATGCTATAAATATTATAAAACATTTATTAAGGAATTGAGACACACCAGACCCTGTGCTAAGGACTGAGAATACAAGAAAGAAAGAAAGAAAGAAAGAAAGAAAGAAAGAAAGAAAGAAAGAAAGAAAGAAAGAAAGAAAGAAAGAAAGAAAGAAAGAAAGAAAGAAAGAAAGAAAGGAAGGAAGGAAGGAAGGAAGGAAGGAAGGAAGGAAGGAAGGAAGGAAGGAAGGAAGGAAGGAAGGAAGGAAGGAAGGAGGAAAGAAAGAGAGCATAAGATAAAGGGGGAGGAAGGATGGAGAAAGAAAAAGAGAAACAAAGTCCCTTCCACCTAATGTGGAATTGCAAGTTATAAAAAAGAGCAGGAAAAAGGAGAGTATGCTTGCCATTGAAGAAAGCAAAAATCTGGAAAGTCAGGAGGAAGGATGAAATGGGGCTCTTTGGGGAGAGAACTGAGCGTGAAAGGACAGAGTTTTTCATGAAAAAGTGGTCATGGAAAGAAACTCACAAAACAGATGATGAGCCACAAGGGCATCATTCAGTGACGGGTTGGACTAGAAAACTTCTCTTCTTCCAGTTCTGACAGTATGGTTTTTCATAAAAGAGATCATCTTAGATCACAATTTATAGAATATGATTAGAAATATTCTATTAAAAAGGCACATCATGAGATAATTTCTTCTAAATCTGCACCAAAGTAGCATATGACTTTAAACAAGTCACTAGAGCTATTTTCTTTTTCTCTGTTATAGGGGTGATGGGATAGTATGTAGAGGCACCAAAACTCATGATGATAAGTATAGCATACATTCATAAATTCTGCCACAAAAATTCTGATTCTTCTTTATTCATTCATCATGCAAAGAGAATTTTAAAAATTATCTTTACCTTTTGTAACAACATACGCTTGCTTCATTAAAAGAAAGTATTGTACCATATTTTCCTTTCTTGAGAATTTATAGTAACTGCATAGAATCATGATTAAGAATCTTCTTTAGGGGGGCGGAGCCAAGATGGCGGAGTGAAAGCAACGACTCACCTAAGCTCCTGGAAAAACTCCTCTGGATATATCTGGGGGGAGAGTCTGACCAGACTTTAGAGGTGTAAAATCCAGTGGGTGATGGACTTTGACGGATTCAGAGCCCAGGCTGGACCGGAGGGTCCACGGGAGGGATCTGTTCCACGGGGGTAAGACCCCGGCGCACAGCGCAGCGCGGTCAGCGCGGCAGGGCGGAGGGGACCAGAGCAGCCCGAGAGTGGCGGGCGAGACCAGCGGAGCAGGAGATAAGCCAGGCCGAGCCGGTGAGAGCCGCTGAGTGCCAGACATCAGCGCAGCAGTCCTTGAAATCTTCAGCCTGAAGACGGACTTCGGTGGGTCACTACTTGAACTTCCAGGAACTGGGATGGCAGAGTGATCAGTAAGTGCTCTCTCCTCCCCCCTGATGACCGTGAGGGAACCATAAAATTCTTCCCCAGATTAATCCTGGATCAGCAGGAACAGCAGAAGGGAGCGGATGGTCTCATAACACCAGAGGCTGGAAAAGTGGCAAAGGGGGATTCTTCCTACTGTGGTGGAGGTGATCTGGAGGGACAGATGACCCAGGGCAGAGAAAATTCGTACTGAGACCCAGGCAAGCCTCAGAGCCGGGAGACGAGCCCCAGGAGGGGCGGGAACACGCGTTAGCCTCTAGGCGTGCCCCAGCCCTCCAGGGGAAAAGGGAAGACAATAGGGAAGCTGGGATTACCATCCCCTGACCTTGCCTTTGCCTCAAGTCAGCTGAGGAGATAGCCTGAGACCAGACCACACCTCACACACACCTAACAAGCTAACCCCAGGGTTGATCGGGGAAACAAAAAACAAAAGCCTGCTTTTAGCCTAGACACACATCAGCTCAACTTAAAGATCTGTACCTTCTGACTGAAAGAACCAAAAGCTACAACACTCAGCCAACATCATGAATCGGAAAAAGCAGACGAAAAGTGAAAAAACCATAGAATCTTTCTATGGGGATAAGGACGAAAACACAAACACCAAAGAGGTTAGAGCTGAGACTGTACTTCCATCTGAAACCTCAGATGGGACTATGAATTTCTCGCAAGCACAACTAGATTACCTGGAACGTCTGAAGAAGGATATAAAAGAAAAACTGGCCAATGATTTTAAAACTATAAAAAAAGAATTCACTGATGAGAACATCACCCTGAAAAAGAAAATTGAAGAAATGGAAAAGGAAGTTCAAAAATTAACTGGAGAGAATAATTCCCTAAAAGGAAGAGCTAATCAAATGGAAAAGGAAACCCAAAACCTAATTGGGAAAATTGATCAGATGGAAAAGGAAACCCAAAACCTAACTGGGAAAATTGGTCGAATGGAAAAAGAAGTACAAAAATTAAATGGAGAAAATAGCTCCTTAAAGGGAAAAATTGGTCAGATGGAAAAGGAGATGGAAAAGCTAACTGAAGAAAAGACTACGATGAAGATTAGAATTGGGCAAGTAGAAACTAATGACTCAATGAGGCAACAAGAATCAGTCAAACAAAATCTAAAGAATGAAAAGATAGAAGAAAATGTAAAATATTTAATTGGAAAAACAACTGACCTGGAAAACAGATCCAGGAGAGAAAATCTAAGAATTATTGGCCTGCCAGAAACCCATGATGAAGAAAAGAGTCTGGACAATATCTTCCAGGAAATCATCAAGGAAAACTGTCCAGAAGTACTAGACTCAGAGGGCAAAATAGTCATCGAAAGAATCCACCGTTCCCCTCCCGAAAGGGATCCCAAACTCAAAACCCCAAGAAATATAATTGCCAAATTCCAGAGCTATCAAGTGAAGGAGAAAATACTACAAGCAGCCAGAAAGAAACAATTCAAATATCAAGGACACACAGTCAGGATCACACAGGACCTTGCAGCTTCTACATTAAAAGATCGAAAGAATTGGAACCCAATATTCCGTAAGGCAAAGGAGTTGGGACATCAACCAAGGATCAACTACCCAGCAAAGATCAGCATAACATTTCAGGCAAGGAGAAAGTCATTCAACGAAATAAGGGATTTCCAGAGCTTCCTGACCAAAACACCAGAACTCAATAGACAATTTGATCTTCAAATGCAGGTCTCCAGAGAATCATAAAAAGGTAAACAGAGGGGAAAAAACAAAAACAAAAACTTGCTACTCAATTAGGGCAAACTGTTTACCTCCCTATAAGGGAAGATGATACCTGTTAATCTTGAGAACTGTGCAGCTATTATGATAAAAAGGATATATGTAGAGGGAAGGGGCATAAAGTAAATGATGTCATGTCAAAAATATGATTTAAGTAAGAGAAGGGAATGTAATAGGAGGTGTGGAAAGGGGGAAGCAGAAAATGGCAAATTATATCACAGGAAGAAGTACAAAACTATAGTAGAGGGAAGGAGGGGAGGGAGATGAGCATTGTTTGAGAGGTACTCTCATCTGATTTGTTCAAAGGAGGGAACAATAATCTTAAGTAGATAAGCCTAACTAGCTCTATAGGTAGTAGGAGGGGAAGGGGGAAGAAAGGGGAGGGTGGCTAAAAGGGAGGAAAGAAGCAATAAGAGTAAAGGGAACTAAAAGGGAGGGGGGTCAAAAGAAGGAGGGGAAGGCTGCAGGAGGAGGGGGAGAAAAGTGAATACTATTGAGGAGGGGAAGGGAGACGGGAGAGCTAAAAGCACAAATGGTGGGAAAGAGGTTGGAGGGAAATACACAGATTGTAATCATAACTGTGAATGTGAATGGAATGAACTCTCCCATAAAACGGAGACGGATAGCAGAATGGATTAAAAGCCATAATCCAACAATATGCTGCTTACAAGAAACACATTTGAAACGGGGGGATACACATAGGATAAAGGTCAAAGGATGGAGCAGAATATATTGTGCTTCAGCTCATGTAAGAAAGGCAGGAGTAGCAATCCTAATCTCAGACAAAGCAAAAGCAGAAATAGATCTAATCAAGAGGGATAAGGATGGAAACTATATCCTGCTAAAAGGCACCATAGACAATGAAGCAATATCATTACTAAACATGTATGCTCCAAGTGGTATAGCATCCAGATTCTTAGAGGAGAGGTTGGGGGAGTTGAAGGAAGAAATTGATAGCAAAACTATACTAGTGGGGGACCTCAACCTCCCCCTCTCTGAACTCGATAAATCCAACCTCAAAATAAACAAGAAAGAGGTTAAGGAGGTAAATAAAACTCTGGATAAGGTAGATATGATAGATCTTTGGAGAAAATTAAATGGGAATAGAAAGGAATATACTTTTTTCTCAGCGGTACATGGAACATTTACAAAAATTGACCATGTACTAGGACATAAAAATCTCACAATCCAGTGCAGAAAGGTAGAGATAATCAATGCATCCTTTTCAGATCATAATGCATTAAAAATTACATGTAATAAAAGGCCATGGAAAGAGAAACCAAAAATCAATTGGAAACTAAATAATCTAATTCTAAAGAAGGGTTGGGTTAAAGAAGAAATCATAGAAACAATCAACAATTTCATTCGAGAGAATGACAATAGTGAGACAACATACCAAAACTTATGGGACACGGCAAAAGCAGTTATTAGGGGAAGTTTTATATCTCTGAATGCTTACATAAATAAAATAGAGAAAGAGGAGATCAATGACTTAGGCTTGCAGTTGAAAAAGCTAGAAAAAGAACAAATTGAAAATCCCCAAGTAAATACCAAATTAGAAATACTGAAAACCAAAGGAGAGATTAATAAAATTGAAATTAAGAAAACTATTGAATTAATAAATAAAACCAATAGTTGGTTTTATGAAAAAACTAATAAAATTGATAAACCTTTGGTCAATCTGATTTAAAAAAAGAAAGAAGAAAACCAAATTACTAATATTAAAAATGAAAGGGGTGAAATCACCTCCAATGAGGAGAAAATTAAAACAATAATTAGAAACTACTTTGCCCAACTTTATGCCCACAAATTCGATAATCTAAATGAGATGGATGAATATTTTAAAAAATACAAATTGCCCAGATTAACAGAAGAGGAAGTTGAATACTTAAACAACCCCATCTCAGAAAAAGAAATTGAACAAGCCATCAATGAACTCCCTAGGAAAAAATCTCCAGGGCCAGATGGATTCACAAGTGAATTCCATCAAACATTTAAAGAACAGTTAATTCCAATACTACATACACTATTCTTGAAAATTGGGGAAGAAGGAGTCCTCCCAAATTCTTTCTATGATACAAATATGGTTTTGATACCGAAACCAGGAAGAGACAAAACAGAGAAAGAAAATTATAGACCAATTTCCCTAATGAATATAGATGCAAAAATTTTAAATAAGATTCTAGCAAAACGAATACAGCATCTTATCACGAGATTAATACATTATGATCAGGTAGGATTCATACCAGGATTACAGGGCTGGTTCAATATTAGGAAAACTATTAGCATTATTGATCACATCAACAACAAAGCTAACAAAAACCACATGATTATATCAATAGATGCAGAAAAAGCTTTTGACAAAATACAACATCCATTCCTACTAAAAACATTGGAGAATGTAGGAATAAAGGGAACTTTCCATAAAATAATAAGCAGTATCTATCTAAAACCTTCAGCAAGCATTATATGCAATGGGGATAAGCTAGATGCATTCCCAATAAGATCAGGGGTGAAACAAGGTTGTCCATTATCACCACTATTATTTAATATGGTACTAGAAATGTTAGCTGTAGCAATTAGACAAGATAAAGATATCCAAGGAATTAAAATAGCCAAAGAAGAAACTAAGTTATCACTCTTTGCAGATGATATGATGATTTACCTAGAGAATCCCAGAGATTCAAGTAAAAAATTACTTGAATTAATAAACAACTTTGGCAAAGTTGCAGGGTACAAAATAAACCCACACAAATCTTCTGCATTCCTATATATTAGCAACAAAGTCCAACAGCAAGAGATAGAAAGAGAAATCCCATTTAAAGTTAGGGTAGACAGTATAAAATACTTAGGAGTCTACCTCCCAAAACAAACCCAGGGATTATATGAACGCAATTACAAGACACTTTTTGCACAAATAAAGTCAGACTTAAGTAAGTGGAAAAACATTAGTTGCTCATGGGTAGGCCGGGCTAATATAATAAAAATGACAATTCTACCCAAATTAATATACTTATTTAGTGCCATACCAATTAAACTATCAGACAATTACTTTCTAGAGCTGGACAAAATAATATCAAAATTCATTTGGAAAAACAAAAGGTCCAGAATATCAAAGGGACTAATGAAAAGAAATGCTTGGGAAGGTGGCCTAGCGCTACCAGACCTCAAACTGTACTATAAAGCAGCAATTATCAAAACCACTTGGTATTGGCTAAGAAACAGAGAGGTAGACAAGTGGAATAGACTTGGCACTCAAGATGCAGTAGACAAGGAATATAGCAACCTTCTGTTTGATAAACCCAAGGACCCCAGCTTCTGGGATAAGAACTCATTGTTTGACAAAAATTGCTGGGAAAACTGGATAACAGTGTGGCGCAAATTAGGCATAGACCCATACCTGACACCGTACACAAGAATAAAGTCCAAATGGGTACATGATTTAGGTATAAAGATTGATACCATGAATAAACTGGAGAAGCAAGGAATAGTGTATTTATCAGATCTATGGAGAAGGGAAGAATTCTTTACTAAAGGAGAGATAGAATGCATTATGAAATGCAAAATGGATAACTTTGATTACATTAAACTGAGAAGTTTTTGCACAACCAAACCCAATGCAACCAAAATCCGGAGGGATGTAGTAAATTGGGAAAGAATTTTTACGGCTAAGCTCGGGGATAAAGGCCTCATTTCTAGAATATATAGAGAACTGATCCAAATGTACAATCATACAAGTCATTCCCCAATTGATAAATGGTCAAAGCATATGAACAGGCAATTTTCAGAGGAAGAAATTAAAGATATCTATAATCATATGAAAAAATGCTCTAAATCACTATTGGTTAGAGAGATGCAAATCAAAACAACTCTGAGGTACCACATCACACCTATAAGATTGGCAAACATGACAGAACAAGAAAATGATAAATGCTGGAGAGGATGTGGGAAAGTTGGAACACTAATTCATTGTTGGTGGAGCTGCGAGCGCATCCAACCATTCTGGAGAGCAATTTGGAACTATGCCCAAAGGGCTACAAAAATGTGCATACCCTTTGACCCAGCAATATCGCTACTAGGACTATATCCCCAAGAGATCGTAAAAATGGGAAAGGGTCCCACATGTACAAAAATATTTATAGCAGCACTCTATGTAGTTGCCAAAAACTGGAAGTCAAGGGGATGTCCATCAATTGGGGAATGGCTGAATAAATTATGGTATATGAATGTAATGGAGTACTATTGTGCCATAAGAAATGATGAACAAGAAGACTTCAGAGAGGCCTGGAAAGACTTATATGACCTGATGCTGAGTGAAAGGAGCAGAACCAGGAGAACTTTATGCACAGCAACAACCACAGTGTGTGAGAGTTTTTTCTGGTAGACTTAGATTTTTGTAATAACACAAGAACTTCTTACCAAAAAAAAAAAAAATCCCAATGGAGGATCTCAAGGCAAAATGCCTGCCACACTCAGAGAGAGAAATATGGAAGTCACTCACATATTGTAGCAGATCATGTTTGTGTATGTGTATGTGTTTGTGTATCATGTTCTGATTTGTTATACGATTTCTTTCATTTATCTTAGTCTGACTACATAGCATGACTATAGTGAAAATATACTCAATAGGAAAGTATATGTAGAATCTATACAGAATTGTATGCAGTCGTGGGGAGGGAGGGGGGGAGTGGGAGGTAGGTGGGGGGGATAAAATCGCAATTGTATGGCAGTGACTGTTAAACATTACAAAAAAAAAAAAAAGAATCTTCTTTACAAGATCTAGACAAAAAAAAATGGAAAGGTGGCAAGGGACCAAGTTGTGAAAAACTATAAATGAAAAACAAATGACTTTACTTTTTTAATTTATTTATTTTTATATTATGACATTCATTTCTACAAAATTTTAAGTTATAATTTTTCTCCCGATCTCTCTCCTCCCCCCACCCCATAACACCTTGCCTTCTGATTATGCCTTCCCTCAATGTGCCCTCCCTTCTATTACATCCCACCCTTCTCTTATCCCCATCTTCTCTCTTTTCTTGTAGGACAAGATAGATTTCTATACCCCATTACATGTATTTCTTATTTCCCAGTTACATGCAATAACAATTCTCAACATTCGTTTCTAATACTTTAAATTCCAACTTCTCTCCCTCCCTCCCTCTCCACCCATCTCCATTGAGAAGACAAGCACTTCAACACAGGCTATATATATGTGTGTGTCGTTTTGGAAAAAACTTCCATAATAGTCATGTTGTATAAGACTAACTATATTTCCCTCCATCCTACCCTGTCCCCCCTTTATTCTGTTCTCTCATTTGACCTTGTCCTTTCCCAAAAGTATTTACTTCTAGTTACTCCCTTCTCCCATTTGTTTTCCCTTCTATCATTCCCCCCACACCCCACTTATCCCCTTTTCACCTACTTTCCTGTAGTCTAAGATAGATTTTTATACCAAATTTAGTGAGCATGTTATTCCCTCCTTAAACTACATGTGAAGAGAGTAAACTTCACTTTTCCCCTCTCACCTCCTCCCTTCTCTCCTCCACTGAAAAAGATTTTTCTTATCTCTTTTACGAGAGATAATTTGCCCCATTCCATTTCTCCCTTTCTCCTCCAATATAATCCTCTCTGACTCCTAAATTTTATTTCTTTTATAGATATCATCCCTTCTGATTCAACTCAACCTGTGCTCTGTGTGTGTGTGTGTGTGTGTGTGTGTGTGTGTGTGTGTGTAATCCCTCCACCTACCAAATGCTGAGAAAAATCTCAAGAGTTACACATATTATCTTTCCTTGTAGAAATGTAAACACTTCAGCTTTAGGAAGTCCTTTACAATTTCTCTTTCCTGTTTAATTTTTCATGTTTCTTTTGTTTCTTGTATTTGAAAGTCAAATTTTCTCTTCAGTTCTGGTCTTTTCATCAAGAATGCCTGAAAGACCTCTATTCTACTGAAGGACCATTTTTTTCCCCTGAAGTATTTTGCTCAGTTTTGCTGGGTAGGTGATTCTTGGTTTTAGTCCCAGTTCCTTTGACTTCTGGAATATCCTATTCCACACCCTTCTATCCCTTAATATAGAAGCTGCCAGATCTGTGCTATACTGATTATATTTCCACAATACTTGAATTGTTTCTTTCTAGCTGCTTGCAATATTTTCTCCTTGACCTGGGAACTCTGAAATTTGGCCAAAATATTCTTAGGAGTTTGTCTTTTGGGGTCTTTTTCAGGAGGTGATTGGTGGATTCTTTCAATATTTATTTTACCCTCTGATTGTAGAATATCAGGGAAGTTTTCCTTGATAATTTCATGAAAGGTAATGTCTAGGCTGTATTTTTGATCATGGCTTTCAAGTAGTCCCATAATTTTTAAACTGTCTCTCCCAGATCTATTTTCCAGGTGAGTTGTTTTTCCTATGAGATATTTCATATTATCTTCTCTTTTTTTCATTCTTTTGGTTTTGTTTTTTAATTTCTTAGTTTCTCATAAAGTCATTGGCTTCCCTCAGCTCCACTGTCATTTTTAAAGAACTATTTTCTTCAGTGAACTTTTGAACCTCCTTTTACATTTGGCTAATTTTGCTTTTTAAAGCCTTCTTCTCCTCATTGGCTTTGTGGACCTCTTTTTCCAACTGAGTCAGCCTATTTTTAAAGGTGTTATTTTCTTCAGCATTTTTGGAGTCTCCTTTAGCAAGCCGTTGACTTGGTTTTCAAGCTCTTCCATGGCCTGAGCCCACTGAATATTAATTTTGAAGGTCCTGGATGCAGAAACCTTCTTCTGACAGTATGTATTGTTCTTCCTCATCTCAAAGGATGGAAGCAAATACCAATTCACCAAGAAAGTAACTTTCTATGGTCTTATTTTTCCCCCTTTTTTGGTCATTTTCCTAGCCAGTTACTTTACTTCTGAATCTTCATCAAAAGAAGGGTTGTAGTGCTCCTCCTCACCCCAGGACTGTGCCCAGGGCTGAGGTTCAGATCAGCTGCTCAATTCCCCCAGGGTCTTTAGGCGGAAAGTTTCACAGATGGACATTGCAGCTGTAGTCACCACTGTTGCTGCTGCTACTGAGGGCCAGTGCTGGGGGGACCCTGCTCCCCTCTCGCACAATTGAGAAAGCCCTCTCACTGACCTTTGGAGCTTTCTTTGGTGCTTGTGGGTTGAGGAATCTGAGATCCTCCCTGCTGAGGATTCTGCCCCAGAGGCCTGTTCTGGTCCTATTCCTCCCGGTACTGCATGGCCAGGGCTGAGCTCTGCTCTCCTCAGCATCTCATGGGATAGACCTTTCCTGTCAGCCTTCCAGGTTACCTTTGGCTGGAAATCTTTTTCACTCTGTCGTTTTGTGGCTTCTGCTGCACTAGAATTTGTTGAGAGTCATTTTTTACAGATATTTTATGGGATGTGGGGGAAGAGCTAATGTATGTGCATATTTTTACTCTGCCATCTTAACAAATGACTTTATATTGCATTCTGTAGAAAATAGAGAGTCACAGGAGTTTAAGAATAGGCAAGAGGATCACATGATCAGGCTTACATTTTAGGAAAATCACTTTGGTAAGTTATGTGGAAGAGGGATTGAACAATTAATCTTGTACTAGGGCAATTGGTGGTTCTGTGAGTAAAAAGAATAGGATCTTACAAGTGATATTCTGAAGGTAAAATAAAATGATTTGACAGTTGATTGGTTATACAGAGTGAACAAGAGTTAGGTGTTAAAGAGTCTACTAAATGGGATGATTGGGAGGGTGGTGGTTAGTATAATGGCAAACAGAATGTTCGGAAGAATGGAGGGTTTGTAAGGAAAGATAAAGTTCTGTTCTGAACATATTGGATTTGAAATCTATCCATTGGATATCCAATTCAGTAATAGGCATTTAGTGGTATGGGACTGTATGGAAAGAAAGAGCTTAGGGCTAGATATAAAAATCTGAGAATAATCAATATGCATATGATAATTTCACTGTGGAAACTGAAGAAATGATCACATATTTAGTACAAACAGAAAAGGGTCTTAGTCAAAGCCTTGGTGAACATCAACAGCTAGTTAATTTGACGTAGATTAAGAGTGAGATGGAGGAATCATACAGTTACAAGGAAGAATGACAAGAGAACAGTTGTGAAAACTCAAAGAGTGGAGAATATTTAGAGAGTGATTAAGTGTCAAGTACCTACTTTCTTAGGCTTCTTGAAATGCCCTCATCAGGAAGTTCTGCTTCAAGTTGAACAGATGGTCAGGGTTGCTTCACTACTGGCCCAAGATCTCACCTCAGCTAGATCCTACCTTTAAAATTCAGTGTGATGGCTCAGCCAAACTATCTTCCGACTCCTTTCCAGGAGTCTAGAAGTCTTATTTTTGCTAGTTATTATTGTCTTATTACCTACCTATTGGGGAATGGCTTCAAGTGCTTCATTTTATGGATGAACAATTTGAGTTCAAGAGATATAATGTGACTCAACAATTTACCCTTTAACAGAGATTGTCTGAGAACTCTGGTTCCCAGCTTCCAATTTAGTAGTCTGCTACCACCTCCCCCACAAAAAAATCAACAAAACAAAATAGCATAATTTCTTAGTATTTCCTATTCAATAGATTCTTGATAATCCTAAGAGGATAAGTGACTTGCCTGAGGTCATACAGTATATGTCTGAGGTAGGACTGAACCCATGCCTATCTAACTTCATTCTATCCACCAGACCAGACTTCTTCCCTCAAAGGTAATAAAAGACAAAAATAGTCAATGTTGCAGGTTATGCAGGAAAGCAGAAACATTAATTCTGCTTGGGATGAACTTTGAAGTGGTCCAACAATCAGGAAGATAATTTTAATAATCTTGTATTGTTTTAGAAAATTAACCCCAAAGTAAAGTTTGAGGTTTAATCATGCCCTTTAACTCATTGATATCACAATTAGACACAGGTTCTAAAGAAGTTCAATACAGAAATACAGGTTATTTACAAATAAGGGAACCCAGAAAAAAATGTTGTACAGGAATTTAATGCTATTGCTCTATAAGAGACCATGAATATTTTGATTTCAGAGAAACATGGAAAGACTTGTTTGAACTGATGCAAAATAAACATCATAGACACAATGAAAACATTAATATAAGTAAAATGACATAACTAAATTATGTAATTATAAGGACCAAACTTGACCCAGAAGATGATGATTAAGCACCTATCTCCTTTCAGTAGAGAGGTGGTGTGACTAAGGATGTCAAATACACTGTGAATTGGGGTACAATATCAGGTGCTTTTGCTTAAAAGTTTGTTATTGTTACAAAGGGACTTATTTTGTAGTGGTGACTATAGGTAAATCTGGAATTGAGTGTGATGAAAAAATGAAAAAGTATCAATAAAACTAATGGTTTTGTTTTTATTTTTTTTGAGTAACACTTGGACTAGATGATATTTATTGTCCCTTCCCTGACTACCAGTGTCATGATTCTACAGTTCTTGAAAGCAGTATATAAACCTTTATTTAATCTGCCAGCTAGGTGGCATAGTGATAAAGTGCTGGAACTGGAGTCAGAAAGATTCATCTTCCTAAGTTCAAATTGGGACTCAGACAATTACTACCTGCATGACTCTAGATAAGTCACTTAACACTTTTTGCCTCAGTTTCCTCCTCTACAAAATAAGCTGGAGAAGGAAATGAAAAGTAATAGCAGCTTGACAAAAAAATGCCAAACGGAGTTGTAAAGAATGAGACACAAACTGAAACAACTGAGAAACAACAAAATCCCCATGTCAGTTCAAGGAACCAGAGCTTAAAAAGCACCCAGTTCTTCAACTTGTTCTCATTTCATGGCACCCAAAATGGAGAGACAGTTATGAAGTACTTTTATTCTCAACAATCAATCTTTAAAAATTATAACTTTGGAACATAAACATGCAAAACATGTCACAAGATGTAATCACAACTGCATAAGAAAGTTTGAAGAAGATCTTGACTGGACCTCAACTCCTTTCTCTAAAGACTACAAAGAGAAGGGAAAGAATGGTGCCAATACAATGTCAACAGTTTGCATTTCCATAATACCTTCTAGTTATAAGCACTCTTCACCTTTCTCATTACACACTCACTCTTGTGGTCTAGGCAGTGTAAATATTTTAATGCACATGTGCAGACCCCATCAGTTTGCTTAGACTGTAAACTTTTTCTATGTGAAGGAGACTAAGAAGAAGCTTTAGGGGGAATCATGATTATGTATAAGGAAAGTACCTTGAATTCACTAGCATATGTGAAGACATCCTGTAGCTAGTTCCGGTCAGCTCACTATGCGTTGAAGAGGTTGTTGTTCAGTCAAGTCTGACTATTCATGGCTCCATTGACTACAGTATATGAGGCCTTTCTATCCTCTAATATCTCTCCAGTTCTGTCCAAGTTCAAGCTCATTGCTTCCACAAAGCTCTCTGTTCATTTCCTTGTCTCCCTTCCCCTTTTCTTTTTGCCTTCAATTTTTCCTAATATCAAAGTCATTAGAAATGAGTTCCATCTTCTCATTACATAGCCAAAGTATTTAAGCTTCAGCTTCACTATTTGATCTTACAGTAAATAGCCTGAATTAATTTATTTAAGTATTGACTGATTTGATGATCTTGCTGTCCAAAAAACACTCAAAAGTCTTCTCTAGCACTACAGTTCTATAGTTGCAATTTGGCAGTGCTCAACTTCACCTGTTATTCAATTCTCACAGCCATATATTACTACCGGAAAATCCATTGTTTTAGCTATATGGAGCTTTGTAGGCAGTGATGTCTCTGATTTTTAGAATGCTGCCTAGATTTACCATAACTTTCCTTCCAAGGGGCCTCTTTGGCAGGCTATTAAGGTATTTAAAAAGTTATAACTGATTTATCTATAATATATTTGTTTCAGTCACTTCTGGAAGATATCTGTTACTCCTTAACTCAGTGTCCAGTGAAAGAAGTGGTGAGTCTGACCCTGGGAACTTCAAAAAGTTAGCAGATTGAGCCATGGGAATACAGGAGTTCTCTACTTGAGAGAGCAAGGAATGATCTTTAGGAGTAATGCAACATTTTTTAAACTGGGGATTGTGACCCTATATGGGTTCATGAAAAATTTGGCAATAATAAAAGACTTCTGAACCCCCAATGCCCAAAAATTAGTTACAAATCACATGCATAAAGAATCTGAAGTGTTTCTGTCAGCACTTGCCCATGTTATATTAAGCAACTTCACTGCAGCCTTGGTTCTGAAGACAAAGCTTGCACACTTTGCGGTGTGCAGGCCTTCAGGCAAAACAACACCAAAGAATGCTGTCAAGACATGAAATGGAGTCTCAATGGAAAAAGTTTAAGAAGCCCTGAATTCTACAGCAATCTGGCCCAGCAGAAGGATTTATCCAGCAGCATCTGTAGAAGAACTTGGTGGAAACAATTCTAACTAGAAACAGAACTAAGTTTAAGACCTAATGTCACAGAAAACAAGGTGATGGAGAAGAAAGTATGCTCCAGGGAAGTTGGAGAAATGTTAGTAATTTTTCTTATTTTCAAAGTGATATTCTTATGTAAAAGTTATTTTACGTTAATTGGTTAAATGAAACTGAGGTATCAGTCACTGGCCCATAATAAAGAGGAGAAGGGGGGCTACAGACGGAGACTACTATTGATAGCAGTAGAGAAGTGACAAATCCAACCCTTCTGGATAACTGAGCAGCCTGAGGGTCAAAGTCCTGGCCCTGAGGGAAGATGCCTGGGTATACTTGCTTCAGCATTTTTATGCCTATTTTAGAAAGACTCTAATATTTTCCAAAAATTGCATTAAGTAACTAAAAAAGCTGGAATTTCTTAGCTTTTCATGTTCAAAGCCCAATGTTCTTTCCATTTTGCCATGTTGCCTTTTAAATACATAAGACACAGAAAAGAAACCATTTAATGTACCTCAACAAATTTATTAAGAACCCACTATGTGCAAAGCACTGCATATAAAAGAGTAGGGACCAAAGAGCTTAAATTGAATGGAGGAGATGATTGGAACAAATGTACATCATTGTATAATTCACTATCACAAATGGGTGAGATTCTCATGAGAGCAAAGAAAAGTTCAAACAAGGTACTAAGATAAATTGAAGGGGTAATGGAAATCAAAGAACCCTTAAAGAAAAAGGTGAAAAATTAATTAGTCCTTGAAGGAAGGGTAGCACTTGAAAAAGAAGAAATGGCATGATGTGACCACATGAGCCAAAGGATGGAAAGGGTAGCAAAAGGATGAGAAAAAGGCATGGAGGTCCAGGTTACATAGATTATATGAGGTAAGGTTAAAATAGAAAAATGAGATAGATCCTGGAGGTTCTTGAAGGCAAAAATAATTAGTAAAAAGAGGGCAGGGAGAGTCTTGTACCTCATACTGCAGGGTGAACTGTCCATCCACATGTTTTCTATGCATGGAGTCCTTAGGTGTAATCTCTGTGTGTTCCCTCTCCTTACTGGCAGTGTTTATATTTGTGGGAGAGTGTACTTTTAAGTTTATGGGATGAAAAGAATGTCTTATTATAAAGATGCTTATTGTGATAATCCAGTAAATACTTTGGTTTTAAGGGGTTTTTTTGTATTGTTAAGGCTAACTATTAACTGTATTCACATTGGTAAGGCCTCACAAGTATCATTTTGGAAATGTGAACCCACAGTTTATTTAGAACATGTGGTAGCCATAATCCAGGGTAGCTGTCTGTGAATTGTAGGATCATCTATAGGAGAGTTACAGATATGTATGGGTGTACCCCTTTTAGAATTATAATATGTAGTTTGTAGAGAGGAAGTTACAGAGATAATGACATGCAAATTGATTTTCCAGGGATAAAACTGTATTTGCACCTAGTAAAGTGTAAATCTTCAGATATGAATGCAAGTTTCTGTATCTTGTAAATGATGGGAAATTTTGTGTAGCTAATTTGCTTATGAAAAGACCATCCTATGTAATGAACTTGTCTCCAGGATATATTTTGCTTCTGTATCTTTTCCTTTACTACCAGTTTCCTTAGACCAATACAGCAGCTATTTTTAGAGTTAAAAAAAAAAAATAAAACAACTGGAAAACTATGTACATCAGAACAGTTTGCTCATCAACTAACAAATAGCCATCATATGGTTATGACATAGAATTCAGAAATTATTTCAGAAATATAGTGCCTATTCACCATTAGTTAATATGAGGTCCCTCATGAAAGAGAATATAGCTCTGAACCAGGAAGAAATGCCAAAATGAAAGACTAAACTGTTCTCACCTCCTTACTGGCAAGCAACAAGCCTTAGAAATGAGGGAAGGCAATTTGAAAAACTTTTTCTCATCTTAGGTTGAGTATTTACTATACTCCAGTGTAATGTTAAGGGAATTGGTAGATCCTTCTTGTCCCTTAATAGGCCTGTGTGACCTGCTTTGAGCTCTGACCCAGCCCACAACTTAAGTCACATGGAGCAAATTGTGGAAGGAGATTACTGAATGGATAGAGCAAGAAGAGGGTAGCTAAGAGAGGGAGACAGAGTTGGGAGAGAGCAGGCAGAGCAGATCAACTAGCATGAGTAAGAGGGGGTGATTTTGCCTAAGGGAGCTTGTTTGTGGGGAGGCCTAATGGAGGGAAGGCTTGGGGATGGCTGTGCTCCTTTCACTGGTAATGTGTACAAACTCCATCATTACCATGGTGGGATTGACTTTCTGGTAATGAAATAAATATCTTGACTTCATCTTTGAGGAAGAGAGTTTATATTTTGTGATTTTACCCTGGAAATACACATGCGTATCCATAGTAGCTGCTGTGGGTATCACATTGGCATTACACCTAGTTGAAGATTGTGGTTTATCATAAAAAGCTGAAAGTGGTGAAAATTAAAGCTGTCCATCAATCAGTAAGCCCATAGAATCCAAAAGATTGACCCATCCAATAGAGAAACCGTATATTATGGGGAGAAAACTGCTGCAGATCCCTTCTAGCTATTGTTGTTGAACTGGCTTGTTCTTCTTTCTCAAAGAGTATCATGGCATCAGAGATGCTCTCACTGATTAGCCAATAATATGTCTCAGTCCAGTCCTCTGTTGGTCATTGTTTGGATTTTGATGAATCAGAGTGAATGTAAATAATAATTGTTTCTGTTCTGCCCAGAAACCCTGATGCACTAACCTTCCCAAATTAATTGTTTTTGAATAGGCAAATGAGGCCATCTTTTGTTTCATATCTTGCCCAACCTTAAATAGCTGAATGGGTGTTAACTTAGACAAGCTGTGATTTGAGAAAGTAACATAAATGTCTTGATATAGATCTCTGCAAACCAGGCATTGATAGAGTGTGAGAGCAAGCAAAGTAGGATCTTTTGCGGGTTTAGTTTATACCAAGAAGTATAATGCCTCTGAATAATGTAATTAAAGAGAATCTTTCCCACCCATTTTTGGGCTTGGGAATATTTTTAGGAAGGCTCACACCTTTTGTTAATGAGGCACTGATTCAAAAGGGATGTGATGCCCTCTGGCTTTAAAAAGTGTATAAAGACTCTGAGGTATGGTTTTACTTTGGGTTTAGTTTTTGGAAGGACATTTATGTGCCAGATGAGACTGTGGAAAGCCACTAAGCAGCCCCTCAGCTTTGAAAACCCAGGTGTTTGTGCTTCCCTTTCCGGTAATTATAGTCAAACAGTTGGACCAGTCTGTTGAATTATGACGTATGTATAGCTTACTGTTAGAGAGTTTGGAAGTGCTGTCTGCTGATTTAGATTTCTCCACATTTTCTGTGAAGTTCAGGATGATGACTTTTTCCCCTGAACTAACGGAAGATACATATGCTTGATTAGAGTTAACCCCTCAAATATTACCTTTCCTTTCAAATAAGCAGATCAAAGAGCCTGTGATAGCAGGGCCCCCTGCATAAGTCAGGGTACTTATTGTTACATAGAGCCATCAGGATTCAAATGGAGCTACTTAACTATGCCTAAACCTAAATCACTGTGGCTCTCACTGATTAGCCAATAATGGGCCCCAACCCAAACCTCAGTTAAACTTGGTTGGATTTTGTTGATTCAGAGTAAGTGTAAATAGAAAGTATTTCTCTTCTGACCAGAAATCCTGAAGTGCTTCCCTCCCTGGTTGATTTCTTTTCTGAATAGACAATAGACACTGTGTGAGTGTGTGTGTATATACGAGTGGTATTTCTTACATAGCCTTAATCACTGAATGGGTGTTACCTCAGACAAATGGAGAGCTGGGAAAGACTTTAGCTTTATAAGGCCAAGGCCCCCATTGCACTTGGGGCCATTTCCAGTCATCCTGATCTATGTCTTACCACTGGACAGCTATGGAGGAAAGAGTAAAGCTGGTGATTTTGCACAGCCTGCCTCACTGAAATACAATTCACTTGCAAGTCAAGACATCACCTTCCTAATGGTATTGGTACTATTTGAGAAGAATGAACAACAGCAATACCTTGCCCAGAGATTAATTTCATGAAGACTCTATAAAGAAAGAATAGATGCTAAAGTCCTGTTATTGCTGTGTTTTGAATTCCTTTGGCCACATATACCCCTGTCCTATATGCATCACTACCACTATATTTTAAGTTTATCGCACCCTTGTCATAGCTACAGTATACTTTTACCTGAGAGTTTGCCTCAGATTTAGAGGGCAGGGTATTTTAAAACTATTACTAATGCCATGTTTTGTGAGTAAATGCCTTTGCTAAGATCTAATTCAGTCCACTGAAGCATGGGAAGCATGCTGACAAGGTAGGACTCCTTAAAATTTGATATAGCATTTACTCTTTGGGGAGTAGCCCAGAGGAGTTATTACATGCATTTTATTTTATTTAACACTCACAGCAACCCAGTGAAATAAGTACTATTCTTTTTTATTGTGGAGATAAGGAAATTGATGCTTGAAAAAGTTAAATAATTTGTTCATAGTCACACAGTATTAGAGGTAGAATTTGAAACTGGTTGTCCACAGCTCCAAGTGCAGCGCACTATCCAATATGCCACTGAAATGATTAAGGAGTGTATGTATGTTTGGGTATGTGCAGTGATAGTGAGGTAAAGGGAACACGCAATGATAACTGAGGTTTCAAGTATGATGTTGGAATAATGATCATAGAGTTCTTAAGGGTAAATGCAGATTTTGGCAGGAAGATGATGAGTATGCATTTGAATATAATGAACCTAAGGACATTTTTCAAGCAGAGATACTTAGTGGATAGAATTGGATAGCCACAGGGACAGGTTGAAAGTAGCAATGGGCAGAAAGGACATAGTAAAGCCATAGGAGTGGATGACATTACTAAGGGAGTGAATGGAGGAAAGAAAAAGAAGGTGGTCAAAGACAGAAACTTAGAATATACCCACTTTTAAAGGATAATAAGAGACTGAGAATCTAGCCAAAGAGAAACATAAAAATGGGTAGGCATTGTTACAGGATTCAAAGATAAATGGAAGGAAAGGATAGTTCCTAGTGACATTGCTGCAGAAAGGTCAAGGAAGTTGAGGACTAAAAAGGACATCTAGAATAACGTAAGTTTGTGAAAAAGCTGTCTTAGTAAAGCAATAAAGAGAGAAGCTAAAATACAGGGAGTTCTGAGTGTGAAGAAATGGAGACTAATCTTTGAAAGGGAAGAGAGAAACAGGAGGGCATAGCAAGAACAGGAGAAGGATTTTTGTTTTGTTTTGTTTTTCCTTTTTTGTGTTTGTTCTTCATCACTTAGCAAGATGTCTGGCACATAGCAGGCACTTAAATGCTTGATGCCTGCCTCTGCCTGGTCTGATTTTGTTGTTTTGCGTGGTGGGGGTGGGGGTGGTGTATGTGTGTGTGTGTGTGTGTGTGTGTGTGTGTGTGTGTGTGTGTGTGTGTGTGTGTGTGTGTGTGTGATTATTTGTTTCTTTTACAATAAGGACACCTTGACACATTTTTATAGGCTGTTGCTTTTTTTTTTCCTGATTTTTTACAAAATGCGGTTCCCTTCTTGCCATATAAAGGTCAATTTTTAAGCTTTTTCCTTCCTTCTCAAAGAAATAGATCTATATTTATTCAGCCCATGTGTACTGAGAACATACTTTCCAGACACTGTACTGCAAAGAATGATAGGAATAAAACAGTCCCTACCCACATAAAGCTTGCAATTTGGGAGTAAAGATAAATTAGATACAGAAATGATTATAATACTAGGCATAATTTAGCATCTATTAAATAAAGAATTGAGTACTATGTAAGTTCAAAGGATAGGGAAATCACATTTATCTGGGGGTAAAAAGAAAAAAAAGCTTAGTGGAGAAGGCTCAATCTTTAGAGATCAACCAATCTGAAAGAATTTACAGTACTGTTGGCTGAACATGTAAAGACAAAAATGAAACAGTCCCTGCTCGAATGAGCTTTTATTCCATCAAATTCATATGTTCATAAGTACATTTATAAAGCATGTGAACACAATAAATACATGATAATTTTAAGGAGTGGCACCAGGCCAGCAGTGGACATGCAGAGTTGATGAAGTAGCATTCCAAGAAATGAAACCAAATTGAGCAAAGGCACAGAGATAGAAAATATTCAGAGGAAGATAAATAGTCTAGTTTGGCTGAAGTTTAAGATTTGTTAATGAGCATCATTTGGGAAAAAAAAAACAGTAGAAGACAGTAAAAGCAGCAGAACAGAAACAATAGACAAACATTGGTCATGCTTACTTGCAAAAGGAAATTGTGTGGCCATAGAAAAGGCAATTCGCTTTTTTGACCCTTAATTTCTTCATCTTAAAAGTGAAAATCATTTGCATTCAGTCTTTATTATTTGTGAAATTATACTGTTCCAAACTTTTAAAACATCTGTTTATGGTTTCTAAGAATTTCTAATATTCCTTTCCTTTCTTTTTAATTGAGAAGTACTAGTTTTCATTTGTTTAGGTGATTTTTGGAGCTAAGCTCTGTGTTTCCTTAACCTTATATCAATTTTTGTTTGTATACAATGCAAATCCATTATCATCCATTTTACTATGCCAAAAGCATATGTTAAGACTGAGATTCAGCAAGTATAAATTATTATTATTTTTGCTCTTATGATTAGTCCATTTCTATTACTATCATATAGTTCAATAAGCCCCATATAGAACTGTTACTATGACAGATTAATATTCTTTTATTGTTCTACTTAATGCTTACTCTTGAAGAGGACACAATGAAGCGTTTTGAAGATGAGAGTTTGGAGTGTATTTTGAAGTTGAATAAAAGCATGTGTTTAAGTTTATGCTCTTTAGGTTCACTGAAATCACCCTGGATACAAATCCAACATAGAGCAAAAGATATTATATGATCTTAACAGTACTGTCACATAATAAAACCTTTATTTTATATAGCATACATATAACTTTTATATAGCAGCAAATTGATCATAAGTATTTTTCTGGATCAGTATTATATAAGGCTAATTGTAGGTTACAATTCAGTATGTAATGATGATCTGGTTTCAGTACCATTTATTGGTTGAGAACTACGAATTATTTTGAAGTCTATATTCTTTGTATTTTGGCATGTCTGTCAGTACATGAAAGATATGAGATTTTTCTGATGCATAAGTCTAGTCATCTGGTTAAGCCTTGCTGGTGTTTAGTAGGTATCAAATTTTTATAGTCATTTGGGAAGTATTTCACGGTTTATACCATTTCCTTGGATAAAGTACATTGATTATAAGTCCAGGCTCTACTATTTGTTGGCAAAAGTCTAGCCCTAAGGATCAGTGAATTCCCAACTGATTCCACTAGCAAATCCACATGACTTAGTCATTCGTTCATTGCTTCTTTATCAACATTATCTGCCAAGTTCATTCAGATATTTCCCCTGAAGGGGTCATTGATGGTTTTCTTGAATTCTAGCTGTTTCCCAGGCTCCATTTGAAGATAATCTGCTTTGTTTGGCTGATTAACTATTATTCATTGATGAAGTGATGTCTGATTGTTCTGAAAGTATTTCTGTAGATTGTTGTCATTGCTTTTTTTTAAAATTTATTTATTTAACTTTTAACATTCATTTTCACAAAATTTTGGGTTCCAAATTTTCTCCCCATTTGTCCCCTCCCCCCACCCCAAAACACTGAGCATTCTAATTGCCCCTATCACCAATCTGCCCTCTCTTCTATCATCCCTCCCTTCCCTTGTCCCTATGTTCTCTTTTGTCCTGTAGGGGCACATAACTTTCTATATCCCATTGCCTGTATTTCTTATTTCCTAGTTGCAAGAACAGTACTCAACAGTTGTTCCTAAAACTTTCAGTTCCAACTTCTCTTCATCCCTCCCTCCCCACCCATTCCCTTTGGGAAGGCAAGCAATTCAATATAGGCCATATCTGTGTAGTTTTGCAAATCACTTCCATTTAATAGTCATGTTGTCTAAGACTAACTATACATCCCTCCACCCTATCCTGCCCCCCATTACTTCTATTCTCTCTTTTGATCCTGTCCCTCCCCAAGAGTGTTGACTTCAAATGGCTCCCTCCTCCCATTGTCCTCCCTTACACCATACCCCCCACCTTGCTTATCCCCTTCACCCCCACTTTCCTCTATTGTAAGATAAGTTTTCATATCAAAATGAGTGTGCATTTTATTCCTTCCTTTAGTGGAATGTGATGAGAGTAAACCTCATGTTTTTCTCTCACCTCCCCTCTTCTTCCCTCCACTAAAAAGTCTTTTGCTTGCCTCTTTTATGAGAGATAATTTGCCCCATTCCATTTCTCCCTTTCTCGTCCCAATGTATTTCTCTCTCACCACTTAATTTCATTTTTTTAAGATATGATCCCATCCTATTCCATTCACTCTGTGCTCTTTGTCTCTGGTTGTGCGTGTGCGTGTGCATGTGTGTGTGTGTGTGTGTGTGTGTGCGTGTGTAATCTCACCAACTACCCAGATACTGAAAAGTTTCAAGAGTTACAAATATTGTCTTTCCATGTAAGAATGTAAACAGTTCAACTTTAGTAAATCCCTTATGAATTCTCTTTGCTGTTTACCTTTTCATACTTCTCTTCATTCTTGTGTTTGAAAGTCAAATTTTCTTTTCAGCTCTTCTTTTCATCAAGAATGCTTGAAAGTCCTTGATTTCATTGAAAGACCATTTTTTTCCCTGAAGTATTATACTCAGTTTTGCTGGGTAGGTGATTCTTGGTTTTAGTCCTAGTTCCTTTGACTTCTGGAATATCATATTCCACACCCTTTGATCCCTTAATGTAGAAGCTGCTAGATCTTACGTTATCCTGATTGTATTTCCACAATACTTGAATTGTTTCTTTCTAGCTGCTTGCAATATTTTCTCCTTGACCAGGGAACTCTGGAATTTGGCCACAATGTTCCTAGGAGTTTCTCTTTTTGGATGTCTTTCAGGCAGTGATCTGTGGATTCCTTGAATACTTATTTTGCCCTCTGGTTCTAGAATCTCAGAGCAGTTTTCCTTAATAATTTCATGAAAGATGATGTCTAGGCTCTTTTTTTGATCATGGCTTTCAGGTAGTCCCATAATTTTTAAATTGTCTCTCCTGGATCTATTCTCCAGGTCAGTTGTTTTTCCAATGAGATATAACACATTATCTTCCATTTTGTCATTCTTTTGGTTTTGTTTTGTGATTTCTTGGTTTCTCATGAAGTCATTAGTCTCCATCTGTTCCATTGTAATCTTGAAAGAACTATTTTCTTCAGTGAGCTTTTGAACCTCCTTTTCCATTTGGCTAATTCTGCTTTTGAAAGCATTCTTCTCCTCATTGGCTTTTTGAATCTCTTTTGCCAATTGAGTTAGCCTATTTTTAAAGGTGTTATTTTCTTCAGAATTTTTTGGGTGTCCTTTAGCAAGGTGTTGACCTGCTTTTCATGCTTTTCTTGCATCTCTCTCATTTCTCTTCCCAGTTTTTCCTCCACCTCTCTAACTTTATTTTCAAAATCCTTTTTGAGCTCTTCCATGGCCTGAGCCCCTTATGTGGGCTGGGATACAGAAACCTTGACTGCTGTGTCTTTCCCTGATGGTAAGCTTTGTTCTTCCTCATCTGAAAGGATGGGAGGAGATATCTGTTCACCAAGAAAGTAACCTTCTATGGACTTATTTTTTTTTCCCTTTTCTGGGCATTTTCCCAGCCAGTGACTTGACTTCTGAGGTTCCTCTCCACACCCACTTCGTCTCCAGATCCACCCAGCCAGTGCTTGGGGTCTGAGATTCAAATGCTGCTTCCCAGCCTCAAGGCTTTTGGTGGGGGCAGGGCTGCTATTCAGTGTGAGATTAAGTTCAGGTGCTGAGGTGGGGGCAGGGCCACCTCACGGGGCTCAGTTCCCTCAGGGGGTTTATGCAGAGACCTTCAACAATGGATCGGAGCTCCTGCCTGCTTTGGGAGCCCCTGTCTGCTGCTGCCTCTGCTGCTACCTCCCAAGGGGGCCTGAGTTATGCATTTGCCCCACTCCCCTCTCCGGGAGCTGAAAAGACCCTCTCACTGACCTTTGCCACCTGTGGGTGGAGGGACCTGTGAGGCAGCTAGAGATTCCATCCCTGAAGCCCGCTGGGATCTGCTCCTCTTGGTGCCGAGCAGCCAAGGCAGTGCTGGGCTCTGCTCTGGGTCTGGTATGTGACAGACCTTTCGTGTTGGTTTTTCAGGGCTCTCTGGAACAGAAATCTCTGCTCTGTGGTTCTGTGGCTTCTGCTGCTCCAGAATTTGTTGGGAATTCTTCTTTACAGGAAATTTATGGGCTGTGGGTTTCGGAGCTAGCATATGTGTGTCTTTCTACTCTGCCATCTTGGCTTCTCCTGTCATTGCTTTTTTAACCCTTTCAAAAGCCAAAATGTTGTTCTTTTTTGGGGGAGGAAGTTTTAATCATTCCATAAATTTCTTAAGGCGATTGAGGGAAGAAGGGGACAAAAAGCATTTATTAAGTACCTATTATATGCCAAACACTGTGCAAAGTACTTTTTATAAATGTTATCTCATTTGATCCTCACAACAGCCCTGAAAGATAGTTGCTTATTATCCTAATTTCACAGTTGAAGAAACTGAGACAGAGGTTAAATGACTGCACAGGGTCACACAACTAGTAAGCATCAGAGGCTGGATTTGAAATCAGAATTCCTCATTTCATGTGTCCAGAGCTATTAGGTGCCTTTATTACTTGACCCCACATTTCATTAATGTTATAGATTGTTGTTATGAAATATTTTCAAATCTGTGATCATTCATTTTAAAATTCTAAAAGTACAAATATAGATCAGTTCCATTATCAGACAGACATTAGTTGCTTTAAACATATTCTTCCTAAGAAGTTTTGATTGCAGGATGCCAACACATCTCTTCAGACTTCTTAGACACAATTTTCACAGTTATTTTTATGCCTGATGTATCATGCCTAGGGGATATCAAGTTATTTATGGACTATCTTCATCTTTTGATTTGATGTGACCTTCAGGCTCATGCTGAAAGCCTTCAATCTATCTTCCATGTAGTACATTAAGAATTTTACATATCAAGTTCAAATGACATTTGATATTATTGGAAAAAAGATTTCACAGGATGAAGGGGCTGTATAATGTGTTTTGCAGTTGAAAAATATAGCTTGCTCTTATCCATGAACATCAAGTATGTAAGGATTTGTCCATAAAATATTGTCAGTTGATTCATTTTTTGTTTTATTTATTTATTTTAGTCATCAACATGTATTTCCACAAGATTTTGAGTTCCAAATTTTTTTCCATTTCTCCCCTCCTCCCTGCCCCAAGATGAAATGCATTTTAATTATCCCTTCCCCTGTCTGCCCTCCTCTCTTTCACATCTTTCCCTTTCCTATCCCCTTCCCCCTCATTTTCTTGTAGGGCAAGACAGATTTCTATACCACATTGGTTGTACATCTTATTTCCCAGTTGCATGTAAAAATAATTTTTAACATTTGTTTTAAAACTCTCAGCTCCCAAATTCTCTCCTTCTTCCCTCCTGATCCACCCTCAGTGAGAAGGCAAGCAATTGCATATAGGTTATACATGTGTAGTTATACACAACATAGTCATGTTGTAAAAGACTAATTTCCCTCCAACTTATCCTGCACCCCATTTAGTCTATTCTCACCTTTGACTCTGTCCCATTTCAAAAGCATATACTTCTGACTACCCCCTCTCCTGATCTGTCCTCCTTTTCTGTCCTCCCTTTTATCATTTGCCCTTGTCTCCTTTCCCCTCCTTTCTTGTAAGGTAAATTACTCTAAAATTACTTTCTTGTAGGATAAAATTACCAATTGAGTGTGTATGTTATTCCATCCTTAAGTCAAATCCAGTGAAAGTAAGGTTCACTCACTCCCTCCCACTAACCCCTTCTTCCTTTCCATTTTAAAAGCTTTTTCTTCCCTCTTTTTTATAAGAAAATTTACCCTATTCCATCTCCCCCTTTCTCCTCCCAATATTTGCCTCTCTCACCCTTTAATTTTATTTTTTAAATATTACCCCTTCATATTCAACTCATTCTGTGAACTCTGTGTATGAAAATATATATATGTATGTGTGTATGTATATATGTATGTGTGTATTTCTGAGTGTATGTGTGTGTGCATGTGTGTGTGTGTTACAAATATCCTTCCATGTGTAAGCACAAGCAAGGTGGAATTTTTGTTGTTTCCTTTTTAGCATTAAGTTTTCCAAACTCAAGCTATATTGTGAGCATGTGAAAGACTGATCTCCTTTGAATCCTGATAATTCCCAGTTTTCATGTAGGTTTTGTGCATACTGGCTCTGAGCCAATCAGGGGTCAAGTCTTTACTATATATACTGGGAGGCTGTTATTTTGTTTTGGGAGATGTAAGGGTAATTTAAATGGGAAGATCTTTGCCATTCATTAATAGGCCCTTGTGACCTGCTTAAATCACATGGAAGTCTAAATCACCTGTAGTGGGAGGAGCTTGCTGAAAGCATGTAACAGGAAGGGTGGAGCAACAAAAAACAAAGTCATATCATCAAGATTAAACAAAAATATAAAGTTTAGACTCATCAAATAGAAACAATTTTCAGAGTACCACATAGAATCCTTTTCCCAAACCTTTCAGTCCCTTTTCAGTTACCCCCTTTGAGCATTCCTATGTCAATCTAGTAAGAGGTGAATTCCAGAGACACTTCTATTAATTGAACCAAATAGAAATTCTTGCTCTTAGTCTGACCATTTTTCTAATCATTAGGACTTTTGATTTAGAAACTGATTAGACCTCTTCATAAAGGATATAAAAATATTTCAGGACAGGGTATTATTTCTGAATTGAAAATTAAGAGAATAATGATGCAATTTCTCAACCAGATTAGAACAAGAACATCAGATCAAAGCATTGTCCTAATGTAATTGTGTAATATGTGGGGGAATAAAGGGCTAGGGGAGGACATAGTATGCTTAGTATGTATGTACAATATCACTTGGTGCTGATATTATTCTGCTAATCGCATACTTTCAAGTAGAGTACAGTTTTACATGTAAAAACAAATACTTTAGCATTCTGACTTTATGTGGGGTCTATTTTACATATGTGCTGTATATAAATAAGCCATAATTACAGAATTGAGTCAAAGGCTTAATGATAACCAAGAAAAAGAACCATGGTTATTTTTGACAGCTTATTCAATTATTCTAAAATCTAATAAATTGTTTCTTATCACCCTTGAAGTTGTTGGTACAGTTTTTCTTATCCTCTGCCAATATATGTTTTCTTTTAACTTTTTTATAGTTTTGTGAGGTTTTTAAAAATAAAATAAAATAAAAATTTTGAAAGATTTCATTCAAGTACATAGCCATATGATTGGCTTATATGTGGAAGTGTTGCTAGCATTTTCATTTTTTTTGTTGGTAGACACACGATGCCTTCTCTTAAGAAAGACTTGTTCCTCATAAGAAACCGGTTAAGTGCTTTGCTAAGAATTCATATTCAGTGTGAAACACTTGACTCAATAATTATGGTATTTATATGGTCTCTCTCTAATTTTGCAGAGAAGATATAGAGTTTCATTCACCTTCTTTGAGCTGGCTTCTTGTCATTCATTACATTGTTATAAGTCTTCAATTTCTCACTTGATTTGCCTCTCATTATTGATATATTTTATTTCTTATAATCATATAGATGAACAGTAATTTTCCAGGTCCTTCTTCCTTTGGGATGGTCTCCTGCCTTTGAAGTTTTTTCAACTGTTAAATCCTCTGTAATAAAGTTGTCCACTGATAGCAAGTTTTAAAAAAATTACTCTAAGTGATGTGTTGACTTTTTCTATCATCCCCATTACATTCTACATGTTTCTTTCTTGTTGCTTTTAAATGGGCTACATAGGTTCAATTTTTCTACCACATGTACCAGTTAGATATCATATAATCTTTCAATATCTTTCCGCAGATCTTGAATAGCTATTGAAGTTGCTTCTCTTGTGATGCCCTTTGATGCATGTCCTTGAGGTATTGGTTGGTATCTCCACCTTAGTGGTCTTACCATGGTAACTGCTGCCTATATTGCTTTTGAAGCACCAAAATTTTGTCATACTATACTTTCTTTTATATGTTGTGGGACAATATACTTATTCAATGTGATTATAGCAGATATATACTTTAAAAAAAAACCCATTCTCTTTTATTATAATTGGTCTAATACCTGAAGTCATGCCCTTAAATTTAAAATAATTTTGGGGGGATTTCAGTCTAAATATATATTTTTTTTCAAAAAGGTAAATTGTCAAATTTGTCAGAAAGGTAATTGGCTATAAAAAAAGAACTAAAAAACTTGATATTGGGAATAGTGAGCTTTAGCCAGGCTCCACTAAAACCTTAACCTAAGACCTGATGATTGTACATACATGAAGAATAAACTCCAAGGCCAGAAGGCATAGTGAGAATTTAACTACAAGCAGACAGATAGTACTTTGATCTGGTGACCTAGAGAAGGCTACTGTTATAGAACTAGGCAAAGCTTCACTGTGCATTACATAATGCAGCATGGGGATTATTCTCTCTGAATATGATTGCATTTGGATAGAATTTTACAGAATATCTCCAGGATTACTGTGTCCTTTTATGACTCTCAATAGAAGAAAATTAGTTCCATTGCAGTCTCAGAACATTCATTCCAAACTGAATCTGAACTCTGAAGTCCCCAGTACTCCTTAATTACGTACAATTTAAGGTGTTTACATTAAATTAAGATTTTCAGTGACCTTGGGGTCTTTAGTGTTTTTTGAGTCTTTAGATTTTAATAGCAACTTGATTTCATCTCTTGTTTGATCTAATATAAAATTGGGGGAGAAGAATCATTTTTTATGCTTGTCCTGCACTGGTTAGCAGTGTATCATTATGAGCCTCATAGCTAAGGCTACCGTTGATAAGAAAAAGTAGTACAAGGTCCTTGCCTATAGCTGATATATGTTAAGATATGGTATTAGCACATAATTTCCCAGGCCATTTCATGGTCTTTTAATGACTTCTGCTCCAAAGCATTTCCAGCAGATGGGGTAGGTGGGCAAAAAATAAGGATTTATTAATGTTATCCTCTGTGCTAAGAGCTGAGGATGCAAAGAAGAGATGAAAAACAATAAATCCCTTCCCTAAAGAAGCTTGCATTCTAATGGGGGACACAGTGAATGCAAAGGAACTGAAGCAGGGGAGACCCTCATTTTACAGAATGACAAAGTCCAATAACTCTGAAGAACAAATGGGAGGGCAATGAAGTATAGCCAGGCTAATCTCTTTCTGAAATGAAGGGGTACAAGTATATTTTTTCTAATATATGTTACCTTCTTGTATCAGAAAATATAGTAGGATCACTTATTCAGTCAGGATGATTTCTGAAGCAGAAACAATCTGCAAGCCTATGCTCTCTAGCAGTTTCTTAGATTCAGAGGAATAATGTCATCACACTTTCCAGGGTGCTAACCTAATCAATGGTGTCAAGAGATTCCAATTGGCCAGCATTTCAGCATTCCTGTCAAGTCTTCCCAGGCTCTGTAGTGGTCACAGGGTATATGCGGTGTCCTTGTTGTGCAGCACTCTGCCTGGCATTCCCTTCCTTTTCTATTGCTGTGGGGCTAAGAATAGCCATACCCATGAGATAATGAGAGAATCTAGCTTTCTGTGGTATCACAGACCTTTGTAAAAGCATAAAAATATAGGACTTTTGTTTGCAAAAAAGAGGCCTGAGAGTAGATAAGGAAAGACTGAGAATATACATTTTCTGTTCGTGATGAAACAATATAAAGGTTTAATAGAGGAAACTCTGTAAAACAGAGAATATAGTGAGTCTGTGGATAATTTGCTTAAGAATCTTAGAAACATAGAAACAGTTATAGGGTGAAGGTGTGATGTTTGTTTTCTGGAAAGAATAATTGAGTATGGTTTTACATTTAAAAAAAAATGTAGCTAATTCTAACTATTCCTGCAGCAAACTCTCTAGGAGAAGTAGGAGAAGGGGTGGTGTAGGCAGGAAGTGCCCCTAGCATAGAAGACAGTGCCTATCATGGCACAGGTGTGTGAGGGTACAGGGGAGACGTTATTTTCATATGAGTTAGGAAGGAAGTGGGATCTGGAAGAGGGGTGCCATGATGATTCACCCAGAGAAATGAAAACTTGGGGACAAGGATAGAAGGAAGAGCATGTCCTGGAAAGGTAACACTCTGTTTACCACCTACCACATTGGCATACTGGGTTTAATCTTTGTTTACTATAGGCTAATTACAACTCTGATTCAAATTCTAGTCATGGAAACATGAAGGAGTGCCAGAAAGAGAAAGGGATGAGGAGGTGAAATGATAAGCCATCTTTAAGTAAAGAGCTCTAATTCTAGCTGTGCATTATGATCTATGAGATAAATGCCATAAACCTTGATGTTAATATCCTGCTCTTAAGCAGCTAAGTGGCTGCAGTGATTAGAGTATGGAGTCTGGAGTCAGGAAGATCTAAATGCAAATCAAGCCTCAGACACTAGTTACATGACTCAGGAAAAGTGACTTTACTTCTGTCTGCCTTAGTTTTCTTTTCTATGAAAAGGAATCTATTCTTTATTCTAATAGAACCTGATTTTGAGGTCTGTTGGGAGGACCAAATAAGTTAATATTTGGAAAGACCTTAGTCTAGCTCATGACACATAGTAGCTGCTTAATAAATATACCCGCCCCTTCCTTCCACTACTGTGAAGTAGAAATAATAACAAAGGGAGAGCTACCATGATAGGGAATTAAGATCATATTCTTTCTCCTGACACAGAGATTAATCTTGATTTTCTGAACTCCTTTTTGGGGGTAGAAATTTCCAGATAATAAATAGGAAACTTTTTTTAAGGTATGCAAAAAGGTGCATATGTGAATGATCATTAAGAGACTCACCATCAAGAAGTAGAAGATGAATAAAGTGAAAGTTAGGGCAGAAGTTGCTCTCTGTCCTCTATTATGCTTCCTATCAAGGCAAATTTATAGTACCAGGACTTGTAGATGACTGGAAAATGGTTACATCTAGTTAAAAAATTAGTTAAAGGAGCAGTGGTCAAACAGTAGGGAGAGTGCTAAGAAAGAGCAAAAGACTAGAAGTCAGGAACCTTTGGGGAACTGAGGAATACTTATTTTTTTTGCTTTTATTTATGGTAAGACAATAAAATTCTAGTCCAGATAAGTGTAATAAAATAATTCCTGTTGGCTTGACCTCACTAAAATATATATTTCACAACTTGTCATTTAAACTAAATTAGTAAAGTACCAACCTAATTTAAAAAAAAAGAGAAGCCTTCATATGTGTGTTTTATATCCCTGATTTGTTGTAATATAGGTTATTTTCTAAGAGTAGACTAGAATGTAATTGTTTGCTCTTTGCTTTCTTTACTTGCTTCACTATATCAATTCACTCAATACTTATGTAGTAAGCAAACTACTATGTGCAAGGGATGTTCTGTTTTAAATGCCAGTTTGTTCATTGCCCATAGTAACAATTGGTAAACACTGATTGTGTAGAATAAAAGCCATTAATTTTCTTCTAGTTGCTTATAAACAATAACATAAAGCTCAGCACAGCTGATTTCAGAAAATCACTGGATAGTCTCAAATAAATAATTACATAGAAAATTATTTTCCTTCCTTCCTAGCAATAAAAGAACAACATGAGACCCATTCTTGATCCAGGCTACATGAATGACAGAACAAGTAAAGCCATTAAAACAAGATACTTTCGATCATCATTGTGAAAGATTTCTAAAGGTTACTTAAAAGCTTATCTTCAGTAAGTCTAAAATGAAATTTCATTTTTTATATTAGAAACAACTTATCCAATTCAATAAAGATTTGTTACGAAAGCATTTGTTTAAAATTATGTCTAGTGACTTCCAGTAGTGGAGCCAAGATGGTGGAGTAGAGGAAACACTGAAACAACCTTTCCCAACATTATTCTCCAAACAAATCTAAAATTATGTCTCAAATCGAATTCTGGAGTGGCAGAGTCAAGAGAATGTGAAGGTAAGGCACTCTGCTAGGCAAGTAGTTAGCAGACTAACCAAGACTAACCAAGACAATTGAGGTGGTTGGAAATGTGGGAATTGAATGAACCTCACTGACTCACAGTCTTGTGTTTCAATTTTGGATCTAGTTCTGTTCTGTTTCCATTCAACTATTCATCTAATTCAATTTCTATCTTGTGAGAAAAGATTTAATTATGAATATTGTGAGAAAACTTTATTGCATTGTTTGAGCTTTACTTTGTGTGGCTGGCAAGCTGGAGCACCTCTAACTGTTGCTTAGAGACTCTTAGTATCTAGGTTATGCTGACCAAAAATCCAGTCAGATCCAAAGACTGACACAAGAAGTTTCATATACACATACACACACACACACACACACACACACACACAATTGTACATCTCAAGCATTGTCTCTGTATTAGTTAATCAGATACTGTTTCCATGTTCCTTTGATTGAATGCAGACACTTGGAAAGATACCTCTGTTTCTGATTGCAGGGAATTCCATCTGCTTGCTCTCCTCCCAACTTGGAAAATCCCTGATCTTTCTTCCAATTAGAAATCAGATTACCTAACCTTGTATCCTAGCTTACATGTTGCTTATTGTTTGCTTTTATTGCATGAAAATGTATTTTCCCCTTTGTTCAGGGTCCAGGGCCAAGCTGAGGAGACCTGGTCCTGATTTATTATTCAGTTGCCATGCATTGCTTAATAAATCAATGAGCTCAGAAGCATATTATCTTTGTTTCTCTGGTTATTTCATAGTTCACCTATCGCAGGAGAGATCTGTGACATGGGAGTAGAGGCTGGATTGGAACCCATTGTAGGATGAAACACCAGTGGTGGAGTAGGTGGTAGCAATAGAAGCAGTGGCAGATCTGGGAACCCTCAGACTTGAGACAGTAAGGGGACCTGGCAATAAAACAGAAAGTGATCACAAGAGATTACTGTGCCAGCACTGGACAAAGGACTAGGAACTGTCTGACATATCCATTGCCTATGCACACTTCTGGATCATAGTTCAAAGGTGGAGAGAAGCACTTTTGAGCAAAACGAAGCAGTATAAAATTCAATAACAAGGAATCAGAGGCTCCAAGGTACAATATTACTTATACTTCTAAGGGAAGAGTTTCTTGAGGAGCAGTGTTACTTCTTGTTCCAAAGAAACCAGGACCCTGAGGAGCATCACTTCCAGTCCCAAGGGATCAGGGACACTAAGAATCAGTATTGATTGCAATTGCAAAAGATCAGGGCCCCCTCCTTGAGAAGGACCAGAGTGTAGACCAGGAGAGAATGACCATAACTCTCCCCAGATGGAAGCACCTCAAACTTCTAAACTTCCCAAACTAGCTTTGAAAACAGTAGTGGGAAAAACCCTAAGTTCAAGACAGTACCTCTCATTGCCATGCTGAAAACAGAGTCCAACTTTAATATAAATTTGAAGTCAAGAAATTGACTATAAAAATGTGTAAATTTAAAAAAAGAACCTAACCACAGAAATACTATAGTGACAGAGAAGATCAAGACACAATTTCAGAAGACGTCGATGTCGGAACAGCTGCAAACAAAACCTCCAGGGGGTGAAGGGACATGAATTGGATATTAGTCCAACAAGAATTTTTGGAAGAGCTAAAAAAATTATTTTTCAAAGCAAATAGGAAGGAAGGTAGAGGAAAAATGAGGTAAAAAAATGACAAGGAAATAAAAGTGTGAAAAGATTATTAACAGCTTGACAAAAAAGGCACAGTAATACCAAAGAAAATAACACTTTAAAATTATTTAAATTTAAAATTTAAATTTAAAATTAAGGAGCACCCAGAATGTTCATGAAACATCTACAGGGGTGCAGAACCTGTCGCCTTGAGGCCACATGTGGCCCTCTAGATCCTCAAGTGCAGTCCTTTGACTGAATACAAATTTCACAGAACAAATCCCTGGTATAGACAGTCACTGCATTTGAGGAGAATGAAGTTTAGGAGGAAAAAGGAGACATATATGAAACAATCAGTGAAAAATAGAGGAGGACATAGTTTATGAAAAGTTACCAAATAAAGGGGGCATCTGAGATAATATTAATAACTACACTCTGTATGGTTAAGTTCTCATCTATGTACGATCTTAACATTTCTGGTTTATACTTGGATAAGATATATATTTGATGAATGAATGAGAACGTGACCAATAGGATTTTATCTCAGCAGAACAAATCTTTTTAATAATGCACTGATCAATGTAAAGAATATGGAGTCTTGGTGCTTCTATATTTTGTTGATTAAAACAGCAGTAGCAAACATTAGACTCCAGAGTGCAAAATACAGCTTTGGCAAGCTCTCTTTGAAGAAGTCATCTCTCATGCATATTTAACAGTTAAAAAACCTGAACTTGGACCTGAGAGGTTATGACTCTGAAATTTTTCCCTCTGTGTCTTACCTCTGAACCACTGCACATGGCCCCAAGTTTAATGATAAGAGAGCTCAACCACCTAAAAAGGGTCAGATGCTTTTGTTTTCACTCTTTGATTTGTTATATACCTACCTCAGGGCACAGGGGAAAAACAATTATTTCAAGCTTATTTTATTTCAAATTCAGGGTTTCCCCAAAACATGAAAATCAAAAGGTATTAAATATGTCATTTAAATCAAATATGGGACAATTGCTTACTTTCTCTGGATAAAAGAAATTCATGATACATGCAAGATCCACAAATCTGCGTTGACATTTAAAGTAGTATTTTAAAACAATTTTTAATGTTCTCTTGGGAGACTGAGACTTGAATTCATCAAACTTTTGAGCATTCTATAAGACTGCTGAAAAATGCGTTATTAAATTTTTGCACCTCTCTGAATTCTTCAAAAAATTCTCTCCAAGACCTTTTTGTCCAGGGGTTGAGTTCCTCCTCTTTTTGTTTATATTTCCTTCCAAATGGAACTACTTCTACTGCCAGTCAACACTGAACAATTGACAGGACTATCTCCAACTTAGATATATTTACCTCAAGATATTCAATATTCATTTACTTTTGCTCAAGGGGAGAATACAAATTAGAATAGGTAGGAAGTTCAGGTTCAAATTGGTCTAGTTGAGTTTTCACTACTCTAGCTGCCATATGGAGAGAAGTTATCATATTTCTGAGATGGACTGAAGGTATCCTCTTGACCCAATCCATCACTTAAAAATTCTTTGCAAAGGGCCCTGGAGAAGTGAAAGAAGAGAGAAAGTCAGATGCTATCTTTCCATTTTAAATTGCTATAGCACCACAGTCTAGGTCAAGTGGTTAGGGGTAGAACTTGGCACTATCTAGGGTTTACTGTTTATATAAAACCTCCAAGTCCTTTAAATAAGGAGCCATCCCATGTGGTTGGCCAGGAGCAGACAAAAAGTTTTATGCTTTCTCCAATTCCATATACAAGATTCCACAACAGATGTAACCATGGAAATCAAGGTTCCCTTTTCTGCTGGATATTAACATCCAGAGAAGATTAAGATAGTTACATGCTTCACACCATGGCCATCTCCTCAGAAACCAATATGCCAATGAAAGCAAATCTTCTTCATTATCATTACCCCTGCTTTCCAGTTATGGAACCATAATTGAGTCGATGATGTTATTGCTCCTAGAAACGATGTATCAATCTGATACCCTATTGTTCCTCTCACCAACTCTGTGTCATTCCAAACCAAAATTTTCCCTATTAAAATGTGAGCTTGATGCTAGGAGTGAGGGAGAGGAGGACCATGATACCTTTTATATTTGTATCTTCAGAAAGTAGCACAACACTTGGCATATAAAATGTGTTTAATAAAAATTTGCAATTAATCAATCCATTAATTCATAAATTCTGCAAAAGTGATTGTCAATGTCATGGAAGATACCTCAATAATTTCAGAATAGAAAAGTGTTTCTCTACCAGTAACAGATGCAGAAAACATTGCTATGATTTAATCAAATTCCACCATACTGCATATATAACCTCTTGGTGACACATACACATACACACATATTATATCATTACATATTCTGATATATTCTAATGGAGGAGTTTCTCGCACTAGAAAACATAAGTACATCTAGAACAGCAAATGATGGTTAGCTATATGTTTGAAACTGCCAACTTGATACTGAGAAAAGAACAGTGGCCCTAGAATCAAAAAACTTGGGTTTAAATCTTACCTCTGGCAGTAAACTACGTTCCCTTGAGTAAATCACTTGATTTCCTAGAATCTTAGTTGCTTGATCTGTAAAATGAAGAAGTTGGATTTCATGGCCTTTGAAGATCCTCCTATCTCTAAAATTATGAAATTTAGAGAATCACAGGGGTCAGTGTCTTTATGAAGGTCATGTTTGCATGAGGTCTTGCAGTATGGGTAAACTTTGGAAGACAATCAAAACTATCCCCAGGAGCAGTTTGAATAAAGGATTGGAGGGGGTGGTGAGCATAGAAAGTATTTCTAGGAATTGGGTGTGGCATTGAATGATTTTGTTTTCGATCAACACAAAATGACTCTTAAAGCATACAGTTATTGCTTTCTAAAAATCAACAAGACCTGCATCTCAATATATCATTGCAAATCTTAGAGTTAAAATCACTTTCATAATTAATAGTTTAGTAAAAGCTTGTTTTAACACTAGAATAGTTCATTACTAAAACATGCATTTATTTGAAGGTAAGGAAAATGGGATACTCCCAGCTTTTAAATTTCTTGAAAGTGATCCCTCCGGCAGAATTTCTCCATATACTTGCTAAAGATGCAACGTATGGTAAAAATGCATGGTAAAACTCATTAATTCTGACCTTGTTAGGCCAAAATTGTGATATAATTTGAGCCAAATTGTATTTGTTTTCATGAGTTACAAAAAGTATTCTATCCAGCAAATTAATTGTATAAATGAAGGTGATGGAAAGAGGTCTGCAGGTTTAAGGAGGAGAAAAGAAAACAATACTTTTGATGATTTTGGTATTGACTTATAAAGGATGATTTTAGCAATTGAAAATTACTCTTATGTGCTCATTAAGAACCTATACTTTGGAATATTTACTTCAGGTTACCACATGTATCTAGGAAAGGAGAAGAGGAAGAGAACAAGTATTTATTAATCTACTATTTGCCTGTCACTGGCTAAGCACAGAAAAAATATTATCTCATTTGATCTTTGCAACAATCTTTGGAGGATGGTTAGGAGGTATTATCATCCTTATTTTATAGATAAGGAAACTGAGGTAGACAGCTTTATGGATCCATATAGCTAGTAAGCATTTAAGGAGAAATTGAGGTCTTCCCCAAATTCTGATTCTCTAATCACTGTACCATGTAGTTGCCTATTAATATATTAGTAATGGGTTAATTTTTAAAAATTTAAATCCATAAAATACTTCATTATGTATCCAATAATTTAAATATTCTAATTCTTATCGTCTTCCATCTATTTTAGTCAGAAGTAACTTCATTGTACCTTAGTATTTTTATTGTGAAATATTCCATAGAAATGAATGCATTTTTATTATTCCTAATAATACTGAAACATGACTACATAAAAAAGCCCACAGTATAAATTATGCATTTAGCATTAATTAATTTTAAATTGAAATTAAAGTTCAAGCATCTCACATAAAATATTGATTGTTACAAGTGGAACATTAACTTATACTTTAGTTCTTTGAAATGAGGTTTTAAAAATAATTTTTCTTTTTTCAGATATTCTACTTATGATTTCTGCATATATCAAAATTCATTGTAAAGAAATTAAGTCATAATTGTTCAAGCACATTGATTTCCCTACTTTCCTCTTTGAAAAGTATTAAATATAACTAGTGTCCTTGCCTAAATTCCTTGATCACAAAAATTATCTATGCTTAATCATATTCTAAGCAGATAGCGTCCTGGTCTAAAATCCCTAAGTATATTTTTATCAATGACTTGATTAGTTTATGTGACAGAAGCTTGTATATGTTAACCAAATTACACCTGGAAGTCTTTTTCTTTAACTGATATTAAGAAACCCAGATCAGAGTTTCCTCAGAGATGGGAATTAATAAATCTTAGATTTAATGTTCTTTTTTAAAATTTATTTATTTTAGCTTTTAACAATGACTTCCACAAGATTTTGAGTTCCAAATTTTCTCCCTATCACTGCTCTTCCCCCTTCCCATGGCACCATGTATTCTGATTACCCATTCCCCCAATATTTCCTTCCTTCTATCACTTCCCCCTTTCTTTTATCCCCTTCCCCTTTTACTAACCTAAGCTAGATTTCTATATCCCATTGCCTGTGCATCTTATTTCCCAATCTTTTTTTAAACTTTGACTTCCAAATTCTCTCCTTTTTTCCCTTCTCACCCACCCTCATTGAGAAGGCAAATAATTTGATATAGGCTGGACATGTGTAGTCATTCAAAACACTTTCATAATCGTCATGTTGTAAGAGACTAACTATATTTACCTCCATCCTATCCTGCTCCCCCATTTATTCTATTCTTTCCTTTGATCAAAAGTAGTTTTGCTTCTGATTACCCCTCCACAAATCTGTCATCTTTTCTATCACAACCCCTTTTCTTGGCCCCCTTCTTTCTGGTTGGGTAAGATAGATTTCCATATCCAACTGAGTGTGTATGTTATTCCCTCCTTAAAGCAAATCTAATGACAGTAAGCTTCATTCATTCCCTTTCACCTATCCCTTCTTCCCCTCCACTGTAAAAACTTTTTCTCACCTCTTTTATGTGAGATAATCTATCCCATTCTGCCTCTCCCTTTCTCCTTTTCCCAGTACATTCCTCTCTCACCCTTTATTTTATTTTTTGATATCATTGCTTCATATTCAACTTGTCCTGTGCTCTCTGTCTATATATGTTCCCTCCAACTACCTTAATGCTGAGAAAGGTCCTATGGGTTACAAAAATCATCTTGCCATGCAGGGATGTAAATAGTTCAACTTTAATGAGTCCCTTATCATTTCTTTTTCCTAATTACCTTTTCGTGCTTCTCTTGAGTCTTCCATTTGAAAGTCAATTGTTTCATTTAGTTCTGGTTTTTCAAGAATGTATTAAATTCCTCTACATCATCGAATGTCAATTCCCCTCCCCATTAATTACACTCACTTTTCCTGTGTACATAACCCTTGGTTTTAATCGTAGATACTTTGACCCTTGAAACATCCTATCTCTAGCCCTCTGATTCCTCAATGTAGAAACTGCTAAATCTTGTGCTATTCTGATTGTGCTTCCACAGTATTGGAATTGTTTCTTTCTGGCTGTTTGCAATGTTTTGTCCTTGATCCAGGAACTCTGGAATTTGACTGTAATATTCAAACTCCTTTAAATATGTAAAACTCCTTTAGGAATCTCAGGAGGTGATCAACGAATTCTTTCAATTTCTATTTTACACTCTGGTTCTTGAATATCAGGGAAATTTTCTTTGATAATTACTTGACAAATGATGTCTAGGCTCTTCTTTTTGATCATGGCTTTCAGGTAGTGCAATAATTTAAAAATGATCTCTCCTGGATCTATTTTCCAGGTCAGTGTTTTTTCTGATGGAATATTAGAATACAAGGCATTGCTTTCTACTTTTTTCATTCTTTTGGTTCTGTTTTATAATTTCTTGCTTTCTCATAAAGTTATTAGCTTCCATTTGCTCCATTCTAGTATTTAAGGAATCATATTCTTCAGTGAGCTTTTGAACCTCCTTTTCCATTTGGTCAGTTAAGCTTTTTCAGGCATTCTTCTCTTTATTGCCTTTTTTGGCCTCTTTTGCCATTTCATCTGGTCTACTTTTAAGGTGTTATTTTATTCAGTGTTTTTTAGGGGGTCTCTTTTATCAAGCCATTGACTTGTTTTCCATGATATTCTTGTATCATTTTCATTTCTCTTCCCATTTTTCCTCTACTTCTCTTAGTTGATTTTCAAAATCCCTTTTTGAGATCTTCAGTGGCATGAAACCAATTCATATTTCCTTGGAGTTTTTGATGGAAGTACTTTAACTTTGTTGTTTTATGGGTGTATGTTTTAATCTTTATTCTCATCAAAGTAAGATTATACAGTCTGAATTTTTCCCCCACTGATTGGTCATTTTTCCAGCCAATTACTTGACATTTTAAACTCTTTGTTAACCTAGGGCTCTGCTTCCAGGGTGTAGGACTCACTGTCTCAAGCTTCAGGATATTTTTTTGCAGTTATTTTCAGATATACTTCTATGGATCTGTAAGTTTTCATTTCTTCCAAGGTGATATGATCTAAGCAGAGGTGTTTATCCCTCTCCTGACCTGTTCTCTGGTCTGTGAGTAACTACAGGCATTATTTTCTGCCCTAGAATTGTAAAGAGGGTTCCCTTTTCACTGCTGCTACAAGCTCTGTTATGCCAGTGCTCATTTTTTCCCCAAACTGCCACCCAGCACTGTGAACCAGAGCCAAGAAAGGACAAAGCAACAGAATCTTGTTGTAGTGTCAGCAAAGAGATCCCTGTAATCTCCTTCTAATCAGTTTTTTGATCCCCTCACTGTTTGTGAGCTGAGAGCTCTGGAAGTAGCTGCTGTTGCTACTGTTGCTTCAGCCATTGCCACCACCCTAGCATTGCATTGGAGTTGGAGCTGTGGTGGGGCCAGGGTTGGTCTGTGCTCCTCTCTCATTCTGGTCCAATAGACCTTTCCTACTGACCTTATAAGTTGTCTTTGGTGTTTGTGGGTTGAGAAGTCAGGAAACTGCTTCAGCTAACGCTGATTCAGTCCCCTGTGTGTTCCAGGTTGCCGGGGCCTGGTCTCTGCCACTACACCTGCACTCCTCTACCTGTCTGGTGCAACAGAAATTTCCTGTGAACCATACAGGTTATATTGGGTCAAAGATTTGTGTCACTTTGTCTTTTTATGGGTTCTTCTGGTCTAGAATTTGTTCAGAGTCATTTTTACAGGTATTTGGAGGTGCTTGGGGAAGAGCTCAAGTCAGTCCCTGCTTTTATTCCACCATCTTGGCTTAGTATTCTTAAACTAAGTTGTTTTCCTTGGACATATCAAATAGTCAACTGTTCTTTTTCAAAATATTCTTATACTTTTGCCATACGAATAACACAAGAGTACAGAACTGAGTCAAATGTTCTGTGACAATTGCCAAATAAAATATAAATAGTAGCTGTGGTGGCAGTGTTGGGGGTGTTGGTGGTGATTATGGTGGTGGTGGTAGTAGGAGCAGAAGTAGTAGGAGGAGGAATAATAGTAGTAGGTTATAAATAAATCATAGAGAAGCTTGACATCTTATGAAATAGATTGGTCTTAATTTGATGGTGTTACACCAGAAGATTTTGACTGTGTAATCACCCTATCTAATCCTGTCTGCTTTAGGAACAATGGACAACATGTAGGCTATGTTAGATATTTCCTCCCTGCTGTACAGATTCTTAGATCTGCTTTTCTAAAAGGAAAGACAACTTTTGAAGGGGTCAACCATCACTTTAATCAAGCACATGCATCATTCATTTAGTTCAAGGGAAAAAGTCAGCACTCTGAACTTCAAAGAAAATACAGAGAAATACAGATCAACAGATATGGCTTACAAGTGTCTGACATAAGGAATACATATATCACAAATCAACAGACAGATCCAAATGTCTAACCATTACATACATACATAATTATCAGAAAGGAAGCATCAGCAACTGGGTTCTCAGACCTTGAGGGATGCTTAGCAGCTTCCCAGAGTCTCATCTGTCCAAACAAACACTTCCAAAAACTAAGCACCTAAGTAAAACCTCATCCTCAGAGTATTTATACAGTTTTAGAGTCAGAGAGCATCATAATCCTTGAGAACAAATGCCTCATTAAAAAATTAACAAAAAGTGTGGACCTTCCTACAGATCTTCCCAGGCCCATTAATGGGTTGGGAAGATCTTATTTAATCACATTAAAATAGTTAACAATACAAATACATATACTATTTCTAGCTAAGGAAACTCTTATTTTTGTACTTTGCTCCTAGTAAAGACTCTTGGATGATAAAGGCAAGATTCAATCAGAGGCACTTGATTATACTAAAACAAAAATAGCAAAAGATCCTACTTTGTTTGCCATTACACCTGAAAACACACACACACACACACACACACACACACACACACAAGTGTATGTATGTATGAATATGACAACTCTTAGTATTCTGAGGGTAACTCTACATGAAAGCAAATAGTTCTTTTCTGTTACAACCCCTTCTCTATTTGGTTCAATTTTGTCTCCTATTTCCTGAATCATTTACTAAGTATCTCTAGAACGGAGTGTACACATTCATATACTGTTTCTCTTTTTCCAGTCAATTCTCTTACCTTTGTAGCATGACCATGAAGCCTCCAGTTTCTCAGGGCAGCCTGATTCCCTGTAGAGTTTTTAATATCTCAGTGCCATGTCCTTGATTTAAGATTAAGGCAAAACATCCCCCTATTTCATGACACCTATTCTGGTTTCCACTTTGTTTTCTCCCTGTATTTACATGTTCTTCTTCAGTTTTTTGCAGTTTACCTGCTCACCTATCTGATATAATATATATTTGGGACAGACAAATTATTTCCCTAGTCTCTCAAAGAGCAAAGAATGGGGAAAGGGATTAATGTTTAATCATTGCTACTAAACATATTTTGTTTAATAAACTTGAAGCAATTTTGCTGGGTTTTTTTGGTTGGATAAGTCCTATCTTGAAGAGGATAGCAGCCTCTTCTCACTTTGGTAGAATCTTCATGATTTGCAATAATCAAAAAAGCAAAAGAAAAGCAAACACAACAGGTAAACAAAAAAGAAAAGAAAAACTCAAGAAACAAGCAGCAATGAAAATTCATCATCTTATGGCCAACCTTGTGATTTTGCACCTCTCTGATATCATCATTGTTTGGAGACATGGGAGATAGAGCGGGTCTTAGAAGTCAACTAGTCCAACTTTCTCATTTGATAGGTTGGAAAAATTAGGTCCAGTTAGGGGCTCAAATAGTAAATAACTTTGTAGTTGATTGATGGTAATAAACCTGAAGACTTTCTAGCTAGCTAGGACATGCAAGAATCTACAGCCTACAAGAGCTCAAGGTGACCTTGTGCCATAATGAGATAAAAAAGTAGTGAAGAATTTTATGATGGTAAAATTAGCAAAATCTACTAATAGCCAAGTTTTTTGAAATTATTTTAACATCAATTTTCAACATACTTAATGCTTTAATTTTGAAGGTGAGTGGGGTATGGTATAAAGTAGAAAGCTAGACTCATCACTGTATCTGTGCAGTACAGGGAGTTCCTTAATGAATGTCCTCTAGACTAATTTTTAAAAATAGATGATTTCCTTTTATTCCCAAACTATAAAAAAAAAAACAAAGTGCACCAAAGGAGCTTTGATAGCTAAGAATTTTTTAAATTATTACTACCAGCAGAAGTGATTATGTATTTTAAAATTCTGCTACTAATGAAAAGAGCTAAATTCATCAAATTCATTCATAGACACAGTCTGTCTAATGCATATATAATCCTGACAGGCAATTTTGCACACAATGAAGTTCCCCTTCTGCTTTTTGTATATGATAACATGTAATCTATATAAACCTATTCAAATTCAATTACATTGTTTCATTCCTCAACATTATTTGACTTTTTGATACCTGTCATTTATATTTTATAAGCAGACAAAATATTTCTTTGCTATGTTATTATTCATTCAAGTTTGAAATAACTGAAATATTAGAATCATCCCAGAATACAGTGTGCTAACTTCTGTTTAATTGCTGTCCTGAATTACCATGAATGAATGAAACTACAGTAAATGGTATGCTGAAAGGCAGAGTTTCAACTTACAAATATGCAGTGTAGGTGGTTGCTGCAGTGCTCTACTTGGTTAGATACCAAGAAAACCCTCAAAATATCTTCCATAATCATCTGCCAAAATTCTGCCATGGAAGATTTATTTCTCCCACGATTTTTTGAAAAGGGAGATGCTCCTGACATGTCTAATGCAATAGTTAATTCAACATTTACACATTACTATGAATTTAAATTTATTAGATCATTTTCTTCTCTCTATGAGAAAGCAGTGGCTAGTGTACACAGGAGATTCTAAGCTTTGAATTGAGGTCAGAGGGGGATAATTTGGGAGAGTAAAACAATATTTCAGGAACATTGGACAGAATGATGTTCTATGTTGGGAAGAATAAGGCAAGCCATAGGGAATGAAGTCAGCATGATGCCACATTTTCCAAGAAGCATCCTGATTCTCTAATGTTACAAACTGAAACTCAGTAACAGCTAATGATCCAGTGAATAGGGGCTTGTGGAAATGAAAAGAGGTCAGAAATACAAAATGATATATTAATAAAATAGAAATTATGAATATAAGATAATACGTGTTTTAGGGGGGCTGGAGGTGTGGGTGCATATGTATATAGGTGTTTGGTACCAGCAAGAGACATGTCTATAGGAAATAATGGAGTGTCATAGAAGGCTGAAATATAAGAAGGGATGATAGGACAATATTAACTGCACTGCTTTTTATCAGGGCTATTTGCTGATATTCCCTATATTCACTCTATTCCCCAATCAGCTAGCTGAGGCTAGAAGTTGCTTGTCAGTCTGATGACAGGAAAGTACTAACTTTTATGACTTCCAGGTTGTATGGGATGCCAATCCCATGATTTGAGCTGAGCCAAGATACTGAGTCCATAGTTTCCATATCTTCATCTAGATGAGATTGGCCCTATTTGAAACTCATCAAGCATCATGAGGAAAACTCTGTGGTATTAAATTTCCTACTATGACCACTCATAGAGAAAGCAGTCAGGGAGGACTATAAACATTCAATATGTATATTTCATAAAACTCCTGAGATTGGATCACTTTAAAATCTGGGAACTTCTTGACTCCCTGCTTCTTGGCAGATAATATATTATTAATTATTTTCTTATAATTACCTACTATTTGTTTGCTTAGCAGTTTATGTCAAGTAAAAGGACTGTATTGTTAGGTATACAGTTAACTACATAATTAAGCTTGTTTTGTCTGTTTCTGTGAAGAGTAGATTCCACTATATACCTCATGACTAATACTGTATCAGATCGAAGATGAGATTTCTCAGTGGTATAGATTGTCAGGAGCTGTTCAGACTGGACAAATATCCAACTTACACATGTCTTAACAATAAATTAGAAGCAGATTTGACATCTATCAGATAAGACATCAACAAGAATTTGCTAAGCCTCAACTATGTGCTAGGCACCAGGGATGCAAAGACAAAATTCTTAACTTCAAAGAATTTGCACCATATTTGCAGAGATAGTATGTACACATCTAGGGGGAGATGGATCATTTTTCTCACAAACTTTAAGGAAAATAGATTTCTCTTTGGAACCTGGGTTGGAGGGACAGGAAGAGATAGGATGAGGAAAGAGACTTAGAAGTAGAAAAAATTCTTTATTTTTCCTGAAGTTTTCTTCCCCTTACTCCAATATCCTTTATATGATATCGTGGAAAGAATTTTCACTAAATTTAACCCATCTTAGGTTCAAATTCTGACTCTATCAGTTAACCCTTATTAGCTATGGTTTCCTTATATGTAAAATTGGGGGATTGAATCTCATGATATCAAAAATTCTATGAAATAGGATGGGAATGCAAGTTTGTTCCAATTCAATATCACTAAGAAAGATCACCACAGCACTCCTCACTATCTTAGGGGTCTTTGCATCTCCAAGTTTTATATTACCCTAAGTTACAACATCATTCTTTCCTACTTTCATTTCCCCTATTATGTCTTCTTTCCCCTATTATATCCTTCTTATGACTAAGAAGGAAGAAAGACAGTTACCTATACATCACCATTCTATATCTAACCCTTTTAATATTCAGATCTTTGTGTCTTAGAACACATTTTCTTGTACATGACAGAAAAGTAATATAATAAAATGCTTGAAATCATTATTTTTAGACTTTGGACTTTTCCCTCTACCTTCGTGATGCCAGATTAATAACAGTATCATACTTGGTTGCTGCTCTCTCTGTGTAAATTTATTATTGAACTGAAGTTCAGACAAAGACTACGAAGAAAACGTTAGTCTCAATGTTGCCTTTCTGCCTTGATGCATTACAAATAATATGTCCATACATGCACAACATACTCTAAATTGCACGCTGACCTGTATTAATGACTTAGCTATTTTTTCCCTAGAGTTTACCATGATGTCAGTGTTTATCTGAATTATCAACTTCATAATTTTTAATCAAATTATCTCTCTTTGATTACGGAGATCATTTCAATGTCAACTGAGGTTCTTGTGTTCTACAGGAATTTTTCTTAGATTTTGTTCTTTCATTCCTCCAGCATATTTCTTGCCCAATGTTTCACCCTGCTGAGAAGGCCACCCTGAGTTTTTCAAGGCTTTAACAAATGGGCAAAAGCTCTGGTATTTCTCCTCCAAATTGAGGTTTCTGGTTTGGGTTTATTAGATAGATTATATCTCATTCAAGACCCAGCCTCACTAAATTTGGTGAATATAATCACCCAAAAGTTGATGATCAGAAGATGAGGAATATTTTTTTCTGAACAGAGCAAATTATGAATCAAAATATGTGATTACTAAATAAATGGAAACATTTGTAATATGAATCAAAAATATTTCTGAATAAGTCAGAAAAAATGATGAAATAGTCCTTATTACTAAGTAATAAATGAGACTACAATTATAGGCCTAAAACATCCTATCTGAAATCCATATATGAATTATTAAAGTGAATATTTTCATTGCAAATTGGTTTGGAAACTGCTATGTGTCTGAGTCAAGCAGAATAATATAATCTCATAATTGTGTTCTAGCTATTAAACTTTAATTTTCAAAAGTCAGCATAACTTTTTACTGCTGCCAAGGAACAGGCTCTATTGTTTGCTGGCCATGGTAAGACTCTCTTACTAAATAGATAGAGTCCTTTACCTATGAAGAATACCAGGGATACTTGGCAGTCCAGAAAGCCAGACATGTTTGGATGATTTCCCAAGCTTGGACATTTCTGCACAGGGAGCTGTCTACTTTGTACTTGTAATATCTTGTGACAGCAGGAGCTGTCTTCAACAAAATACATCATCTTCACAATAATACCAGTTACCTGTATCACCCCTCTCAGAGACTAGAAAGAATGTTGGATGTCCAAGAATTGAACAGAGAGTATTGATGTTTTCATCTATAGCATTTTGTGTTTTCACTAGTCCAAGGACAACAACAAATTCCAGTTTGACATTGTTGAGAGGAGGAACAGAAATTTCATCTTGAGTGAAAAAATAATGGAAATACTGAAATGAGGTCAGCCTTATTGCCATTGTCCTTATGCTGAATTTTGCTATATGGAATGAATTATAAGGTTTGCTTCTTCCCAATGACAGGGAACTCAGTCATGGGAGCCAGAGATGACTATTGCAAAACTTTCCAGTGCCCATCTGTGATGCAGGACTAAGGTTAATTTGTAAGATTCACTTGAAGATCATTTCCTTTCCCCAGTGTGCTCTGGTTGGGAGTGAGGATTCACTCACTGTCAGCTTCATCCTCTAATTACCTTCAAAAATTCATTCACATACCACCTTAGGATGACAAAATTCTAAAGGTAGTCTAGAAGACCTTTCACCATTTAAATGTTTTTAAACTTCTGTTCTACAACTCTTCTGGTATAGCAGTACTAAGGAGAAAAATAAAGAAAAAAAGAAAAGAAAAAAACAACAGCAAAGAAAATTAACAGTTCCATGAAGGAGACACAGTAAAGAAGTTGAAGTAAAATATATGAAAGAGAATGAAAGTCTAACTTTTCTTTTCCTTTTCAGAAGGAAGAGCTTCATATCTTGATGATTTGGCCATTGGTGCCAAATAACATGGGAGTCACCAGAAATATCATGGCCACTGCACAAATCATAACATTTCTAATGCAATCAATAATTCTTCATCACATATCCACATCATCTAGAGTAATATGGTAGAAATTCAGAAACTTCTTGAATGCCCTATCCTGGGACCCAAGTTAATCCTGAGGTAAAGCAAATACAATAATCTACCCAGTAACTCACCTGCCTGAGAGATATCAGGAGAATCAAAAAAAATATTTTGCCCTTTAGTGGCATTTGTAGAGGAGCAGTATTCTTCTTTCATATGTGCTAAATAAGAACTCTTCCTCTCCATCATGCAAGAATTAGGAATTAACACTAAGGCAACTGAGAGATGAACATTTTTTCCAATTATGGATACATCATTTTCACAAAATGAAAGTTCCGCCTCCTTTGCATTGTCAGACATCAAAGAACCTCCAAACAAAGCCACCCCTTGGTTCCCCAATCCTTTTCTGGGAAGGAATTATCTAAATCATCCCAGAGAAATCCCAATTCATAGGGATCTGAACTATTTATTCAGTTGTACAGAACTCCCTGATGGAGAAAGAACTTTGGTTCTCCCTGTGATGGGGAAGAAATAAGGAAAGGCCAGAGTGTTACCTGGAATTATGTCCAAAAGCAGTTCATTCTTATTTGTTTTCTTCTTGGTGATTGGCTTCAAGAAACCAGTAGACTGGAGAATCTTTCCTCTTCTTAGAGTGGAATTAGTTTGTCATAGATAAGTTTTCTGAGAGATTAGATATCTGAACTGGGTAGTCAAGTGCATAATAATGCTAGCAGAGGTAAACCTTGCTCTGAGATGGAGTAAGAATACTATGTTGCCAATGAAAGACAGGTTAAAAAGAACTTGGATTAGGTAGGGCTGGCACTTGAAACAAGGAGCCTACTGGCACAAGGTCCAAGTTGGAATGATCATATGGTTCCACCCTCAGCACAACATGGTACAACATCCACAAGAAAATCAGTGACCCTATTCCCTAACTTCTGATTTTCTTGTTATGGCTTCAAACTAATTATTTATTTGAAAAAGAGCTTATGATAACTCAAAGTTACTGTATGCCCCACAAATCACTGTATATACTGAGATACATTTCCCATTGGTCTTGACTACAGAAGAAAGAACCTTTGGTTATCCAGTCCTACCTTCTGTGGACCACTTACTCAGCCCCATGGTCTCTACTATGGAGTCAATGCACTTGAAAATCTTCTCCCTTCCATTCCCAAAGGCTGTCCCACATATCGGTCATGAAGTCTAGAAGACACACAACTTGGGGAACTTTCTAGGAACCCTGTTCCCTAGGGTATACTTTGTGACTGGATTATTGCCTACTTAAATTCAGTTACTTAAACCTCTCTCACAATTTGCTTACTATCAGAAAGCTCAGCAAACCAGCATTATTCAGGAACTTCCCTTTCCCTATATGCACATTCTTCAGTGTAGTCTCCACCTGCCACTGAAAAGTTCTCCCTTCCCACCTTTTTTAATCCCTCACTTTTTGTTTCATCCATTTTCCTATCAATCTCCTTGTGCTTGAGAGACATCACAAAAATTATTTCCCTTCATTGTTAACCATTGACTTGATTAGAGTACTTCACATATTCACTCAATCTACTCTGTCTTCTTCCTCCCATTTTTTTTTTTATTCACCATCATATTATCTTGTTAAGACCCTTGAAAAACAATGATTCACCTGAAGGTAAGATGTTGTAAGGTGTGGTCCATGATGATTCAGGCCCATTGATCCACCATCATTTCTTCTATTTAATTTCACTTTCACTATTTTGTTCGATTGTGTTTTAGTGTTCTCTCTGTTGTTATTTTGTGGCTGTTACTTCATTGTTATCCTCATATCTGCTTTTATCTTTTTAAGGGTTTTTGTCCTTTTTCCTTCCTTAGGATAATTTGTTTAGTTACTTGGTTGTTATATTTGATTATGTTTATTTTAATTTTGTTGTCTAGGATGTTTGAAAAGCAAATAATTTGTTCATCTATTTTTCTATATAGAAATGCTTCAAATACATTTTAACTGGAAATTCATCTTTTTTTTTTTCATTAATTGTTAGGCTCAGATTTGGAGAATATGTCACCTTCAGGTCCAATTTGAGCTTTTTTGCACTTTTGAACTTATTATTACATTCTTTCTAGGTTGTTTTTTTTTATCCTTACAAAGAGAGTTGGTATAAATATTTTTGTACATATGAGGCCTTTTCTTTTTCTTAGATCTCCTCAGGGACCTAAAATTCCTTTACAGAATATGTTGAATTCACAACTCCACTTATAATGAATTAATATTCTTCTTTTCCATTTACATCAACTTTTAAATATGATGGATATGAGATAAAAAACATCAGTGTTTTGGTTTTAATTTTTTTGATTATTAGTCATTTAGATATTTTTGCCTGCTTACCTGCCTGGATATTTTAACTCAAAAAATGTTCTATAAGGGGAGGTTGGTGGTTGATCTGTAATCTCTGCTGCTGATGTTGGATGAAATTCTAAACTGTAAGAAGGGTACAACTTATGTTGGGAATCCACAGCAAGTCTGTAACCAACATGATGAGACCCTAGGTTTGGAGGACTACCAGATGATCTGTGGATGAGCATTTTGATCAGGCCATGAAGCTCTTCTACACTTCCAGAAGGGCAATAGTGAGATCCAGTCTCAAAACCAAAGCAAAGCAAAGCAACAGCAACAGCCAAACAAAACCTTCCTGCTTTTGTCTTTGATCATTTATTGGTTAAGATAAATTATAGATCTTTATGAATTAGTGTTTATTATTCAATCTTTTTTTTAGAATTATGGTGAAATTGAATACCCTTTAATTCAACAGTACCACTACTAGCATTGTATCCCAAAGAGATCATTAAAAAGAGGAAAGGAACTGCATGTACAAAAATACTTATAGCAGCATTTTTTGTGGTGGAAAAGCATTAGAAACTGAGGGAATACACATCATCTGAGGAATGACTGAAGAACTGTGGCATATGAATGAAGTGATGGTCAGGTGGATTTCAGAAACATTTGGAATGACTCATGAACTGAAGCTAAGTGAAGAAAGTAGAACCAGGAGAAAATGGCAAACAGTAACAACAACATTGTGCAATTATCAACGTTGAAAGACTGAACTCTTCTCAGCAATACAATTATCCAAAACAATTCCAAAAGGCTCACTATGGAAAATTCTATCCACATCCAGAGAAAGAACTATGTAATCTGAACTCAGATTAAAGCATACTCTTTTCTCTTTTTTGTGCTTTCTCTTTCTATTTTTTTCATTTTATTTTGATTCCTTTTTCACAATATGACTAATGTGGAAATATGCTTAACATATAACATCTGTAGACTATGTCAAATAGTTTTCCCTCTTAGGGTAGGGAGAAGGGAGTGGAGAGGGAGAAAAATGTTTTGGGATTTAAAATCCTATAAAAGTGAAGACTGAAAACTATCTTTACATGTAATTGGAAAAAAGTATAATAGTACTAAGTGGGAAAAGTAAAATAATGCTACAACAATGCTAGACCTCTGAGTGACCTCCGTCATGCATAAATGATTGAAGAGAATTAGAAAGAAAAAAAAAAAGATAGAGTGGGATTAAAACCTATGAAGTCCTTTGGTGATTAATTGACAGATGAATTTGAAAAAAAAAAATTTAGTCATCTGTGTCATTCATGTGTTAATGTTGCCATATATAGAGGATATTCCATAGATAAATTTTAATTCTTGATTTTGAAGTGGTATGCCAGTAAGAAAGTAAAATACTGTGTATAGAATGAAGGTATAAGTGTGTAGTAACAACAATCCTATGAATATTTTGACCAGTCCTAAGTTAGATGCTATTTACCAGTGCTGCATACTATTACTAGTCAACTATAAATACAATATTCATAATAAGAAAAGAAAGACTAAGTTTAATGTAGATGATCATTTCTAAATGTCAAGAGAGTGGGAACCAAGATGGAAGAGTAAGCAGTAAGTTTCTCTCACGCTTTCTGATTGACTTTGAAAACCCCAGAAACTACCACCTCAGGAAAAATCCTGGAACATTGGAGCCAGCAGAAAGGTAGCAGTCTTTTAGTTCGTGAGGTTAGGGGGATTAATGGGAAAGGTCCCACTTGCTGTGGCTGAAGGGGATCATTACAGGATAAGAGGCATTTTGGCAAGCCCCTTTAAGGAGACCAGCAGGAGAGTCTGAGTCCCACAGTGGCAGAGTGAGCAAGCACCAACATCAGGACCCCCACTGTGCTTTGGCACAGCTAGGGGAACTGACAGACACCAGCGCAAAGAACCACCACTTGCACTGGCAAGCAAGTATCCACCAGTTAAGCTGAGCCTAACCATGCACTAGTGCAACTCAGGGTGAGGAGGTAACCTCCAGTGGCCACATCATCCCCATCTCCACACCCTACCCCACAAGCTTCAGTGCAACTCCTGGGAAACGCAGAAAAATGCCACCTGGCCTCTGCACTCACTAGCCACCACCATCAGCTCCACCTCAGCACCAGGTAAGCTACAGACTCTACAGGGTCCAACTGCCAGCACCTGAGGCCCAGAAGACAAAACCAGTAGGCAGGCCCCTAATTCCACACACAAGAAGCATGGTAATGTGGTTCCAATATCCCAAAAGCAGAGATCAACTTTAAAAGTCAGGAAAAAAGGCAAACATCATGAGGAAAAAGCACAATAAGAAAACAAAGACCATAGATTCTTATTATGGGGACAGAGAAGATCAAAACACAAATTCAGAAGAGGACAGCATTCTCAATACACCCCCATCTGAAAACTCAAGGGGAATTTGAATTGTTCTAAAGCCCCAAAACCTGTCTTGGAAGAAGTCAAGAAGGACTTTAGAAGGCAAATAAGAGAGGTCAAGGAAAAACTCAACACTTACTTTAAAAATACAATTGACTAAAAGGGGGAAAAAGTAGACTGAAGAAAATAGCTCCATAAAAAATACAATTGGCCAAATAGAAAAAGTACAAAAGTTAACTGAAGAAAATAATTGGCTAAAATTAGAATCAGACAAATAGAAACTAATGACTCTATAACACATGAAAAATCAGTCAAACAAAGTCAAAAGAAGAAAAAAAACAGAAGAAAACAAAATATCTCACTGTAAAACCAACTGACCTGGAAACTAGGCCCAGGAGAGATAAATTAAGAATTACTGGTCTAACTGAAAGTTATGCTCAAATGGTAGAATCTGAACACCATCTATCAAGAAATCATCAAAGAAAACTGTCCTGAGAGCCTAGATCTTCAAAAGAATCTACCAATCACCTCCTGAAAGAGATTCTAAATTGAAAACGCCAAGGAATAATGTAGTCAAATTCCAGAATTATCAGGTCAAGGAGAAAAAACTGAAAACAGCCAGAAAGAAACAATTCAAATAGCATGGAACCACAGTCAGGATTACACAAGACCTTGCATATTCTACATTAAAAGAGCATAGGGCTTGGAATATTATATTCCATAAGTCAAAGGAGCTTGGATTACAACCAAGGATCAACTACCCAGCAAAACTGAGCATAATCTTTTAGATGAGGAGATGGACATTCAATGGAATAGGGAACTCCAAAACCTTCCTAACATAAAGGCCAGAGCTCAATAGAAAATTTGATCTTTAAATACAAGACTCAAGAGAGGCTTAAAAAGGTAAAAATTTTTCCCTTAAAAAGGGAAGAAATGTTATTCAATAAGTGCAAACTGTTTACATCGCTATATGGGAAGATGGCATTTGTAACTTAAGAACCGCTTCTTTATTATGACATTTAGAAGGGATATACATAGATGGAAGGTGAGGTTATAAATTGACTTAGATGTGAAAATAAAAAATCCAATTAAGTAGTGAAAAGGGATTGCAATGGAAGAAGAGGAAAAGAGGAGGCAGAAAAAGGGTAAATTGCATCACATGAAGGACCACAAAATCATATAACAATAGGGGGAAAGAAGGGATGGAGTTGAGCATTGTTTGAACCTTACTTTTATTGGATTTGACTCAATAAAGAGAGTGGAGAGAATAACATAGTTAAATATAGATTTTTAACTTACCCTGTAGGTATAGATATCTCAATTGCCTTATATAAGGGGAAAGGAGAAAGAAAAGGGAGGGAATGATTAGAAAGAAGGAGAGACTGAGGGAGCAGTGTTCAAATGCAAATCTGTAGTGATGAGGGAAAGGGAGAAAGGATAAACAGAAGCATAAGCAGGGGCTGAAATAGGATGGAAAGAAAAACACAGATAGTAATCATTATGATTGTGAATTGTGAATGTGAGATCTTTCCCATAAAATGAATGTGGATAGCAGAATAGATTAAGAACCATAATTCTACAATATATCCTTTACTAGAAACATATTAAAACAGAGAGATACACACAGGGTAAAGATAAGAAGCTGGAGTAGAATGTATTGTTCTTCTACTGAAGTAAAAAAAAAACAAAACAGAGGTATCTACCCTAATCTCAGACAAAATAAAAGCAAAAATAGATCTAATTAAAAAGGATAAGGAATGAAACTATATCCTACTAAAAGGGATCATAGACGTTAAAGTAATATCATTACTAAATATATGTGCACCAAGTGGTAGCACATCCAAGTTATTATTTTTAATTATTTTATTGGTTTTCAGTGTTCTGCAATCACTTCCACATATCTTAGATTTTTCTCCTCCTATTTTACATTTTCTTCTATCTTTTCATACTTTAGATTCTATTTGACAGATTCTTGATGTCTCATACAGTCATTAATTTCTCTTTCCTAATTCTAATTTTTACCAAATTGTTTTCTTCAGTTAGCTTTTGCATCTTCTTTTCCATCTGTCCAAATGTACCTTTTAAGGAGTTATTTTCTCCAGTTAGTTTTTGTACTTCCTTTTCCATTTGTCCAATGTTCCCAGTTAGATTTTGTGTTTCCTTTTCCATTTGTCCAATTTTCCTTTTATAGTCTTCTGTGATTTATTTTTTCATATTTTTAAAATCATTGGCTAGTTTTTCTTCTATTTCTCTAATTTGGCTTTTAAAATCCTTCTTCAGCTCTTCCAAGATTGCTCTTTATGCTTGGGACCAGTTCATATTACCTTCTGAAATTTCAGATGGGAGTATAGTCTCAGAGCAAACCTCTTTGATATTCGTGTTTTGGTCCATGTTCCCATAGTAAAATTTTATGGTTTTCTCTTTTCTGCTTTACTTCTTACTCATGAGGATGATGATCACATTTTCTAGCTTTTAAAGTAGATCTCTGCTTCTAGGGTACAAGCAGCTCTGTCCCACAGTTCCTGTGCCTTGAACTTAAGGCTTTGTGTGTTGTGGCTTCTGGTTCTTTCAGCTGGAAGTTAAAATTCTGCAGCTTACCTGGTGCTGAGCTGGCTGATGTGAGAAAGCAGAAGCAAACTAAAGTCTTTCTGGGTTGCCCTGGAGATAATTGTGTTAAGTGTGGGGGAGGGGTAGTCTGGCTACAGCAGGTCACCTTTGCTGACCTAGAGCATAGGCATGCTCAGTGGTTGGTGATCCCAACTGCTCTAGCATCCTCCCAATTCACCTGGGGCTCTGAGGTTCACCTGGGATCCTGGTATTGGTGGCTGTGGGCTCCATCCCCCTGGGGCTCAGGATCTCTTCCTGGTTTGCTGAGGTGGGGCTGTCTGGGACAGCTCTGTTCCTGCACTGGTCCCTTTCAGCCACAGCAAGAGGAACCCTACTTAGCCATTTTCCTAGTCTCATGTTAAGAGACTGTTTACCCCTTTGGCTGATCCCACTGCTCCAGGATTTTTCTAGGGAAATATTTTATGGGTCTTTCAGGATCAACAAGGGAAGAGGGAGAGCATTTACTGATCATTCTGCCATGTTGGCTTCTGGAAATTCAAGTAGGTGACTTACAGACCCATTTAATCTGTGGACTGATATTCTCAGGAGCAGCTGCTGCGGATACTGGGGGCTCTGTGGCTCTCACTTGCTCAGTACCACTGGGCTCCCGTCCTGAGCTGATATACCTGAGATTCCACAGTGTGGAGGCTGGCTACTGCCTTAGAGTGCCTAGAGCTTCCTGCTCAGCCATCCCACGGCAGGGATGCACTGGTACAGCTTGTGCATTGTGTGCTCCTCCAGCCCCATGCAATGAATCCTTCCCATCAACCTTCCAGTCTGTCCTGGGCTGTGAGTCTTCCACAGTCTGTCTCCTATTGGATTCTGTCCCTCCAAAATCTAATTATATTCTCTTTTAGGAGTTATCTGAAGGAGTTTTTGTAAGAGCTTAGGTGAGTAGTTGCTCTCACTCTGCCCTCTTGGTTCTGCACCAATTATCTGTATATTTAAAGAGTAGCAAGGACTTTCCCTCATGTGTGCCATGCAATGTTATGTGGCTTGAAAGGAAAGTAGAATAGATATCTCTAGATTTTTCTCCCTCCATCTCTTTCCAACAGAGATATAATTCCTGCAAGAATAGTAAGTTGCCACCAGAGATAACCATTCTACTTACCTCAGAGCGAATGGGTACCAGGATAGCATTATATTTATCTTGTCCTCTTGTTTATTTTTATTCTATGGAATGTGATTTTCAGGTTCAAGTTAAATTCTAACTTTTTCATTTATTGGGAGGAAGAAAGACTCAAGTTTTATATACAAAACTTGACCCTTTGCTCATGAAATACCAGCGCTCCAGTAAACACATATAGTAAAAATAGTATTAAATCCATTTATTCACATTGCATCAAAACAGAAATCTGAGAAAGTATATGTATAAGAATATATACCAAACAATACAGTGCTCTGATTGGGAAGATGACTCAACTCCAACAAGAAAGAAAATGAGCTCTAGGTCAAAGTGAGGTATAAAAATCAGGCTGTAAGTCATGATGGAGACTGTCAGCTCCTCTCTTTCTGGCTCCTTCCTAGAGTCTTTTACTTCAGTAACCTGAAGTCAAGATGACCTCATTCATCTTCCCTCTTGAAACTAGAAGGCAGAAGTGTCTGAAGTCAAAAAACACCCCGTAATTCAAAAAATAAAAGCCTCAAAGAGTAAAGAGATTGGAATATTCCCATTCTTGCCAACTCTCCCTGCGCAATGGGCAGGGCTTTCAATTCTGCAAATTATGAGACTCCGGTAACAATGGGCTTCAGAATGGGGTTGCAAGAGAATATGAAGACTGGCAACCATTTAGAATTTGTCCAGATTGAATTTGTGTGTATGTAGGCTTGTTTAATATAGCAAGAACATGAATGATATATCAGTGATTACTAAGCATTTCACCAGCTATACACAAGTTTGCTAGCAAGGAACCATGAAGCATACATACTTGCTAAAGTTTGGTGGAAGTATTTCTATACATGGATTCCCTTCTAGAATTCTTGTTAAGCAAGGCAGGCATTTTCACAAGATGTTATTCAAAGATATACTAACATTGACATATAATAAGTACTCTAGAATTATACTTTCCCCTTTATGAGAAGATACACAATTTGAGTGTTTTGACTGCATATAACTAAATATTTTAGGATAGCTAGGAGTTCTGGGCCTAAAGTCAGGAACACTCATTTTCCTGAATACATATGACTTTAGACACTTACTAGCTTTGTGACCCTAGACTAGTTGCTTAACCTTGTTTCCCTCAGTTGCCTCATCTGTCAAAGAAACCAGAGAAGCAAACGGTAAACCATTCCAGTGTCTTTGCCAAGAAAACCCCAAATGGTGTCACAGAAAGTTGGACACTATGAAAGCAATTAAACAACAATAATAAATATGTAACAAATATTGGTCCAGAACAAAATTCTCAGTGGATTTAATGTGCTTTTGCTTGTAAAATAAGTGTGTACAATTCCACAGGAATGATTCCAATGATTTTATAACATACTTGCTGATATATGGTTGAGAGTCCTACCTGCCTATTGTTTTGTGCTTTGGGGGCTCCAGACATGGGCATTCACAAAACTGCAATTCTTGGCTGAATAAAGATGAAAGGAGCTTACCAATTAGCTGTGACTTCATCTTGAAAAGTTCTGACAAGATAAACAATATGATACCCAATGTCATAGTCCAGACCCTCAACAAGGTTAAGGAACTATACCTAGAAACTCTGGTATTCAAGGAACACACCCATGGGGGAGATTAAATGAAAAACTATTCCATACCTAATTGTGTAGAGATTGAACAAGTCTTCTGTTTATAGAATATCTTCTGAGGTAGGTGGACGACCTGTAAAGATAATTCACCACGACTACTCCTTAATTTTAGTGATTCCTTCTAAAACTATCCCCTTCCAGTTTATCCTATATATATCTACTCTGTATAGACTTGTTTGCATGTTTTCTTCTATTTTTTTTTATCCTTTCTTTGAATCCCCTGGGCTTCATGAACTACCTGGCACACAGTAAATGTCTAACAAATACTAATCAACTGAGAGAATAACTGCTACTGCTTTCCTTCTGAAATTACTTTCCATTTACCCGTATATATCTTATATGTACATTATCATGTTCTGTCCTTCATTAGAAGGTAAGAAGGAGAGAAATTCTGCTTTCATCTTTCTTTACATCCCATGCACTGAGCACAAATTTTGTCACACCATAAGTTCTTAATAAAAACTTGGTGACTAACTGATTGATTTACAATAGGTTCTATAGACTCAAGTAATGATTGAACAAGTGATATTTCAAGTAAAGATGATTCTATTTATTAAAAATCAAAGGCATTTCACCAAAATGAGGAGAAATTCACTTTAGATGGGGAAAAGAACTGAATCCAGAGGTAACACATTTACTGAGTAAAACTTTAGCTATAATGATTCTTACTGAATACATACATCTCACAAAACAAGACCTTCCAATTGGTTCAGGACTAAAAATGTAGTTCAATTTATCTAACGCTGATAATGAGCAGGCCAAATAGGTCACATACACATGTAGAAATATCAAGAAGTCACAAAAGAATCTATATTTATTCAACCTGTGACAAGACTAACATGCTATCACAGGCAAAACTGGATAATAGGTTGTACATGTACCCAGAAGACAATACAAAAGTTTACTTCTCTCTTGCTTTACAGGTAATTTGTATGCTTATTATTATACATTAATTACTGTATGTTTTAAATATATTTCTATTTTATTAATTTTTGTTTACTTGGTTTTCTACTACTGCAATAGTAGTTAGAATTTCATGTTCTGATTAGTTATGAATCATTTTGCCATTTATCTGCAGAAGTGCTAATACCTATGTGTACTTTATTATTATGTAGGTCTAATGTCATTTTTGTATTTATTTTGGTGGTGCATCTATTTGCTTGTGCATAATCAATGTGTATATTCTCTTTTTAAGGCTGAATATATTGAATCATACATAAGCTGTAAACTCGTGATCACTGAAATAGTTTATTAAGGTTATGTTTTACACTGTCCTATGTCTTTGTCATGTACTGTTAGTGTATACAAACTATGAATGGTACCCTGAAATGATTATGGGGGACAAGGAGCTAATCATCCTCTTCCTGATAATTACAATTGCTTCTTTTCAGTGTTTCAACGTGTATTTACAAATGTCAGTTACAATCTCAGGATTTTTTTCAAGGGTTTGCAAAATTTTTGTTCCTGGGGATGAAGGAATGATTGCTCATCTCAAGTACCAGTGAAATTAGCCATGATTTAGAAACTCTGGAAACTGGATAGGAATTCTGGCATTTCATCCAGAGTATCTCTTGGTCTCACTGATCTTAAACAAATGACAAGTTTAAATCCCACACCTTTGAGAAGATGTTTGACTTTGAAAGTGGTAGATAAAGGTAGGCATTGCATCCAGGAAATATCCTGGATGCCTATGCTGATTATTTTATTTTTTTTACCTTGAGTTGAGAGCTGCTACCATCTGTCTTGTTTCTCCTCAACAAAAGGAAGAATTGTAAAAGGTCCATGAAAAGCAGAAATGACTGTTTCTCTCTGTGGATCCAACTGAGTTGCAGGAGTAAAATTTGTTGGTGAGACGGCCTTGAGGATTCTTCCATCCTTTCTGCTTTATATTCTGAGATATTTTTATTTGGAGTGGGTATTCATTTCACTTTAATCGGTCTTATCTACTCTCTGCCTTCATTTATTCCTTCCCCAGAGAGTGTGGCAGCAGTAGCCATGCTGTTTCTACTTCCCCAGTGTTATTGAGGGAAGCAGCCAACCCTTTCAGACTACTATCACTTTAAACTGCATATATTTACAGGGTTTTTTTTTTTCAGTACTCACATGATGGATTAATTTGGATATATGTATATATATATATATATATATGTATGTATGTATGTATGTATCTATATATCTATCTATGTATGTGTATATATGTATATATACCTGTATATATATATATGCATATACACACAAGTGTGTGTGTGAAAAAGAGTTAAATTCATGGTCAATTTCCTGAAATACAAGCTGATAATAATCCCTGGATGGCAAACAGACAAAGAACAGGCAATTTTTATTTTCCCTATCAAATCCCTGGCAACAGCCATTTTTCTTTGTCATTGCAGTTTGGAGCAGAGTAGTTAAAAAGAAAGACATGCTTCCCAAAAGGGAGAGTGGTTGGGTTATTCCCTACACCCCTACTATATCCCAGGATAGTTCAGCCTGTCTTGTTTTCTAGCCCCACCTGGTGGGAACTTGAGTTAAATGAATCCTCATTAGTATTTCTGTGTCTTTGATGATGATTTATAGCAGACCTGCACTACCTGACAGTAGGTAGGGGCCAAAATTAAAATAAGCTAAACTTCTGGCCACAGATAGATTAGACTACAGACAGACTGATGAGAGTTGGTTGCCACAGATCAGGTGACATATGGGAGAGGGAACACTGGCAGCCTTACATTTTTCATGGACTTCCCAAAATACTTTGGCAGGTACAAGCCACCTGCGGGCCATATGGTATGCAAGCCTAATTTATGGCTTTCACCAATGTAGTGACCTTAAGACCTTGTGAAGAAATACTCTGTGGCTCTTTGCTTTGAAGAGACTTGTTAAGGCCCTAGCTTCCACCCTTCCTACTCATCCAATTTGGTTTCCAGTCTACATAAAGAGAGAAAAAAAAAGAAAATATTTTGAAGTCCCAAGCTGACTGATGGAGATGTTACCATGAGTTCCTCTATTTCTCAGGTCACATTTTCCTGTCTTGAATGCTTCCCTCAATAATTAGAATGGTGCTGTGATTTAAATTTGCTCAAATGGCCTTGATAAAATGTATTCTTACAACTCAGAGGAGAAAAGAACAGCAACTCACTCCATGAGAATTCTCACATAGTCACCTGATATGAAATGTCAGACCAAATTAAGGGTAGACCTTGTTCTTTAGCTCTCTAAGTTGCTCACCCACAGCCTCATTAGCTTCACTGACAACTGGATGTACACCAGCCTACAGAGCTTTTCACCCTCTACCTAATCCAGGGTGAATGAAATGATCAGAAGGAAGATAAAAAAAAATAGTATTAGAAAAAATGGGCATAATATGAAGAGAAATAGCAAAAGCTTGATTGGTACCATGTAGGGACACACTTCTCACTCTGTCAATTTTTCCTTCTTTCTGCCTTTTAATGCTAATCATAACTGTGTCTGTTAGGTTAACACAATCATTTTTTCACTAGCAGTACAAAACTAAATCATGAAAATTTGTTTTTAGATTTTAGTTGGACACATCAAAGTTTTCTAAAAACACATGGACATACAGAGATGTACAAATATATGACTAATTTCAAATAACAATCATGTAAGAATAGTTCATTGCTTTTACAGAATGAGCCTGTTTCAATTAAAATTTTATAAATAAATGACAATGTATGAATATGAATGCTATGAGAAATAGCACAGATACAGAAAAAGAGAGCTTGCTTGAAAAATCAGAAAAGATAGCAGACAGAGAGATGATAAGCCAGAATGAGTTGACTCTGGCTGAGCTTTCTTATGCTCTATTCCATTTCCCACTCTGGTTTCAAACTCCTTTTTTTTCTCCTTTCTTTGTTTTGGACCCTGAGTGTTCAACCTCTCATAGCTTCAAACCGTTTTCACTAAGACAAAAGCAAATTAACTCTATCTTGGGGTTTTACATTAGCTTAACTTGCATCCTGCCATGATCCCCATATCTTCAGATGCAATAAGAATAGTGAAAGGAAAAAAGTCCTCATTGAATGCCCTGAATTCTCAGAAGATAGTCTGCTGGCTTTCCTAAAATACACATTTTCAATTTTGAAGATACCATTTGTTGATTTTTAAGTTTCAGGGACATTTAGAAAGATTCTAATTCAAATAAATTATAATATTTTCCCAGGTTATTTGTATAAGAAATATTAGACTAAAGTTCACTGAGTTAAATTTGAAGTGGTATTATAGTAGATTAAAGTTCATTGAGTGGTATTATAGTAGACTATTGGGTGGTATTATAGTGGTATTACAGGAAACTAAAGTTCATTGAGTTAAATTTGAAGTAGTATTGTAGTAGGATTGAAGCTGTAGTTGCTAGTAAATGTTAAATAACCAGCTAATTTAATCTGCATTTAACAGTTACTCCATCACTTATTTAAGTATAAACAATAAACGAAACAGTACATTAAGACCTGATCTGTAGCTTCATGAAGTGAAAATGTTCACATTGAAAATTTAACAATCAGGTCCTCAAAACCTGCATGAGCTAGCCCTCTCACTCCTCTGGATACAGGTCTGTTTATCTGATATAAAGACAGATTCTCACCACTTTGTCCCTCAGGAAACAAATATTACTATCAAAGATGGCATCAAATATTTTTTACTCCCTTCCCTGTCTTGTGAGTCAGTAACGTGTAATCAGTACTGGCTTTGGGGTTAGTGGCCAGACTGAGATGAGTACCCTACTCTCACCCCAGATATCCCAAAGGGAAAAAGTTTAGCACCTTGGTGTTCCTTATTTAAAAGGATTCTGATGCCCAACCTCTAATAAAAATGTCATTCAAGTGTCTTGTGTACTTGCCTAGGAGTCATGATTTATCAACATTTTCCCAGCCAAATTTTGTTTGGATCTACTAACACAGAAGTCTTGTTCAATAGAAGATAAGTTACCCCTGCTCTCCCCACTTCTCATCTCCAGCCAGGATAATTATGGTTTATATTCCCACAAGACAGAAAACACAGATTTTCCCAGATTCTTATTTCTTCAAAAAAATAGGCCCAACAAACATACAATATAGTATACATCATCAGAAACAGTGTATCAAAAATAACTCATTTATCCAGCAAAATTGGAAGGAGAAAAATGTTACATATGTTATATATTGGTAAGAGGAACAAATGTATTCTTACATTTCTCTGTTCAAGCACAAATGTTAAAGGAAATTAAATAGCATCGATTCAAAATGTCTTTGAGTTAAATCATGAAGCATGAAAACAGAACGAATACTCAGGGAAGCAACTGAGATAAATAGATTATAAACACTTTCTCATCATAGTACCCCTGTGGGAACATGTTTGATGGAGGTCCCTTTTATTCCTCTCCACTTGAGAGCAGGGGTAGATATTTTGTTTCCTGTTGGCAATGATGACTTTTTTAATCAGCTGCTGAGGCAAAACTCCATGGATATGATAAAGTGGCATTTTCTGGCCCCTCAGGACTCTTCAAAATTAAGAGCCCAATTGGTATTGATCAGGCTGTACCCAGTAGATATGAAATATAAAATAGCTAATGAGCAACATTATGTTAAGTGTCCTAATGAAGTTTGAATTCTTAACTTCTAAATCAATTAATTTTTTTCCTTAAAGGCATCTACATCTCTTTCTAACAAAATATACTGTCATTGCCTGCTTCAGATTCCTTATCTGTAAAATGGAGTCATTAATACCACCTAACTCCTGGGATTGTTGTGTTATCAAATAAAATAACATATTTAACTTAGCATGGCATACGGCATGTAGTAGACACCTAATAATAAATTAATAAACACTTATTAAATACCTATTATGTGTAGGCACTGTGTGAGGTACTGTGGATACAAAAAGAGGCAAAAGACAATCCCTAACTAAAAGCTTATTTCCCTCCTTCAACTCCAGTTTACAGATGAGGAAACTGAGTTAGGCAGTGATTAAATGACTTTCCTAAGGTTGTACATTAAGTGACTAAGGACAAAATTGAGCTCTGGTTTTTCTGAATCCAGGCCCAATGCTCTACCCACTACATCTCATAACTGGGTCTAAGAAAATAATTTCAGTTGATTGAGAAAGCATCACCACCCTTTGCTCTTTAGAGCAAAGACTGTTTTTGTTTGTTTTGTCTAGTGATGGCACAGTGCCTTGTATACGATAGAAATTTAATAAATGCTTCTTGCATTGACTTGCATATGCTTTATTATTATATTCCACCCAAATCAAATTGTGTTTATTTTTACTTTGAAAGAAAGATTTACCTTAGAAAAGCAATAGTCCGGTATTTGTATAGATTTATAAAATTATAAGCATGGCCAAAAAGCAAGGGGCACAAAAAGTGGCTCCCTCTCTCTCTTTAGCAAGCCTTCAAAGTGTGGCTGCCTGTTAAATATAATTTCAAGATTACCTTAGAGGCTTTTTGCATAAAAAGGCTAACTTCTCCTCCTTTTCTCCTCAGTGATGTCTGAAATGTATTTCTTTGGTTTAATCCCCTACAAAAATACCAAGCCATGGAAAAAATAACATATATACTGTATATGTCTGAGAAGAGGTTTTGATGAGGGTAAGAAAAGTGAAGTCACTGGGTCTTAGGATTGTAAGAAAACAAAAATTATACTAGGAGGGAAGAAAAGTCAAAAAGAAGGGGAAATTGGGAGAGGCAAGTACAAACTTGGAGTATTTCTCAGGACCAGAATGTCCATAATAGGGCATAATTTGAAAAGTAATTTAAATTTTTGTTTTCAAGAAATGTAGAACTTTGTCACAATTGGAAGTTTTCTTGATGTAATAAATAGGATAGGCCTCATTATAGAAGGTTCCTAGGTGACTTAGATTGACAATTGAAATGATGTGAAATACTTGAGTTGTCCTAACAGTTAACAAAAGGGTTGACTTAATGATAAGGAAGGAATAACGTTCAAATCAACAAAGGGATGTCCTGAACAGAGAATATATATTCATTGAGGATAATGCATTATTTCAACTGAGCACAGTTTCATTGTCTTGTTCATGCTATTAGTCTATGGTCTGAAGGTTCTAAGAAGGGCCCCAGCACCTCATATCCTGTCTGATAAGAAAGTCATATCCATAGTTTTAGCCCAAGATCCCTGATCTAACCAAATTTCAAGGATTTCAACATTATCTTAAGGAAAAACTAATTTAATTTCCCTGGGGAAAGTGGAAAGAGATGGTAGGATATTGCTTCCCTCTCGCCCAAAAGAAGTATTTACTCTTCTTTTTTTTAAAGGTCCAGACCTGTGATTTCATCACTATGGAGAGCATATGAACTAATCCCTTGACCAGTCACCAATGCATATAAGCTACTTACCTGTAACTTACAGAGAGTTGTCTGAGACACTGAGAAATTGAATGATACGATCAGTCACATAATTAGCATATGTCAGAAGTAGGACTTGAACACTGATATTTTTAACTTTAACATTAGATCTCTATCTAATATACCTTTTGACTCTAGCAATACACATATGAATTCATTAAAATTAATTTAATATTTTTAGATTTAAGTATTGAAACTGACTGTAATTTGGGAGAGTGGTCTGAAAGCTCTGTGTCTTAAAAAGAAGGTCTACAAAATGTTGGTAATTTGGCCTCAGAATCACTTTCAAAACCATAACCAGCTGTGTTTTAGAGATTCCCCTCCTCCTTGGCACAAATGCACCAAATTGTTTGTGAGTGATTGAATTTCTGGGAAACAATCTCCTCCAGGCCAATGCAACAGTAATACCCCACACTTTATTCTTCAATTACATGCATCCATACTATTTGCTTACAGTGAAAATGTGTGTTCAATCTACACAAATGTAGTTTACGCATCTGTATAGAAGACGTGAAATGTTTTATAAAGCAGAGTATTCAAATTCCATGTTTACTAAAAATGTAATGTAGAATATTACAAAATAACTTGATTTTATTTTTAAAATTTATATGGTTATCAACTTCATATCAAATTTTGTTTTTGTTTATTTCTGTATTCTAAGTCAATGTGAATGGACTTATCTAGGGAGTGACAATCAATACAAAAACAAAGTAAGTGTCTGGATAGATTTCCTATAGTCTAAGCCACTGGACAGTTTTCAGAATGGCAGGTCGCTATTGCATTAGGCCTCTCACCTAGGAAGTATGCAAAAAATATATAGATTAGACCATCAGACAATTTGGTAAATTCTAATTATATTGAGAAGGTACTCTACTCTTGGATTTGCAACCATCTCTAATAATTTATAAACAATTATATGACATTAACCAAGATGACACTCAATAGCATCTCCAAAGGGAGAAAATATGATTCCTGGCAAATGGTCATGTACATGAGAATTGAACTGAAAAGTACCAGGAGCTTTGCAAATGCCAGAACAGTTGGTATTCTCCTAAGGAGTGAAACTGTGATGCACATTCTGAGGTTTCAATGACCTTTGGCAAGTTTAGAAATGTCTCAAAGTAGGTTTTAATTCACTTTGATTAACTTGTAAACTTCCCTAAACAAAGGAGTTACAATTTATGATTCCATTCCTCCCACTGATTAGCTCACCATCTTTTACTGAATAAATATTTATGGATAGTATTGAACCTTCCAAATACTTTAAAAGAATCATGAAGAATTTTTGAGTTGAAAGGAAATCTAGTCCAACCTGTGTTTAGTTAAGAATCTCCACTACAATAATTTAACTCAGAAGATATAAACATGTCCCTCCTACATTTTCTCTTTCTCATGCTCAGTATTCACACCACCTCCATTTGACATATGACTTACTTTTTCAGAACCTTCAGAACCAAGTTTGTCAGTGACCTTCTTTAGACTTTCCTGATAGGAACACAATATTCTAGGTATGGTCAGGAAGGTCTTTCTTTAGCTGAACTGACAACAGTGTTCTAGAAAATATTATTTAATTAACACAGCTTGAGCACATTAGCATGTAAATTAAATCCTCACCTTCATGAAAATAACTGAGTTACAAAAGCCATTTTTGCATTCATTGTCTAGAATTTTGAATCTGATTCTTTGTTAATCAGCTTAAAAAATACACAAAGCATGTTTACATAGAAAGATGAAAAGATTGATATATAACATTTTGAATCTGTAATGTATAACTAATTCTGAAAGTAAATCTTAAATTTAGCATGGAAATATTAAATCTGTCCTACTTATCTAAGTCTCCAAATGAATTTTCTTTTGCTGTCTTCTGAGTACTTTATAGTCAGTCATTAAAATAATTTTATTGATATTTTTGTATGAAGCAAAATTCCCTTCAGTGTCCTTTCCCTTGCCCCTCACAGAGTGCCATCCCATACAACACATAAATTGTGAAGAGAAAAATATGACCAATACATACAAAGTCTGAAATTACATGCAAAATATTAGACCCTAATACCTCTTCCACTTTTTTTGAAACTTTTGTTTATTTATTTATTTTTGGTTTTTAGCATTCATTTCCACAAGATTTTGAGTTCCAAATTTTCTTCACACTTCTCTCCTCCCCTCACCCCAAGACATCATGTATTTTGATTACTCCTTCCCCAATCTGCCACCACTATCTTCTCTCTTTTCTTGTAGGGAAAGACAGACTTCTATACCCCATTATTTGTATTGCTTATTTCCCAGTTGCATACAAAAACAATTCTCAACATTTGTTCATAAAACTTTGAGTTCCAATTTCTCTCCCTTTGTCCCTCCTATCCCCACTGAGAAGGCAAGCAATTCAATGTAGGCCATACATGTGCAGTCATGCAAAAGAGTTCCATACTAGTCATGTTGTAAAAGACTATGTTTCCCTCCATTCTACTCTGCCCCCCCACCCAATTATTGTATTCTCTCTTTTGACTTTGTCCTGCTCCAAAATTGTTTACTTCTAATTACTCATTCTTCCCATTTGCCCTCCCTTCTATCATCTATCGCATACCTCACTTACCCCCTTCTCCCCAAATTTTCTGTAGTGTAAGATAGATTTTCATACTAAATTAAGTGTGTGTGTGTGTGTTATTTCCTCCTTAAGCCAAATGTGATGAGAATAAGCTTCACATTTTCCCTCTCATCTCCCTCCTATTCCCCTCCATTGAAAAAGCTTTTTCTTGTCTCTTTTATGAGATGGTTTGCCCCATTTTAAGGGAATTCAAAGGGAGAACCCTTTCTCTTCCCAATATATTCCTCTCTCATGCCTTAATTTTATTTTTTAGACATCATCCCATCCTATTCAATTTACCCTGTGCCCTCTGTCAATGCATATGTATATAATCCCCCCAACTACCCACATACTGAGAAAAGTTTCAAAAGTTACAAGTATTATCTTTCCATGTAGGAATATAAGCAGTTCAACTTTAGTAAGGCCCTTATGATTTCTCTTTCCTGTTTACCTTTTCATATTTCTCTTGATTCTTGTGTTTGAAAGTCAAATTTTCAATTCAGCTCTGGTCTTTTAGTCAATAATGCTTGAAAGTCCTCCATTTCATTGAATGACCATTTTTTCCCCTGAAGTATTATACTCACTTTTGCTGGGTAAGTGATTCTTGGTTTTAATCCTGGTTCCTTTAACTTCTGGAGTATCATAATCGAAGTCCTTTGAGCCCTGAATGTAGAAGCATGTCTTGTGTTATCCTGATTGTGTTTCCACAGTACTCTAATTACTTCTATCTGACTACTTGCAATATTTTCTCCTTGATCTGGGAACTCTGTAATTTGGCTACAATATTCCTAGGAACTTTCCTTTTGGGATCTCTTTCAGGAGGTGATCAGTGGATTCTTTCAATATTTATTTTACCCTCTAGTTCTAGTATCAGGACAGTTTTCCTTGATAATTTCATGAAAGATGATGTCTAGGCTCTTTTTTTGATCATGGCTTTCAGGTAATCACAAAATTTTTAAATTATCTCTCTTGGATCTATTTTCCAGTTCAGTTGTTTTTCCAATGAGATATTTCACATTGTCTTCTATTTTTTCATTCTTTTGGTTTTGTTTTATAATTTTTTGGTTTCTCATAAAGTTATTAGCTTCCATCAGATCCATTCTAATTTTTAAAGAACTGTTTTCTTAAGTGACTTTTTGAGCCTACTTTTCCATTTGGCTCATTCTGCTTTTTAAAACATTCTTCTCCTCATTGGCTTCCATGGCCTGAGACTATTGCATTTTTTTTGGAGGGTTCAGATATAGAAGCCTTCACTTTTATGTCTTCCTGTATTGCATTGTTCTCCTCATCTGAAAAGATGGGAGAAAATACCTGTTCACCAAGAAAGCCAACTTCTATAGTCTTATTTTTTCCCCTTTTGGGCATTTTTCCTGCCACTTCTTTGACTTTTGAGGCCTTTGTCAAAAGAAGGGTATACTCGGGGGACCTGTAATTTCTCAGTTTCTCCAAGGTGGCACAATCAAGGGAGAGGAGTTTACTTTTCTCTTGGCCCGTGCTCTGGTCTGGGAGCAACTACAAGTTTTTCTGCCCAGGATCTCCAAGAAGGATTCCCTGTCCAGAGCCTCCACCAGCTCCACTATGTCAGCAGTCCTCCTCACTCCAGGGCCAACACACAGGGTTGAAATCAAGATCAACTGCTGATTTCTCCCAGGATCTTTAGACTGATGGCTCCAAAAATAAATGCTGCTGCCACCTGAGGCAGGGGCTAGGACAGTACCCTGCTCCCTCCTCATCCAATTGAAAGAGTTTTCTCACTGACCTTTGAAGCTCTCTTTGGTGTCTGTGGGTTGAGAAATCTGAGAACTGCAGCTACTGCCTGTGATTCCACACCCTGAAACCTGCTCCAGACCTGTCCATGATGTGCCCCACAGTCAAGGCTGGGCTGTATTCTGCTCTGAGCCCAGTGTGATAGACCTTTCCTGTTGGCCTTCCAGGTTGCCTTGGGCTGGAAATCTCTTTCACTCTGTCATTTTGTGGCTTCTTCTGCTCTATAATTTGTTTAGAGTCATTTTTACATGTATTTTATGGGATATGGGCATTGAGCTACAGCAGGTCCATCTTTCTACTCCAACATCTTGGAGCCACCACATACCCCCCTCCCTTCCACTTTTGCAAAGGAATAGGCTAAGGATATCTTCTTATATCTTCATTGAAGTAGTTCTTTTTTTGTTTTGTGGTCATTCTTTCCATTTGTCCTGTTTCAGTTCTCATATACATAGCTGTCTTGACTACATGGCACTCTGAATCAGTTCATAAAACCTTATATTTTTATATTCATCTTATCTGTCACTTATTACACAATAATAACATTCCATTGTTTCATGTACCACAATGATTATAGACATTTCCCATTTGATGGATAGTTCCTTTCCCCCAATTCTTTGCTACAACACACGCACACACACACATACATACACAAAATGTTGCTATAAATAGTTTTAAGTAGATGGGGATCTTCTTCTTATCTTCAGTCTTCTTGATTTATAAACCTAGAATGAGAACAGCTGGGTCAAAAGTCACAGATATTCTATTCCAATTTGCACCATTTTATTTTTTTAGAGTACATACACTGATTCAAGACTATATCAAGAACATATTCATGTGATTATCTTCCAACAACTTCACCAACATCTCCTATTTTCGTCTTTTATTAACTTTACATAATTGTATGTTGTAAGGCAAAACTCAGGGATTCTTTGATTTGCATTCTTTAATATCAATGATTTAGAGTATTAAATTATTTTAAAAAATTTAAAAATTTTTAAAATTAATTTAGCTGTTTTCATTTTTCAGCAATCACTTCCATAAGTTTTAAATTTTCTCCCCTTTCCTACTCAAGATGACATGCAATCTTATATGGGCTCTATACGTACTTTCTCACAAACACATTTCACATTAGTCATGTTGCATAATAGAAACAAAATGAATGGGAGAAACCATGAGAAAAACCAAATGAAAACAAAACAAAGCATAATAAAAGAGAAAATAGTCTGTTTTATTCTGCATTCTGACGCTATACTTCTTTTTCTAGATGTGGGTGACATTTTGCATCATGAGTCCTTTGGAAATATTTTAGGTATTTGCATTGCAATAAAAGACAAAGTCCTTTAGAAACAGTCCTCGAATAGTGTGGCTTTTTTCTGTGTGTAATGTTCTACTGGTTCTACTCATTTTCACTCACCATTAGTTCATCTGAGTCCACTTTTTTCTGACGTCTACCTGTTTGTCACTTCTTATGGCACAATAATATTCCATTATATTCATATACCACTGCTTGTTCAGCAGTGCCCCAATTGATGGACAATCCCTCAATTTCCAGTTCTCAGTGATCATGAAAAGAACTACAACAAACATTTTTGTACATGTGGAACCCCTTGCTATTTTTGTGATCTCTTTCAGATACAACCCTCCGAGGATATTTCTGGGTCAAAGGGTATGCACATTTTATAGCCCTTTGGGCATAGTTCCAAAGCACTCTCTAGAATGGTTGGATCAGCTTACAGCTCCACCAACAATGAATTAGTGTTCCAACTCTCCCACATCTTCTCCAATATTTATCATCTTCTTGTTTTGTCATATTAGCCAATCTGATAGGTGTGATATGGTACATCAGAGTTGTTTTGACTTGCATCTCTCTAACCAATAGTGATTTACAGCATTTTTTCATATGACTGTGGGTAGCTTTAATTTCTTCCACTGAAAACTTCCTGTTCATACTGGTTGGCCATTTATCAATAGGGGAATGACCTGTACTGGTGAAAATTAGATAGTTTTGAAATTAGACCTTAATCACACACACTGGTTGTAAAAATTCTTTCCCACTTTTCTGCTTCCCTTCTAAACTTGGATGCATTGGGTTTGTTTGTGCAAAAGCTTTTCAATTAAATGTGATCAAAATTATCCATTTTGCATTTCATGATGGTCTCTATATCTTGTTTGGTCATAAATTTCTCTATTCCCATAAATCTGGCAAATGAACACTTTCTTGCTCCCCTAATTTGTATTTGGTATCACCCTTTATACTTAGATCATGTACCCATTTGGACTTTATTCTGCTATATGGTGTCAGGCATTAGTCTATGCCCAGTTTCCATCATACTGTTTTTCAGTTTTCCCAGCAGTTTTTGTCATACAGTGAGTTCTTATACCTGAAGCAGAGGTTCTTAGGTTTAACACGAGTAGATTACTATAATCATCGACTACTGTGTCTTGCGTACCCAGACTATTCCAATGATCTGCCCCTCTATTTCTTAGTTAGTACCAAGTGGTTTTGACGATTGCTGCTTTATAATACGATTTCAGATCTGGTATGGCTAGATCAAATTCCCTAGCATTTCTTTTTGTCAGTTCTCTTGATATTCTGGACCTTTTGTTCTTCCAGATGATTTTTGATATTATTTTTTCTAGCTCTACAAAATAATTTTTGGTACTTTGACTGGTATGGCATTGAATAAGCAAATTAATTTAGATAGAATTGTAATTTTTATTATATTAGCCTGAAATTAATTTAGATAGAATTGTAATTTTTATTATATTAGCCTGACATGCTCATGAGTGTCTCATGTTTTTCCAGTTATCTAGATCTGACTTTATTTGTGTGAAAAGTGTTTTCTAATTGTGTTCATGTAGTCCCTGGGTTTGTTTTGGCACATAGACTCCCTAATATTTTACAGTGTCTATAATAACTTTAAATGAGATTTCTCTTTCTATCTCTTGCTTTTGAGTTTGTTAGCAATATATAGAAATGCAGATGATTTATGTGGGTTTATTTTGTATCCTGCAACTTTGCCAAAGTTGTTTATTATTTCAAGTAATTTTTTACTTGATTCTCTAGATTTCTCTAAGTGTACCATCATATCATCTGAAAGGGTGATAATGTAGTTTCTTCTTTGCTTATTCTAATTCATCCAATTCTTTTTCTTCTCTTATTGCTACATTTAACATTTCTAGTACCATATTGAATAACAGTAGTGATAATGGACATCCTTGTTTCATACTTGATATTATTGGAAATGCATATAGTTTATCTCCATTATACGTAATGCTTGCTGGTGGCTTTAGGAACATGCTACTTATTATTTTAAGGAAGGCTCCATTTATTGCTATGCTTTCCAGTGTTTTCACTAGGAATGGGTATTGTTTTTTGTCAAAAGCTTTTGTTGCATCTTTTGAGATAATAATATGGTTTCTGTTAGATTTGTTGCTAATATGATTAATTATGCTAATAGTTTCCTTAATACTGAACAATCCCTGCATGCCTAGTATAAATCCTTCCTGCTCATAATATATTATTCTCATGATAAGTTGTTGTATTCTTTTTGCCAATATATTATTTAAAATTTTTTGCACCTAATATTCATTAGGGAAATTCATCTATAATGTTGTTTCTCTCTTTTGACTCTTCCCAGTTTATGTATCAGCACCATATTTATATCATAAAAAGAATTTGGTAGGACTCCTTCTTTCTTCACCAATTTTCCCAATAGTCTATATAGCACTGGAATTAACTATTCTTGAAATGTTTGACAGAATTCACTTGTAAATCAATGTGGCCCTGGAGATTTTCTTTTTCCTAGTGAGTTCATTGATGGTTGTTCAATTTCTTTTTCTGAGATGTGGATATTTAAGTATTTTAACTCCCCTTCTTTTAATCTGGGATATTTTCATTTTTCTAAATATTCACCCACTTCATTAAGATTTTCAAGTTTATTGGCAAAAAATTGGGCTAAGTAGTGTCTAATTATTGTATTAATTTCCCCTTCATTGGAGGTGAATTCACCCTTGTCATTTTTGATACTTGTTATTTGGTCTTCTTTCCTTTTGAAAGTGAAATTGACCAAAGGTTTATCAATTGTACTGTTTTTTTTTTTAACAAAACCAACCCTTAGTTTTATTTATTAGTGTAATCTTTTTCTTAATTTCAATTTCATTAGTCTCTCTTTTGGTTTTCAGTATTTTTAACTTGATATTTAATTGATAATCTTCAATTTGTTTTTTTTCCAGCTTTTTCAGTTGCATGCCTAATTTATTAATCTCTTCCTTCTCTATTTTATTCATGTAAACATTCACAGACAAAAAACTTTCTCTAAGAATTACTTTAGCTGCATCCTATAAGTTTTGGTAGATTGTCTCATTATTGTTATTCTCTTGAATAAAGTTGTTAATTGTTTCTATGATTTGTTGTTTGATCCACTCGTTTTTTTTTTTTAGGGTTAGATTATTTTGTTTTCAATTGATTTGGTCAATCTTTCCATGACCATTTATTACATATAATTTTTATTGCATCATGATCTTAAAAGGATGCATTGATTATTTCTGCCTTTCCACACTATATTGTGAGGTTTTTATGCCCTATTACATCGCCAATTTTTGGTTATAAGCAATATACCACTGAGAAAAAGGTATATTCCATTCTATTCACCTTCAGTTTTCTCCAGGGGTCTACCTTTTCCAGAATTCTATTTGCCTCCTTAACTTCATTCTTGTTTATTTTTAGGTTAGATTTATCAGGTTCAGAGAATGGGAGGTTGAGGTCCCCCACTAGTATAGTTTTGTTGTCTATTTTTTCTTGTAATTCTCTTAATTTATCTTGTAAGAATTTGGATGCTATGCCACTTGATATACATACATACATACATACATACACACATACATATATATGTTTACTAAATGATATTAGTTCATTCTCTATGGTGTGTTTTAGGAGGATGTAGTTTCCTTCCTTATCCTTTTCATTAGATATATTTTTGTTCTTGTTTTGTCTGAGATTAGGATTACTACTCCCATTTGTTTTTTGTTTTTTTTACATTGGCTGAAGCATTGTATATTCTACTGCAACCTTTACCTTTACCCTGTGTGTATCCCCCTCTTTCAAATGTGTTTCTTCTAAATAACATATTGTAAGATTATGGTTTTTAATTCATTCTTCTATCTCCCCCTGTTTTATGGGAGCGTTTGTCCCATTCACAGTTATGATTATTATCTGTGTCATTCTCTCCATCCTGTTCCTCCTCATTTATGTTTCTATACCTCCCTTCTACCTTCCCCTCCTCAAATGAGTTTTACTTTTAACTACTGCCTCCCTCAATCTTCCCTCTCTTCCCCTCCTTTTTCTTTTCCTTTTTCATTACTTCTTCTTCCCTTGTTCTAACCACCATTCTCTTTTCTTTCCCCTTTCCCCTCCTACTGCTTGTAGGGTAAGTTAGATTTCTATTCTTTACCGAGTATGTTGTTCATTTCTTGAGCTAAATCTGATGACAGTAAAGCTCAAACAATGCTCTTCTTCTCTTCTTTCCTTCTACCATAATATGTCTTTGTGCCTTTTCATGTGATGTAGTTTATATTTTCTGCCTCCTCCTTTCCTCTTCTCCCATTACAATCCCTTCAGACCCTTTAATTACATTTGTTATCATCACATAGGTTAATTTATATCCACTACCTCTATGTACATCCTTTTTAAATGTCATAATAAATATACATTTCTCAAGATTAGCAAGTTTGATCCTCCCATATAAGGATGGAAACAGTTTACCCATATTGAATAACAAGTTTTTACCCCCTCTTTAACTTTTTATGCCTCTCTTGAGTCTTATATTTGAAGATCAAATTTTCTACTGAACTTTGGTCCTTTCATTAGGAAGGTCTGTGTATTTCTTATTTCATTGAATGTACATTTCGTTTCCTGAAAGATTATGCTCAGTTTTGCTGGTAGTTGATCTTTGGTTAGTCCAAACTCCTTTGCCTTATGGTATATCATATTCTAATTCCTTCAATCTTCTAATGTAGATGCTGCAATGCCCTGTGTGATCCTGACTCTAGTCTCTTGACATTTGAATTATTTCTTTCTGACTGCTTACAGTATTTTCTTCTTGACCTGATAGTAATGGTATTTGGCAACATTATTCCTTGGCATTATAAATTTGGGATTTCTTTCATGAGATGATCAGTGGATTATTTGATGACTATTTTGCCCTCTGGACCTAGGACCTCAAGGCCGTTTTCCTTGATAATTTCTTGGGAAATATTGTCCTGGTTCTTTTTGTCATCATGGTTTTCCTGTAGACTAATAATTCTTAGATTTTCTCTCCTGGATCTATTTTCCAGGTAAGTAGCTTTTCCAGTAAGATATTTTACATTTTCTTCTATATTTTCATTCTTTTGATTTTGTTTGACTGGTTTTTCATGACTCACAGAGTCATTAGCCTCTACTTGTCCAAATCTAATTTTTATTTAATTATTTTATTTGTTTTCAGTTTTCTACAATCACTTCCATATATCTTATATTTTCTCCCTCCCTCCCCCTACTTCCCTTCTTGCTCCTCACTACCTCCTCAAGAGGGTGCACAATCTTATATAGATTCTACACATACATTCTTATTAAATATATTTTCACTTTAGTCATGTGCTCAATTCTAATTTTTAGCAAATTGTTATTTCCAGTTAGGTTTTATACTTCCTTTTCTGCTTGTCTAATTTTCCTAGTTAGGTTTTATACCTCATTATCCATTTGGTCAATTTTACTTTTGATGCAACTGTTCTCTTCAGTGAGTTCTCTTTTCATTTTATCAATTGTATTTCTAAAATCATTGATCATTTTTCTTCTAATATGGCTTTTAAAATCCTTCTTGAACTCTTCCAAGAATGTTTTTGTGCTTCAGATCAGTTCATATTCCCTTTTGAGGTTGCAGATGTAGATGTATTGTCAGTGCTATCCTCTTCTGAATTTCTGTTTTGATCTTCCCTGTCACCATAGTAAGATTCTATGGTCTTTACTTTTCTGATTTGCCTCTTGCTCATGGGGATGGCCTTTTTCCTGACTTTTGAAAGTGGATGTCTGCTTTTGGGTCACAGGGGGCTCTATCCTTTGTTTCTTGTGCTGGGTGACTGAGGCCTCTTTACTGACTTTGTGTGTTGTAGTCTCTTGTTCTTTCAGCTAGAAGCTAAATCTTACTGCAGCTTATCTGGTGTTGAGCTAGCTGGTGTTTGCCAAGGCCAAGACAAGCTGAAATCTTTCTTAGTTTCCCCAAGGTTTCACTGAAGCTCTGGGTGTAAGGTGTGAGTGAGAGGTAGTCTGGTGGCAGGAGGTCTCCTCCTCCATTAGGGCTGCTCTAGAACATGAACAGGCTCCACAGCTGACAAACCCCCATCTGTGCTGGTATCTGAACAATTCCCTTGGCTATGTGGAGGCACACCTGGGGTCCTGATGTTGGCACTTACTGTCTTCAATCCCTGGGGCTCAGGATCTCCTGTGGGTACACTGAGGTGGGGCTTGCTGGGACACTGGTCCTGCACTGATCCCCTTCAACCACAGCAAAAAGCTCTCTTTTTGTCAATCTCTCTGGCCTCTAGAGCTGAAAGATTGCTGTACTCCTTCTGCTGACTCCACTATTCCAGGAATTTTCCTGGGGAAATATTCTCTTTGCTTTTCAAGGTCAAAAGGGGAGGGTCAGAGCAATCACAATTTACTCTGCCATCTTGGATCCCAGAAATTCAAATGCTAGAGTGTTCTTTCACGTGGTTGTTAATAGTTTGCAATTCTTTTTTGACAATTGTTCATGTATTTTGGAAATGAACAAAGAATTCTTAAAATTATCACTGGTAAAATAAAAAAACCAGAATGTGATTATATTCAAATACCATATTAACTATATGCTCAATGCATATGCATATGTATATATGCTGCTTGTTTTTCTTGGCTACCAAATACATCTGTGTTAAGTGTTTATGTATCTTGGTTAACCATAATCAGAGAAATCTGATAGACATTCTCCCCCATTTGATTGCTTCTTATCCTCTGCACATTAATTTTATTTGGGCCTATTTAAGTTTCTTTTTCCTGTTACATGTAATTAAAGTTATGAATTTTATTTTCTATAATTTTTCTATTAATTTTTTTGGCTAAGAATACATCTTGAACAGGCAGATTCACAGATATGAAAGGTATATGATCTGCTTCTCTTCTATTTTTTTTTTGGTGAAATGAACTTTAACATTAAGGATGTATAACAATCATAATATATACTGAAAACTTGCATAAAATATTGGTATAAGCCTAATTTTTGTCATACAGATTTTCCTTTGTCCTACAAGCTTTTTTCTCCAATAGGAAAGTCTTTCCTAAGTAATTCATGTTTTGTAGTAAAGTAGAGATGATAAACCAAGGAAATGTACTTGCATTAAAGGAAGTCAAAAAAAGGCTTCTGGTAAAATTTGGGTCTTTAGAAGGGACATGAAGGAAACCAGGGAAACCAAGAAATACAGAGGAAAAGGGACATCATCCCTACAATGAAAGATAACAAAGCAAAAATGCTCAGATTTGGGAAACTGAGTTTCTTGTATACAAGGTACAGAAAGGAGGCTATTATAATTGATTAAAGAGTATAGGGGAGAGAAGATTCTGGGAAGATGACAGAGTACTTCAGAAAATTCCAAGTTTTCAAGATTTCCTCCCTCAAAAGTAATGAAATAGCACCTCAGGGAAAATATTGAGTGGTAAAAATAAATAAGAGTGGGGCAGAGCAGGCTCCTACTGGGACAATCAGGGAAGAACTGAAGAAAAATCCCATGATGAGTTTGGTCCCTGTGAAGAGTACACATCTCCAGACTAGGTCATAAATCTACTGAAACAAGAAGAGGCAGTCCCAGGGATTAGCTGTGTTGGGAGGCTGCCTCAGCCCCAGTCACAGACAGTAAAAGGTGTTGGGTGCCTGAGCCTAGAAAGGCAGAGGGAACCACTACTGACAGAGACAGGTGAGGGTAAGAAGGAATCAGCACATGCGCCCTGGGTACAGAAGCAGTGGGGCAGAGACACAATTAGCTGCAAGCACTTAAAGGAGGCTGGGTGATCTTGATTTTGATTTCAAGTCAGAAAGGAGAACTGAAGGAGAAACTGAGGCCAGAGATACCAATCCCCATATCAAAGGATTAGAGGTGATTACAAAAACTAAGAGTCCAACCATAAAGAGTTACCATGGGAGTATAGAAGACTGGATTTCATATTCAAAGAAGGATATTGAAGCAAAGAAACTCTCTTCTACCCCAAAGAGTAACGTCAAATGGTCACTTGCTCAAAAAGAACATTGGAGAACTTTAAAAAAGACTAAAAATCAAATAAGAGATTGAGGGAAAACTAAAAAGAATTCCAAAAAATACTTATGAAAATGTTTATAAAAAGAAAGTCTATCAATTAGAAAAGGAGGTCCAGAATCTTAAGAAAGAAAATATCTCGTTGTAAAACAGAAATGGGCAAGGGGAAATCAGTAAAGTTACAAGAGACTAAGACATAATAATGCAAAATATAAAGAATGAAAAATTAGGAGAGAATGTGAAACATCTCATAAGAAAAAACAACTGAACTTAGTAGAAGATTTGATATCCAAGAGCCAAGAGAAATATAAAGTAGATGTCAAAGACTAATTACAAGAGACTCAGTAAGGAAAGTGTTTTACCTTTTATGTATGTAAAATACATGTTTAAAATTGTTCTTAGTGATTGGGTAGTTTGCAAGAAAGATTGCTGTAGACTTAAGTAAGATATAAGTTTGAAAAGTAAAACCATTTATGAACAATTAAAAAGAGTAATTAGTTTATACAAATGAGGAACAAGAGGAAGAACTAGCACGGAAGAATTAGATGGAGGAGGAGGGCTGTTCTGGAAACCTGTTTTCGTCAGGAATAGGTTCAAGAGGGAACTCTCTCTCTCTCTCTCTCTCTCTCTCTCTCTCTCTCTCTCTCCATATATATATATATATATATATATATATATATATATATATATATATATATATATATATATATATATATATATATACACACATATATGTGTGTGTGTGTGCATGTGTGTGTGTGTATGTATGTATATGGAAGAGTATAAAAATCTTCCAAATTCAGAAAGAAATAAGTTGCTAAAAGGATAGGGAGGGAGAAAATACAGAAGGGTCTCTAGAGGGGAAGGTGAGGGAGTAGGTTAAAAGGTGTATAGAAGAGTGTTTAGAATTGTGGTAATGGGAGGATAAGGAAGGTATCCTTGAAGGGGGTGGGTAGCTTAAGAAATATGAGGGCGCAGTAGCAGGTAGAAGAAGTAAAGTAGAGGAGGTAAGAGGATTAGGAAATAAAAGATAAACACAAACATAAAAACAAAGATGAGAAGTAGATTAGGGAATGAATATGCCTATGTATGTATGTATGTGTATATTTGCATGTGTATGTATATATTCATATCTATCTATCTTTCTATATATCTAAATATATCCAAGTTTAATCATAACCTACTGGGGAGGTAAGGGAAGTTGGGGGTGGAGGAGAACAAAGTAAGAGAAATAGGCTAATTGACAATAGTTCTTAGGATCATCAATTTAGAGTTGGAAGGTACTCTACAGGTTCAAATCCCTTATCTTACACATGAAGACGTAAAGAGCAGTGGTGACAAATAGAAAAAAAAAAAGAAAAGGATTACATATTCATTTACAAACCCATAAATTAATATCATCTGTGTCATACTGTATTTTTTTCTTATTAAACATTTCCTGATTATGTTTTTGGAAGGTATGGGATGCTGGTGAGTTTGACACATCTAACCTCTATAACATAGATGATGACTTGCCCAAGGACAAGCAGGAAGACCAGAATGCAAATGATAATCTCAAATTCCCTCATTGTTACCTCACCCTTTCTCTCAACCATCTATGTAGTCTTAGGGGTGATGGTAGAGAAATGCGACCTTTCTCCTACTTGATATTCACAAAGCATAAGTGTGTCCATGTTACTCCGCTTGTCAAGAAGCTTCTGTGACTCCCTATTTCTTCAAGGATAAAATAAAAACTCCTCCATTAAGCATTCAAAAACAAAGAACAAAAAAAGAACAAAAGAAAACTAACGAGGGAACAAAGCTGGACAGCTCTCAGCACAATGTTGAAATATAGGCTTTCTTGAAGTGGAAATTTATTGCTACTTATTTTGAATCCTCTCTTATGTTCTGCTCTGCACATGACATTCTTTTCCCCACTTTCTTATTCTGTATTTTAGGTTCAGTAATTTAGTTTATAATGCTTCTTTTTCTTTTCTTATTCTATGTTTAAGTTTCAGGGAGAAGAAAGAGTACGTTGGGATGAGAACATGGAGATGTTAAGAAACCTAACTGTTTCAGGTTATGAAGAGCTTTGGATGATGAACAGATTTGTATATTTCATTCTGGAAATGAAAGAGTGCCACCAGAGTGTGCTCATTTTTGTTGTTTGTCCTTCATTTGTACACATCACCAATGACATCACAGGGTAATGTATTGACTTGCTTGTGGATTGGACAAGTAAGGAAAAGTTGCACAGAGCCATCAACCTCACACTGTTGTCCAGAGTTATTGAAGTTCAGTGGCAAGCTAAAAGTCTTAATACAATAATACAAGAAATGATTAAAGAAAATTGTCCTGACACAGTAGACCAAGTGGGAAAGTAGAAATTGAAAAAAATCCACCTATCACAACTTGAAAGAAACCCTATGTGGAAAATCCATAGGAATATTATAGTCAAATTCTGGAATGTCATTTTAAGGATAAAGTATCAAGAACAACAAGAAAAAAAACATCAAATATGGTGGTGTCACAATTAAAATCACACAAAACCTAGCAGGAAAGACTTTAAAGGACTGCAGGTCTTGGAACACAATAGATCAAAGAGCAAAGTAACTGGGGCTCTGGCTAAAAATATCATATTCTGCAAAGTTAATCATAATCCTGAATGAAAAAAAGGACTTGTGATCCACTGTCAGAGTTTCAAGACTTTGATTTAAAAAAAAAAAAAAACAACAACTTGTATTTAATACAAGATTTGACATAAAAGAGCCAAGAGAAACATAAGGTACATTCCAAAGACAGATTAAAGGGAATTCAATAAAGACAGTCCATTTACTTTTTATATATGTAAAATGCATGTTTGTCTAAGATTGTCATTAGTAATTGGGTAGTTCATAAGAAAGACTGGGGTGGACCTGAATATGACTTTAAAAAGTGAAATCATTTAGGAATACTTAAAAAGAGTAATTATTGTATACAAATAAGGTACAGGACACAGAGGAATTAGAAGGGAGAGGAGGGCTGCAAGTTCTGGTAACGTACTTTTCACTGGGAATGGTTTTAAGAGAGAATGATACACACACACTCATATTATATATGTACACATATACATATATATATACAGAGATATATATGTATATATATGGAGAGTATAAAAGTCTAAATTCAGAAGAAATAAAATGGTAAAGAAATAGGAAGGGGGAAAGGATGAGGGGATAGGTTAAAGGGGGCTACAGAAAAGTCTTTAGATTTGTGGGAATGGGAGGATAGGGGAAGGATCCTTGGAGGGGGTAGACTAAGTAATAGAAGGATAAGTTAGCTGGTAGAAGTAGAGGTGTCAAAAGGGATAGTAAACAAAGATATGCACAAATATAAACACAAAGATTAGGAGTAGAATTTGTTAGGGGAAGTATATGTCTACATATGTATGTATACGTGTGTATATATGTGTACGTATATATGTGTATATATATTTATATAGTTATATATCTGACCTTAATCATAGCCTTCTGGAGAGAGAGGGAAAGGTTGAAAAAAGAACAAAGTAAAATGTGCACAACAGAAAACAAAATCAAACTAATAAGGAAGCCAAGCAAATAAGGACAGCTCTTAACACGACGCATAGTATTTATTATACAGGCTTTCCTGAAATGAAAATTTATCATTACATGATTTGAATCCTCTCATGTTCTGTTACACATGAAATGCTTTTTGTCCCCTTTTCTTACTCATTTACTTACTTATTTAAGTTACAATATTTAAGTTTATGATATTCTTTTCTTTTCTCTATTCTGTATTTGTGTTCTGGTGTTTGTCTCTAAAATTAAAAAAAAAAAAAGACTTAATTTAGAAGATACCATACGTCTTTTATCTCTAGTTTTTCTTCATTGATTCTCTAAGTAAATTTTCCTCCTGTTCCTCCCTTTCATTTTGTTTTGTTGCTTTTTTTATTTTTCTGAATTTTTTTTCTAAAAGGGATTTCCTTATCTTGTTCTCTTTACTGTTTATTTTCTCTTTATGTCTAATCTAGAATTTTTTCTTGGATTCATTTATATTTATTCCTGCTTCATTCTCTGTATTCCCCATGGAATTAAAAATTCCAAGGATATATTTTGTTTCCTCTTTCAAACAGTTTCTGTGCTATTGTCTTAATGATCTTGCCTTCTGCTCCACTTTTTTTTTTGTTGTGCTTCACTCTTAGGAATATAAATTCCTGCATGATCTAAAGAGCATAGAATTATTGCCTTTTAGTAAGAATTTTCCCATAATTGTGCAATTGCTCGAAATTGCGCAATTCACCGTTGCCTTTTGCCGTTTCCATGATCATTTTCCCTACCCATTTGCATTGAAAAAGCTTTCTGGATTCATGCTTTTTCATTTCTGAGGATTTCAGTTGCCCTCACTAGTTCTGGTTGCCCTTTTCCTGAGGAAACATGTTATCTCTGGAGGTGAAACATTCTTTCAGAGGTGGACAGTTTTAGACTTAAAAAAAATACTGACAAAGGCCTAATAAAACACACTCTGCACAGAAGGCACTTAATAAATTTGCATTGTTTCTTTGATACAGACTTCTTAAGGGTTTCTATGAGGATCTTTACAACTAAGTCAATGTTACTTTAATCATAACTGCTCAATCCAAATGAAACTATTCTGTGAAAATCCAATTTACCTAACTATGTTGGACATTGTCAGGTGAGTCCATCAATCATGAAGCAGGTTGTTTTCAAACTATTCTTTGTGTCCTTTTTTCCATACATTCTCTCTCACCCCCAGTGTTTTCCCTTTTTAGAACCACAAGACTTAAGTTAGAGAGCATAGTCAAATTATAATAAATTAGAAAATGCTTAAGCTTAAAACATGACCACTGTTTATATGAAGCTAAAAGTGACTTCCTGATATTTTTTCTTCTGTTTTCATTAGTCACACTTAGTTGAGAACTTCTGTAAGTGTTAGACAAGTGTGAAAGTAGAAAAATCATGTTTCTACCATACCATTTATTAGTTTGATTGCTCTGGGGACAATAAACTAAAAGTTATTTTGGGAAATCATAAGAACTCTTTAATGTCCCACTGGGCAGGTATTTGTGCCATAAATATTATTTTTCCAAATGATGCCCAAACTATAATGTCAATAGAAAAAAAGTATAGTGCACGGCTCCCATTACAGGGAAGCTGGCAAGGGGTTTTTCCAGTACTAACACAACCTGTTCTATATAAGAACAAATATCTGTTTTCAGTATTATCAGCCAGTGCTTTCCACATTATTAAAAAAATGTTATTGAATTACTTTGGTACATTTTAAGTTAGTACTACTTTGCAAAACAAAATAAAACAAGGAAACAAAAACTACATCATCTTCACTCTTAAAGGCACAGATTTAGGATTTCAAGGGTAATCTAGTACCTTGGAGAAGTTCACAATGAAATCCCATCCTTCTTGTAATGTGTCAAGTGATAAACCTCTCAACACAGGCATAGCAGAATCAGATGCAGATAGGTGCTTTTGTTGTACTCTGTAGGCTATGTCCTATACGATAATGAGGTTTACAATACTGCTCCTGTTGGCAAGAGGACTGCCATATGACATCATAATGAATCAAAAACACATAATCACCTAGTCATGGCCAATTCTCTTCTGTTGCTACATATACAAATAGTCTTGGTTAATATCATCATCATCTTAACCTACAGGAGTGTCCTAAAAGAAATTGTAAATTATTTCTTGTTAGTGCTTTATTTTAATGTTCAATGACAAATTACCTCCAAGAAGACTTCTTTGTAACTAATAATCTTTACCTGTTCACATATACAACTGTATCTTAATGGATCTTCTGACTATATCAATGCAAGTTTTCAAATTTCTAAGAGAATCTCTCACATTCTTCCTCATAGAGCATTTGTATAATATTTTACTGCCTCTATTACACTATAATGTAGTTCCTTTAGGACAGGGATGAAGGCAATTATTTTATCCTGTGTCTCTAAATTTGCCTTGTAAGTTATAAATATGTAATAAGCTAAATTAAATTAACCTATATATAATACATGGGGATCAGGAAGCTGTGCCTTATTCTTAACCTCTTAATTTGTTTAATACCTGAAAGATATGTCATAGCTCTTTGCAATATAATTTTACCTATGTTTGCTCTTTTGTTTTCAACTATTTTCCCTAGGCTTCTAAATAAAACTATTTAAGAACATCCCTAGATTCACTGAACTATGTGAGAATCTATTCTGGTGATTTACTTAGACACAAATGAAAAGTCAAGAAAATATATCTAAAAACAAAAGAAATCATCGATCTGAAAAAATCTAAGAGACATCAGTGGCGTTTTATTCAGTATTTATGATCTAAGACAAGGGTTTCAGAAAGTAAAAGCACATTTTTAAAGTGCATAGTTGTTTATAGTGATATACAAGGCTGGAATTCAAATTGAGACAACTTCTTAAAATATAGAACTATATACGACTGGCCAAAGGACAGTTAATTTGTTAGCAAAGGCTATCAAAATAAATTTTCCTTAAATCTTGTAAAATTAATTTTAAAAAAAGGCTTTAACCTTAAAAGAGGAATAGGGAATTGGAAGAAATATCCTGTCTATATCCATTAATTAAAAATAGCAAAGAATAGCTATGACATTGGAAGAATATAACAGTGGATACCCAAAAATTCACAGGAAGCAAAGTCCAAGACTTTAGTCTACAATAACACCTATAGTCTTAGATATCTACGTGCAAATGCACCAAGGATTAGCTACATACAAAATGAACTAAAGATTGCAATCCAAAGTGATCTTATTTACATTTGGTACAATGAGATTGTTATTTAGAATAAGACACTAGGTTATATTTGAACAAGAAGGAGTAAGAAAGATAAAGATTATGCATTAAGACAATCTACTCATGTAAAATAAGTTTAGTAAAGTGTGAAGAGAACCATGGTCGAGTGAGTTTTCAGTTATTGAATCATCTTGAAGTTTTCTTCTCCTTTGCTCCAAAACAGAACCACTAATGATTTCTTGATTTTGTCTTTATTTTAATTTTATTCTTTGGAAGATGAAACAAATGTTCTGAATGTGGTGCTTGCAAAAAAAAAACAAAAGAGCAGGTTCCTGGGATGAAAATTATGAAAAACTTGAAAGCAAGTGAAATGCACAATGAACTCAAAATTTGTGATAAAGGATCAGAAAATAATGCATTGTTTGATGAGCAACCCTAATTTAGGAAAGTACACAGTGATTCAAACAGTTCAGAAGCAGGTAAAATGCCATGGATTATTTACTGTGTGAATTTAACAATTTAAATGACTTAGGGGGCTGGGGGGGGGGGGGTTAAGTTACTTCCCCACTAAGGAGCCCATATGCTCTGGACCCACAAACACAGTGACTATGTTCATTCCTGGGGTAGCCTCATTGGAGTAATTTCTTTTCCTGTACTCTTTGACTCATTACATTTTCAGTGTTGAGATCCATTGTGAGGAGTGGAATACTTTATATGGTATAGTGAACACACACACATACACACACACACACACACACACACACACACATACACACACATCCCAAAAAAGGAAATTATGAAGGGCCTAGATAGAATATGAATTAGAAGTGGGGAAGGTATATTTTTACTCCAAAAATAATACGTTAAACAAACAAAATAGATCTAATGATTATAAATTGACAGATATTGTAAAAGTAGTATTTGCTATACTAGAAGGCTGAGTTTTTGATATCATAACAGGAAGCAGTTTACAGAATTATGAAAATTGCCTGCATTCACCTTTCCTTTTTGTTGTGTAAATAATTTATTCCAAGCCAATATCTTTTGAAAACCTAGCCTGTGACTAAAGCTCTTTTCCCTGTCAGGATCCTCTTTCATGCAGACACTCCCTCTGTCATCATTTATCTCTGACCAATAGACCCAGAGTCACCATACCTCTTGAAATCACAGAGTTGCCTACAAATCTGGACATGTTCATCTTGAGTACTTGGTTTAGTAACATACAATCAGGAAAATAAAATACAGAATCACAGAATTTGAGAGCTACAGGGGACCTCAGTGGTCATTTACTCCAACCTTTACATAAAGTGAATCCTCACTAAAATATAGCTAGCATGCGGTCATATAACTTCAACTTGGAAATCTCTAAGGAAACTCATCACCTCTTAAAAGCAGCCCTTTCTACTTTTAGACAAATCTATTTGGTAAGAATTTTTTTTCTTGACATCAAGCTAAAATTTGCCCATTTGAAATCTCTACCCATTTTTTTCTGTTCTTGTCTTTTGAGGCCAAAAAAAGTCCAATTCTCATTCCCATGATCTAGCTAATCTGGGTTAAGACTTGTGCTCTAGCTGTTATATGGAAACAATTGTCATATCTTGTAGCATTGGAAAGGGTGCCATAGGCTTATAATTTTGTCCACTCTACAAGGATTTTTCTCACCCATTTTTCAATAGAAATGAGAGAGACAGACAGAGACAGAGACAGAGACACACACAGACAGAGAGATACACAGAAAGACAGAGAGAAAGAGAGACAGACAGACAGACAGAGAGCACGCACACAGTTCAAAGCAAGAAGGGAAGTTAGTTCTTTTAAACTCACAGCAGGATCAGTACAAGTGGGTGAGTAGGGGAATTGTTTGGCATATTTCTTCCTATCTCCAATTTTGAAAAGTTTTCTACACTACTCGGAAGGTCAAAGTATTGTCCTTTCATGTGTTCTTCCCACTGCTTTACACTACAGAATCTCAAAAAAATCCATGTGACGCAGTTCTTAATGGTCTCCTAAATGTCATATAAAAACCTGCACAGTAAATACACTGTAGTTCTTACAGGAATAGTGCTAGGGACAGGTCAGCATCTTTTCTCCAATTTATTGATTTAGTGAATGGTCTAAAGAACTGAGAGGTTACATGATTGGTCCAGGGTAATTCAACTGCTCTGTGTCATATATAAGAATTGAACCTATGTCTCCCTGCTCTCAAGGCCAGCTTTTTCACTCAAAATCATGCTATTTTCTGTCATATTTTATGCATTCCTAATGTTCACGGATGGTATGACCTCTCACAACTGGTGGCCCTGGAGATCACAATCACTTACAAACATAATAATAATATAAATTCAATGAATAGCAGCCTACAACACTTACCATCTTCTGTACACTGAAAAGATACAGAACAATTTATATATCTAATAATAAAAATAATAGCTAATATTTATATAGCACTTATTATGTGTCAGGCACTGTGTTTACAATTTCATTTGATCCTCACCACAACCCTTAGAAGTGGCATTATTACCCCAATTTTACAGAGGAGGAAACTGAGGCAAATAGAGATTATGTGCTTCCTCAGAGTCACATTGCTAGCAAAGAACTGAGGTCACATTTGAACTCAGATGTTTCTAATTCTGTACTCTGCATGCACTACCTACCACAACGATCAAAAAAATATCTCTCTTATTTTCTCATGGATCATGGTGGTCCCTTCATGGTATGTGTCCAAAATTGACACTTGTCAGTTTTGTCAGAAACTTGTGATACTGATACAAATTAGATCAATTTAATCAAAGTTACTAAATTGTCCACATGCATTCACAGTTCTTAATGAACTCTCACTTCTGATTTTTAAAAAAGTGTTACCTTAGTTTAAAGATCACATCTTTACCATTTTTCTTTATCCCTATCTAACCGGATTCTGTCCATCTAAACCACAAAGCTAATCAACTTTTTATTTGATTGTGAATCTGTGAAACTAAAATGGTACAGTGAAAAGAACACTTATTTGGAATCTGAGGCTGTAGGATCAAATCTCACTTCTTATGCTTACTTCCTGTGTGATCTTAGCAATCACTTAACCTTCCACCCAGTTTCTTCATTGTAAAGTGAAAAGGTTGATATGTGAGGTCACTTTCAGCTCTAAATATCTACTATGATGCATCATCCTATAAATACAAAGCATCCTAATTTTTGCTCAACCTGGGAAATCCATTTATTATCCTGCAGCTTTACCTAACCAGTTAACCACCTCATTTTCTCAGTGGGGAAATGGAATCCCAGAACAGTTATGAGACTTCCCCAGTGTCACACAGGTAAAGATAGCAGGATCAAATGAACTGAGATCGCCTGGATTTTATCTTTGCCACTATTTCCACTGCAGAGCTTACATAGATTTGTTTTTTGCTTATATCCTTAAAATAATATCACCTCATTTTGTCACTTAACCAAACCATTCCTTTTAATCTTTACTCATTAATCTGAACATTTTCTTCTTAGCTAATATTTTCAATTGTCTTTAATTTCCCTTCATGTCAATTTTATTTCTCGTATTTCAAGAATCTGTACATGGGCACTGTTCTCTCACAGAGATGTTAAACACTCTTCTTTTCAGGATACATTCTTCATGAACTGCTGTGGTTGAAGTAACTCAGCACTCAATGGTCAGAAATAAACACTCAATGGTTAGAAACAAACTTTTTTGAACTTAGTCTTGTCCCTGAGAAAAAAAATGCAAAATTATCACTACTTTCATAATCAGAATTCTCTTAGAACCATTCACAGTTTAATTTTGCTAGTATGCTGCTCAGTAAAGGAAGGCTGTCTTCGTAGAGCCAAGAAACATTGGAGTAATGTCATAGTGAGGATGTATTAAAGTAAGATTCAATTTGAAAACTCCAAGTACTATGTGAAAGACAGGACATTTTTCTTTCTCTACCTCTTTAAAGAAAATTCCTTTTTAAAATATCTCTTTAATATATTTTTTGTTTTAATAATTAAATCATTTCCATATTGATTGCTTTTGTTGTTTCATTAAATACTATGCAATATATTATTCTAGTTCCTTTCCTAAAGAAGCTCAGACTTGATATAAATAACTTCAGTTAGAAACTTCAGGGATATGTCTTTTCTGAGAAAAGAAGATGTCATGATGTTTAATTAAATCAATCCATCAATAAACTTTAAGCACCTACTCTGTAGCGGGCACTATACTAAGCTCTAAGATAGAAAAGAAGGCAAAAGATACTCTCTGCCCTCAAAGAGTCCACAACCTAATCAGTACTCATAATCTAATTTTCCCCAAATACATTCATTTGACTACTCAATAAATCAATCATCAAACATTTATTTGATGTTCACTGTATGCCAGACAAGGTACTAGGTGTTTTGAATAGACAAAATTAATCATTCCTTTACCTGAAGAAGATTACATCATATCTATTCTCTGATTACATATTAATATAATGTTTACCCAGACACTTTTATAGAGGTACTGATTTTCATTTTCCCTTTTCTAAGTATTTAGTATTATTTGTCTTCATTTGTATTAGGCATTCAAAATTATGCATTATAAAAATATTCTATTTTCAGTTCTTAGAACTTTTGAGTTTAGTGAATGTATGACTGCTTAGATCTTTGCCCAGATAAGAAATGAAGTTGTCAAATAAAATCCAATCTAGCTTAATAGAGATATCTATAACATCCCAGTGGACAGCTCAACTCACTGAACATTAGCATTGTTCCTCTGCATGTGACAGAACCCATTGTTGAATGGTGCAGACTCTCACTTTCAATGAAATTGATCTGCTGTGGTTTTCCTAGATGGAAGCATAGTCAGAAGAGATAAAATATCAGTAGCTCTGATCATAGTGCCCTGAAGTGATTTATTGAATCAAATAAAAATAATGCTCTAAAAGTTTCTACTGCAATCCAGGAAGAAATATCTTGACAGTGTGATTACAAAGCACTGCCAAATCATGCTTTTAGTTAAAGTCACTTTACAGCTCATGCATAGCAGTCCAAACTGTGAAGATCATTGATTCCATGGTTCTACCAGTCTGGGATCTTAGTATTTAACTTCCTGGTTTTTTCTTTGAATAATTAATACAAAAACTATACTGATGCAGCCATGTAAGTTGTGTTCATTTACTCATTCAACAATGCCAGATAGATAACACAGATAGTTTAGAGACAATGGTGCCTCTGCCATCTCCTTAAATAATGTATGTATCTATTTATCTAAGTAGCCAATCAAGGGGCTACTCTTCTTCAAATGGTAAGAGGACTGGAAACAGCCAGAACACCAGTGCACATCCTTGAGCTTAAAATTTAATAGAGGGATAAGACAAATATAGGCAAATATAAGACAAACCCAATCTTATATTAGAATTGTATCAGAGATGCAAAGAAATATTATAAGAGATAGACCTAGGTTTTCAAAATATATTTCATAGAAGTGGAATATTTGGATGCAACAAAGGATCAGTAGGATTTAGTAGGTGAAGAGGAGAAGGAAGACATTTTGAAAGAACTATATGAATCAAAGCAAGGAAGCAAGAAACGTTGGAGCAAGGTGAAGAGACATAGAGCAGAATAGTTGACTGGAGCCTATGGTACATTAAGAGGAACTACATGAAATGTCCAAGAAATGAAACTGATGAATGAAATTAGAGGATGTAGAACAAGAGGAGTTTGAACTTTATTCTACAGACAATAAAGAATGAATGAAAATCTTTGAGCATATGAATGACATGAAAACATCCATGTCAATGAATTAATCAAAAAATCATTTATTAAGCAGTTACTATATGCCAAGAAATGTACTAAGGACTGGAAACCTGAGGCATGCTAACCTACCAACCAACAGACTATTATAATAATCTAGGTATGAGGTTATGAAAGCCTGGAGTGGTAACAGTGTTAGAGGACAGAAGGGAATGTATTTGAGAGGTGCTGCAATGGTGAAAATTACAAGTCTCAGCAAAAAATGAGAGAATGACCATGAGGTGTCCAAGATAATTCCTAGGTTGCAAGCTTGAGAGACTAGGAGGAAAGTGTTGTCCTTTACAGTAACAGGGAAGGTGTAAGGGGGGGAGTTTAGGGGGAAAATAATTGTGTCACTTTGGACATAGTAAGTTCAAGATTTCTACTGGATACCCACTTCAAGATTTTTTAAGGACAATTATAAATGTGAGATTAGAAGTCAGTAGATCTGGGCCAGAAAGAAGGACTTGTAAATCAACAGCATAGAGATGGCAATTACAACCATAGGAGTTTATGATATCATCAAGTGGAGGGAGAAAAGAAAGCCACGGAGAAAACACTGAGGGAAACCTACAATTAAAGGCATGATATAGCAGAGTATTCAGCAAGGAGACATAGAATTAGCAGTCATATGGGTAGGAGAAGAAACAGGAGATAGTAGCATTCCAAAAACCTGGAAAGAAGAAAGTATCAAGGAGGAGAGAGTAATAATACCAAAGGCTTCAGAGAGGGGAAAGAGAATGAGGATTGAGAAAGACTATAAGATTTGGAAAGTAAGAAATAATTTGTAACTTTGGAGTGAGCATTTCAGTGGAATGATAAGATTGGCAGACAGACTGTAAGAGTTAAGAAGTGACTGAAAGAAAAGAAAGTGGAGGTTGTCCAATGTAGATGTACTTTTCTAGGAGTTTAGCTACAAAAGGCAGAAGATATATAGGGCAATAGTTAGCAGCGATGGATGAATCAAGTGAAGTTTTTCTTTTATTTGTTTCTGTTCAGAATTGAGAAGATATAAGAAAGTTTGCAGGCAGCAAGGAAGAAGCCAGTAGACTGGGAGAGGTTAAACATAATTAAAAGATTAGAGATGACAGAAGGGACAATTTGTGGGAGAAGACAGGATGAAATGGCATTATTTGAACAAGTTGAGTGGCTATCTATAAAGCACTTCATCGTGTTACACAGGAATGAAGGAGGAAACTGTCAGAGGGAATCTGAATGATAGAAGGGTGAAGAGTGAGTTCAATAGACTAATGGCCTCAATTTTTTGTGCAAAACATGAGGCAGGGTTCTCAGCAGAAGGAGAAGAGAAAAGAAGAGCCATAGTGGTTTTGAGGAGAAATAAAAAGGTTTGGAATAGTCACTTTAGAGAGTGGCATAGTCAGGTGATAAAGGAATATTGTAGAATTGTCTAGCAGCAACAAGGGCCCATTCAGATTTTATAACACAGTTGTTTAATGGACCCAGTACAAACAGTTGTGTTATTTTCTCCATCTATGCTCAGCAGCATGTATATGAAAGATTATGAAAGATTATTTTGTCAACTATATGAATGATGGCAGCAGAAGAGAAGGAAGATGAGAAGATCATATGGGAGACTTTTTTGTAATAATCTTTGGGAGTGAAATATTAGGATGGTGACAAGAGAGGAGACAGAGAGAGAGAGAGAGAGAGAGAAATGCATTCAAGGGCTGCTCTGCAAGTGGCATCAACATGAATTGGCACATGATTAGATATGGTATGAAGGAGAGGGCATAATGAAAAGTAATCCCAAGATGTCTGGAACAGAGGAGAAAATGCAAAATATGTTATCAAAGCCAGAAACAGTAAAAACATGAAGAAGGCAAGGTTTAGCAAGGATGGGGAAACTGTGGCCTTGAAGTCACATGTGACCCTCTAGGTCCTCAAGTGCAGCCCTTTGACTGAATCCAAAACTCACAGAAGAAATCCCCTTAATAAAAGAATTTGTTCTGTAAAACTTGGACTCAGTCAAAAGGTTGCTCCCAAGGACCTAGAAGGCCACTTGTAATCTCAAGGCCACAGGTTTTCCACTCCTGTTAATTTTAGGGTCTATCCAGAGATGAGCTATTATGAAATGTCCTTGCTACTCCTTAACCTCATGCTGATCAACCACAAAGTCTGGCCTAGACTACAGCTACTGATCTGGAACCTTACGATCTTAATCTCTTGGAGCACAAAAGGTCATAGTTTACTTTATTTCATCTCCAATTTTCCATGTAGAGCAAGAAAAAACAGAAAAATCAGTGAGAGAAATAAGAGCATGATTATGTGCTCCTGGAACATATAGAGAAACTCAGGTGGCCAGATAAAAAGCTGAGGCCACCCTTCCCACTGGAAGGCTTGTTAGCCCTTACATATGCCTCACTGTAACACAGAGAGGAGAGAAAAGGGAAACAAACAAAGCAAAACATGGACAATTACAGTTTTTGAAGGCATTTTTAGTTCTGGCTCAATATCCAATCAAAAGGATCCTCTCTTTTCAAATAAGAAGAGGAAAAGAAACTGAGTACATCTGTGTATTCTCTGAGGATGGGGCTCCCATTCACCAGGCTCCTGTTACATCAAGACCTATGAATATACAGTCTTTTGATGTCTATATCAGACATAAGTCTGATGTAAAAGAGTGAGAACAGTAACATCAGTGCTGATATAGATGTTACTAAGTAGCCATAGTATTCTGATGATATTTTGGAAAAGGTTGGTAGATTAGTCAATAAAGGAAGATCAGTAGACTTAGTAAGGAAAGAAAATATGAGGAATTAATTAAGAAAGGTTAATATGAGGCAGGTGAAAACTAACACAAGTTGGCAGAACTAATAACAGCTGTAAAGAAATGTAATTTTATGTTACTTGTCCATAAACAGCTAGAATTAAGGTGTCAGCATCATGTACTATTATTTTTTCACCTTAAATCTTTAAAAGTATTATGTAAATGTGATTTTGTATTACAATAAGTAGTAGTTATTAGATCATGTATGAGGGATGAATTCCATGTTTTCAATTTATTGTATTTTTTGCTACTTTTCCTCCACATTTAGGGAATATTATATACCCATGTTTTCTAGAGAAATTAGTACTAGTCACGAAAATTTTCAAGACTCCAAAATGTGTAGTTCATATGGCAAAGAGATGTTAGAGAAGAGATTTTCATTTGGAATAAATGATAGAATTAAAAGTTTACTTTAAAAATACAATTTTGTTTTGTAAAGGTTTAGTCAATAATAATAACTTTTTTAAAATGCATTCTACTTATAATGTTGCCAAAAACTCCCACTGTAATTAAGAACCTTGTCATTCCAAATTTTAAAATAATGTAATTAAAAAAAACACAACAACTCTGAGGAGAATGGAACTTAACAATGCTGCTAGCTGAATTTATGCCTCAAGACATAGGATAGTAACAGGACACTAAAGCTTATTATCTTTCCATCTAATTTCATGGAAACTGCAATAGAGAAGATGCAGAAGATTTGACTCAGGCACAACAAACAAGCCTTTTAGAGTCTAAGTCACTTCTTGGAATTTTGCAGTATTAGATATTCCATCAGAATTCCTGAACTTGGAAGATTACTGAAAAATTGACTGAAGTCTACAGATTGAGGTGGTGGCAGTGATTCTAATGCTTTCAAAATTATTAAATATCCAGTGCTTTATACTTTAAAAATGAGCAAGCACTACATATCAGGGATTAATTTATTCCTTCCTTGATCATCTGAAATTAAAAATGTGATGGAGAAAATGTCAGCAACATAGATTAAACGTGAAAGTTTTTCCTGTGTGCATTGCTTTTTTTCATTTCTGGAGACCTGACTGTTAAACATTCATCAGTACACTGCTGTGCTCACTTCATAGTTCAATCAACCAAGGTGAAAAAAATAGGATGACCATTTTCTTTGAGTTCCATCAAAAACATTCATTGGAAAGGTGATTGACTGTCTTTGCTAATTTGATTTAAACTGTCTGCTCTTATTATATAGTACTCCTTATTTTTCAAAAAGTTATTTTTTTTTCTTTCTTTGATGTCTCAAGACATGACTATGAAAGTGTTACGAAAAGTTTTTATTATAACTACTTTTACATAATTATCTAAATTTGGATGTTTTGGAAAAATCATAGTCCAACATTCCTAGACCCTGAATCTGACATTGAGAGCTTCCAGTATATTCATCAATAATTAAGAATGTTCTGGAGTGGAGTCAAGATGGTGGAGTAGAAGCAAGGACCTGCCTGAGCTCTCACCTCAAAGCCTCTAAATACCTAAAAAATGACTCTAAAATTTTAGAGCAAAAGAAGCCAGAAAATAGCAGAGTGAAACAAATTTCCAACCCTAGACAATCTGAAAGACTGACAGGAAGGGTCTATTACACCAGGCTCAAAGGGGAGTGCAGTACGGTGTGGGCCATGCCAGACACAGATGGGACTGGAGCAGATCTCAGGGTGCTAAATCACGGGCAGCCATAATGGTTTCCTGATTTCTCAACCCACAAGCACCAGAGACAATTTCAAAGGGCAGTGGGAAAGTTCTCTCATGTACGTGAGAAAGGAAGGGCCCAAGCCCCAGCCCCAATGACAGGGTGGCAACAGTTATTACTACAGCAACAGCTGCGTCTGGAACTGTAAACCTACAGATGATGGGGTAATCAAGTAGCTGATCTAGGCCACAGTCCTGGGTAGAGTACCTGGGGCAAGAAGTAGTGCTTGTGTGGCAAAGCTGGTGGAAGCTGTGGAAAAGGAATCCTACTGGCAGTTTCAAGGCAGAAAAAAGTGCTTTTGATTGCTCACAGACAAGAATGCCAACCAGGAGAGGAACAAATAACTCTCGTTTGATTATATCACTTTGGAGGAACTGAGAATTTATAGGTCCCAGGAGATGTCTCTGAAAGTAGCTGCACAAAGACCCTCATACTTGGGACAGGGTGCCCTCCACTTAACAAGGAGTTCAGAAGACAAGTAATTGGCTGTAAAAATGACCAAAAGGGGACAAACTAAGACAAAAGAAGGTTGTTTTCTCAGTGAAAAAGTATTTTCTTACAATGAGGAAGATCAAAGCATACCACCTGAGGAAGACAACAAGATCAAGGCTCCTATATCCAAAGCCTCCAAGAAAAATATGGAATGGTCTCAGGCCATGGAAGACCTCAAAAAGGATTTTAAAGATAAAATAAGACAAGTAGAGGAAAAAATGGGAAGAGAAATGAGAGCGATGCAAGAAAATCATGAAAAGTAAGTCAACACCTTGCTAAAGGAGACCTCTCCCCCTCAAAAAAAAAAATACTAAAAAAAAATAAGAACTTTAAAAATAGACTAATCCAAATGGCAAAAGAGATCCAAAAAGCCAAAGAGGAAAAGAATGCCTTAAAAAGCAGAATTGGCCAAATAGAAAAGGAGGTCCAAAAGCTCAATGAAGAAAATAATTCCTTCAAAATCAGAATGGAGTAAATGGAAGCTAATGACTTTATGAGAAATCAAGAAATGATAAAACAAAATGAAAGGAATGAAAAAAGAAGACAATGTGAAATATCTCATTGGAAAAATCACTGACCTCAAAAACAGATCCAGAGAGATAATTTTAAAAATTATTGGTCTACCTGAAAATCATGATAAAAAAAGAGCCTAGATATCATCTTCCAAGAAATTATCAAGGAAAAATGCCCTGCTATTCTAGAACTAGAGGATAAAATAGAAATTGAAAGAGATCCCAAAAAGAAAATTCCTAGGAATATTGTAGCAAAAATCTAGAGTTCCCAAGTCAAGAAGAAAATGTTACAAGCAATGAGAAAAAAACACTTCAAGTATTGTGGAAACACAATCAGGATAGCACAAGATTTCACAGCTTCTACACTAAGGTATCAGAGGGTTTAGAATACGATATTCCAGAGGTCAAAGGAGTTAGAATTTAAAACAAGAATCACCTACCCAGCAAAACTGAGAATAATACTTCAGGGGAAAAAATGAAATTTCAATGATATAGAGGACCTCCAGACATTCTTGTTGAAAATACCAGAGCTGAATAGTAAATTTGACTTTCAAATAAAAGAATCAAGAGAAACGTGAAAGTACAAAATGAAAAGAAAAGCCATAAAGGACTTATTAAAGTTGAACTGTTTACATTCCTACATGAAAAGATGATACTTGTAACTGATGAAACCCTTCTCATAATCAGAATAGTCAGAGGAAATACGTGTACACACACGCATGTATGCATGTATGTATGTTCGTGTTATATATGTATAGATATATGTATGCATATAAATATATGCATGCATGCATGTGTGGTACATGTGTCTATATCTATATATACATGTATATGTGTGTATTTGTGTGTACAAGTGTATATATGCATGTATGTGTGTATGTGTGCATATATGCATATACACAGAGACACCCATATATACATACATACACATACAGACACACATGTATATAATGTGTACATGTACACACATATACACACAAATTTGAAATTCAAAATCTTGTGGAAGTGACTGTCAAAAACTAAAAATAAATTATTTAAAAAAAAAGAATATACTTTTTAATATGTTATGCTACATATTTTGAAATAACTCTGTAGTTTATATTTTATGTTAATTTGATTTAGTTTCAAGATCTATCTCTCCCCCTGCACCTCTTACACCAAGTGAAACTGATTCCTGATATATGTGTGAAGTCATGAAATTCATACTTCCATATTAGCTCTGTTATAAAAAAAAAGCAAGAAAAATAAAATGAAAAAATGTGCCTCAATCTGCACTCAGTGTGAGACAGTCTCTCTCTCTCTCTGTCTCTCTGTCTCTCTGTCTCTGTCTTTGTCTCTGTCTCCCCCAACCCCCCTTCTGAGTCTTTTGGAATGGCCTTGAATCATTGTGTTTTCAGAGTAGCTGAGTCTGTCAGAGCTGACTATTTTTCTTACTGTGTTTGATGTTCTCCTGGTTTCCCCTACCCATTTTCCTTCTTTGTAAAACATCTTCCTTGTGCACTTCCTTTATGTGAGATGATTTCCTCATTCTTCTTCTTTTTCTCCCTTCTCCCAATTCATCTTTCTTATCCTTCTATTTTTCTTTTGAAGTCATTCTAATGTAATAGATGCACACTCATACTCTCTAAGGAGATTCTTTCTAACCTCTTCAATGAAGATAAAGTTCACTTATCATCTTCACATTTGGAAATTTAAGCAATTTGACTTCATTAAGTTCCTCATCATTTCTCACTCATTTACCTTTCTTGAGGCTTTTGTTTGAATTAGTTTTTTTTTTTAATTTAACAGGTTTTTTTTTTCTATAAAGAATGAAAGAAGTTTTCATTTGATCCTGATTATGGCTCAATGTATTTGAACAATTTATTTTTAACTGCTTGTAATATTTTCCCTTGACATGGAAGCTCTGGAATTTGACCATAATGTTCCTGGGAGTTTTTGCTTTGGGATATGTTTTAAGAAATAATAGGTGTATTTTTTCCATTTCTATTTTTCCCTCTAGTTTTGAGATATCTGAATAGTTTTCCATTAAAATTTCTTGAAAAATTACATTTATGCTCTTTCTTGGGCTATAACTTTCAAATAGTCCAATTTTTCATAAATTATCTCTCTTCAACTTATTTTCTAGGTCAGTTATTGTTCCTATGAAATTGTTGGCATTTTCTCCTTTTTCCAGACTTTTGACTATGTTTTTTCTTCTTTCTTGATGTTTCATGAGATCATTAACTTTTACTTGACCAATTCAAAGTTTTAAGGAATTCTTTTCTTCAGTGCAGTTTTACAACTCTTCTTCCATTTTACTAATTCTGTTTTTTCTTTCCTTCAGTGTTTTTATGCCAATTTTAGCAAACAGTTTAACCTCTTTTCATAATATTCTTGCATTATTCTCATTTCTTTCCCTGGATATTTCACTGCTTTTCTTATTTGATTCTTATTGCTTTAATGGCTTCAACTCTTTAAGGAACTGCTATTTGATTTTTTTATACCTGTATTTTTCTTTGAGGCATTATAGATATTCTCATGTCATCATCTTCTGAGTTTGTACCTTGATCTCCTGTATCATGATAACAGCTTTTTACAGTCAGTATATTTTTCCTTATTTGCTCATTTTTTTCCAGCTTATTTCTTGACTTTGAACTTTATATTAGAGTTCAGGTCTTTTCATATCTGGGAGGAGTCGGGTGCCTGTTCCAACCTCCTGGCATTTTGCTCCTATTTTTTCACAGGTATTTCTGGGGTTGGGGATTTTCAATGATTCCAAAGCAATTTGTCACAGGAAGAGGTGTAATTACTTATCTCCTAATCTGACTATTGGTTCTTATCTAATTAGGATTCCTGCTCTTTTTCCACCACAACTCCTCTCTTTTCTAAAGTTAAAACTAGTATTCATATACGATCTTGCTCCCTTGTAACTGCAAATGCAAGTCCAACTTTCTGAAATAGAACTGCAATCCCGAAGTAGATAGTGGGCAATGGAATAGCTAAATGACACAATCCTGAGCCCACGGTTAGTACAGTGAGTTGATATAATCTCTTTCAGACCAAGTGTCCAATGCTCTTACCCTCTCTAAGTCAAAAATTCTCAGTACTGCTGATACTGGTGCCACTGCCACCTCTAAGGTTTATAGTTGACATTGACATGATGCTGCACTCCCAGCCAACCTCTACTCCATTGCCATAGATCTCTCCTTCTGACCTGCTAAGATGTCCTGGGATGAAAAATAAAATAGTTCAGTCTGATCTTCTTTTGGTTATGCCACAGTAGAATTTGATTTGGGAGGGTATTTTAAAGTTGATTGGAGAGGAATGTTGGGAGATCTGGGCTGTAAACCGGCTACATGATGTGACCTAATCACATCACTTAAACATATCAGGGGAGAGAACACGATCCTAATTAAATGGAAATCATTTGAAATTTCCTTTTTAATGAATCAGGATTAAACCAAATATGGACCTTGGAAAGTCTTCAAGGGAAAAGACCAAATACATAATTCTTGTATTTAAGGAACATAAAACTACTTTTCTGAAAACTTTACAGGAATTGTGAATAGGAGAGTGTTATCTCATCTACCTAATTAGTGTTCACAAGAAAATATAGAGAGTCCAGATATGAGAATATTAAAAAAACATAGAAGTTGAATTTTATTTAGGCTAATGAATTTCTCTATATCAGCAAGGTCCAGCTTCTCAAATGAAGATAAAACAGGACCTTCTTAATGTCAATATTAGCTTATATAATTAACATTTTTCTCTTGTGCCTACCTATTCAAGGACACTACAATATACCTTTGGTAAAAATTTATCCACAGAATAATTATCAGCAACTCTCTTCTGACCTCATCCATTCATTTTCTGACCCCCTTGAAAGAGCAATACCTCCTTGGAACAGAGAATTTTTGGTTGTAAAACTTGCTTTGATATACTTCAGCCAGGTAGAAGTAGCATACTTCAGGTCTTGGTTTTGTGTGTGTTCATCCTTCATAGCCAAAGAAGACCATGTCATCAGAGAAATGATGACATGACTTGCATTTGACTTTGTTTTGAGGGAGGGAGGAATGTGCAGGTCACCAGCCTCACTTCTCCTCCAGAGTCATCTGAATCCAGTGACTAGATATTCATCAAGATGACTGGAGATGACCCAGAATGAGGCAATTGGGGTTAAGTGACTTGCCCAAGGTCGCACTGCTAGTGAGTATCAAGTGTCTGAGGTGAGATTTGAACTCAGGAACTCCTAACCTCTGCACTGGTACTCTATCCACTGCACCACCTAGCTGCCCCATTCAGGTCTGGATAGGGAAGGAAAGAAGGATATTGTTCCTCAATTACAAAATATTTTACATAAATAAATATGCATAAATAATTAAAGAGATAATGATTGTACAGTGGCTTCACTTTGGCAATGAAATAAAAATGATACTATGTGATGGCAATCAAAACAAGATCTTTTGCAGTTTTTGTTTTAGTATAACCAATAACCTCTGAATGAATATTGCCCTTATCAGCCAAGAGTCGTTACAAGGAGTAAAGTACAGAATAAGAGTTTCTTTAACTAGAAACAGTATATGTATTTGTATTTTTAATGCAATCTTCCCCACTCATTAATGGACCTGCCTATTAAGTGGAGTTTGATTGCGGAAGATTTGTAGGAACATCCAGAGCTTTTGTTAATGGGGCACTGGTTTTCAAGGGTTGGGATGCTCTCTGCATCTAAAAAAATTGTATAAATGCTCTGAGTGTGAGGTTTCACTTTGGGGTTTAATTTTTGTAAGAGGGTTTGTTTGGCCAGGTGAGGACTCTAGGACATTGCTAGGGAGCCCCCTACCCCAGCTTTGAGAACCCAGATGCCATACTTTCCTCTCTGGTAACTATGGTCAGACAGTTGGGGTTCAATTGTCTGTTTAATTCATGCACAGGAAGCCATGTCTGCTGATCTTTTTATTTCTCTATATTTTCTTTGAATTTCAGGATGCTCACACCCTGAACAAACTGAATGATATACATATTTGCTTAAAGGAATGATTTATGTGCTTGATTAAAGTGATTGTTAATCCCTCAAAAGTTGCCTTTCCTTTTATGAGTGCAGATCTAAGAACCTGTGATAGCAGATCCCCCTGTGTATGTTGGGGTGTTTACTGCTACGTACTACCTAAATTAATTACAGATTCACAGCTATATTAACTACGCAGTTAATGTTTACTTTGAAAAACTAGAAAATCTAATGACAAAATTCATCTGGAGAAATGTCAGTAATTTCAAAACAAATAATGGCAGGTTCCATTTCCTCTGCGGGGTGAATCATTCTTTTATGGTAAATTATTCTTAGTTGTGAACTGTTCCATTCTGCCTTTGATGATAATATATTTTAAGCTTTTTCTACTCTTAACTAGACACACAATAGAGTCTTCTATGATTCTGACTGTGGTCCTTTAGTACTTAAACTTTTTATCGCTCTCTCCATCTCATTTTGCTACTTGCAGCTTTGCTGTTATTGTTTGATATGGATACTTTTGTTTTGTTTTGTTTTGCTTTGCTTTGCTTGTTTCTTCATCTTTTTTTTTTTTTTTTTGCTGTTGCTTTTACTTCAAAGCCCAGGATTTTAATTATTTCTTTTATTTAGTATTTCATTTCCCCCCAATAACATATAAAACAAATTTTAATACTCATTTTTGAAATTCTCTCTCTTCCTCCCTCCCCACCCATTTCATCATTGAGAAGTAAAGCAGTTCGATAATTCCATCCATGCATAATCATGTAAAACATATCCATTATAGTCATATTGCAAAAGAAAACATAGACAAAAAGAGAAAAAAAACTCAAGAAAAATGAAGAAAATAAAATCATATCCTTCAGTCTGTTTTGCACACTATCTGTTGCTTCTCTGGGAATAAACAGCATTTTTCACCATAAGTTGTTCCGAGTTGTTTTGGATCATTGTACTGCTGAGAATAGCTTAGTCATTCACAACTGATCATCCTAAAATATTGCTACTACTTTTTATATTTTGCTTTGTGTAAGTCCATGCAAGTCTTTCTGAGAGCATCTGGCTCATCATTTCTTGCAGTACAACAGTATTCTATCATAATCATATACCACAATATGTTTAGTCATTCCCCAATTAATTGGCACCCCCTCAATTTCTAATTCTTTGCCCCAGAAAAGAGCCACCATAAATATTTTTGTATACATAGTTCCTTTTACTTTTTTGTAATCTCTTCTGAAATACAAACCTAGCAGTAGTATTGTTAGGTCAAAGGGTATGCATGGTTTTATAGCATTTTGGGCATAGTTCCAAATTGTTCTGCAGAATGGTTGCATCAGTTCACAACTCCATCAACAATGCATTGACATTTCATTTTCCCCCACATCTCTTTCAACATTTGTCATTTACCTTTATTGTCCTATATGCCAATCTAATAGGTATGTGGTAGTGCCTTAGAATTGGATTAATTTGTATTTCTCCAACTAATAATGAGTTAAAGCATTTTTTTATGTGGGTATAGATAGCTTTGATTACTTTACCAAAGAATTTATCATATTTTTAATCATTTATCAATTGAGGAATAGCTCTTATTTTCTTTTATAAATTTGACTCTCTTCTCTACATATTTGAGAAAAAAGACCTTTATCAAAGAAACTTCCTTCAAAATATTCTTCACAGTTACTATTGCTAACTATATTTCCCTCCATGCTATTGGTCACATTTATTTCTTTTTCTCTCTCCTTTCACTCTGTCCCTCTTCAAAAGTTTTTGCTTCTATCCCCTCCTCCATTCTACCTTCCTTTATGTTACCACCACCCCTTCTCTTATCCTTCCCCCTCCTACTTCCCGGAAGTCAAAGATAGATTTCTATACCCAATTGAGTGTGTATGTTGTTCCTTCTTTGAGTCAAGTTTGATGAAAGTAAGGTTCACTTACTACCCTTAACCTCTTCTCACTTTCTCGTCTTTATATTGTGAAATAATTTACCCCATTCTATTTCTTTCACTTTCTTTCAGTACATTCCTCTCTCACCCCTTAATTTTGTTTTTAGATATTATCCCTTCATATTCAACTCACACTTGTGCCCTCGGTCCATGTAAACTTATTCTAACAACTATAGTAAAGATGTTTTGAGTTACAAATACCATCTTATCATGTAGGAATGTGAACAGTTTAACCTTATTAAGTCCCTTATTATTGTGCTTTCCTGTTTGTATTTTCATGCATCTATTGAATCTTATATTTGAGAACCAAATTTTCTATTCATCTCTGGTCTCTTCATCGGGAATGCTTTAATACACACATACATACATATATACACACACATATACAAATATGTATATTACATACATATACAAATTTTACACATTCATATAAAAATTCACGTGATCAAAATAAAGTGTTATATAAACATGCATACACATGAAAATACTGCATTTTTCCTCTATGTTCTATCACAACTTTCTATATTTTACCCTTACAAAATATGATAACCTGATTTAGGGGAATGAAAAGCAATGGAAACATTTAGCTAATTAAAGACAATATCTACAATTAAAGTTGCTATGGAATATTACACTTACTTCATAAGCTGATTCTTCACTGATTGAGGAAGGAAATTCCTCTCATCATAATGAGATCTATTTTGAATGTTTTGTGCTTGAGTGCTCAACACCGAGTATAGATTTAGTTTTTGGTTCATGGTCCAGTCTTGGATTCTGTCTTTTACTTCTAGAAACAAAAATGTGTGACAAATATATCTAGTGTGTTATAAATTGCAAGTCCTATTCTTTGAAGGTTCACAAGCCACAAATTAAAGAAAGATATTGGATAGAGATGGGGCTTGGGATTGCCCTGCCATATAAAACTTGTGGATGAGGACATTCTCTCCACCAGTGAAGGTCAGTATCTACTTTGGAACTCATAGAGTTACTTAAATAGCTGCCTAGAACCTTGAAAAATCAAGTAACTTTCTTAGAGTCACACAGTCACCTGGCTCCAAGAACAATTCTCTCTGAATAATAATACCATGCTGTCTCACTCCCCACTCTCAACTCCATTCCATTCCCCTCACCCCAAAAGCAGACTAATCTTCACAAACAAAAAGTCTTTCTCTTCTTCATCAAGAACTATTGGAAAGGATATGAGAATAGAATTAATAAAGTGGCATTGTGAGGTTAAAAATGGTGAAAAGAGGATGCTCCTGATATATGGCTTTTCTTCTCAGTTTTTTTTTTTTATTCTTTTTTCTCTATTCAGAAACAGCTTAGACCATATTACTATGATGACCTCTACCCTCTTATCCATCTTTTTTTACATTAGTAATGCCTCCATTGGTAATGGTCACTTCAAAACAGTCCAAGATACCCCTGACTTTAAGGTAGGCCAATTATTTTTAAATTTTCTCTCTTGATCTGTTTCTCAGGTTTGTTGTTTGTTTGATTTTAATGAGTTATTTCAAATTGTCTTCAGATATTTTTCCATTCTTTTGATGTTGCTTTATTATTTCTTTGTGTCTCATTGAGTCAGGATATTCTACTTGATGAATTTTAAGTTTTAAGGAATTATTTTCTTCAGTATGATTTTGTATCTCTTTTACCACTTGGTCAATTCTGTTTTTTAAGAAGTTATTTTCTTCACTGCTTTTTGTGTCTCTTTTACTAACCTGTTAATTCATTATTTTTAGTGTCACACTCTTATGTTCTGTTGATTATGACAGTACAGAATTCATTTTGATCATATATTTTAAAGATGTTTTGAGGGGAATGTTGGAATGATTAAGGTACTACATTTCCTTTATTCTGTATCCTTGGCTCCACTCCTTAAATCTAATATATTAAAAGATAAGGACAACTAGACTAAATTTGTAGCAAAAACAAGAGAGACAGCCTTCATGATGCAGTGATATTTCTCCCTTTCCCTTCCTCTCCTTACAAAAAAGTGCAACTGACCTAGAGGAAGGCTCCCAGAATCAGGGATCAATCCATATATTGTGTATATTCAGGGAAAGAGTGACAAAGCAAAAGAAACAAATAAAAATCTACCAAAATGAGAAAAACACAGATTCAGTCTACACTTGTATTGTTCAATATATCCAAGATATGATAGAATCAATGAAATAGAGACCTATCTAAAATTGATCCTACACTTTGCAAATGATCCAACCTTATTGTTTGTATTCTTTTTCCTGTATAACTTCTCTCTTTAAGGCACTGGACCTCTCATAAGTATCTCTACTATAATATACAGAAAGGAAACGAAATAAAATTCAAATTGGCCAAATTCTTTCTGATATAATTTATTGGAAAAACAAGTTAAAACAAATGGTTGACATGGCATCTTTAGAAAATATATGGATTTATTTCATCCATCTATGCCATCATGTTATCAGTCTATAATTTGAGTTAACCTTCCTAATTCAGGCAATTCCATTTAATAAATCTTTATTAGATTATGGAGGAGATATAAAATTTGATAAACTAAAATATCTACCCTGGTGGAACTTAGAATCTAGGTCGGATAATGTCTGTGTTATCTACTTTTTTCCTATATTAATTCACTATAAAGTCTAGTCTATGTAGCATATCACTAAAAGTTATTTGATTACAAAATAAGAGACACAAAAAACCTGGAACAAGGAAAATTGTCTCTGAAATGGAAGGAAACATAAGTATAGAATTATGGTGAAGAGAAACCAAAATGAAGTGAAGCTCTCCTCTTTCTGTTATTGAGGGCAGAGTCTCAACCAGGCGTGGACTTTGCAGCCTGCTATGAGTCTCGTAAATGCTACATGTGGTACTGTGACACAGTTGTTACTTTCCTATCCCACCAGTATCATCATTTAGTAGCTCAGAACATAATGAGGTTAGTAAATGTTGAGAAAAGAGCCCAGCAGAGGCCAAAAAAATTGAAAGTGATGAGGCAGTGACAAGGATGGCAAAATATAAAAGCAGGCACCAGGGTGTTAGGAATTAAAGGGGCTATTTAACCTCCACAAGCAAAGTAATTGCTGTTAAAGTAATAGGTAGGTACAACTGCCAAAAAAGCTATTACACAGAAAAGCAAAGTACTTAGACAACCCCAAGGATTCAAATGAAAATAGAGTACAAAATATCCATATAAATCTGGCACATCAGCTTAACCTAGTAAAAATAATAGCTTGTATTTATATGGTATTCCATTATTCCAGAGTGCTTTCTTTACACGCAATGCTATGTAAAGTTCTTATTTCACGGAATAAAACAAAGTGGTCCAGTTTCATAGAGGAAGAGTAGATATTAGAACAATGCAGATTGCTCTAAATCTTGTATTCTTATTTGCTCACTATCAAGATCAAATATATCAAAACTTCTCTTTCCTCAGACTTCTGATGATGTACTTCTTTTCTCCTCCCTCACTCCTTTCTTTACCTCCTATGTTAAAGATATAGAGAGATAGATAAAACATGTATTACATGCTCACCATGTGACAATAACTGTGAGAAACTTGGAGTACAAATACAAGCTTAAATGTACTTTAACTTCAAAATGCTTACATTCTGTTTTTAAACCACTTAATAGTATTTTTTTCAATTAAATGTAAAGATACTTTGCAACATTCGCTTCAATAAAAATTTGAATTCTAGATTTTTTTGCTCCCTCCCTCAACTCCCCCCTCCCTTAAAAAGCAAGCAATCTGATATAAGCTATATAAGGGCAATCATATGAAATGCATTTCCACATTCGTCATGTTGTGAAAGAAAAATCAGAACAAAAGGGGAAAAAAACACAAGGAAAAAAACCAAAAAGTGAAAATAGTATACTTTGATTTGCATTCAGACTCCTTAGTTCTTTTTCTGGATGTGGATAACATTTTCAGGCACAAGTTTTCTGGAATCATATTGCTGAGAAGAGCTAAGACTATCATAGTAAATCATCATACAATGCTGCTGCTGTTGTGTACAAAGTTCTCCTGGTTCTGCTCACTTTACTCAGTATCAGTTTATACAAGTCTGTTCAGGTTTGTTGTTTTGTTTTGTTTTGTTTTGTTTTCTGAAATCTACCTGCTCTTCTTTTCTTATTGCACAATAGTATTCCATTACATTCATATACCACAGCTTCTTCAGGCATTCCCTAATTAATGAGCATCCCCTTGATTTCCAATTCTTGGCCACTACAAGAAGAGCTGCTATAAATATTTTTGTACATGTGGGTCCTTTTCTCATTTTTATGATCTCTTTGAGACACATACTTGGTATTGGTATTGTTGGACCAAAGGGTGTGCACAGTTTTATAGCTCTTTGGACACAGTTCCAAATTGCTCTCTAAAATGGTTGGATCAGTTCACAACTCCATCAATAATGCAACAGTGTTCCAATTTTTCTACATCTTTTTTCAACATTTATCATTTTCCTTTTCTTTGTCATATTAGCCAATCTGATAGGTGCAAGGTGATATCTCAGAGTCATTTAAATTTGGAAATACTTTTTTTCTAATGAGGGAAGAAAATACTTAAAAGGGAGTTAAAAATATAGAATTGGAGTAGGGAGAGTGCCTGTGGAGGTATAGGGGAGAGAAGATCAGGGGTATCTTGGACTGTTTTGAAGTGACCATTACCAATGGAGGCATTACTAATGTAAAAAAAGATGGATAAGAGGGTAGAGGTCATCATAGTAATATGGTCTAAGCTGTTTCTGAATAGAGAAAAAAGAATAAAAAAAAAACTGAGAAGAAAAGCCATATATCAGGAGCGTCCTCTTTTCACCATTTTTAACCTCACAATGCCACTTTATTAATTCTATTCTCATATCCTTTCCAATAGTTCTTGATGAAGAAGAGAAAGACCTTTTGTTTGTGAAGATTAGTCTGCTTTTGGGGTGAGGGGAATGGAATGGAGTTGAGAGTGGGGAGTGAGACAGCATGGTATTATTATTCAGAGAGAATTGTTCTTGGAGCCAGGTGACTGTGTGACTCTAAGAAAGTTACTTGATTTTTCAAGGTTCTAGGCAGCTATTTAAGTAACTCTATGAGTTCCAAAGTAGATACTGACCTTCACTGGTGGAGAGAATGTCCTCATCCACAAGTTTTATATGGCAGGGCAATCCCAAGCCCCATCTCTATCCAATATCTTTCTTTAATTTGTGGCTTGTGAACCTTCAAAGAATAGGACTTGCAATTTATAACACACTAGATATATTTGTCACACATTTTTGTTTCTAGAAGTAAAAGACAGAATCCAAGACTGGACCATGAACCAAAAACTAAATCTATACTCGGTGTTGAGCACTCAAGCACAAAACATTCAAAATAGATCTCATTATGATGAGAGGAATTTCCTTCCTCAATCAGTGAAGAATCAGCTTATGAAGTAAGTGTAATATTCCATAGCAACTTTAATTGTAGATATTGTCTTTAATTAGCTAAATGTTTCCATTGCTTTTCATTCCCCTAAATCAGGTTATCATATTTTGTAAGGGTAAAATATAGAAAGTTGTGATAGAACATAGAGGAAAAATGCAGTATTTTCATGTGTATGCATGTTTATATAACACTTTATTTTGATCACGTGAATTTTTATATGAATGTGTAAAATTTGTATATGTATGTAATATACATATTTGTATATGTGTGTGTATATATGTATGTATGTGTGTATGTATGTTTGTGATACATATATATCACAAACACAATTATCAATCAAGTGTTCTAGAGGAACAATAACATTAAAATTATGAATATATGAAGGAATAGCACAGGTGGATTCTGAAACTACCAAAAAACTCAAAAAACCCCAAAACTATTGACATTTTAAATTTAGCCTGTACCTTGTTTCTCCTTTTTTTAGGAAACTCCCATTGATTGTGTTCAAATAGAGTTTAGGGATGTCTTCAACGTTTCTCCTTCTCAAGGTTTCTTCCTTTTGTGGCATGGGCTACCAAAAACCTTTGCTGTGTTCTGTGTTTTTTGACAGATGCTCCATGGTCAACAAATATTTGAAGTTTATATCTTCTTATTCCCCTTAAAAGGATGTTTTGAGAATAAAGGCATACATTTTTTTTCCATTTGATCACAGGGTTGTCTTTGGGTCCTTTAGGTCTTTGCAAAATACCTTTACTCAAATTTAGCCTGTCTCTGCCTGTGATGACAGCTACTCACATCAATAGTTACTCACTTAGAAATGCCAGTGGAGAGAAATGTTAAGAAGTGAGCCACCATCTTATCCAGGTCACACTCAGAAGTTTTGGTTGTTGCTAACAGGTCTTAGATAGCATACAGAGCAAAATCTCTGCAGAGGAATAGGGCCTGGATAGATATCAAATAGGGTGGCTGAATGGGTGGGAGTAAGATCAGTAATTGGTAAAGGTTAAAAGGATGAGAATGAATTCTGACACAATTACATACTATTTGTCAATCTGAAAAAAAAAAAAAACACTTAAAAAAAAATCCAGCACAGAATACCCTTGAATGATTAGTCTAGTCTTAACTTAGAATTCATTTACAGTAAGAGTTACTCTCTAGTTTAAAGGTAAACAATGTATGGCAAAGCCACGCCTACAGTTACCAATGCCTTTACAGGGGGTTCATGAGATAAAAAAAGCATGTATAAAATAATGTCTAGACTTTAATTTATAGTATGGTAAATATCAATAAATAATAACCCACACAAACAAAAGGCATTTGGAGGATCCTTAGTGATTTTTAAGAGTGTAAAGAAGTCTAGAGACCAAAAATTTTGAGAACCACTACTCTACCTCCTCATATTCAATAGAAAGTGTTAGGAGTATGAATAGAGGAGTTTGGAGAGTTTTAGAACTGGTATTGGGCCCCTGCTCAGAGGGAACAAATGAAAGGGGGGGAGTTGCTGTAGATGATGATACCTCTTACTATTATTATTAACAAGCTGACACTTGTCAAGAGAACATTATATACAGTAACAGTAATAATATTTTAATAAAAACATTCAGGAAATAAGTTATTTTGATTATTATAAATACTCAAATTAACTATAAAGGAAATATAAAGAAAAACACAATCTGAATCCAAATAAAGAACTGATAAATAGAAGAATGTATAAAATCATTATATTTATATACACATATATACATACATGTATATATGTATGCACATACATATTTGTGTCTAATGGTAGCCATTTCTAGGGTAAGAGGTGGGGCAGAGGAGGGAAAAAAGGAAAAATAGAAATTTATATCATAATTTTGCTATATTGCTATATGCTATATGTAAGTTGTGCATATTACAGTTACAGTTTCATGTGCAGTGTCTTTTATTGTACTATGTTATGAAAATTTTTGTTTTATTCCTTAAATTAAAAATAAAATATATATTTTTTTAAATGAAGTCAACATCTTTTGATCTCACCTATGATTTTTTGGCATAATTGTCTTGCTAGTCAGAATTTTTCTGGTCTGCTTCCTTGTCCATAGAACTCTGTTCTAAATATGGAACCTTCTAGCACACATAAGTTCCCACAATTCCTCAGGAATACTCCCAGTTCCATTTTCGCTCTGCTATTCTCATCTACAACAGTGTTCAAAAGAAAAACCCCAAAGTAAATATGGACCAACTGCCCTTTTCCAACCAAAGGACATGAAATTTGAATCAGGAAGTCTATTCAAATACAAAGGAAAAGAAAATGCATACATACATACATGTGTACATACATTTTTGTGTATAGGATACATACATATAATTTTTTCTATCAATCTATCCTAACTTCTCCATAGACTTTCTGCTTTATAAACTTTAATAGAATTCTAGACAATATTAGAAATATCCAATTACTTTGGCATTTGGTTAGTTTTCATAAAGTTTACTATGTAGGAGTTTAAAAATGAACGCATTAAAGTTTAAAGGGTATTATTTAAGAGTTTAAAACAAGCCAGTGCACATACAAATCAATGACATAACATGAACTTTAGTTTGTTTTCAGATACTTGCACTAGATCAAATGTTATTTAAATGCCATGGTTTCAGTGACCACATGGTTCTTTCTAATTACAAGTAGAAAATTTAGCTTTAAAGTATGCTTTTGGAAGACCAAACGTATTTTCTATTACAAAAAAGAATAAGCTTCAAGATAATCAGATTCCACATGATTTGGTAAAGCAATGAGCAATAAATAGACCCAGTGGAAACATATCCCTTAAACAATCTAGTCAAAAATATTTTTTTGAATTATAGTTGTGATTGTACTAGCACTATCTCTCAATGAGGACTTTCATTTTCTAAGTGAAACTCTGTAGTAAAAATGCCATAACTTTCATCAAACTTTTCTTCAAGATTAAATTTTTATGGGAAAAAATAGCGAAGTTAAATATTTTCCCCTGTGTACTGAGAAACGTGTAGATGCCCTAAATGATTTGATCAGTTACTTATTTTCATAAAGTTAGTACTCAACAACCAAGATTAGAATACACAAGATTTTTTTTAGAGCCTATGAAAATTATTGCGAGTGAAAAATCGTGCTTTGAGAAAAGTGTAGAGAGACTAAGTACAAAAAAATTGTGAGTAATAGCACTGTGAGTACTGAGGAGAGATGTAGTTTGTTCTATATCTAAATCCATAAACGTAGTGATTGAAGCAATAACTTTACTCAGGATGAATAGCAGATTTAGCTGATCCTGTAGCAAAAAATAAAAGACATTTATGGAAGCCATAATGCCATCCTAGAGGGTAGCCCCTAAAACGTTGTGTGTCTAGGTCTCAACAGGAGAGGAAATGGATGAGCTTCAGTTTTCATCACTGGAGAAAGCATTCACATAGGAGAGTCCACTGAGTGACCAAAACCAATACAGGAATTGAAATCAAATGATAGATCAGTGCAAAAAGTAAGAAAAAGGACAGAATCAGACTAAATTTTTGTTTTTCAGATGACATTTCATAGAAGTATTACTGGTTCATAGTATAGCATAACAGTTATATTGATGGTGATTAACCATACTTTTTTTTAAAGGAGCTTCTTGATTAGTCATAGTTCTCATAAGTCTACTTTCTGGCATGAAAATAACGTCTGATGTCCTGATGTATGCCTATTGAAAATTCAGAAACTTCAAAAGAAAGCAAATTAAAAAGTGTGAAACTTTTGAAGATTATTGGAAATTATGGACCCTTATTGAATGACCCTTAGCTAGATAAAGTTGATAAAGTGGGTGAATAATATAAGAGTTAAACTGGTATGAGGGAATAGTCTAGCATACAAATAACAAGTGAAAACAGTTCCAACTCAGTGAATTTATACCCACCAAAATGGCCTCATAAGGTTATATTGTGAAGATAAAAAGAGCTAATGGATATGAAGATGCTTTTAAAACATGTGAATATTTTGTACAGTACTATTGCCATCACCACCACCATCACATCGCCACTATTATTTTAAAAAGAATAATAATTATATTAAAGAATACAGATGTGTATAAATACATATATACACATATACATACATACACACATAAACGTACATACACACGTGTATATATTTACATACATATATATGTGTGGGTGTACATATATATACACATATATATGCATACATATATATATGTATATAGTTAGTTCTCCAAGGAAGACTTGAACCTTTCTGCAGATGAACTAGAAGCAAATATGCTCCATCACCCCTGAAACATGTACTCCAGCAACTCCTAGCCTTGACATAACCAAATCTTATATTCCAACAGAGTCTCAGTTTCCTCATCTGTAAAAATGGAACTCTAGTAATGAGTTTGCTGTTATTTAAAAGATATTTGCATATGATAGCTTTATTATTACATTACACTTCAGGAAAAATATACATGTAATTATATGAGAGTATTCCTAAAATTACAAAGGCTATCTATTTGTACTGAAAGTACTCAAATAGTGTTTAATATTCTTTCAGTAAGGGTAGTAAAAAAATCTCACAAAACTAGAAAAATGGATTCTAATTTATTGAAGAATGACCACAAATTGTTGTGTATGAATGTAACAGAATATATTAATTATTATGTCATAAATTACTGATATCAAAAATCCAGAGAAACTTAGGAAGATTGTATAAACTGAAATACAGCAAAGTGTGTAGAAGTTAGATACTAATTTACATAATTACACCATAATATAAAGGCAAATGACTGTTTTCAGTGACCCGTTGGTGACATGTTCCTTTACTCTCAGTAGAAAGTTAGTGAACTACATAAGTTCCAAATGAAGTATACACTGTAAGATGTGTGAATTTGTTTAGCTTACCTATACTTTGTTGTGAAAAAGAATTTTATTGGAGGGAGATGAGGGGTCATCAAGAGTGACTGAGGCAAAATCAAAAGAGTATCAATAAAATTATCTGATTTCAGAGAAAGGAACAAAGAAAAATACTTAATTTTAAGTTTTGGCTTTAATACTTACTGCAAAAGTGATCTTACACAATAAGTAACCTTACACACTTTCCTCATCTGTAAAACAAGGCAATTGAATTTACTGATCTTTATGATCCCTCTCAGCTCTAATTCTATGAACAAAGTACAGTGACTGTATAAGAGCTAAAGCAAGTCAGTTTATTACTTATTGCCAAATGAAAGGATAAATAGAATGAGCTCAATGAAAGGTCTAGTTAAAGGTGTTTTTTTTTTTTTTTTTAGTTTTATTAATACTGTGTATGAAGCAGTGCTCCAGTATGAGAGTTATTGGTACAGTTAGTAAACATAGAACTGTAGACATAAAAATGAAGGCATTTATAAAGGATTAAAAAACAGCAGTGCTATATACGCACTGAAACTAACCACTATAGCATTTCTCTATTGTTTTTAACTTTTCTCAATACTAAAAGAATGTTATTCTAATTCATCATGTTTGGATGGTTTACATACTCATTAGAAAGTATTCAAGAGCCTGGTGTGGTAATGCATACCTACAATGTGAAGACTGAGGCTGGTGGATTTCTTCAGCTCAGGAGTCCTGAGAAGCAGTGGGTTAGATATCTGCAATGTCTGGCATCAATATGCTGATCTCCTGGAAGCAAGAGACCCCGCCTAACTCTCAAAAGAAGGATGAATTGGTCCAGGTCAGAATCAGAGCATGTCAAAGTTCCTGAATCAATCAGTAGTGGCATTGGGACTGGGAGTGGTTGCTGAGTGACTGTTGCACTTCCAGTCTGGGTAAGATAGGAAGAATTAGTCTCAAAAAAAAAAAATCCAAAACTTGGTTTACAAAAGTATTGGATTCAGTTGTTTCTATCATTTAATTTCTATGTGGTCAGCAAGTCATTTCATATCTTCAGCCTTAATTTTCTTACTTACAAAATGGTGCTATAGGACTCTGTGACTTAGATTTATATAATACTTGCTTTATAATACTCTACAATAAAGTAAGCAGTGAAATATTAATATTATCATTATATAATTAAGCAAACTAAAGCTGTGATATTTTCCATAGCAAGTGAGTATCAGGCAGGAATGAAATCCATGTCTCTGGCTCCAGAGCTACATAAGGTCTTCAACACTCAACTATACCATGCTACCTGTATAAATTACCTTTCAGCTCCAATAATCCATGACTTAGTTACTATATTTATTCCATGACTTCATTAATGTGGGCATGACTTGCAGCAGTGAAGATCACAACAAATCTGTGCTTTTTATCATAGTTTCCAGATGTAAGCCAAAAATCCACAGTATATCTACCCAACATATTAGTCAACCAATCAGTCAACAAGCATTTATTAAATATTTACAATGTGTCAGTCATAAGTGGTAGTGATACAAATGCAGGTAAAAGTGTTTAAATTTTAATGGGAGAAGATAATATAAAAAGGAGATAAAATATAAGAGGGAGAAGAAGGTGCCCATGTGGAGGGGGCAGAGTGATGAAGTCTGGAGAATTAGAAACAAAACCTAAGAGGAAAGATTATATTAATAAGTTATTTATAATATTTATGTTGAACTTAGTATGTCCCAGGTACTATGTTAACCACTTTACCAATATTATCTCATTTCATCTTCACAGCAACAGTGAGAGGTAGATGTTATTACTATCCTAATTTTATAGTTGATGAAACTGAAGAAGACAGAAATAAAGTGACCTACTTAAGGTCAAACAGTTAGTAAGGTGTAAGACTGGATTTGAGGACCTTCCTGATTCCTGGACCTGTGCTTTGTCCATTGAACTATCTAGTTGTATGGGTCATTTAGCATTCTATGGGCACCTTTGCTGTCCATATGCAATCCCTCTTTGTTATCACATAATTGGCCTGCATCCTTTTCCTCTTCATGGATTTTCTGGATATCTTCTACTATTTCTTTTACTCAAGGCATCAATGGCAATAAGTGTAAGCTTCCTTAAATAAGTCATGGTTATTTATGATCTGACAATCAAGAAAAATGAAGTATTAGTTGTGTATTATAGATTTGGGAATAAAATATAAATTTAAAATATGTTACAAATTTTTTGTGCTGACTCAAAATTCCAAGGCATTAGTAAAAACAACCAACCACCATTATATATACCCTTTCCACATTTGAATATATTGGACAATTAGACTAAGACTACACTATTACTTAAATAAAATAAGTTCTCATACAAATGATAATATGATAGCTGATAATTAATGCACTCAATAAACTTTTTCCTCTCAAAGTATTACTATACCCTATTGTCTAATTACCACATCATTCAACTCATGGAAGATGCAAATTCTTTCTCTCAAACTCTAGTCTACATAAACATTGTGGTTATAATTATGCAGTGGGCAACCTTCCTTAACCAATATTTGTTGGTAGTGAATACATTTTGTATATATCTTACATTGAATTTCAGTAAAAGTACATTCAACATATCCTTCCTAATCAATGAAATTACATTCCCACCACCTGATGTATACAGTAGAAAGAAGGAAGAAATAAAACAAAGCAGTTCAAGATTTACTATAAAACTAAAGGAAAACATGACTCATCAGGTTAGGAATTGGATATCAATAAATGATGACCACTAAAATTAATGACGTTGATGATTGTAGAAGTACAGAGCTTAAGGTAGCATTCCACTTGTGTTTTGATTGTCCTTAACTAATGTATACTTTTGCTGAGTCGGGGAAAAGCATTCTAAAAGGCCTTTCATATGTGGTTAAAACTGAGCATAACCTATTTCTTCAATATTTAATTTCTCCCCATTATTTTCTAGAAGAACAAATGGAAACATTATTCATTAGAAAGAAAGGGAGAATGATAAAAATTAGTTAGGGCAAGAAGAGATAGGAAAAGAGAGGATAGTCATCCCTATAGCTTTCTACCATTTTAAGAGTTGTTTTGTTTCTTTATTGTTGTTGTTTTAGCAAGTTCTCACAATTCTTGGAAACAAAAGAAATTGTGGAATCTTTAACCCCAATAAATTAAAAAAACAAAAAGTCTTCCTCTTCCACACAGGTGGGGGTGGGGGGGCGGCAAGTGGAGTAGAGCCAAAATGGCAGAGTAGAAGCAGGGATGTGCTATAGTTCTTGCCTCAAATCCCTCAAAAAACCTGTAAAAAAAAATGACAAACTCTAGAGCTGCAAAAGCCACAAAATGACACCCTGAAGCAAATTTCCAGCCTGAGACAATATGGAAGGAAAACAGGAAGGGTCTATTGCACCAAGCTGGGAGCAGTTTTGTGGGGGCCATACTGATGTAGAATGAGTGGGAACAGGCTTTAGGGGATTGAATTACTGGCAGCTGCTGTGAATTCCAGACATCACAACCTACAAATGCTAAATACAGTTTTAAATGTCATTGAGAAGAGTGTCTCAACTGGCTGAGAGGCAAGCATGGTCCTTCCCCAGCCCAAGCTCTGAACCAGGCCCCAGATTCAGCACCAGGCCCAGCCCCAGTCCCAGCCCCAGGGTAACTACAACAACTGCTGAAGCAGAGGTTGCTTCATGAGCCCTCCACTTAACAAAAGCTTAAAAGTTAAATAAATACCTGGGGAAATGAGCAAATGGGGGGAAAAGAAACAGACTGTAGCTTCTTACCTCCTAGCAAAAGAGCCATTTTCTGAAGTCATTGGTGGTAAGGAAGATCAAAACATAACAGCCAGAAGAAAACAATGAAAACAAAGCTCCTGCATCCAAAGCCTCTAAGAAAAATATGAATTGGTCTCAGGACATGGAAGAACTCAAAAATAATTTTGAAAATCAAGTAAGATAAGTAGAGGCAAAATTGGGAAGAGAAACGAGAGTAACGCACGAAAATCATGAAAAATGAGTCCATAGCTAGCTAAAGGAGGCCCTAAAAATGCTAAAGAAAATAACAGCATTAAAATTAGATTAATTGAAATGGCAAACGAGGTCCAAAAAGCCAATGAGGAGAAGAATACCTTAAAAAACAAAAAGGACCAAATGGAAAAAGAGGTTCAAACGCTCACTGAAGAAAACTATTCTTTAAAAATTAGAATAGAGCAAATAGAATCTAATGAATTTATGAGAAATTCAGAAATTATAAAACAAAACCAAATGTATGAAAAAATAGAGTACAATATGAAGTATTTTCTTGGAAAAACAACTGACCTGGAAAATGGATGCAGGAGAGATAATTTAAAATTTATTGGACTACCTGAAAATCATGATCAAAAAAGAGCCTAGATATCATCTTTCAAAAATTATCAAGGAAAACTGCCCAGATATTCTAGAACCAAAAAGTAAAATAGAAATGAAAGAATCCAATGATCCAAAAAGGAAAACTCTTAGGAATATGGTACCCAAATTTCAGAGTTCCAAGGTCAAAGAAACACTATTAAAAGCAGCCAGAAAGAAACAATTCAAGTATTGTGGAAACACAGTCAGGATAACACAGGATGTAGCACTTCTACACTTAGCAATCAGAAGGCTGGGAATATGATATTCCAGAAGTCAAAGGAGATAGAATTAAAACCAAGAATCAACTACCCAGAAAAGCTGAGGAGAAAAAATTGTCATTCAATGAAACAGAGGATTTCCAATCATTCTTGCTGAAAAGATGAAAGCTGGATAGAAAATCTGACTTTCAAATTCAAGAATCAAGAGAAATATGAAAAGGTAAATAGGAAAGAGAAACCATAAGGAACTTATGAAAGTTGAACTGTTTACATACCTACATGGAAAGATGATATTTGTAACTCATGAGACCTTTCCCAGTATTAGGATGGTTGGAGGGAATGCACACACACACACACACACACACACACACACACACACACACACACAAACATATACATATTTGTATATGTATGTATATGTGTATGTATACATATGGAGAGAGAGACAGAAAGGGAGAGAAAGAGACAGAGGCCACAGGGTGAGCTGAATATGAAGGGATGATATCTAATAAAGAAAATTAAAGGTTTCAAGGAATGTGCTAAGAGAAAGGGGAAAGGAGAGATAGAATGGAGCAAATCATCTCACATAAAAGATGTAAAAAAAGACTTTTATAATGGAAGGGAATAAGGAGAAAGTGAGAGGCAATAATTGATCCTTCCTTTCATTGGATTTGGCTTCAGGATGGAATAACATACACACAAATTGGGTATGGAAGTCTATCTTACCCTACAGGAAAGCAGCAGGGAATGGGTTAAGAAAAGGGCAATAGGAGGGCGGAGCCAAGATGGCGGAGTAGAAACACACAAATATTCTAGCTCCGAACCGACAACCCATAAAATATCTGTAAAAAAGAACTGCCAATAAATTCTGGAGCAGCAGAAGCCACAGATCAGTGGAGTGGATGAGATTTCTGTTCCAGAGAGCCTGAAAACCTCTCACAAAAGGTCCTTCACGATGCAGATGTGGAGCAGAGCCCAGCCCTGCTTTGGCTGCCCGGCGCCGAGAGGAGCAGATCCAAGCAGGCTTCAGGGACAGAATCTCCAGCAGACACGCGGGTCCCTCCACCCACAGGTGACAAGGGTCAGTGAGAGGGTCTCTTTCGTGGGCCGAGAGGGGAGTGGGGTGCCCCCATAACTCAGGCCCCCTCGGGAGGCAGAAGCGGAGGTGGGAGCAGACCAGGGCGCCCCAAGTAGGCAGGAACCCGGATCCATTGTTGAAGGTTTCTGCATAAACCCCCTGAGGGAACTGAGCCTGAGAGGTGGCCCTGGCCCCACCTGAGCAGCTGAACTTAATCTCACACTGACTAGCAACCCTGCCCCTGCCCAAAGCCCTGAGGCTGGGGAGCAGCATTTGAATCTCAGACCCCAAGTGCTGGCTGGGCAGATCTGGAGACAAAGTGGGTGTGAAGAGGATATTCAGAAGTCAAGTCACTGGCTGGGAAAATGCCCAGAAAAGGGGAAAAAAACAAGACTATAGAAGGTTACTTTCTTGGTGAATAGGTTTCTTTCCTTTCTGATGAGGAAGACCAAGACACAGAAGTCAAGGCTTCTGTATACCAGCCCACTCAACGGGCTCAGACCATGGAAGAGATCAAAAAGAGCTCAAAAAATTTTGAAAATCATGTTAGAGAGGTGGAGGAAAAACTGGGAAGAGCAATGAAAGACATGCAAGCAAAGTATGAACAGCAGGTCAGCACCCTGCTAAAGGAGACCCAAAAAAATGCTGAAGAAAATAACACCCCGAAAAATAGGCTAACTCAATTGGCAAAAGAGGTTCAAAAAGCCAATGAGGAGAAGAATGCTTTCAAAAGCAGAATTAGCCAAATGGAATAGGAGATTCAAAAGCTCACTGAAGAAAATAGTTCTTTCAAAATTAGAATGGGACAGATGGAGGCTAATGACTTTGTGAGAAACCAAGAAATCACAAAACAAAACGAAAAGAATGAAAAAATGGAAGATAATGGGAAATATCTCATTGGAAAAACAACTGACCTGGAAAATAGATCCAGGAGAGACAATTTAAAAATTATGGACCTACCTGGAAGCTATGATCAAAAAAAGAGCCTAGACATCATCTTTCATGAAATTATCAAGGAAAGCTTCCCTGAGATTCTAGAAGCAGAGGGCAAAATAAGTATTCAAGGAATCCACAGATCACCACCTGAAAGACATCCAAAAAGAAAAACTCTTAGGAACATTGTGGCCAAATTCCAGAGTTCCCAGGTCAAGGAGAAAATATTGCAAGCAGCTAGAAAGAAACAATTCAAGTATTGTAGAAATACAATCAGGATAACACCAGACCTAGCAGCTTCTACATTAAGGGACCGAAGGGCGTGGAATAGGATATTCCAGAAGTCAAAGGAACTAGGACTAAAACCAAGAATCACCTACCCAGCAAAACTGAGTATAATACTTCAGGGGAAAAATTGGTCTTTCAATGAAATAGAGGACTTTCAAGCATTCTTGATGAAAAGACCAGAGCTGAAAAGAAAATTTGACTTTCAAACACAAGAATGAAGAGAAGCATGAAAAGGTAAACAGCAAAGAGAAGTCATAAGGGACTTATAAAAGTTGAACTGTTTACATTCCTACATGGAAAGACAATATTTGTAACTCTTGAAACTATTCAGTATCTGGGTACTGGGTGGGATTACACACACACACATGCACACGCACACACACATAGAAACAGAGTGTGCAAAGTGAATTGAAGAAGATGGGATCATATCTTTAAAAAAATGAAATCAAGCAGTGAGAGAGAAATATATTGGGAGGAGAAAGGGAGAAATGGAATGGGGCAAATTATCTCTCATAAAAGAGGCAAGCAAAAGACTTTTTTAGTTTAGAGAAAAAGAGGGGAGGTGAGAGACAAACATGAAGTTTACTCTCATCACATTCCACTAAAGGAAGGAATAAAATGCACACTCATTGTGGTATGAAAACCTATCTTACAATACAGGAAAGTGGGGGATAAGGGGATAAACAGGGTGGGGGGGATGATGGAAGGGAGGGCATGGGGAGGAGGGAGCAATTTGAGGTTGACACTCATGGGGATGGACAAGATCAAAAGAGAGAATAGAAGTAATTTGAGACAGGATAGGATGGAGGGAAATATAGTTAGTCTTATACAACCCGACTATTATGGAAGTCATCTGCAAAACTACACAGATTTGGCCTATATTGTATTGCTTGCCTTCCAAAGGGAAGGGGTGGGGAGGGAGGGAGGAAAAGAAGTTGGAACTCAAAGTTTTAGGAACAACTGTCGAGTACTGTTCTTGCCACTAGGAAATAAGAAATACAGGTAAACGGGTATAGCAAGTTATTTGGCCCTACAGGACAGAGGAGAGGATGGAGACAAGGGCAGAGAGGGATGATAGAGGAGAGAGCAGATTGGTGATTGGGGCAATTGGAATTCTCGGTGTTTTGGGGTGGGGGGAGGGGACAAGGGGGGAGAAAATTTGGAACCCAAAATTCTGTGAAAATTAATGTTAAAAGTTAAATAAATAAATAAATAAAAGAGGGGCAATAATAGAACTGAAGGCAAATTGGAAGAAGAGGTAATCATAAGCAAACACTTTGGTAGAGGAACAGGGTCAAAGAAAAGAACAGAACAAATAGAGGATGGGACAGGGTAAAGAGAAATGTAGTCTTTAAGAACATGACTGTTATGGAAGTGTTTTGCATGATCACTCATGTATAACCTCTATTGAGTTGCTTGCCTTCTCAATGAGGGTTGATGGGGAGGGGGAAAAGGAGAGACTGTGGAACTCAAAGCTTTAAAAATCAATGTTAAATATTCTTTTTACATACACCTAGAAAATAAGATATACAGGCAACAGAGTATAGAAATCTATCTTACCTTACAGGAAAATAGAATGGAAAGGGATGGGATGGGGGGGGGCGGGGGTGATAGAAGGGAAGGCAGATTGGAGGAAAGGGCAACCAGAATACATGCAGTCCTGTGCATGGGAGTAGGGGGGTGATGGGCAGAAAATTTGAAATTCAAAATTTTCTGGAAGTGAATGTTGAAAATTGAAAATAAATTTATATATTACCTATTAAAAAAATAAGTCTTCCCCTCAGATGATGGCCTCTAATAGGTGAATTTATACCTTATCTTAAACATTATCAGACCTCTGTATCATTTTCCAGCCATTCCTAAACCTTTCCACTTGTATTTAGTCCATCCTCCTCATTTTTTCTCATCATTCATCCTCACTGGAACCTTGGAATCTGTTCTTGGAGCATTAAACTCTGTTAGAAAAACTGCTGCCTAATCTTACCTAGAACTAGTTTTCAACATCAGTTCCTAGCCATTTTCAATCCATTTTTTGAAGCCAGGTTATTTTATGTCCATCCCACTAGATCCTGGATTCTGCCACTGAGATGCTGGTCTCTGATGGATAAGCTTCATCTTACTTTGAGCAGAACCAAGTTTTCCCCTTACTGCTCAGATATTCTGAAATCATTCTGAGATGGCTGAAAAGCTGTACAAATTCTATAATTTTGAAAGTTGAAGTTTATGATGAAAGATGTTCAGAAAGAATAAAAGTAAACTTTGCAAGAGAAAACAGTAAGTCACATTTGTGGAGGTGATTCAGAGTGGTGGAGGCAACCACAACAGTAAAGAAACTTCATTATTAACATGAGAGTAAGAGACCACGGAATGATACAGAAGTGGAGAGGTGCCAGTGCAGCTGATTCTTGGATATAAGGAGATGCAGGAAGGATGAAGAGGGAGATGATAGCATTCAACCTTCATCCATGCTAGTAGCACCAGGCCCCAGAAGAAAGGGAACAGAAAGGCAGGTCATAGACTTGGGCCCAAGAATAATAGCTAGAGTGAGCTAGGCATGACTTTTATCAATCAACATTATGAATTATTATTGAGGAGCATTTGGTGACCATCTTGTCTGGGGTGAGTAGAGGTTAGAGGAAAGTAGGTGACATTTGTTATGACTGGTAACTAATAGCTAATTTACATTTCAGTAACTGAACATAGCTAGCACTTTCTTTTTTGTGCCCATGTTTTATAGAGATTTTCTAATACTTGATAAATAAATATACTGCTTTTGAAGTTCTGGTGCCATTTCTAAGAAAAGGTGAGTCACAATGAGCTGGAACCTGAGGATTATTTTTCCCAGAGAGATTCCAAGCACCTGAGAGTTAAGAGCTTCATTAGATACTCAGATTAGACAAATAGGTTAGCAAATAAGAAATTCTTCTTTTGTAGGAACTTGAGATATATTGAAAGCAAAGACATTAGAGGCACTTTCTACCCACAGTACATTTTAAGATCTTTACTCTGGTGCATATTCTTAATACATGAATAAGCTATAAGAAAAAAGAATCCTATTATAATTTAAAAGCATACATTACTGAAATAAAATGGTGATGATAAATTTTCTTTCCCTGGAGGGCAGTGGCTAAGACTGGCTATAACCAGACACATCCTTTGAGAGGTGATTTCAAAGAAAATGGAGTGAACTTCAGCAACAGTAAAAACAACAAAAATCAGACTTGCAATCTTGATGTAGAATGAGGTTTCCCTCATGTTTTGTGTTAGAACAAAAATTCAGGCTCAAAGAGTTGGAAGAGTATTCTTCAGTCAAATACATACAAATGTGTGTGTGTGTGTGTGTGTGTGTGTGTGTGTGTATTGGAAGAGAATTTTTAAAGGAGGGTCTCTTAGGAAGAAGTTGTATTTAATCTCTTTGCTGTACATCAGTTAAGCTCAATCTTAAAGGAGAATTCATTAGTAAGTTCCCATTGAGATCTCTTTAGAGCGCGGAGTAATCTACTCTACTTGTAGAGCAGAAAAAAACCTGTTATTATTCAATTGTTTCAGTCATGTCTGACTCCTTGTATCCCCCATTTAAGGTTTTCCTTTCAAAGATATTAGAGTGGTATGCCATTTCCTTCTGAAGATCATTCCATAAATTAAGAATTGAGGTTAAACAGGTTTAAGTGACTTTCCCAGGGTGATAAAACTAATTAGTGTCTGAGGTCTGTTTTATACTCACAAAGATGAGTCTTTCTCTTGTCAGGCCCAGCATTCTACCTAACATAATCTAGCTAGCTGTCCCTCCTCTTCCAAAAAAAGTCAACCCATCTCTATGTCTTATAAAATTTACAGTCTTAAATGGATGACTGAAATACAGAGAGATTTAGTGACTTGATCAGGATCAAACAGCCAGTATATGTCAGAGGAGAGGACCTGAACTCAAGCCTTGAGTCTTACTAGCTAATTAATTCACTACATCTAAATGTATTTGGTGCCAGAGGGTGAAAAAAAAATCTTAATTTTTATTCTTATTTATTTTAGATTTAACATTTAGAAAGCTGTCTTTGGTTTCCTTTCATGTTTTAATGAAGAATATTATATTAGATTCACTCACTAATATGGAATTAAGCCAACCATCACTGATTGCATTATGATTATCTTTCCTAGTTTGTCACTCGCAAGCACTGAAGAATGTCATGCTATGTAAATTCCTAATTAGTTAAACATTTCTAAATTAGAAATTAGAAGGGAGATTATATCTCAAATGAATGAAATATGTTTTTGACACAGTGATTTACTCCTTTCAATCTGACAACATGTTGTATCTTCAAAAGTGTAACTCTGGCAAAAGTGAATTACCATTACTTATAGACGTCTCTTACATACACCATGAGTCACCAAGTCATCATGGAAACAGGCACTGGTGGAATCATGGTGGAGGAGGAAGTTGTCATGTTATACACATTTGTGGCAGTTTTAGAACATTATTCCTTACTCAATTTTCATCATGCCTTACCTTGACAAGATCTATCTAATAAATGCTATTAGTAGAGACAATGGAACTGGTTGTTGGAGAAGTATGTACAAAAGGAATATTCTTCTTTCTTGAATACATTTGTCCTCCTAAATAAAGAAACAATAATTTCTTGAAATAGAATGACAACAGTGAGACAACATATCAAAATGTATGAGACATAGCAAAAGAAGTGATTAGAGGAAAATTTATATCCCTAAATTCTTATATCAATAAAATAGAAAAAGAGTAGACTAATGAATTGAGTATGCAATTTAAAAAGCTAGAAAAAAAATTTGCAGATCCCCAATTAAACACCAAAGTGGAAATCTTAAAAATTCTTAAAAAAAGGGTGAGATTGATAAAATTGAGAGTAAGAAAACCAGTGAATTAATAAAGAAAACTAGGAGTTGATTTTTATTAAAAACATAAAATAGATAAACAATTGGTTAACTTAATTAAAAAGAAGAAAACAAAATCACTAGTATGATAAGGGTGAATATACCACCAATGAAGATAAAATTAAAACAATTATAAGGAGTTATTTAGCCCAATTATATCTCAACAAATTTAACAATTTAAAAGAAATGGAAGAACATTTACAAAAATATAAATTGCCTAGATTAACAGAAGAGGAAACAGAATATCTAATTACATCTATTTTAGAAAAAAAAAAGCAATTGAACATACCATAAATAAGTTTTCTAAAAGAAAAATATTTTAAAAAGATAGATTTACAAATGAATTCTATCAAACATTCAATGATCATTTAATTCCAACATTAAATAAATTGTTTAGAATGATAAGTAAAGAAGGCATCCTACCAGATTACTTTCATGAAAGAAATATGATACTGACACCTAAGTTAGGAAGAGTAAAAAAAAAAAAATTATAAATCAGTTTCCATTAATGAAAACATATGCAAAAATTCTACATTAAATACTAGCCAAAAGATTACAACAATATATTACAAAGATTATACAATACGATCAAGTGGGATTTTTTCGAGGAATGCAGGGATGGTTTAATATAATTAACCATTAACACAATTTATTACATCAGTAATAAAAGTTTAAAATCATATGATTATGTCAATAGATGCAGAAAAAGCTTTTGATAAAGTTCAAAACTCACTTTCATTTCAAAAAATCACTCACAAGTATTGATATACATGGATTTTTTCTTAAAATGACAAAAAATCCTTTGTCTAAAACCAACAGCAAAATTTATTTATAATGAGAATATACTAGAAGCCTTCTCAGTAAAATGAAGTGTGAAACACTGTCACCACTGTTATTCAATATTATATTGGAAATCTTAGCAATAGCAATAAGATAAGAAAAAAAGAATAAAATGAATTTAAATAGGAAACAAGGGAATAACAATATCTCTTTTTGCAGATGATATGATGATGTACTTGGAAACCCCAAGAGTCAATTTAAAAAATTTAGTTGAAACAATTAATAGTTTTAGCAAAGTAGAAGGATATAAAATAAATCCAACTAAATCATCAGCATTTCAATACATCACAAACAAAACTCTGCAAGAAGAGATAATAAAAAATACCCCTTTTAAAATGATTTGAGACAGTATAAAATATCTTGGAGTACACTTGCCAAAACAAATCCGGGAACTAACTATGTATACAAGATTCTTAACAAAAAAAAAAAAAACTTTTTGTACAAACAAAATCAGATTAAAATAATTAGAGAAATAGGAATTTTTCATAGGTAGGCAAGGCCAATATAATGAAAATAATGAATTTATGCGAATTAATTTATATATTCAATGCCACCCCAATTAAATTACTATTTTACTTAGTTACAAGAAAATTTTAAAAAATCATTTGGAAAAAAAAGTCAAGAATAGCAAAGAAAATAAAGGAAGGAGACTCAGCAATACCAGACCTTAAACTATATTATAAGGCAATAATCATCAAAACTATATCATACTGGCTAAGTAGAAAGTTACATCAATGGAATAGAGTAGAAATACAATTTATCACAGCAAATAAACATAATAATCTTGTATTCAACAAGTGTAAAGACTTAAGGTTTTGGGATAAGAATTCTTTATTTGGTAAAACTAATTGTTGGGAAAACTGGAAAGTTATAAGGCAAACACTAGTCATAGGCAGATATCTTAAACCATTTACCAAAATAAGCTCAAAATGGATATGTGACTTAAATATAAAGAGTGATTTTTCCAAGAACCTTAGAAGAACATGATACATATTACTTCTCAGACTTGGGGATAGGTAAATATTTTTATGAATAAAGAGATAGAGAGCAAATGAGTACAAAATATATAATTTTGATAACATTAAATTAAAAAGATTTGTACAAATAAAACAAATATAGTCAAGATCAGAAAGAAATCTGAAAAATGGAGGAAAACTTCTACAGAGAGTTAATCAGATAAAGGTCTCATATTTAAAATATATAAGAACCATGTCAAATCTATAACAATACACGTCATCCCCCAATTGATAAATGGTCAAAAGATATGAACAGGTAACTTTCCAAAGAAGAAATCAAAACAATTTATAGTCATATAAAAATATTCTAAATCATTATTGATTACAGGAATATAAATTAAAACAGTTTTGAGATATCATTTCGTATCTCCCAGATTGGCTAAAATTATAGAATGGGAAAGTTAGAAATGGTAGAGGGAATATGCAAAAATCAGGATTATAATTCATTGTTTTTGGAATTGTCAACTGATCCGACCATTTTGGAGAGCAATCTGGAATTATGCCCAAAGAATTATTAAACTATCTATACTTTTTGACCCAGCAATACCTCTACTAGATCTATTTCTGAAGATAATTAGGGAAAACAAAGCAAAACAAAACTTCTTATGTTCTAAAATGTTTATAGCAGCTCTCTTTGTGCTGACAAAGAACTGGAAACTGCAGGGACACCCATCATTTGCGAATGGCTAAACAAGTTGTGATAGATTGTGATGGAATATTACTGGACATAAAAAATAACAGGTTCAATGACTTTAGAAAAACAAAAATACTGAGAGAAATAAGCAGAACCAAGAGAACATAGTATGTAATAACAGCAATATCATTTTAAGAATGACTTTGAGTAAACAAGTTATTTTGTCTACTATAAATACCCAAATTAACTATAAAGGACATATGAATAAATACGCTGTCTGCATGCAAAGGAACAAATGATAAATGGAAGTATGTAAAGAATAATTACATGTATATTTTTGTGTAATGGTAGCTATCTAAGTCAGGGTTGGTGAGGGAAAAAGGAAGAAATCTACATGGTAATTTTACTGTATCTTTCAAAAGAATAGCAAACTGTACATAGTAGATTTACAGTTTCATACTCTATCATCTTTTTTTATTGTACTATGCTATGGAAATCCTTATTTTATTCCATAACTTAAAAAAAAAGAAAGCCTCAGTATTGAGTCCAGAAGGGAAGATAACATTCACAGGATCACAGACTTAGATCTCGGAAGGACCTTAATCAAAACCTTTTATTTTACAGCTGGAGAAATGAGACTTAGGGAAGTTACATGTCAAGGTATCACACAAGGCATAAGCAGCATATTCAAAGCGAAGAACTTGAATATCCACTGGTCTTTCCATTGTATGCTGTTTCCACTTCTACATCAATTGACATAACAATGCAAAGTATAAAATGAAGATTATAATATCAGTTACCTCCCAAAATTGTTGTGAGAACCAGATGAAATAATATTGGTAAAGCCCTTTACAAAAGCTTGAAGCACATATAAATGAAAATCATTATTATTAATCATTATAGTTAGGGCTATATGTAAGAAAATATAGATTTGAAGGTTCAGTGTACCTAAACCTCAAATTTTTGAGTGGTTGTACTTGTCTTACTTATACTTAGATCTTGAAGAAGCCAACTAGGAATCTTGGCTTAAGTGCTAAGAATACTACCTGTATTCAGAATGGAAAAGTACTTGAGCTGTATTAGACAAATTTCATGAATCCATTCATCCAGATGGCCACATTATGAATGCTTGCATTGTATCCAAACTCTTAGGTCATCTCTCTTGAAAAATGAAGACTATTTCTCTTCATGGCAAAATCTAAGTGCTCTAAGTGAATGTGCATTCTGCATGGTAGCATTATTCCCTGGATGAATTATGGCAGAACTTTTTCTGAAACTTTGGTTAGAACTAAATCAGAAACTCAAATCCAGCACTAGTATTGAATAAGGATATATTGAAGAACTTACTCGTAAACACAGGAGGGATTTATCTAGAATGCAATGAGAAACAAATATAAGTTGGAAAACAATTGTAAGGCCTTCAGACATATTATTATGCGTAGACTTTTAATTTATTAAAACTTTACTGGAATTACATCAGCACATTCTTTGAGGAGAGAAGTGATTTATGAATGAGATGGGAAATTAGATTTGCCTGTCAAAACAATGACAGCTGCCCATAGTATATACATTGCTGCCATAGCAGACATACTTATTGCTTCATTTGTAGGCCCTTGGCTATATACTCCCCATTATTGGCAACAATATCAATCTCACCAGCAGAAATTAATTATTTAGGAATTTTTATGAGGAGAATTTGAAGAAAGCCAGAGATTTTAAAATAATTCTCAGCTATTCATTGAGTAACTGAGGAAATCCCACTTGAACCCTGAAGACCATTTTCACATATGCATTTGAATGATATGTCTTCTTTTATTACACCACTGCTATTTACAAAGAATAAGTGGCTTGCTAGGACTAAAATAAGCAAATTTTGTAATTATGTAAAATCTGATTTCCAGTCTAAAGAACTGTAGTTAAAACTGCCAGGTCATGTGAAAATCTGACATCACATGAGTCTGTGGAGGGAGAAATTTGCTGAATGGGTTGAACAGGAAGGTGTGGAACGGGAAGGAGTAGAGCTAGAGGATAGCTGAGAGCAAATTGGTCAGAGCAGTCAGAACTGAGGGAGAGAGAGGTAGCAGACAACTAGACTCCTGAGTATTTGTTTGTGGGAAGTCTAGCATGGGGAAGGCTTGGGAATGGTGTTGTTCTCTGCCTTGTTATTGTGCATAGATTTTTGTTATTATGGTGGACTTGGTTTTCTGTTGTCTGAATAAATGTTTTGATTCTGTCTTCCTTGTGGAGAATCTGTTATATTTCATGATTCAAAATTGCACCATGATATTCATGGCACTGTGAATATCACATTGGTACTACAAGGGGAAAAGAGAAGAGCTATAACAATCCCTTTGAGAAACACCTTCAGTTTGGAGACATGATATAGATGATGATGATGTATAAAAGATATCTGATAATAAGGAGTGGTCAGATGGGTCAAAGATGAAAAAGGAGAAAATGGTATCATGAAAACTAAGAGAAGAGAGAGTATCCAGGAGAAGAGGATGGTCAGCAGAGAGAGAGGTCAAGAAGGAAGTCCTACTACTGAGAAAAAAACTATGAAAGGCCTCAATTAAAAGAAAATTGGTAACATTATTGAGTGATGATCTTGAAAGCTATATCATTAATGGTTGAGGAGTAACTGAGAGGATGAGAAGTGGAGGAAATGAGCATGCACGATTTATTCAATGAGTTTGGTTGAGAAAAAAGGGGAATTTAAAGCAGTAACTTGAGAGCAGAGACTGCCCGGTGTCTGGTTCACAGTCTATATACTTCATTAATGACTGTTGAATTGAACGGCTTACCTTAGGTCACCCAACTAGCATAGCTAAGACTAGGCTTCAGATTCCTTGAAACCCTCTCTAGTCACCCCTGTGTGCTACAGCCAGCTCATTGCTAAATTTTTAGTGTTAACATTTTATATTTTGGGATTTAACAAATGGCTATAAATTAGAGTTTGATTCATTGTTTTTGTTGATTGTTTAGACTTAAGAAAATAGTAAAGAAAGTGTTAGTAATGCAAATGAAATTTAAAAGTATGGTGTGGGTAAATTTTGTTTTTTTCTGGAGATCTGGATATTTACTAGCACAACCCCTGATTCTAGTGTGTTTTTTTGGATAACCAAAAGCCATTTATACAAGTAACCTGTTTTCTGTGGTAGAGCTCAACCCATGACATCTTGCTGACCTCCTAAATTACCTGTTGTTTGAATAGTACAAACCTTCATCACAGAAATGAGACACGAATACATTGTTAGTGGAGGTGAAAATTGATTCAACAATTTTGGAGACGAATTTGGAACTATGTCAATAAAGTTATGAAACCATGCATACTATTTGTCCATGTAATACTAGATCTGTTAAAATAGTTTTTATGTGTATTTGGGGGAAAATAAAATATTAAATGAATATATTTTTAAAAGATGTTCATATATACAATTGAAATTATCATTATTTTTTAAAGACCCTTTATCTTTGCTTTCTGAGGACATGAAAGGAAATTTTTTTCTTTACTTCCTTTTATAGAAATTCTCCACATATTTGATGACAATAATTGTCAAGCCATAGTCTTTTCTTCTCTAAGCTAAAGTACTTCAATTTCTTTTACATGCCACCATAAAAACTGTTTTCTATCCATAATAGACTTTTGAATTTGTCAAATGCAGATTTGATGCATATAAAAGCATTTCCATTTTATTGATGTAATGAACTGGAAGCAAATACCTTTTGTGAAAGATTGTGATACACAGAATACCATAATTTACAAAGGATTAAAAGCATAGACTATCCAAAAAAGCAATGTGATATGCGTAGGTAAGCTGTAGAATATTATTAATAGTGATTCACATACAAAAAGCAATATGATATATTGAGTAGGACATGTGAGATTAGAAATATGTAATTCTAGATATTGATAATTAGATAAGAATGACCCGCAATGAAAATGTGTGAATAAATGGCATTTGGAAATGGACCCACATCAGTACTAGAATAATGAATAGGAATTATGATCCCTTTTTAATATAAAACAGTAACAGCATTGGAAACACAAATCCGTTATTGTAATCTTTTATATCTCAATACCCTGTAAGAAGTTAAAATAAGCACATTATTTTCAGACTTTGATTAACTGTCACTGTGGTGACATGATTTGTCATCATTTGGCTAGTTCAGAAAATTTGTCTTTCTTATTTTAGAACTCTTGGTAACACTCAAAGATCCTTTGTAAATGGAAATATTAATTTTCAACTATCGATCTTCTTTCTTCAGATGCAGTACATATTCATGATGTGTCATGATTTCTGTCTAGAAAACAAGAGAAAGCAATCTAATGAAAAAAAAACTCCAATAAGCAGTATATAAATTAGAATGTAAAGATAAAAGGAAAACAAAAGAATTTTCAATGAAAAGGAGTCAAAGCCAAGTGGCAATTATCTGATAACTCCAAGAGGTGATTATGAAGTATAAAAGATAAAAAAAAGGATCTAAGAAATACACATGAGTAGAACATTGGTGATGAAAACAGAGCACTATGTAGTAGAGAGATTAGGGCAGGTTTTGCTCCAGTGAACATATGATCTATTTCCTGGGTTCTTAATATTTTTGTTTGTCATGGTTTATTTTGACAGTCTGGTAGGTAGCTTCTCATAATATTATTTTTAAATAATTACAGGAAATGCTAAATACCAGTTAGAGGTAGTGAAAACAAAGATGTATATTTGTGACTGTGGTTATTGTTTACTATCCAGTCTCACATATATGTTAGAACCTATCCATTGGTCATTTTGTCTAGAACATTTTCCTGAGAAATAGAAGCGTGTGGAAATCAGAAACAGTGTAATAAGAGAGGCATTCAGTAGTTGGGCTTAGGGGAGATACTCTGAGAAGCAAGGAAAAATGGTTGACCATTACTGAAGGGAGAAAAAAAGGTTGTATCATCTTGAGCGAATGTTGGAGGTATGATGAGAGCAAATTCACACCTCAAAATAGTGTGTAAGCTCAAGGAAACTTCCTTGACATCTTGTAAAATCCCAGTTAAAATTGTATCTTCTATGAGAAGCTTTTTCTGATCTCCCCTAATAGAACACAATCTTCTTGGGAGCTTTTGCCCTCCTTTGTATCCCTGGCACTTAGCACATTGCCTGGCACATAGTAGACTGGCAGAAAATAATGACTTTCTCACAAAATTCTTATGAAGCCTTCAACAGTATTATTATTATTATCATCATCGTCTCCATTTATAGATGAGGATTAAATGAAGATTCAGGAACTTTAAGAGCTTTGTAGTAAGTATTAGACACCAAGGCTCCTGAGTTTATGTCATACTGCCTAGCAAAAAGAGTCACCAAAAACTTATCCATATCTAAGGCATTTTATGGAATTTAGAGAGGCAAAAAGGGTTGTACAGTTGCTAACCTTTGGGAACCACTGAGATAACAGTGAGTTTTACTTCTGTTTTTTATTAATTTGTACCCTATTACAGTTTATTCCTGTCACTACAATAAAGTCACTTTTAAAACAACAATTCTACTGGGACTAGTTCCTTACAGGATGCTTTCAAATAAGAGCCAGGTCTATGATGCTATGATGCATTTACTGTGATTCAACATTCAGTATACATCCTAGATGTGTGCTGAGCTCAGACCAGGATGTTAATAGCATTTTAACAAAAAAAAATCTCTTACAACAACCCTGTGAGATAAATATTGCCAGTATGCTCTTTTCCAATATTTAGATGAGGAAACAGACATGGTGTCACACAACTAGCAAATCTCAGAGAAGGGATTCACATGTAGGTCTTCTTGCTCTAGGAAGGATGCTCGAACCATTACCCCATATTTCAACTTTGATTGTTAGGGAGCATTGGTATGATGGCATATAAAATACTCATTTTATATATTGGAGAGTTTCTTGTAAATGCTACCTATACCTTTGTCAAGATAATTATGAACTCTGTGATGTCAGAATGGATGTAAGAAAAATAAATCTTGATACAGATTAGACAAAATGAGTTCCTTATGAGTAATAGGATTCTGAAGATGATGTCAGAAGCTGGTGATCACACAAAAAGAAAACCAGAGGAACAGTACTGTCTCTATGGATCTGTCTCTGAGTCAGGATAACACTTGGAATTTAATGGAACACCTTCCATTTTCTCTATTCTTTCTAATTTTTCTTAAGTTTATGTTTCCTAATATTCACCCCTTTCCTCCTGCTTTGCTTGCAATAGTGACATTATGGTATAAGGTATAGAGAGAAAGCATCAGAAAATTTTGTGTTCAAATTCTGATTCTGACATATATGGTTATTTGACTCTGGACAATCCACTCTTAAAAGTTATTATCAGTGCTCAAGGCTACTCTCCAAGATTCTAAGTCACAGAGTGGCTATAGACCTACAATGGTCAAAGGATTCTATTATCTGACAACAACTTTTTTTTTTTATTATCCCATCTTTCATTGTGCCTAATGACCCCTAACTTTTTCTTCATCCTCACCATGTCCTCTATTCCTTACATCCAGTTTTTTCCTCCAGCAGGCACCATCCCTATAATGGTTACATTTTCCTCCCTTGTCTTATTTCAACTCCTTGGTGAATCAAGTCAATTTTATAGTATCCATTAGACTCAAATCCCTTACCCCCTTCTTCTATCTCAGATCACAACTTGCCCAACACCAATCATGGCTTATTCATCCATCTATCTCTTTTGCTCATATTCATGTATTTGTGAATGGACATGGGAGAATCACAAAACCATGCTCATTAGTTCACTACAAAATTATGTTTATATTATCTCATCTGAACTGGGCACTCTCTGCAGCAAAACAGAAATTCCATCCATCTCTAAACAATTCATTATTTCACACTTCACAATGACTGTTCTAAGCAAGGCATCCCTCTTCCCACCCTCATAGACAAGTTCCACCATAAAACCCAGAAGTTCTCCCTCCTCTATGTCTCACATCATTCAGTCATTTTCCTTTCCTATCTCTTCCTTATTTCTAGTTTCAGATGGAGACATGGCCCTTTTCTGTCAAGGTCTATACCTCTACATGCATTCTTAATGCTATTTTTAACTTCTAGAATTTCCTTTTCATCATATCTTCAGTCTCTCATTTTGCATAGACTAGTAATGTTAATGACAGGGTTAGCCTGAGCTGGTCTTTCTAGAATTTCTGGATTTAGTCAAAAAGTAAAATTTACATTTAATTATTTTGATAGAATCCATCACATATCAATCTTCTCTCACATATGAACTACCTTCTTTTAAAGAGATCTTAGCTCCTTTCCAAATTAAACTTTTTAAACAAAAATTATACTTAGCTTATGGCTGACTTAGAAGAATCTCAAGTGTAATTTTGGCTACATTTGACTTTTGCCTTTTGTGCTGATTTACCCCCAAGTAAGCTGTGTTCTGTAGGGAAGATATCTTTACTGTTCCAAAGACTAATAAGTTAGGACAAGTATAGTCCACAAGCAATTAATAGTGAGTCTATTTCTATTGAATTTTTTTTCTTTCAGTGAAATAAAATATAACAAATTTTATATGTGTATATACACATGTATATACACATGTATATACATATATGTATATACACATGTATATACATATACATATATACACATGTATATATACATATATATATATATATACATATACTAACTGTAGAAAAACATATGGTACAGAGGAGAGAATGCTGTCTTCAAATTAGGAGACCTGTGCTTAAATTAGAATTCTGATAATGACTCATCATGTTATTCTGGGCATGTCAATTAAGCCTCCAGAGCTCCTAACTTCTAAAGGAGAAGAATAAAGTTTGCATAATCTACTGCAAAAAGTAAATTTTAAAAGACTATAACTTTAAGATAAATATTCTGTAAACTTTATAAAAGGACACTGAGAGTAAACCATCAATTAGGCAATGGCTAAATATGTTATAGTATACTAATATAATGTGATATTATTATGAGGACAGCTAGGTGGCATAATGGATGGAGTGCTGGGCCTGGAATCAGGAAAACATCTTCTTGAGTTCAAATATGGCCTAAGAATTTGCTAACTATGTGACCCTAGACAAGTAACTTAACCTGTCTGCCTCAGTTTCATCATATGTAAAATGAGACAGAGAACGACATGACAAACCATTCCAATATCTTTGCCCAGAAATTCCAAATGGAGTCACAAATAGTTAGACACAACTGAACAAAAATAACAACAACCTCACAAACCTTAAAGGTCTACATAAATTCTGGTTGTTATTATTTGTATAGGGATCACCTGCTTTTATCAAGAAACATTTAATATTTACTTACTAATTGCTCTGTACTAAGTACTGGGAATACAGAGAAAAGCAAGAAAGAGTTCCTCCTGTTAAGGAGTTTATAGTCTAATAGAGGAACCAGTATGTAAATGATTATACACACATATACATACACATATATATGTATCTGTGTGTGTGTGTGCATGCATGTGAAATTCAGAGTAAGTAGAAGGCAATCTGAAAGAGAAAGACATTGATGGTGGAGGGGAAGCCTAGAAAAGATAGGATTTTAAATGAGCACAGAAGGAAAACAGGGAAACTAAGAAGCAGAAGTGAAGGGCATTATAGATCTGAGAGAAAGCTACTGCAAAAGCATGCAGAAATGATGGATGTAGTTTTGTGTGTGAAGAGCAGCCAGTAGACTAGTGTAACTGTATCATAGAATATATAAAAAGAAGAGTGTAAGAATACTGAAAAATTAAGAGGGGTTCAGGATATAAAAAGCAGTTAATGCCAGAGAGGAATTTATATTTGATCCTTGAGGCAACATAGAGCCACTAGAGCTAACTGAGCAGGAGGACAATATAGTCAGACCTATGCTTTAGAAAAAAAAAATCACTTTGGCAGCAGGATAGAGTATGAAATTGGACAAGGAGAAACTTGAAGGAAGAAGCTTAGTTAAAAAGTTCTTGCAATAGTCCAGGTAAGAGGTGATAAGCCCGATTGAGAATTGTGGCTGTGTAAGTATAAATAAGGGGAGATATGTGATAGATTTATGAAGGGAAAAATGACATAATTTGTCAATGGATCAGATATCCATTGGTTGGTGTGAAGGAGAGTGAGGAGTGAAAAGTTATTATTAATAATCAGTAGCTTGGAGATTCAGAATTTCCCCTAGACCCCTTCTTCCAAAATTCTGACTGTAAGTTGTCTTTCTTCAGAAGGACATTATTGATAATGAGATTACATTGACTCTCCTTAACCTGGTCAACAGCTCCCCCCACCCCACCCAATCTTGCAAGTAATTTAATTAAAGAGAGGGAAGTCCATCCTGTTCTGCTCAAGCTTGGGTACAGACAGATTCTTTAGTCTAGGTAGCCCAAATCCAACGGGTAGTCTCATAAAACAGGGATTTCCTCTGCTTTGGGGAGAAATGATTGAGACACAGTCCCTGTTGAAAAGGTATATAAATTGCCCAGGCTAACTCCCAAGAGAGCTCAGTTCCAAATTGTAGCTCCCATGCATGGACACATACATGTTACCTGCTTGAAAGAAGTAAACATGGGCACAGACTAATTCTATTTGTCTTAGACTGAACTCTGTAGGTTGACAGGAGTCAAAGATAATATCAAGGTTGTAAGCTTGCATGACTTCAGTAGATGGTTATGATGCACTGGATAGGAATAGGAAAGTCTGAAAAAAGGGAGGTATTAGGGACAAAGATGAGTTTTGGGCATGATGAATTAGAAATACCATTGGGTCATCCAGTTTGAGATATCCAAATAGCAGTTGGTCATCTGTGACTGAAAGTCAGGAGAGAAGCTGGGCTTGAAGATAATGATGCAGAAATCATCTACCTAGATGATTAATAAATTTTGTTGAGTTTAAGGGTTTATAGGTGCTTTGGACCACAAAATACCGATGTGCTGGTTCCTGCCCAAATGAATTCTAATCAAGCCTTCTTTCAGACAAAGAAAATTAAAGTTTATTAAAGATTTGCCATATTGGGTAGACTTTGAAGGAGCCTAAGCATTTGTGATTCTTGTATTGATAAGCAGGTCAGCTTGAATCTCAGCTAGATTGAAGCTGAGTGTCTTCATGGAGACAAGAAGGCTCTTATATACAGAAAGACTGTGGGAGGAATGTAGGGATGGCCAAATAGTCTGGGGTGACTAGAGGAGGGATTTAGGGAGGGTCTTGATGGAAACAGACAGTAGAGGACTAGGCTAGTTTAAGGATAACCAACTTGGGCATAGATATTTTGATAGGATCAAGGGTGGGAAATAGCTGGGGGCAATTAGACAAAGCATTTGTGAAAAACATGTGTAATGATGGCCTCAAGAGAATGTCAGATCAAGTGGAATGTTTCTAAGAGAGTTCAAGGGGAATCTCAGAGCCTATGGCCATCATTGTGAGCTAAGGAATGGTATTCAATAGGTTTGGTCAAACTATGGCAACATATTTCTGTTCTGAAACATGTAGAATCCTGCATAAATAGATTTGACCCAGGGAAAGGTCACATTATTAGAAGCATTGGGAATCTTGAGGTTTGGGGTTGAGGACCCCAAAATATGCTGGGTCCTGCTCTAATGAATTTGACACAAGCCTTCTTAAAGTCAAAGAAAAGCAAAGTTTACTAAAGACTCACCATACTGTGTTGACTCTTGAGGACCCTAAGCATTTGTAATGCTTATATTAACAAGTGGGCCAGATAAAATTTCAGCTAAACAGTGTCTGAGCTCGATTGAATCTGAGCACCTTCATGGAGTCAAGATGGAACTTATATACATAAAGACTGTGAGAGGGATCTGGGGGTGATCTAGTAGTCTATGGGTCCCAGGGATGGTCCTAATGCAAGTGTTCAGTAGTCTGGGTTGCTAGAAGTCTTACTGGGAATGGCCAGTACCCTGGGGTGAATAAAAGTCAAATCTAGGGAGGATCTTGATGGGAGTTGCCAGTAGCCTGGAGAACGGGATTTTGATAGGATCAAACTGGGGGAGTACAACAGAGATTTGAGCATGGCAATAATGAAAAGTTTATGGGCCTCCAGAGACTGCCGGATCAAGTGAGAAGATTCAAGGGGAGTTCAAGGAGGTTCCCAGAGACTTGTACACCATCAAATCTAATTTTTAAATGGGTAGCTGTGTCAATATAAGTCCCAAAGTTCTTATCAAGAGGATTGTTACTAAATTAGGATTTGAAATGTGAGATTTTGTTTTCCCTCATCTGAATGTGACATTTATGTTAACTTCATATGGAAATACAAGAATAAATCTGCATTCTTTTAAAGAAATCTTTTAAGCATGCATATGAAATAGTTCTCAGTACTTTCAGGTTTTTCTTTTCTTTCCTTTTGTCTTTCTTTGAAAAGAAGGAAGTAAACACCACTTTGTAAGGATTTGGTAAACTACTTATTTTCCCTTCAAACAGATTATGGCTAAGAAGTTTGAAAATGTAAATGAAGCAAAATGTTAATAAGAGATTATTTTAATGAGTCTATTTCTGCTAAAGAAGTTAGGTCAAAGAAGAAGCTAGAGACAAAGAAGATAAGAAGTCATGCCCTTGTTTTAGAAATTTAGAGTGGAATTCAATTTAGAAACAAAGCAAGAAAAAATGGGAAACAATTATCTGTTTCCTCATGGCTGTTAAGGATTAACAAGACTGTCTCATAGCATTTATCAAAAGCAATTCTTGAGGAAAATGTTCGGTTGTAGACAATTGTCACTAATTTTTTCTCATTTCTCCAAGTCAACTTTGTCAACTGGGAATATGTCTTAATGCTTCAATCCCTCCCCTCAAAAAGCTTACATATGTGGAGGGAACGGTATGGAGAGGGGTTGCACAAGACAATTTGCTGATAAAGAAAATGTTAACACCTGGGGAGGGGATCAGGAAAGGATTCTTTCTAGGTGACAGATGAACTAGGCTGTAAAGGAAGCTAAAGATTCAGAGGCAATAGAAACTACACATGCTAAACAGTTTGTGCAAAGACGTTGGAGCAGGAGATAGAAAAGGAAGTTTGGAGAATAACAGTTGGCCACTTTCCCTGGAAAATGAAATGCATGAAAGAAAATAAAGTGGGATAAGCCTTGAAAAGTATGCTAGAATCAAATTTAACAGAGGCTTGTGCCAAATTGAGGAAGCTTTCATTGTTTTGTTATTTGTTGCTTGTTTTTATCTTGGAAGTAATAAGGAGACACTGAAGATTTTTATGAGGGGTGTAATGACATGGTCTAAGAAAACTGCGAAGAGAATCTCCCCAATTTTCCTCTTGTTCTTGTATTATTTCATGGATAGCAGAGGAGTACCCTATTTCTCCATCTGTTACTCATCATTCTTGAACCATGATTGACCCATATGACTGCAAATCCTTACTGACAATATACTGCAGTCTACTTATATTCTCATACATTTTCATGCTTCTCTCTTAGTTACCTGTACTGGAATTGCAGTGTTCACCTCTTAATTCACTGTTTAAACAGCACAGGACAAGTAAACAGAGTGTTTCTATTAGGATTTGAGCACCTATTGTGGGAATACTCCATTTGTGCAGATCACAACTTGTCTGATTTAGTAAATAAATCCCAGGGAGTTATCACAGTCATATAGTTTTAAAATGACTTGCTCAGGATCACAAAATTAGTATCAAGAATCAGGATTTGAACCTAGGCCTCCTGACTCCAAGTCATTATATCCACTATGTCTAGTTGCCTCTATACCACAATATTAAGAACATCAATATTGAAATACATTTGGGGGATTGGGAAGCATTACATAATCTTCTTTTAATGTAGCTTAATATCTTCCTTTTTTCCATTCTTCATTTATGGATTCAGTTCATTATCCAAATACTATAAAGCATGCTGACCATAATTTTACTGGACATCTCCCCACACGAAAAAGATTCTATAGCATGTCATATAATATCATTCATCTTCATATTCCTACTTCCTTCTTTTTCCCTGAAATGAAACACTCAGAAAGGTACATGTCCTAGACTAAGGTAGAAATGAATTGGATCAAGGTAACATACATTTGTAGTAGAATGGAAACTGTTCCCGGGTGAACTCTTAGCTCCAATACAAGGTCATTCTCCACTTCAAAACAGGCAAAATCTAATCTTACATCATGAGAAAATCCTATTAAATAGGTAAAACAGTGTGATAACCCAGTGTCAACCTGAAAGTTTGGTTGAGAAAAGGCAATAGGCTAAATGCATATTCCCTTAAAGCTAGTATCACGTGATCATGGAACCAGAAGAGACTTTTGACTGTCTGTTACAGGAATGACCAATCTTAAATACACTTTATCGTGAGAAAGGAATCTTCTTAGCTGCATAAGTTGTAAATTTAGTGAGACAAGACAATTAACAAAGTAGTGTCAGTTGGAATTTATGATTCCAGGATGTCTGACTTTCCTCTATATAGCATGTGTCTCTGTGATACAAGTTAAGGAAAAATTCCACCACTCTGGTTGCAGGCATCCTGTCATACACAGGTCTTTGAAATTGCTGGTACAGAAAAGGATATTTTTAGAACAAAGCAAAGCACTCTGATTGATTAGTTCAGGCTTGGGCCCTTATTAAAGTCTAAAATTTATATTAAATGATTGTCACCAGAGATAGTAAAATTATAGATTGATCAATAAAGGAGGCTAGGTGGTTTCATGGAAAGAACTCTGGACTGGAAATTAGGAAATCTAGATTTTCATCCAAGTTCTGATAATGAGGTGCAAGTGAACTAGATGGCCTCCCCATTCTCAAGCTTCTTTGAAAAAAAAAAATGAGAAGGAAATTGTATTCATAATGCTTTCTTGCCTGAGGAAACAACCACAACAAAAATAAGGTCTTGTATTTCTAATGCTACCACAAGGAAACTTTACCAAAATAGAAGAAAAATATGTGGATTAGAATTTGTGCATTTGTGAATGTTCTAGGAATTAATAATACATTTTTTTCTTCTGAATTGTCTCCTAAGAATTTTAGTATATGAAATCTTCTATTTGATGTTTATTTATTAACATATGATTTAGAGGTTTTCTATTGTGTAAAAATACCCCAAGTATATAGAAGCACCTGGCATATCCCAGAAAAATGTGGTTATATGTCTGTATGTTTACTTTTGGAGATAAAGAGCTGAGTTAGTGGTCACCTGCGACTCTTGCATAATGATATTCCGTTTCTCAGCAGCTATTGACCAATAGAAAGTAGACCCTATTGACAGAGTTAGTTTCCCATGACAATAGGATAGCAATGCCTGTAAATTGGTTCCAATATATATTTACAGAGTATTTTCACATCTCTCTCTCCCTCTCTCTTTCTTTCTCTCCTCTCTTTCTGTCTTTCTCTCAGTCTCTCTATCTCTCTGTCTCTCTCTGTCTCTCTGTCTTTCTCTGTCTCATACACACACACACACACACACACACACACACACACACATACACACAATTATAATTAATCTGGTCTCCTTGTTCCCTGTAATCACAAGTCACCTTACATCTCTGTTTCTTTGCCCAGACTGCTTGAGAAATACTCTCCCTCCTCACTTCTCAAAATCTCTTCAACTTTTTTGTTCAGTTGTTTCAGGCATGTCCAACTCTTCAGGACCACATTTATGGTTTTCTTGGAAAGGATACTGGAATGGTTTTCCATTTCCTTCCCCAGCTCTTTTTAAAGATGAGGAAACTCAATCAAACAGACTGAGGTGACATGCCCAGAGTCACATAGCTAGTAAATGTCTGAGACCAGATTTGAACTCAGGAAGATGGTCTTCCCGACTTTAGACCCAGCTCTCTGTGCCACCTACCTACCTTCTTCAAATGTGATCTCTCCACTGAGGCCCTCTTCAAAAAAACACTATACAAATTACTTTGTGTTTATTTGATATACATTTTAATTGTATGGAAAGGAATCATGGCCTAGTGGATGATGGCTATGACACAAATAAGGAAACATTGCTTTCAGTCCCAACTTTGACAAATATTTGCTGTGTGACTGAGCAAGTGATTGAACCTATCAGTCCCCCATTAAGATTCAGTTGAAATGTTATACCCTACACAAGGCCTTTCCTTGTCCTCCCAGTTTCTAGTGCTCTTTCTCTTGACCCCTAATTTTTCTTATGCTTAACATGTCTTTTGTGTATATACAGATATATGTGTGTGTTCACACACACATGGTTTCTCCAATAAATATCCTTCAGGGAAGGGACTCTCACTTTAATCTTTGTTTCTTGGGGGGTCTACCACAATATCTTTCATGAACTAAGGGCTTAATAATGACTTTTTGAATTGTTAAATTGAAAAAGGAAGACATTTAATATAATTTGAAAAAAAGTTTTTATCAAGGAAAGCCAATCCTAAAGATTAAATAAAATAATCTAAAAATGGAAAAAGAATGGAAGGTGGTAATCCACCTTTTATGAAGGTGGATTTATTTATTTGAAAAAAAACAAAAGTCACAGAAAAAAGGATTGATGACTTTCCATCAGTCACAAGCTTTCAATGTTCATTTTTTCCATGCATGTAAAAGAAGTTAAATAAAAAGGTGAATAGAGCTATAATTACTTTCTTATTATTAAATTTCACAAAAAATATGGATGCTCTCATCAGGATGATACAGGTGAATTGATAAAAAGTTGGTGTCAGAAAAGAGGAGGAAAAAAGACGGAAGGGGAAAAACATCTTTTACCTCTTAATACTGTCAAAATATGTCAATGAATAGTTGTAATATTCCTTGACATCAAGGTGGAGACTTCATAATTAAAAATCCAAACACTGAACTGATTGAGATTAATTTTTTATAGAACTACTTCTCTCCTTTTATTTATCATAAATTTTGAATGCTAATGAGGAATTTCAGCCCTCCAGAAATCACCATAAAACACAAATCCAACTTCATAATTAGAGCTACACTTTGGGGTTCATACGCTTGTGTGGTTAAGTCTATAATAACTTCAGGTTAAAATAACAAGATAAAGTTTAATAAATGTGAAATTCTTAATGCTATATTACTACAAAGAGAACAATCCTGTCAGAATGCGACCCTGTTACTCTTGGTGGTTTATCAAACTAAATGGGGAAGAAGAATTGTGGAGGAAATTGGGGCATGTTTGCTTTTTCTTAAGGCCCAGAGTAGGTAATTAATACTTCTCAGGGCTTATTACTCTCCCTCATATGTGTTGTAACATGAGACAGCAATGACTTCAACTGGAATTCTATGGAGTTTATTAACTTTTTTTTGTTTGTTTCTATAACTGGTAGTTAGCACAATGGAGGATAAAATTGGCTACATGATATTCATTTCTCTTCCCTCTTCCCTTTCAAAAAGGGCAGACTCTAATCCTCCCAGATCATGATCTTCCCAATCACAGGGCTTAGCTTTGAGTGTTACCTCCCTTCCAATTCTATCCTCTTCTTTTCCTTACTTCTAAGTAGTCCTTCTGCCCCCAGATTTTCTACCTTTGTTGTTATAGTTCAGCCATTTCACTTGGTATCACACTCTTCATGAACCCGTTTGGAGTTTTCTTGGCAAAGAGAATGGGATTGTTTTCCATTTCCTTCTCCAGTTAATTTTAAAGAAGAGGAAACTGAGACAAACAAGATCAAATAACTTGACAAAGGTCACAAAGCTAGCACGTGTCTGAGGCTGTATTTAAGTTCAGGTCTTCCTGACTCCAGGCCTGGTACTACCCTACCCTTTATCTTACTGTAGTCAGAGCTAGAGATGTAATTAGACACACCTTCTTGAAACAATATACTCACTAGTCAGGGTCAAAATAAAACAATAGGCACACCTTTAAGTTCTGTCTATTAGGGAGTCTATACAATTAATTTTAAAAAATGAAGATGTTGAGACCCAAGACCAGACCAGAGATTAGGTCACTATAATAGGATTAACTACTTTGATGTATTTTTTTAATCATGTATCAATTTAAACCAAATATTCACATTACCCATAAACCAGTTCTGTAGTCCATCAATGTAGGAACATGAAATACAAAACTTTCATACAATTTATGTGAATAATGAAATAATGAAAAATGAAAACAGAATAAGTAGATGATTTATAGTATAACAAAGAAACATTGTATACAGATGTCTATTCATGGAAAAAGATAATTTGGATAAAGAATGAGACTTCATTGAATTTACTCAGTCTTAAATAGAGAAACAATTGAGCTATCTTTCATCATCATCACCATCATCATCATCATCATCATCATCATCATCATCATCATCATTATTAGCAGCCAAATCACAGTGCCCAGTTTCTTACCACCTTTGTGGACTTCCCTTTCTTCTTTTTTCTTGGGTGCTGGGGCTGAGATGAGGAAGTGGGGGGTGTGTCTGCCACTATTACTCAGGTCCTTGGCATCAGCTCTTCCCATTCTGATAGACCATTTCAAAAGCTTCCTGCTGAATCTCCTACAAATTACATTGTGCTCCATGACTTGGGAGATGGCTTTTAGAGACAGTTTAAAAGACATTTCCATAATCTCATCACCTGTAAAATAATTGAGTCCTCTGGAGTTGAAGGGGTATATTATGATTTAGAGAGACTCAGGAGAACTATCATCTTCTTGGTCACTATACGTATACTATCCAGATGCACATATTTTTGTCCAGGCAGTTCAATCATCAACATATTCCTTCATTCGTCTACTTTATTTTCATTTTCTTTTCTTCATATATTTCTTCAGGAGACAGAGAAATCTCTTGTCTTCCCTACTTCCTTCAACTACTATCTAAAATGCCACTTTCTAGAATAAGCCATTCCTGATCCCCCTTAATGCTTGTGCTTTTGCTCTGTTGACTATTCCCAATTTCTTCTTTATATATTTTCCTTTATACTTAGCTGTTTGTATATGGTTTTATCTATAAGACTGTGAACTTCTTGAAATCAATTTTACTTTCATTTATATTATCAGCACTTAGTATTAATGCTTGAAGAGACAGCCTGAAGCTTTTCTCTAAAATATTTGTTGATTTTCCAAGAAAACATAACCTTAAGTCTTTATTTCCACAGAACCAGTACAAATATGGCTCACTTTAAATGTGAGATTAAGAAATAAATGCATTTTATAGGATCATAGGTTCATAGTATTAGAGCTCAAAGGAACCACAGAAGTTATCTAATTCAAGTCCATCATTTTGTAGATGAGGAAAATGGAGGTACAGGAAAATTAAGTGACTTGCTCAAAATTATACAGGAAATAATCATCAGAGCTGGTATTTGAACCCAAGCTCTCTGACTACAAAGCCAGTGCTCTTTTACCAGAAAATTGCATTCATGAAATTCTTTTTTTTTTTTAATTCAGGGATAAATTTTTGGTGAAAACGGCAAAGTTAAATTAGGTCATAAAGAAGACAGTCTTTCCTATATATATATATATATATATATATATATATATATATATATATATATATATATACCCAATAAATATCTAAAAAAGAACCCCTTAAGCTTTACTGATAAAGAAAATAGAAAATAAGCAGAAGGAAGCTCCTCCATCCAGCCTAGAACCTCACAAACAGATAACCAGAAGCCAATGAGTGGAAGGAGAGAGAACACTTCAGAAAAGCCAGCATAAACAAAATAAACTCCCATAACCAGAAAGGAAATAAGCACAGAATCCAACAGAACCTCAAAAAAAAAAAAAAAAAACGGTCTAGAGGCCAGTCAGACTGTTAATCAGGGTGTGTTCTAAAGCTATCAGAAATACCAGTAAGTAGGAACCTGACCTCATATCCCAAAGCTGGCCTATTGGAATAAAATTGCCAATGGACAGAATCACCTATCCATAGGTTATTCTTGAAGAAGAAATGATCTGACCATCCATTCCTTGGAGCATGAGGAGTCACTGCAAGAAATCAGACCACCATTACCTAAATGTCAGCACCAAGGTGTAAGTGAAGCTGTTCAAGACATCTAAGTGAAGTATTATCTCCCACATTGCAGTGAGTTTACTGGGGTCAAAGGAGGGGACAGAAACAACACCTAAAAAGGGTTGATGCAAGGAATTAAAGAGACAGGATGGCTGTGGTAGTTTACCAGAAATCTGAGAGAGAGAGAGAGAGAGAGAGAGAGAGAGAGAGAGAGCATTAATAACATCCATTCCATCCAGATTAGTGGCAAACAACAAGATCCAGATGATGAAGAAAAAAGGACAAAAGAGTTCAACCAAGTCAAAAATGTTAGAAGGAACACGATCAAACATACAATCCAAATCCAAGCACAAAATCTGAAAATGAGTAAATAGAAGAAAATATGGAACACAATGAAGAAAAAGTGTGGATTAAGAGAAGCTTTAAAAGCCTACTAGGAAGAAGAGATTAATGACACAAGAATTACAAAAAGAGACTCAAAAAATATATGGATTAGTCACAAGAATTACAAGACTGTGTGAAGGAAATAAAAAAAGATATGAAAAAGGAAAATCATAATAAAATGTTAATTTAAGAGGAAAAATTGAAAGGAAAACAAACAACTCAGAACTGAACTGGAAAACTTTACTTGAACAGTTAATTCCCTGGAAAAAAAAGAACAAGGGAAAGAGAACACAGTGATTCTATGAAGCAACAAGAAATATTAGAAAAAAAGTCTAAAAATTGAAAGGAAATAGCTGAAAGTATACCGTGTCTGCATTAACTGACTTGAAAACAAGTTAAAAAAAGATCATTTAGATGATTAAGAAGAGATAATTAGATCATGACTTTCAATGAAAAGGAGGCAAGAAATGTTATAGAAGAGCCCAGTTTTGCCATAAATAATCCAGAAATTACCTTATAAAGTCACCAAATCTAATAATGATCAAGAAATCCAAGGAAAACAGGAATATAATGATCAAGAAATCCAAGGAAAACAGGAATATTTGTCTTTGAGTCCAGGAGTACTCAAAACAACAACTCCAAGATATGAGTCCTGAGAGAGGTTTCTTGCCAAGAAAGCCAGCACAAAAGCTAAAAAGACCTTTAGCAGTACCCTGAACCAGGGAGGCCCCACAGGGCATGAAAGCCCACAATAGTGCCAAGACCGGGAACAGTTCTGACTAAGGACATGGAACTCTACCAATATTTTGAGAACACACACATAAGGGGAGGCAGTAATAAGCAGTGGGAGCTCAGGAAATTGAGGTCAGGATGAAACAGGATCTCAAGCAAGAGTTCAGAAGGTGGCAAGAGCCTACTACTCATCACATACACACACACACACACACACACACACACACACACACACACACACACAGCTCTAAGATTGAAAATAACAATAAACAGAGGGCAGAGCCAGGATGGTGAAGTAACAGCATGGACTTGCTAGCACTCTTCCTGTAAACTTAGCCAAATACCTGTAAAAGATGACTCTAAACAAATTTTTAGAGAAGCAGATTTCACAGAATGACTGAGTGAAGAAAATCTCCAACCCAAGACAGCCTGGAAGATCACTAAGAAGCATCTATCATGTCATACTGGGAGCATAGTACAGTCTAATGTGGGCCACACTGGCACACATGGAACCTGAGCAGGCCTTGAGGGACTGAATCTCGGGCACTTCTGGTGGTTTCCAGACTCCATGATCCCAATACGCTGAGGACAAATCAGAAAGTCAGTAAAAAAAAAAAAAAAAAAAAACTGTGGGACCTGTGTGAGAGAGTAGAGCAGTCAGGGACTCAGTCCTAAGGCAGTGGAGTGGGTGGAGGAGCCCAGGCATTAGCAACAGAGAATGCTTCTGGATCTCTAGGCCCTCAGATTGTGGGAGGATGGAGCAGCTGACAGCATACACCCTACTCCCACTGTAAGCAAAGAACTACCTTGACAAAGAGTTCAAAAGTCAAATAAATAACTGGAAAAATGAGCAAAAACCAGAAAAAGAATCAGACTATAGAATATTTTGGTGACAAGGAAGACCAGAGTATCCAAATAGAAGGCAACAAAGTCAGAACTCCTCCATCCAAAGTCTCCAAGAAAAATATGAATTGGTCTCAGGCCATGGAAGAGCTCAAAAAGGATTTTGAAAATCAAGTAAGAGAAGTAGAGCAAAAATGGGGAAGAGAAATGAGAGTGATGCAAGAAAATCATGAAAAACGAGTCAACTGCTTGTTAAAGGAGGCACAAAAAAATGCTGAGGAAAATACCACCTTAAAAAATTGGCTAACCCAAATGGCAAGAGAGATCCAAAAAGCCAATGAGGAGAAGTTGCGTGTGTGTCTACATATACATGTATATTGGAGGGACAAGAATAAAAGGGGACAGTCAGACTACTAACAGTGCTATAGGAATAATTCCCCCCTCCCACTACAACACAGAGACTTAGAATCTTCTTCCTTCTTTAATCTTTAAGGATTACCTTTCCCTAAAAGGAAACAAGACTTCCTAACTTATTCTGGCTTCCCTTGTGAACTAATGGCAAAAAATATCCCAGCCATGGGCAGAGACCCCCCCAAGCTTGGATGATTGTTATAGGTCACTTGAGGTATATCCTTCACAATATTCTGCCTGGATGACCATAGAAATATCCTTGTTGTGCATCCTTGCTGTGTTAAGGCAAAATAAATCTTTGGTAACTGCAATGAATTTAGAGTAACTCATTTGATCCTAATGTTAAATCTAAATTAAGATTGTGCAGGTGTTGGAGCTTCCTCCAACAGATACTGAGGCCATTTTTTTAAGGAAGGAAAAGAAAGTAAGTGGAACATTTAAAGAAAATGAACAGAAGAGATTGGAAAGTTGTTAAGAGGTCAATGTGGATAAGCATGACAATTTTGGAACTAACGTACTGAACTGAGTTTGTAACCTGATTCCCAAAACCCATTGGTGTGAAGCTTTCTCCTCATTGTTGGAGATCAATTCCCTGTGCCTACATAAGGACTGGGAAGAGTTGGCAAGAGGCAGAAAGAGGAGAAATCTTCAGTTTTGGATTTCTGTCTGATCACTGAGTCATCAACTTTCTCTGAGTTCTTCAGTCATTCAGGTGTTTCTGGCTTTCAGCTTCAAGAGAGAAGATGAAAGAGACTGACTTTCCCTCACTGAAAGAAAACAAAAAACTCTGAAGAAACAATGAGAATAGGCATTCTCCATCATATCCAGCTTTGCTACACTAGAGACTTCAGGGAACTTCTTCTTGGGTGAAATTTAAGACTCCCCCCCTTGGTTGAGTGAGTTATTTTGCTGGGGTATGTGGTGTTAAGGGAGGACTAGCAGCTCTGGTGAAGAGGGTTTGCTGGGCCCTTTTAAAGGCTGTTTATCTACCTCTCCCAACTCTCACCTTTGGCTTCAACAAGCTGTGGCATACATAGCAGCCACACCCCATTAAGACAATTTCAGCAAACCAGTCAAATATATAAATACATATGTATGTATGCATACATATATGTGCCTATGTGCATGTAAGTATGTATGTATATGTGTGTGTGTATGTATGACATCATAATGGGCAATGTCTTGAGTCATACATGAGTTGAATTTAAGTGAAACAGAGTTGTGTAATGTTGTCACTCTTTGAGAGTTATCAAAGTCCAGCGGCAAGACAAAAAAAGTCAAGATGATTAGCAATGTCCAAGGATACAGTGGATGACCTTGGTGTCTTCAATATCTGACAAAGTTCTAAGTACTCCACAGCATCTGCTTTAGTGACTTCCATGGCCATTGAAACAAATTGTCTTCATCTACCCATTCAACCAAGGGAAATCTTTACATGCTTGGGGTAGACATCCCCCTAATTCACCAGTTGGTTTGAGACCTGTCGGTTACCTTATTTAATTCATGGTAGAGTGTACTAGTTTTATATGACTTTGAACAGACTTGACTAAAAAAGAGGACAATATAATTAATTAGTCAGCATGTAGCTTATGTAGACATTTGTATCTAAGAGCACTGGAATTTTGTATGTGAGAGCCCTGGGATGTAGTTTTGAGTCAACAATCCTAACACTGGAAATAAACTATTGAAATGTTTAAATGTGGATAAATCCAAATCTCTATTTGTCTGACTCTCTCTCTCTCTCTCTCTCTCTCTCTCTCTCTATCATCTCTCTCTCAAAAAAAGTTAGAAACAAAAATCCTTATATGATTAATTACTTGAGATTAAAGAGTAATACTTTCCTCAAAACAATTTTAGACTGGTTTAATTGCCTAGAGAAATTATTTTCCTACTTGTAGAAAGAGATTTTTCTTTCCTTATCATACCAATGAATTAGGCTTAATGATGTGCTGTGGGTGGACAAGGGTTTGCAAGTTTTCTCAGCACCATGTCCAGCATTCTGCTGAAGAGTGCTGTGGGGCATACAATTGCTCCACACTAGGGTAGGTTTGGGCTAAACATTGTTATTCATTATTGGAAGGAAATAACCAAGCACAGCAGGCAGAACTCTAAAAACCAACAGAACCACAATTGGAGCTCTGCCCTGCAGAGGAACTTATTTGAAGTTTCTCTTTCCCATTACTAAGTACTCAACTTAAAAAGCTATTTACTGACTCCTACCACTCACTGAGCAGCTGTTAGGAAGTCAACATCATGGCTGAGGGGAGTATGTGGCCTTTAATGTCTTTTGAATAATACATTTGAGCAAACAACAAAAATAGAAAATGTATACATTACCATGAATGAAACTCCCCATTTGCCAAGAAGACTCAAACAGTTATTAAACTAATGAGTTACATGATGTCAAAAGCATTTTATGACCTACCAGATGTTGTTTAAAACGAGATTAATTGACCACAAAAACAAAATCCTTGTTCCTCCATCTACGCCCCAATTTTTCGGTTACCTAACTCAGAGCCTTTGTGTTGCCCCATTGCCCCTCCTGATCTAGATGTTTTATGTAGAGTTTTTTAATTGGTGTTTTCTTCCTAATGTCATTAGAAGAAAGATATTTCTTGTGCTCATCATGCAGAAGAAAATCCAAACTGGCACTTTCAGAACAAGATTTACCCCAGCCAGTAAAATGCCCCACATATGCTGCTGAGCTAATAATAATAAATCAACAAATGTTCTGTCTCCCCTCACCCCCATTTAGTCTGTGTGATGAAAGGGGAAAGCATGGTGATGCAATTTAGTGAAATCAACTTCCCTTTCTCACCTTGGTGATCTCACTCACACCACTGACTATTTTGAGAATGTTTTCTCCCACTATCTTTGCCTATTGAAATATGACTCATGATCTTTCAGGACCAAGTTTAGGTATTAGGTTCCTAACAAAGCTCTCTCTAAGCACCTCCACTAAGCCAAAAACACTTTTCTCCTTTCTGGGAGATAATCTTTTCCTCTTTCTTCAAATCTCCCATCTTTCCCCCTTGCCTTACTCTCATACATGAGAAACTTGTCCACTATTTTACAGATAAGAATTGAGGCCATTTTCTATGAGTTCCCTCTTTTCACCTCTTCCTTATCTTCTATCACTCAGATACCTTCTGCCACTTTCTCCCCATTCACCCCTGTCTCACATGATGAAGTGTCTTTACTCCTTACCAAGACTAATCTCTATAAATCTTTCTTTTTCACTATTCTCTCTCTCTCTCTCTCTCTCTCTCTCTCTCTCTCTCTCTCTCTCTCTCTCTCTCTCTCTCCCTCTCTTCCTCTCCCTCCCTCCCCCTGGCTTATTTTCTACTACATGTCTCCCCCATTCTGAAAAAGCAAACAAACAGAAACAAGCAAGCAAAACCTCATTTGAGCCTTCCTTCCCTATTTTAGTATTATCCTATATCTCTTCTGCCTTTAATGGATAAAATCCTTGAAAAGACTGTCTATAATAAATTCCTCTATTTTCTCTCCTTTCACTCTCTTCTTAACCCTTTACAAACTAGTTTCTGACCTTATCATTCCACCAAAACTACTGTCACCAACATTACTAATGAGCAAATCCAATAGGTTTTTTTGATCCTCATTATCAGTAACTTCTCCACAGCCTTTGACATTGTTGTTCATTCACTTGTCCTTGATACTATCTTCTCTGGAGATATTTAGGACACCACTCTCCCCTAATTTTCCTCCTACCCACCTGACCACTCCTTCTCTGTCTTTGTTACTGGATCCTCATCCCAGATTATAGCCTCAAACCAGAAGTGTCCCTCAAGCTTTTGTCTAAGACCCTTTTCTTTTCTCCCTCTATTACTACTTTAGTCAGTAATCTCAGCAGCTCCCATAGATTTGATTAAAATCTCTGTGCTGATGATTCTCAGATCTATCATTCCTGTTGCAGTCTCTCGGCTGATCTTCAATCTCACATTTCCAATTACCGTTCAGTCATGTCAAATTGGATGTCCAGTAGATATATTATACTCAATATGTCCAGAATAGAGCTCATTACGTCACCCCCCCCAAAAAAAAAGATATTCCCACCCTCTTACTTTGTTACTATACAGGGAAACATTATCTATGGATGTATTCTCATAGAAAATGATTTATAGAGTTAAATACCTCATAGTCTTCAGACTGAGTATTGTGCTTTGCACAGAATAGGTGATTAGTAAATATTTGCTAAATTAGCCTCTTTCAGAAGACTCTAATTTCTGCCATTATTTTAAATGTAGCATAACAAGACTCACTGGGTTTAGATTAAGGGAATAAAAAAGTATCTCAATGAAAATATGATTGGAGGAGTACTTCTATAAGAAGGTTTCTGGAGCTACATGATTTTTAAACTCATTTTCAGTTCTAAAATTCAAAGATCTTAATGACTGATGATTTCAATTATGAAAAATGTTTCTCTGCTTAATACAGAAAACCTCCATTATGTCTCTCAGGGAAGTTTAAGAAGATATATATGTGTGTATGTAATATATATAAATATATTATATATAATATATATAACTATGAAAATATATACATATGTGTGTGCATATGTGTATATGTATATACTACAGAAATGTGTACTATAGAAATTATATATATATATTTTCTTATTCTCTTTTTATATGGATATGAATTATATATTCCTTTAAGCTTGACTACTTAACTATATAAACCACACCCTGTGGAAGTATCCCAGTTCCAGTTATTCTCCCTTTTAATACATGAAAAAAAAAGGTCAACTTATTTGGAAAAAGTAAACTGAGAAAAAATAAGATTTTTTTTAAAAGAGCATAATGAAATGTGTTTATTATTTAGCTTTCTTTTCAACTATCCTGTCACTACCCTATTATCTTTGATATGAGAAAAATCTGGCTCCTGGATGAGAATACCAAAATTACCATAAAGAGGATTAAAAGTGACTTAGTTCACCTGAAATATGTTAATTTAAACCTTAATCTCTTCCTTAACTACTGTTCTAATCTCCTTGATTACAAGGTTCACATTATGTTCTTATTTAATGTTATCTTTCCTCTTTGCTTCTGCAGCTAAATGTCTATAACTTCTAGTGTCTGCTACCTGCAAGTGGGTCTTAGGTGAGGAATCAGTCTGTAATGGAAGTGCAGGATAAACTGGATGAAAATTACTATTTAGATAACATTTGGGTAGCACTCATCAAACTCAAGCTATAATTTTTTTAGCAGAAGAGCTGCTTGTAAGAGTTGAAATATGAGATAGCTAGATGGCACAGGGAATAAAAGGAATGGACCTGTACTCAGAAAATCCTGAGTCTAAATCCTGCCTTAAACACCTACTGGCTATACGATCCTCAGCAAGTCCTTCCTCAGGACTAGGCTCCTCATCTATAAAATGAAATTATAACAGAATTTACCTCATAGGATTTTTTTGAAACTATTAAGCTCACATGTTTAGAACTTTGTATATCTTGAAGTACTCTGTAAATACTAGGTGGTGGTGGTGGTGGTGGTGGTAGTAGTAGTCATAATAGAGGCTACTGTTGCTATTGTTGTATTGGCAGAAGTGCCTATAATATAAATATTCCCAGATATCTTTAAATCTATTTTAATCACTTCTTACTATAATATTGCACTATCTTCATATGCCATAATTTGTTCAGTTATTCCTCAATTAAGGAATATCCTCTCAATTAGTTTCTAAGTCTTTAATATAACAAAAAGTTTCATAATGAGTATTTTTTCTTCATATTCATTTCCTTTTATTTTTATCTCTTTAAGAGTATATGCCTAGTACTGGTGTTGCTGAGACAAAGATACTCCATCATTCCTCTCTGGCCCATGATCCTTTTTCTCCATACTTTTGGCCTGCCATTCTCCAATTTTTTTTACCCAACATTTTTACCCAAACAGCTGTCTTCAAGAACCTACTACATAATCATTCTGTAGAACAATTTGGAACTATGCCTAAAGGACTACAAAACTGTGCATATCCTTTGATACAGCAATGCCATACTAGATCTGTATCCTGAAAAGATTTTTAAAAGGGGAAAATAACCTATTTACACAAAAACATGTATAGCAGTCTTTTTGTGGTAGCTAAGAATTAGAAATTGAGGGGATGCTCAACAACTGGAGAATGGCTGAACAAATTGCAGTATATGATTGTAATGGAATATTTGAACTATAAGAAGAATAAGCAGGATGATTTACATGATTTGATATGTAGTGAAGTGAGGAGAATCAGCAAAACACCATATACATTAACAACAGTATTGTATGAAGAACAACTGTGAATGACTTATTTATTATTTGCAATACAACGATCCAAGACCATCCCAAAGGACACGTGATGAAAAATGCTGTCTGCCTCCAGAGAAAAAATTGATGTCATCTGAATACAAATTGAAGAAGACTTTTTCATTTTCCTTTTTTTTGTTCAAGTTTTTGGTACAAAATGACTAACAAAAATGTTTTACATGATTGCACATGCATAACCTATATGTGTACCATCTCAAGGAGGTTGGAGAGAGAAAGAGAGGGATAGAATTTGGAGTTCACAACTTAAAAAACAAACAAACAAATATTAAAAATTGTTTTTACACGTAATTGGGGGAAAATAAATATTCCCCTTCCTTGTTCTCTCCAGCACTAGATATTCCAAGGCCATTGCCAGTCATCTTGACCTTTGACTCTGGAGGAGATAATAAGGCCTTGTGCAGCTCCGTCTCACTCAAATCCAGTTCACATGCAAATTAAGACGCCACACTTGTGATATCTTCAAGAATCAAGAACGAGGATGGACAATGCCAACCATTCCAGCTTTCTCATACTGGGAGATCTGGAACTCTAGTGATTTCTTCCTTTGATTTGTCATTTTCTCTCTGAATAGCAGACATTTAAAATGAATGCCTCCAGAAAAACTATGTTTACTTTGTTATTCCTGTCTAGGCCCTCTTACTAACTCAGTTGACTTCTTTCTTTGTCATGTCCCTGCAGAGAACTGTCTTCATTTCCTCTCCTTTTCATCCTCATTTGATGCCCTGCTTCTTGCATTACAACTTGCGCTCCTTGAGGACAGACACTATCTTTCCTTTGCTTTATATATGGATCTCCATACCTTAAAACAGCATCTGTTGTACAGCAAGTACTTAAGAAATGCTTATTGCCTTGATTTTTCTAGTTATGGTTCAAAATTGCCTATCTCTTCTTGATGATTTTATTAGTATTGTGTGGAAAAATTGGTGAGTTAAGAAATGGTTTCTAATTATTTCTTTTATTCTCTTTATTTCTTGTCAATTTTCCTTTTTATTTTTGAAATTATCAAAGCAGATTTCTTCCCTCTCTTTTTCAGTCAGATTAAGAGTTACCTATTTAATCAATTTACTAAACCAGCTCCTGGTTTTATCCATTTAATGTTGTTTGTAGTTTTTGTTTCTTTCAATGTAATTAATTTCTTTTTTTTAATTTCTTCTTTAGTGTCAAGAAAGATTTTTTTATTTGTTCCTTTTGTAGTTTTGTATGCCAAGTTTGATGATATACAAGTTTTTCTCTTTTACCTGAGTACAAATTTTCTGTTTGGGGAGCTGTTAACTCTTCCACACTACTACAGCAGAAATATATTAAAATATTTTGGTTTTGCCTCAAAAATAACTAAGATCATACTATTCACTCAAATATAACTCTGCTTGGAGCATACCTTTCAACCATTTATAATTCATATGAGGAATAAGCTCTATTTGACTGAAGTTCTGAGTGTTTACCCTCTGTAAAATAAAATGAGTCTTATTAGAACCAACTAAAGTTGGCTATGAAGTTATGTAGTCAGTTTACTCTTTCCATCAAATCTTGATGCAATAGCAAAATCAACCATAAAGCAAGTGGGATTAGTCATGGTGACTGCTGGAAAATCATCCTCACTAGCTATACTATTCTATAGAATGTTTGCCCAACCATAGATAAATGCAACCTTCATGAAAATGAATTCTGTATACTGCTTGTTAAGAAAAAATATATAATAGATACATATGTATATGTATGCATGTATATATGTATGTATATAAATATATACATGTATTATCCTCTCAATGTATGAGACATTTATTTCAATCTTTGAGTTCTTTTTATCTTTTCATTGTACTTTTCCATAAATGATAAGCCATTAATTCCAAAAGAAGATGCAATCTCACTGATCTCTTTTCTTTAATATATGACAAAATTCTCCTTTGGTGTTTGTCACTGTTGTCCCAGATTTAAGCTCACATTGCAATGTTTATTCATTTGACTCTTCAGGTTCACTGTTTTAATAGTTGAAAAGTACTATTCTGGAAAACAAATGAAATGCTCTTTTTTTAGTTGTTACTATAGAAATTTTACCAATAGTTTGTCAAATATTGAAATATTACTAACATATTGGCAAATTAGTACGAGGCATTATTTATATATCTGGCTATCTGTGAACATCAGACAACTAAAATATCAGCAGAAAAAGTTAAATTTGTAAGCATTATTTATGTATAGTCATACAAATGATGTATAAATTTTTTCCCTTTATGTACTATAAATATAATGGCAAGTAACATCCTGAATGTCAAGAAACATATTTTTTTAACATGAAGGATGGTTTTTCAAAATCTACAACAAGTCAAAGTTAAAAATTCTCAGTTACCAGACTGCTATCCCTTTGTAAAAATGGCACATTTCTGGGAATTTTTACGTTGCTCTAGAATATAATCACATTAATTTTGCTAGAATTTATATAGAGATTTAAAGTTTTTACTTTACATATTTTATCTCAAAACAAAAAAAAATAGAATAATTTTAGAGGGAGGAGCAACTGAAAGTCATTCAAATATGTTTGTTTATCTGGATTTGCACGAGAATTTTCAGCAGCTTCTGTCTCCTATCAGTACTGAGAGGGTTTTTGTAACTCATTAGCTGCTTCCATCAAGCAATACTGGTATCAGCTCTCCCGGTTTCAACCAATAATTCTTCTATTCCGTGATCCCATTTCCCTTTGGAAAAGAACTTGTTTCTCCATTCCCAACTTTTGTTTATATGAGTCTTGTCCTTCTACTTCCCTTTTATCCCTAAACTTAATCCTCTTGAAGCACTTTTACCTTAACCCCTTCCACATTCTGTTAAAAAGTCTATTGTTCCACTCTAACTCTTCCTACTCTGGGTCCCAAACTTACCTCTCCCAAATTGCTAATCTTTTCTATTTTATGTTTTTGCCTCACTAACTTTGCCTTGAAAATCTATATTCTCTGCCTACCTTCATATCCCTTCTCTTATTTTAACCAATATACTTAAGTAGATTCCAGACACTGCTTCTTTTGACAGTTTAGGCCTTGACCTTTTCTATCTATAGCTTCCCAGGCACAACCTTGATGGTTCAAGCTAAAAGGTCTTTCCTATGGCTGTTTTCTCCATGTTCTTGTCTAGATGCACTTTCTATCTCATTCAGAAAGTTGTTCCCAGGTGAGTCTTTACCTAGCTTCCCACTATTGGCTAAACTAAAGCTGACAGATATATTCAAGGGGCAAATCACTAAGTATAGTCCTCTGAGATCTAATTACTTTCTCATCTCAGAGTGAGGAGTTGCTTGCTCCACTTTTACTCCTACCCCTGGGATCATGAAAACTATTTCTCAAAAATAACAAAAACAAAAAGAACACAGATCTGTAGTGTTCACATATTTCTTTCTGCCCCTCTGATAATCCAGAAAGGGCTTTCAAGCATACCTGGAAGTACAGCTTTTTTCTAAAATGTTGTATTGTGTTGTCTTCACTTTCAAACATGACAATAGAGATGAGAGATAGCTGAAATACAATATAATACAGTCTGTCCACATGCTGCAGCATTGACTGATCACAGTGTTTTAACTCTGCTGACAGCTTCATCCGATACGATGTTCTATGTACCAAAGGGAGTATGGCTGTTGGTCATTTAAAAATGAAAAAAAATTTAAAAAAAAACAATTTTGCAATTTAATTTCTCTAAAGAACATTTGACTTTACTAAGAAAATACTTAGAATTTTTTAATAATCTGATAAGAGCTTAATGTTTCCTCTTTGCACTTCAAATCTTGAGGTTACTGATTCATTTAAGCAGATATTTGCATTTTTATTTTTCTAATAGAGCCTATTGAATTCAATTCGGTTCAATCCAATATTAAACATTTATAAAGTACTTTTGATGTATAAATTATGTTAGATATTTTATACAAATTGATGAAAACAGTAATTGCTGACCACCGTGTCATCCTTTAAAGTGCCCAAATTACTATATAATCCCATATATATATATATATGTATACATACATATATAATATATATATGTATGTGTGTGTATATACATGTATGCATGTATGTATGCATCCATTACTTGTGGTGGCCTAGGTCTCTCTTTGCCCTCAAGACCCTGGACCAAAATGACCAGCTATAAGGCTGAGAGTTAAGCCTAAGAAGGGCAATTTCTCTACTGTGACTCCTAGTTATTTCAGGAAAACTCTTTTTTTTTAAATTAATCTATTTGTTTTCAGTTTTCTACAATTTTTTAAGTCCTTGCATTGCAATGAAGTTCTAAGTCTACCAGGAAAAATCCTCACATGTGGTGGTTGTTGCTGTGTACAAAGTTCTCCTTGTTCTGCTCCTTTCACTCAGCATCACATCTCTGAAGTCTTCCTGTTCATCATTTCTTGTAGCATAATACTATTACATTACATTTATATACCACAATTTATTCAGTCATTCCCCAATTGATGGGCATCCCCTTGATTTCCAGCTTTTGGCCACCACAAATAATGCTACTACGAATATTTTTGTACATTTGGGACCCTTTACCATTTTTGTGATCTCTTTGAGGTACAGTCTTAGAAGCAATACTGCTCTGTCAAAGGGTATGCACATTTTTGTACCCCTTTGAGCATAGTTCCAAACTGCTCTCCAGAATGGTTGGATGAGCTCACAACTCAACCAGCAATGGATTAGTGTTCCAACACTCCCACGTCTTCTCCAACATTCATCATCTTCCTGTTTTGTCATATTAGTCAATCTGATAGGTGTGATGTGGTATCTCAGAGTTGTTTTGATTGCATCTCTCTAATCAATAGAGATTTAGAGTGTTTTTTTTCATATCACTATAGATATCTTTAATTTCTTCTGAAAATTACCTATTGATATCCTTTAACTATCAATTGGGGAATGACTTTTATTCTTGTACGTTTGACTCAGTTCTCTATATATTTTAGAAATGAGGCCTTTATCAGAGACACCAGTTGAAAAAATTATTTCCCAGTTTTCTGCTTCCCTCCTAATCTTGATTGCCTTGGGTTTGGTTGTGCAAAATCAGTTTAATGTAATCAAAATTATCTATATCTTGTTTAGTCAAAATTTCTTCCCTTCTCCATAAATCTGATGAATAAAATATTCTTTGATCCACTGATTTGTTTATAGTATCAATCTTTATACCTAGATCATGTACCCATTTAGACTATTCTTGTGTACAATGTCATGCACTGATCTATGCCTAGTTTTTACCACCCTATTATCCAGTTTTCCCAGCAATTTTTGTTGAACAGTGAGTTATGACCCCAGAAGCTGAGGTCTTTGGGTTTATCAAACAGGAGGTTGCTATATTCTTTACCTCCTGTGCCTTAAGTACCTAGCCTATTCCAATGGTCTACTCTTCTGTTTCATAGCCAGTACTAAGTGGTTTTGATAATTGTGGCTTTATAATACAATTTGAGATCTCGTAGAGCTAGGTCACCTTCCCTAGCACTTCTTTTCATTAGTCCCCTTGTTATTCTGGACCTTTTACTCTTCCAGATGACTTTTGACATCATTTTTTCTAGCTCTAGAAAATAACTATCTGATAGTTTCAGTGATGTGGCACTGAATAAGTAAATTAGTTTAGATAGAATAGTCATTTTTATTATATTGGCTCAGCCTACCCACAAGAAACTGATGTTTTTGCACTTACTTAGATCTGACTTTATTGTGCAAAAAGTATTTTGTAATTGTGTTTATATAGTCCCTGGATTTGCTTTAGCAGGTAGCCTCCCAAATATTTTATTGGGTCTATCCTAGCTTTAAATGGGATTTCTCTTTCTATGTCTTGCTGTTAGGTTTTCTTAGTAATATATAGAAATGCAGAAGATTTGTGTGGATTTATTGTGCAACCTGCAATTTTGCCAACATTGTTTATTATTTCAAGTAGTTTTTTTCTTGAATCTCTGGGACTCTCTAAGTATATCATCATATCATTTGGAAAGAGTGATAACTTGGTTTCTTTTTTGCCCATTCTAATTCCTTCAATCTCTTTTTCTTCTCTTACTGCTACAGCTAACATTTCTAGTACCACATTGAATAATAGTGGTGATAATGGACATCCTTGTTTCACACCTTATCTTATTGGAAATGTATCTGGGTTATATCCATTGCATATAATGCTTGCTGAAGGTTTTTGGTAGATACTGCTTATTATTGTGTAGACACTTTCCTTTATTCTTATGCTCTCCAGTGACTTTAGTAGGAATGGATGTTACATTTTGTCAAAAATTTTTCTGCATCTATTGAGATAATCATGTGGTTTCTGTTAGTTTTGTTGTTGGTATGATCAATAATGGTAATAGTATTCCTAATATTGAAGCAGCCCTGCATTCCTGGTATAAACTCTACCTGATTGTAATGTATTATTCTAGTGATAAGTTGCTGTATTCTTTTAGCTAAAATCTTGTTTAAAATTTTTGCATCTATATTCATTAAAGAAATTGGTCTATAATTTGCTTTCTCTGTTTTGGCTCTTCCTGGTTCAGGCATCAAAACCATATTTGCATCATAAAAACAATTTGGGAGGACTCCTTCTTCCCTAGTTTTTCCAAATAGTCTATAAATTATTGAAATTAACTGTTTTTTAAGTGTTTGATAGAATTCACTTTTAAATCCATCCAGCCCTGGAGATTTTTTCAGAGGAAATTCATTGATGGCCTGTTCAATTTCTTTTTCTGTGATTAGGTTATTTAAGCATTCAATTTCTTCTTCTGTCAACACGGTATTTTTTTACATATTTTTTTAAAATAATCATCCAGCTCATTTAGATTGTCTAAGTTACAGGCATAAATTTGGGCAAAGTAATTTCTTATTACTGTTTTGATTTCCTCTGCATTGGAGGTGAGTTTACCCCTTTCATTTTTGATATTGCTGATTTGGGTTTCTTCTTCCATTTTTTTTTAATTTATTTTTTAATTAATTAATTAATTAATTTAACTTTTAATGTTCATTTTCACAGAATTTTGGGTTCCAAATTTTCTCCCCCCTTGTCCCCTCCCCCCACCCCAAAACACCGAGCATTCCAATTGCCCCCATCACCAATCTGCTCTCTCCTCTATCATTACTTTCTGCCCTTGTCTCCATCCTCTCCTCTGTCCTGTGGGGCCAAATAACTTTCTATACTCCTTTACCTGTATTTCTTATTTCCTAGTGGCAAGAACAGTACTCGACAGTTGTTCCTAAAACTTTGAGTTCCAACTTCTTTTCCTCCCTCCCTCCCTACCCCCTCCCTTTGGAAGGCAAGCAATTCAATATAGGCCAAATCTGTGTAGTTTTGCAGATGACTTCCATAATAGTCGTGTTGTATAAGACTAACTATATTTCCCTCCATCCTATCCTGCCCCCAATTACTTCTATTCTCTCTTTTGACCCTGTCCATCCCCATGAGTGTCGACCTCAAATTGCTCCCTCCTCCCCATGCCCTCCCTTCCATCGTCCCCCCCACCCAGTTTATCCTCTTATCCCCCACTTTCCTGTATTGTAAGATAGGTTTTCATACCAAAATGAATGTGCATTTTATTCCTTCCTTTAGTGGAATGTGATGAGAGTAAACTTCATATTTCTGTCTCACCTCCCCTCTTTTTCCCCAGACTAAAAAAGTCTTTTGCTTGCCTCTTTTATGAGAGACAATTTGCCCCATTCCATTTCTCCTTTTCTCCTCCCATATATTTCTCTCTCACTGCTTGATTTCATTTTTTTAAAGATATGATCCCATCCTCTTCAATTCACTTTGCGCACTCTGTTTCTATGTGTGTGTGTGTGTGTGTGTGTGTGTGTGTGTGTGTATGTGTGTGTGTAATCCCACCCAGTACCCAGATACTGAATAGTTTCAAGAGTTACAAATATTGTCTTTCCATATAGGAATGTAAACAGTTCAACTTTTATAAGTCCCTTATGACTTCTCTTTACTGTTTACCTTTTCATATTTCTCTTCATTCTTGTGTTTGAAAGTCAAATTTTGTTTTTAGCTCTCATCTTTTCATCAAGAATGCTTGAAAGTCCTCTATTTCATTGAAAGACCAATTGTTCCCCTGAAGTATTATACTCAATTTTGCTGGGTAGGTGATTCTTGGTTTTAGTCCTAGTTCCTTTAACTTCTGGAATATCCTATTCCACGCCCTTCGATCCCTTAATGTGGAAGTTGCTAGATCTTGTATTATCCTGATTGTATTTCTACAATACTTGAATTGTTTCTTTCTAACTGCTTGCAGTATTTTCTCCTTGACCTGGGAACTCTGGAATTTGGCCACAATGTTCCCAGGAGTTTCTCTTTTTGGATCTTTTTCAGGTGGTGATTGGTGGATTCTTTCAATATTTATTTTGCCCCCTGGTTCTAGAATCTTAGGGCAGTTTTCTTTGATAATTTCATGAAAGATGATGTCTAGGCTCTTTTTTTTGATCAAGGCTTTCAGGTAGTCCCATAATTTTTAATTGTCTCTCCTGGATCTATTTTCCAGGTCAGCTGTTTTTCCAATGAGATATTTCACATTATCTTCCATTTTTTCACTCTTTTGGTTTTGTTTTGTGATTTCTTGGTTTCTCATAAAGTCATTAGCCTCCATCTGTTCCATTATCATTTTGAAAGAACTATTTTCTTCAGTGAGTTTTTGAATCTCCTTTTCCATTTGGCTAATTCTGCTTTTGAAAACATTCTTGTCCTCATTGGCTTTTTGAACCTCTTTTGCCAATTGAGTTAGCCTGTTTTTCAGGGTGTTATTTTCTTCAGCATTTTTTTGGGTCTCCTTTAGCAGGGTGCTGACCTGCTGTTCATGCTTTGCTTGCATGTCTCTCATTGCTCTTCCTAGTTTTTCCTCCACCTCTCTAACTTGATTTTCAAAATTTTTTGAGCTCTTTTTGAGCTCTTCCATGGTCTGAGCCCATTGAGTGGGCTGGTATACAGAAGCCTTGACTTCTGTGTCTTTCCCTAATGGTGAGCATTGTTCTTCCTCATCAGAAAGGAAGGGAGGAAATGCCTGTTCACCAAGAAAGTAACCTTCTATTGTCCTGGGATTTTTTTTTTCCCTTTTCTGGGCATTTTCCCAGCCAGTGACTTGACTTCGGAATATCCTCTTCATACCCACTTTGCCTCCAGATCTGCCCAGCCAGCACTTGGGGTCTGAGATTCAAATGCTGCTCCCCAGCCTCAGGGCTTTGGGCAGGGGCAGGGCTGCTAGTCAGTGTGAGATTAAGTTCAGCTGCTCAGGTGGGGCCAGGGCCACCTCTCAGGCTCAGTTCCCTCAGGGGGTTTATGCAGAAACCTTCAACAATGGATCCGGGTTCCTGCCTGCTTGGGGAGCCCTGGTCTGCTCCCACCTCCGCTTCTGCCTCCCGAGGGGGCCTGAGTTATGGGGGCACCCCACTCCCCTCTCGGCCCACCAAAGAGACCCTTTCACTGACCCTTGTCACCTGTGGGTGGAGGGACCCGCGTGTCTGCTGGAGATTCTGTCCCTGAAGCCTGCTCAGATCTGCTCCCTGCTCGGATCTGCTCCTCTCGGCGCCAGGAGGCCAACGCAGGGCTTGACTCTGCTCCGCATCCGCAGTGTGAAGGACCTTTTGCGAGAGGTTTTCAGGCTCTCTGGAACAGAAATCTTGTCCACTCCATTGTTCTGTGGCTTCTGCTGCTCCAGAATTTATTGGCAGTTCTTTTTTACAGATATTTTATGGGCTGTGGGTTCAGGGCTAGCATATGTGTGTGTTTCTACTCCGCCATCTTGGCTCCGCCCCCCAAGAATGTCTCTTCTTTTGTTTTTTAATTTAAATTGACCAAAGGGTTTATCAATTGTTTTGTTTTTTTCATAAAACCAACTCCTAGTTTTATTTATTAATTCAATAGTTTCCTAAATTTCACTGTTATCAATCTCTCCATTGGTTTTCAGTGTTTCTCATTTGGTATTTACTTGGGGATTTTCAATTTGTTCTTCTTCGAGCTTTTTCAGTTGTATGCCCATTTTATTAATCTGCTGTTTCTCTATTATATTCATATTGCCATTCAAAGACATAAAGCTTCCCCTAAGAACTGCTTTTACTGTATTCCATAGGATTTGGTAGGTTGTCTCATTATTGTCATTCTCTTAAAGAAGTTGCTGATTGTTTTTGTGATTTGTTGCTTAACCCACTCATTGTTTAGGATTATTTAGTTTCCAATTAATTTTTGGCCTATCTTTCCATGACCTTTGATTACATATAACTTTTAATGCATCGTGATCTGAGAAGGATGCATTGACCATCTCTGTCTTTCTGTACTGGATTGTGAGGTTTTATGCCCTAGTACATCATCAATTTTTGTAAATCTGTCATGTAACTCTGAGAAAAAAAGTATATTCCTTTCTATCCCCATTCACTTTTCTCCAGAGATTTATCATGTCTACCTTATCCAGAGTTTTATTCACTCCCTTAACTTCTTTCTTGTTTATTTTATGGTTTGATTTATCAAGGTCAGAGAGGGTGAGGTTGAGGTCCCCCACTAGTATAGTTTTGCTGTTTTTTCCTTCCTGTAGCTCCCTTACCTTTTCTTCTAAGAATGTGGATGCTATGACACTTGGAGGATATAGTTTTAGTAATGATACTGTTTTGTTGTTTATGGTGCCTTTTAGCAGGATATAGTTTCCTTCCTTTGATTAGATCTATTTCTGCTTTTTCTGTCTCTGAGATTAGGATTGCTAACCCTGCTTTTTTACATCACCTGAAGCACAATACATTCTGCTTCAACCTTTTACATTTACCCTGTGTGTATCCTCCAGTTTCAAATGTGTTTCTTGAAAACAACATATTGTTCGATTATGGTTTTTAATCCATTCTGCTATCTGTCTCCAATTTATGAGAGAATTCATCTCCTTCACATTCAGAGTTGTAATTAATATTTGTGTCTTTCCCTCCATCCTCTTCCTCACCGTTTGTGCTTTTAGTTCTTCCTTCTCCCTCTCCACAACAAAGTTTTAATTTTTGACCACCACCTCCCACAGTCTTCCCTTCCTTCTTTCAGCTCCCTCTCTTTTGCTCCTCTTTACCCTTACTCTTTTTCCCTCCCTTTTAGCATACCCTCCCCTTTCTTTCCGCCTTTCCCTCCTACTACCTATAGAGTTAGTTAGATTTATATACTTAAGTTTGTTGTTCCCTCCTTGCACCAAATCAGATGACAGTTCCCCTCAAACAATATTCATCTTCCTCCCCTCTTTTCCTCTACTGTAATATAATTTTTTACTTCTTCCTGTGATGTTATTTACCATTTTCTGCTTCCTCCTTTTCACATCTCCTGTTACAATCCCTTCACAGGCTTAAAGCACATTTTTATCATCGCATCATTTACTTTATCCTTGCTCCCTTTACCTAGGTATATCTTTTTTATATTTCATAACAGATATACAATTCTCAAGATTAACAAATGTCATCTTCCCTTTTAGGGATGTACACAGTTTGCCCATATTGAATAACAAGTTTTTCTTTTCCCCTGTTTACCTTTTTATACCTCTCTTGAGTCCTGCATTTGAAGATCGAATTTTCTGTTGAGTTCTGACCTTTTTATCAGGAAGGTCCGGAAATGCCTTATTTCATTGAATGCCCATCTCCTTGCCTAAAATGTTATTCTGAACTTTGCTGAGTAATTGATCTTTGGTTGTAGTCCAAGCTCCTTTGGAATATCATATTCCAATTCCTTCAGTCTTTTAATGTAGAAGCTGCAAGATCATGTGTGATCCTGACTGCAGCTCCTCGATATTTGAATGGTTCCTTTCTGGCTGTCTGTACTATTTTCTCCTTCACTTGATAGTTCTGGAATTTGGCAATGATATTCCTGACTGTTATTAGTTTGGAATCCCTTTTGGGAGGTGAATGGTAGATTCTTTTGATGACTATTTTGCCCTCTGGATCTAGGACTTCTGGGAAGTTTTCTTTCATGATTTCTTGGAAGATAGTGTCCTGACTCTTTTTTTCATCATGACTTTCTGCTAGGCCAATAATTCTTAGATTTTCTCTCTTGGATCTATTTTCCAGATCAGTTGTTTTTCCAATTAGATATTTTACATTTTCTTCTATCTTTTCATTCCTTAGATTTTGTTTGACTGTTTCTTGATGTCTCATAGAATCATTAGCTTTTACTTGTCCAATTCTAATTTTTATCAAATTGTTTTCTTCAGTTAATTTTTGCATCTCCTGTTCCATCTGTCCAGTTATCCTTTTTAAAGAATTATTTTCTTCAGTTAGTTTTTATACTTCCTTTACCATTTGTCCAATTTTCCTAGTTAGATTTTGTGCTTCCTTTTCCATTTTGTCCAATTTTCCTTTCTAAAGAGCTATTCTCTTCAGTGAATTCATTTTTCATGCTTTTAAAATCATTGGCCAGTTTTTCTTCTATTTCCTTCTTCAGTTCTTCCAAGAATGTTCTTTGTGCACATGAGCAGTTCATAGTTCCTTCTGAAGTTTCAGATGAGAGTACAGTCTCAATACTGACCTCTTTGATATTTGTGTTTTGACCATTGCCCCATAGAAAGATTCTGTGGTCTTTCCTTCCTGCTTTGCTTCTTAATCATGATGATAATGCTTTTTGTATTGAGGCCTCTGGTTCTTTCATCTAGAAGCAAAAGAACTTGATTCTGAGCTGGCTGGTGTGAGAAAGCAGGGGTTAAATGAATTCTGTGTGTGTGTGTGTGTGTGTGTGTGTGTGTGTGTTTTCCTGGATTAGCCCTGGAACTGGCTTGTTAAATGTATGATGGGTGGTCTGGTCATGGGATATCTCCTCAGATGAGCTAGAACAAAGGCTAGCTCAGCACTTGGTGATCCTAGCTGCCCTACTGTCTTCTCATTTCCCCTGGAGTGCTGAGGCATGCCTGGGGTCCTGGTGTTGTTGATTGTAAGGCTCCACTCCCCTGGAGCTCTGGATCTCCTCCTGGTTCACTGAGGTGGGGCTGTCTGGGACAACTTGGTCCTCTGCCACAGGGAGAAAAATACTCCTTAGTGATTTTCCTAGTCTCATGTGCTACAAGACTGTTTACCCCTTCTGCTGATCCCACTGATCCATAATTTTTCTAGGGAAAATATTTAATTTTTTTTTAAGGTCAACAAGGGGAAGGGGAGAGAGCATTTACTGATCGCTCTGCCATTTCCACTCCCAGAAGTTCAAATAGGTGACATACAGACATTTAATCTGTGGGCTGATAGTCTCAAGAGCAGCTGCTGCAGATACCTGGGGCTCTGAGGCTCTCACTCACTCGATTCCACAGGACTCCCATCCTGGGGTGTTTTGCCTGAGATTCCACTTTGCTGTTGCTGTCTCAGACTGCCCCATGACTTTCTCGCTTGGCCCTACTGTGGCAGGGATGGTGTACTGTACACTGTGTGCTCCCGCACCCCCACAGAATAGAACCTTCCCATTGACCTTCTAGTCTGTCCTGAGGTGTGATTCTGCTACAGCTTGTCTCCCATTAGATTCTGCCCTTATAAAATTTGATCAGATTCTCTTTTTAGAGGTATCTGAAGGAGTTTGTCTAAGAGCTTAGGTGAGTAGTTGCTCTTGCTCCACAGTCTTGGCTCCATCCCCAGATACCACAACTTTTATTTCCCAAATGACAGGCATCCCCTTGATTTCCTGGCATCTTTATTAGCTCTTATGTTAAGGGTATCACCATCCTCCCATTCACATAAACTCATAACCTAAGCACCATCTTTGACTCCTCATTCTATCTCATTTCCCATATTGAATCAATGGCTGAATTCAATCATTTCCACTTTTACACTTCTCTCATATGCATCTCTTTTTCTCTTCTGACCACCACCACCTCCTTCTGCCACCACTACGGTGCAGACCTTCATTAGCTCATATCAGGATTATTATAATAACTTGTTGATTTGTCTCTTTGTCTCAAATCTGCCCCCACCTCAGTTCCGCCTTCCATTCAATTATCAAACAGATCTTCCTAAAATGCAGATCTGAACTATATTTCACCATCTATTAAATCAACTCCATTAATTCTATTACTTTCAGGATAAAGTATAAATTCCTGTGTGGCATTCAAAATTTTTCATCATCTTTCTACTTTTCTCGTCTTCTTATGCTTTATTCAACTTAATATCTTATGTGACCTACTGACAGTGAATTATACCTTCCCTGCCTTCCCCCACCCCTGTATGTCACTGACTGTCATCTATGCCTGGAATGCTCTCCCTTCTCATTTCCAATTCCAGCTTCCAAAACTTCCTTCTAGTCTCATTTGAAAAGTTTTAATTTCTGCAAAAACTTTTACTAATTGTACTAAATTTGAGTATTTTGCTTCTGAAACTATCACAAATATATCTTGCATTTTTATTTAAACAATAAACTCCTTGAGAGTAGGGGATAACTTTTTTCCTCCTTTGTAATTCCAATCTTAATTTCTTTCCTGAGTTCTACTCTTATACCTCCGAATGTCTGTTGGACATTTCAAACTGCATAATTCTGAAACATCTCAAACTCAACTGAACCTTTTGTCTTTCCTTCCTCAAAAATTTGCCCCTTTACCAAACTCCAGTCTCTGTTAAGGAAACTGTGAGTCTTCCTGCCCTCTCATGCCTATAATCATAATGTTCTTAGACTCATCATTCTTTTACCAAAGTTATGAATGAGACACTAAAAAAATAGCGAAGCTTTCCTTTGTTTGGGTTTTTAAAGCCTTTTACAGTATGATCTCAACTTGACTTACTAAACCCGTTTTACAGTGCTTCCCTTTCCACACTCTATGATACAAATTAACTGACCTTCTATCTGTTCCTCAAGCAAGAAATTCTGTTTCCTGTCCCCATGCCTCTACATGGGGCATTGCATGGGCCTGGAATACTCTCGTTCTTCACTTTGGCCTCTTATGTGTTAGGTACTGTGGTAGACACATTGCAACTATTAATTCATTTGTTGCTAAGTCATTTCAGTTATGTCTAACTCTTTATGACTCCATTTTTTTGTTTTTTAACAAAGATATTGAAGTGGTTTACCACTCCCCTTGCAGCTCATTTTACAGATGAGGAAACTGAGTCAAGTAGGGTTATGTAACTTGCCCTGAGTCACACAGCTAGTAAGTGTCAGGGACCACATTTGAACTCAAGTCTCCCTGACTCCAGACTTGGTGGTCTATCAGCTGTGACATCTAGCTGCTTATGTTGATGCATACACCTACATATATATGTATATATATATATATATATATATTATATATTATATATATATATATATATCATCTCTGCAAACATAATTAATTGAGTGGTGCTTACCTTCAAAGAGATTATATAATGTTGGATTTTTTATAAAATAAGTATAAGATATCCTTTTTTTCATAGAGGAGGCAACAACATCTGGAGCAGTGTTCAGTAAATTCTTCATAAAAGATATCCAGGTCATTGGCTTGACACATTTCGGAAAGTAGGAGTCAATTCTAGTTTGTCAGAGGAAGGGATCAGTAGTGGGAGCAGATCAAGTAAAGTAGACATGTACACAGCATTACCTGAATTGAGTCTTGAAGTGAGAAATATATAGACATAGATGACATGATAAAAACACAGGAGACTACGTGGCATATTTGAAATATGTATGATCAAAGGCACAAAAGTATGAGATAAAACCAGGATTAGGGAAAAAAAACAAGTAGTCCAAATTGCCCCTCCTAGATCATTGCCTTGTCATGGTGAAGGGGCTGGCATAGCTCCAAAAAACTATGAACTGTGCCATGCAGGATTAACCCAGACAGACAGGTCATAGAGTTCTGACAAAAGGTGACCTACAACAGAAGGAAAGTACAAACTACTCCACTATCTTTGCCAAAAAAACCCATTAACAATATTAAATTGATAAGAGAAATGAAAGATGAGCCCCTCAGATCAGAAGATGTCTAATTTACTACTGGGGAAGAGAAGAGGACAGTTACAAGTAGTTCCAATACTAATCAAGCAACTGGGCCAAACTGAAAGGAAACTCAGTTATGGATATGTCTCTTAAAGAAAGAGAAGTCCATTCCCATAAAGATCAATATTTCATAAGAACTTGGAATGTAACATTAGTGAACCAAGGTGTAACAGCAAACACTCTAGCATGCCCAGATGACCTCCTAGCACACGTTCTTAGATCTGCTTTACTAAAATGAAAGCAACTTTTGTGTGGTCAACAATCCTCTTTAATTACATTAACCAACAGAGAAAAAACAAGCAGAGAAATAAAGACAAACAGACAGGGGTTCTAACTATCTGACCATAAGTAGACAGGTCCCACTGTCTAACCATTACATACATACATAGTTACCAGAGACAGAAGCACCAACATCTAGGTTTTCAAAGCTGGGTTGGGGAGGTGCTCCTTAACCAGTATCCAGAGTCTCATCTGGTCGTATGACAAGAACACTCTTCCAAACAGTAAGACCCCAAAGCAAAACCTCCCCTCAGAGAATATATAGATCCAGAAGGCCTCACAACTCATATGATTCAGTGCCTAATTGCCAAAAAGTGTGAAAGCCTTAAAGCAAGCAAATCTCCCCATAAGCAAACTTTCCCTTTTAACACTTTGATTTTAAACAAAAACATGATGACCTTTACAAGTAGCTTAAGAAAGAAGAATGAAATGGAAATGAGAAAGGGAAAGATAATGTCTAAATGAATGCAGAATTCCAGAAAATAATAAAGAGAGATAAGATTTTCTTAAATGACCAGTGCAAAGAAACAGAAGGAAACTATAGAATGGGAAAGATGTCTTCAAGAAAATAGAGAGATAAAGAGAATATTTCATGCAAAAATGGGCATGATAAAGAATATGAAAATGGTAGGGACTTAGCAGAAGTAAAAGAAATTAAGGAGAGATGGCAAGAATATACAGAAGAACTAACCAAATAAGACCCTAACATCACCTGTGATCATGGTGATGTGGTTACTGATCTAGAGCCAGACATAGAATAAAGTCAAGTGGGTCTTAGGAAATATTGCTAGACAAGAGGCTCCTGGAGGTGATAAAATTCCAACTGATCTATATAATATTCTAAAAGATGATGCTGTTAATGTGCAGTGTTAAAGACATTCAATACGTCAGCCTATTTTGGAAAATTCAACATTGGCTGCAGGATTGGAAAAAAAAAAAATAGCTTATGTCCCAATTTTAAAAAGGGCAACACCAAGAAATATTCAAATTACTGAACAATTGTGCTCATTTCACATGCCATCAAGGTTATGCTGAAGATTCTCCAAGCTAGAATGAAAAGAAATGCTTGGGAAGGTGGCCTAGCCCTACCAGACCTCAAATTGTACTATAAAGCAGCAATCAAAACCACTTGGTATTGGCTAAGAAACAGAGAGGTAGACAACTGGAATAGACTTGGCACTCAAGGCAAGGAATATAGCAACGTCCTGTTTGATAAACCCAAGGACCCCAGCTTCTGGGATAAGAACTCACTGTTTGACAAAAATTGCTGGGAAAACTGGATAACAGTGGGGCGGAAATTAGGCATAGACCCATACCTGACAACGTACACAAGAATAAAGTCCAAATGGGTACATGATTTAGGTATAAAGATTGATACCATGAATAAACTGGAAAACCAAGGAATAGTGTATTTATCAGATTTATGGAGAAGGGAAGAATTTTTTACTAAAGAAGAGATAGAAAACATTATGAAATGCAAGATGGATAATTTTGATTACATTAAACTGAGAAGTTTTTGCACAACCAAACCCAATGCAACCAAAATTCAGAGGGATGTAGTAAATTGGGAAAGAATTTTTATGGTTAAGCTCAGGGATAAAGGCCTCATTTCTAGAATATATAGAGAACTGACTCAAATATATAATCATACAAGTCATTCCCCAATTGATAAATGGCCAAAGGATATGAGCAGGCAATTTTCGGAAGAAGAAATTAAAGATATCTATAATCATATGAAAAAATGCTCTAAATCACTTTTGATTAGAGAGATGCAAATCAAAACAACTCTGAGGTACCACATCACACCTATAAGATTGGCAAACATGACAAGAACAAGAAAATGATAAATGCTGGAGAGGATGTGGGAGAGTTGGAACACTAATTCATTGTTGGTGGAGCTGTGAGCTCATCCAACCATTCTGGAGAGCAATTTGGAACTATGCCCAAAGGGCTACAAAAATGTGCATACCCTTTGACCCAGCAATATCGCTACTAGGACTGTATCCCCAAGAGATCATAAAAATGGGAAAGGGTCCCACATGTACAAAAATATTTATAGCAGCACTCTATGTAGTTGCCAAAAACTGGAATTCAGGGGGATGCCCATCAACTGGGGAATGGCTGAATAAATTATCGTATATGAACGTAATGGAGTACTATTGTGCCATAAGAGATGATGAACAAGAAGACTTCAAAGGGGCCTGGAAGGACTTATATGATCTGATGCTGAGTGAAAGGAGCAGAACCAGGAGAACTTTGTGCTCAGCAACGACCACAGTGTGTGAGAGTTTTTTTCTTGTAGACTTGGAATTTCATAATAATGCAAGAACTTATTTTAAAAAAAAAATCCCAATGGTGGATTTCTAAGGCAAAATGCCTTCCACACTCAGAGAAAGAAATAGGGAAGTCATTCGCAGAATGTAGCAGATCATGTTTGTGTGTATGTGCGTTTTTGTGTATCATGTTTTGATTTGTTATATGATTTCTTCCATTTATTTTAGTTCAACTACATAGCATGACTATAGTGAAAATGTACTCAATAGGAAAGTATATGTAGAACCTATACAGAATTGTATGTGGACGTGGGGGGGAGGGGGGTAGTGGGGGGTAGGTGCGGGGGGGGATAAAATCTTAATTTTATGGCAGCGATTGTAAACCATTAAAAATAATAAATTTTAAAAAAAGAATATTAAAAAAAAAAAGATTCTCCAAGTTAGGAGTCAGCAATATGTGACCTAAAAGTAACTAGAAGAGCAGGATGATTTTCAAAGAGGAAGAGGAATGAGAGACCAAATTGCAACATGCACTGCATTATGAAGAAAGCAAAGGAGTTCTAGGACAAAAACATCTATTACTGTTTCATCTACTACACTAAAGCTTTTGACTGTGTGGATCACAACACAATGTGGTAATCCCTCAAAATGATGGGAATACTAGAACATCTTACTTGTCTCCTGAAGAACCTGCATGCAGGCCAAGAAATAACAGAAGCAAACATGGAAAAAATGTTTCGTTTAATGATAAGAAAGGAGTATGACAAGGCTATATATTGTCACCTTATTTATTTAACTTATATGCAGAGGGTATCATGTGAAATTCCCAACTGGATGAATCAAAAACCAGCAGATTAAGATTGCCAGCAGAAATATCAACAATCTCACATGTGCAAATGATGTCAGTCTTATGGCAGAAAGTGAAGAAGTAAGAAGCTTCTTGATGAGGATGAAAGAGGAGAGTGCAAAAACTGACTTGAACCTTAACATTAAAATAATAAAACAACTAAGTTCTTGGCAACTTGTTCCATCATTTCCTGGCAAATATAGAAAAAATAGATGTAATGTAAGATTTTATATTCTTGGGCTCAAAAGTTACGGCAGATGGCAACTGCAACAGTAAAATTAAAAGACACTGGCTCCCTGGAAGAAAAAAACTATACCAAATATGAACAGCATAGTAACAAATGAGAGACATCACCTTGCCCAACAAAGATCTATATAGTTAAAGCTACTATTTTTCCAGTAGCAATATAAGGCTATGAATTAGACTATAAGGAAAACTGAGTGCTATGAAATCAATGCTTTCAAATTGTGGTGCTAGAAAAGAGTTTTGATAACCTTTGGATAACAAGAAGATCAAATCAGTCAATATACTTAAACACATTAATTTAGACTATTCACTGGAAAGTTAAATACTGAAGATGAAACTTAAATTTTTGTCCACACAGTGAGAAGATGGGACTCATTAGAAAAGACTCTCTTGTTGGGAAAGATTGAAGGCAAATGGAAAATGGTATGGCTGAGGATAAGACTGATAGAGAGTGTCAAGGGAACAATGAGCATGAGTTTGGAGAGACTTTGAGACACAGTGGAGGATAGAAGGACCTCTTCTCCCTCAAATCATGAAGAGTTAGATATGACTGAAAAACCAAACAACAGGCCAACTTCTCTGGGAATATTGAGTGATAACTTAGACTCTTAGAATTCTTATTTCAGGGGATGGAGCCAAGATGGTGGAGTGAGAGCAACAACTCGCCTAAGCTGTGGACAAACTCCTTTGGATACCTCTGAAAAGATAATATGACTAAATTTTGGAGGTGCGGAATCCAGTGGGAGACAGACCGTGATGGATTCGGAGCCCAGGTTAGACTGGAAGGCCCACAGGAAGGATCTGCTCCACGGGGGTAAGCCCCCAGCACACAGCACAGCGTGGCCAGCACAGCGGAGCAGAAGGGACCCAAGAAGCCTGAGAGCTGCACTAAGAACCTGCAGAATGGGAGACAAGCCAAACCAAGCCAGTGAGAGCTGCTGAGCACCAGATATCAGGGCAGCAGCTCCTGAGACCTTCAGCCTGAAGATTAAACTTTGGTAAGTCACCTACTTGAACTTCCAGGAGACAGGATGGTGGAGTGATCAGTAAATGCTCTCTCCTCCCCCCATGATGACCATGAAAGAACCATAAAATACTTCCCCAGAAAAATCCTGGATCAGCAGAAAGAGCTGAAGGGGGCAAATAGTCTCATAACACCTGAAGCTAGGAAAATAGCTGAGGGGGATTCCTCTTACTGTGACGTAGGCGAACTGGAAGGACAGAGGACCCAGGGCAGAGAAAACTCAAACAAGGACCCAGGCAAGCCTCAGTGCCAGGAGAGGAGCCCCAGAAGGGGTGGGAACACACATTAGCATCTAGGTGTGCCTCAGCACTCCAGGGGAAATCAGAAGACAATAGGGAAGCTGGGATCACCATCCCCTGAGCTTGCTTTTGCTTCATTTCAGCTGAGGAGATCTCCTGTGAACAGACCGCTCCTCCCACACACTTAACAAGCTAATCCCAGGGTTGATCAGGGAAACAAAAAACAAAAACCTGCTTTTAGCTTTTTCACACATCAGCTCAACACAAAGTTCTGTAGCTTCTGACTGAAAGAACCAGAAGCTACAACACTCAGTCAACACCATGAACAGGAAAAGGCAGATGAAGGGTGAAAAAACCATAGAATCTTTCTATGGGGATAAGGACCAAAACACAAACACCAAAGAGGTCAGAGCTGAGACTGTACTTCCATCTGAAACTTCAAAAGGGACTATGAACTTCTCGCAAGCACAAGCCGCTCTCCTGGAACAGCTGAAGAAGGAAATAGAAGTAAAACTGGCCAATGATTTTAAAATTATAAAAAAAGAATTCACTGGTGAGAACATCACTTTGAAAAGGAAAGTTGAACAAATGGAAAAAGAAGTTCAAAAATTAACTGGAGAAAATAATTCCCTAAAAGGAACAATTGATCAAACAGAAAAGGAAACCCAAAACCTAATTGGGAAAATTGGTCAAATGGAAAAGGAAACACAAAACCTAAATGGGAAAACTGGTCGAATGGAAAAGGAAGTACAAAAATTAACTGGAGAAAATACCTCCTTAAAGAGAAAAATTGGTCAGATGGAAAAGGAGATGCAAAAGTTAACTAAAGAAAACAATATGATAAAGATTAGAATTGGGCAAGTAGAAACTAATGACTCAATGAGACAGCAAGAATCAGTCAAACAAAATCTAAAGAATGAAAAGATAGAAGAAAATGTAAAATATTTAATTGGAAAAACAACTGACCTGGAAAATAGATCCAGGAGAAAAAATTTAAGAATTATTGGCCTGCCAGAAACCCATGATGAAGAAAAGAGTCTGGACAATATCTTCCAGGAAATCATCAAGGAAAACCTCCCAGAAGTGCTAGATTCAGAGGGCAAAATCGTCATCGAAAGAATCCACCGTTCCCCTCCTGAAAGGGATCCCAAACTTAAAACCCCAAGAAATATCGCTGCCAAATTCCAGAGCTATCAAGTGAAGGAGAAAATACTACAAGCAGCCAGAAAAAAACAATTCAAATATCAAGGAGATACAGTCAGGATCACACAGGACCTTGGAGCTTCTACATTAAAAGATCGAAAGAATTGGAACCCAATATTCCATAAGGCAAAGGAGTTGGGACTTCAACAAAGGATGAACTACCCAGCAAAGTTCAGCATAACATTTCAGGCAAGGAGAAAGTCATTCAATGAAATAAGGGATTTCCAGAGCTTCCTGACCAAAACGCCAGAACTCAATAGGCAATTCCTTCTTCAAATGCAGGTCTCAAGAGAATCATAAAAAGGTAAACAGGAGGTGAAAAACAAAAGCAAAAACTTGTTACTCAATTAGGGCAAACTGTTTACCTCCCTATAAGGGAAGATGATACCTGTTAATCTTGAAAAGTGTACAGCTATTATGATAAAAGGGATATACACAGAGGGAAATGGTATAAAGTAAATGATGTCATGTCGAAAATATGATTTAAGTATGAGAAGGGATTGTAATAGGAGGTGTGAAAAGGAGGAAGCAGAAAATGGCAAATTACATCACAGGAAAAAGTGCAAAATTATAGTAGAGGGAAGGAGGGGAGGGAGATGAGCATTGTCTGAGAGGTACTCTCATCTGATTTGTTTAAAGGAGGGAACAATAACCTTAAGTAGATAATCCTAACTAGCTCTATAGGTAGTAGGAGGGGAAGGGGGAAGAAAGGAGAAGGAGGCTAAAAGGGAGGGAAGAAGTGATGTGAGTAAAGGGGAGTAAAAGGGAGGGGGGCTAAAAGAAGGAGGGGAAGCCTGCAGGAGGAGGTGGTGAAAAGTGAATACTATTGAGGAGGGGAAGGGAGACAGGAGAGCTAAAAGCACAAATCATGGGAAAGAGGATGGAGGGAAATACACAGACTGTAATCATAACTGTGAATGCAAATGGCATGAATTCTCCCATAAAAGGGAGATGAATAGCAGAATGGATTAATCCAACAATATGCTGCTTACAAGAAATACATTCCAAATGGGGGGATATACATAGGATAAAGGTCAAAGGGTAGAGCAGGGTATATTGTGCTTCAGCTCATGTAAGAAAGGCAGGTGTAGCAATCCTAATCTCAGATAAAGCAAAAGCTGAAATAGATCTAATCAAAAGGGATAAGGGTGGAAACTATATCCTGCTAAAAGGCACCATAGACAATGAAGCACTATCATTACTAAACATGTATGCTCCAAGTGGTATAGCATCCAGATTCTTAGAGGAGAGGTTGGGGGAGTTGAAGGAAGAAACTGACAGCAAAACTATACTAGTGGGGGACCTCAACCTCTCCCTCTCTGAACTTGATAAATGTAACCTCAAAATAAACAAGAAAGAGGTTAAGGAGGTAAATAAAAGTCTGGATAAGGTAGATAGGATAGATCTTTGGAGAAAATTGAATGGGAATAGAAAGGAATATACCTTTTTCTCAACAGTACGTGGAACATTTACAAAAATTGACCATGTACTAGGACATAAAAATCTCACAATCCAGTGCAGAAAGGTAGAGATAATCAATGCATCCTTCTCAGATCATAATGCAATAAAAATTACATGTAATAAAGGGCCGTGGAAAGATAAACCAAAAATCAACTGGAAACTAAATAATCTAATCCTAAAGAAGGAATGGGTTAAAGAAGAAATCATAGAAACAATCAACAATTTCATTCAAGAGAATGACAGTAGTGAGACAACATACCAAATCTTATGGGATACAGCAAAAGCAGTTCTTAAGGGAAGTTTTTTATCTTTGAATGCCTACATATATAAAATACAGAAAGAGGAGATCAATGACTTGGGCATGCAGTTGAAAAAGCTAGAAAAAGAACAAATGGAAAATCCCCAAGTAAATACCAAATTAGAAATACTGAAAACCAAAGGAGAGATTAATAAAATTGAAATTAAGAAAACTACTGAATTAATAAATAAAACCAATAGTTGGTTTTATGAAAAAACTAATAAAATTGATAAACCTTTCATCAATTTGATTAAACAAAACAAAGAAGAAAATCAAATTACTAATATTAAAAATGAAAGGGGTAAACTCACCTCCAATGAGGAGGAAATTAAAACAACAATTAGAAACTACTTGCCCAACTTTATGCCCACAAATTCGATAATCTAAATGAGATGGATGAATATTTTAAAAAATACAAATTGCCCAGATTAACAGAAGAGGAAGTTGAATACTTAAACAACCCCATCTCAGAAAAAGAAATTGAACAAGCCATCAATGAACTCCCTAGGAAAAAACCTCCAGGGCCAGATGGATTTACAAGTGAATTCTATCAAACATTTAAAAAACAGTTTATTCCAATACTATATAGACTATCTTTGAAAATTGGGGAAGAAGGAGTCATCTCAAATTCTTTTTATGATACAAATATGGTTTTCATACCCAAACCAGGAAGAGACAAAACAGATCAAGAAAATTATAGACCAATTTCCCTATTGAATATAGATGCAACAATTTTAAATAAGATTTTAGCAAAACGAATACAGCATCTTATCACCAGATCAATACATTATGATCAGGTAGGATTCATACCAGGAATGCAGGGCTGGCTCAATATTAGTAAAACTATTGGCATTATTGATCACATCAACAACAAAGCTAACAAAAACCACATGATTATCTCAATAGATGCAGAAAAAGCCTTTGACAAAATACAACACCCATTCCTATTAAAAACGCTGCAGAACATAGGAATAAAGGGAACTTTTCATAAAATAATAAGAAGTATCTATCTAAAACTTTCAGCAAGCATTATATTCAATGGAGATAAGGTAGATGCATTCCCAATAAGATCAGGGGTGAAACAAGGATGTCCGTTACCACCACTATTATTCGATATGGCACTAGAAATGTTAGCTGTAGCAATTAGACAAGATAAAGATATTGAAGGAATAAGAATAGCCAAAGAAGAAACTAAGTTATCACTCTTTGCAGATGATATGACGATTTATGTAGAGAATCCCAGTGATTCACGTAAAAAACTACTTGAAATAATAAACAACTTTGGCAAAGTTGTAGGTTACAAAATAAACCCACACAAATCTTCTGCATTCCTATATATTAGCAACAAAGTCCAACAGCAAGAGATAGAAAGAGAAATCCCATTTAAAGCTAGGGTAGACACTATAAAATACTTAGGAGTCTACCTCCCAAAACAAACAAATAATATCAAAATTTATTTGGAAGAACAAAAGGTCCAGAATATCAAAGGGACTAATGAAAAGAAATGCTTGGGAAGGTGGCCTAGCTCTACCAGACCTCAAATTGTACTATAAAGCAGCAATTATCAAAACCACTTGGTATTGGCTAAGAAACAGAGAGGTAGACAACTGGAATAGACTTGGCACTCAAGACGCAGTAGGCAAGGAATATAGCAACCTCCTCTTTGATAAACGCAAAGACCCCAGCTTCTGCGATAAGAACTCACTGTTTGACAAAAATTGCTGGGAAAACTGGATAACAGTGTGGTGGAAATTAGGCATAGACCCATGCCTGACACTGTACACAACAATAAAGTACAAATGGGTACATGATTTAGGTATAAAGATTGATACCATGAATAAACTGGAGAACCAAGGAATAGTGTATTTATCAGATTTATGGAGAAGGGAAGAATTTTTTACTAAAGAAGAGATAGAAAACATTATGAAATGCAAGATGGATAATTTTAATTACATTAAACTGAGAAGTTTTTGCACAACCAAACCCAATGCAACCAAAATTCAGAGGGATGTAGTAAATTGGGAAAGAATTTTTATGGCTAAGCTCAGGGATAAAGGCCTCATTTCTAGAATATATAGAGAACTGACTCAAATGTATAATCATACAAGTCATTCCCCAATTGATAAATGGCCAAAGGATATGAGCAGGCAATTTTCGGAAGAAGAAATTAAAGATATCTATAATCATATGAAAAAATGCTCTAAATCACTTTTGATTAGAGAGATGCAAATCAAAACAACTCTGAGGTACCACATCACACCTATAAGATTGGCAAACATGACAGAACAAGAAAATGATAAATGCTGGAGAGGATGTGGGAGAGTTGGAACACTAATTCATTGTTGGTGGAGCTGTGAGCTCATCCAACCATTCTGGAGAGCAATTTGGAACTATGCCCAAAGGGCTACAAAAATGTGCATACCCTTTGACCCAGCAATATCGCTACTAGGACTATATCCCCAAGAGATCATAAAATTGGGAAAGGGTCCCACATGTACAAAAATATTTATAGCAGCACTCTTTGTAGTTGCCAAAACTGGAAGTCAAGGGGATGCCCATCAATTGGGGAATGGCTGAATAAATTGTGGTATATGAATGTAATGGAGTACTATTGTGCCATAAGAAATGATGAACAGCAAGACTTCAGAGAGACCTGGAAGGACTTATATGATCTGATGCTGAGTGAAAGGAGCAGAACCAGGAGAACTTTGTGCACAGCAACGACCACAGTGTGTGAGAGTTTTTTTCTTGTAGACTTGGAATTTCATAATAATGCAAGAATTTATTTTTAAAAAAATCCCAATGGTGGTTTTCTTAGACAAAGGTTCATCATATAGATAGATAGATAGGTAGAAAGGTAGATAGATAGATAGATAGATAGATAGATAGATAGATAGATAGATAGATAGATAGATAGATAGATAGAGAGACAGACAGACAGACAGACAGACAGATAGATAGATAGATAGATAGATAGATAGATATAGATATAGATATAGATAGATATGTATATAGATAGATATAGATATTCTATCCATGTTATTATATGGTAGGGAAACATGATATAATTAAAAATGAATATCATTTGCATTGCAATGAAGTAGAACTTGGAACATGTGAGTAGGTTGCAACACATAAAAAATGAGGAACTTGGGAGACTGAGAGCAAAGGAAGTAATATATGTGTATTCTCTATTATGTGCCAGACAATGTGCTATGCACTTATTATATTGTCTCATTTGATCTTTACAATAACTTTACAAGATTGGTGCTATTATTATCCCATTTTACAGTTGAGGAAACTGAAACAAACAAAAGGTAAATGACTTGCCCAGAGTCATATAGCTGGCAAGTGTGTGAACCTGGATATGAACTTGTAAGGAGCGCTGACCACCACACCATCTGGGATGCCACACTGACGGACATCAGGTAAACCGAGTCTGGAGCAGGGCAGGGTGAACAAGATGGCACTGGAAGGGATGGCCTCACCCCTGGTTTGTGTTTGTTACTATACTTCTGGCTTGTGTTCATTACTATAGTTTCTGGTTTGTTTGTGTGTGTTACCATGGTTCATTGGGCTGACTGGCAGAGACTATATAATCAGAGTGCTTGCTTGAATAAATTGGAGTTGCTTCGTAACCCGCTCTCATTCTTTTACTCGTGAGCTCCACAGGAGGACGAGCAGCCTGCTGGTCAGGCATAAGACTTATTCCTCTCCATGTGCTATGCCATTACCATAGCAACTTGGCGCCCAAACAGGGGCCACAGGCAGGGGGAAGGAGCAGGGCTGGAGGCTACATATAGCCCAGCCAAGAAAGTCAGGTCCCTCAGGAACCCCAGCTGAGGGAGTCAGGCTCCCCGGTAGCCTAGATGGTCAGGGCTCACAGAGCCTGGTGTACAGGAGCTATCAGGACACGGTCAAAAGTGGATACCTGGGCGCGACAGGAAACCGTTGCCTGTCTTCCTCACTGAGTGCCTCCAGAGTGCATTCGAGAAGCAGACGCAGGAGAAGACGTGCACATTCAGCTTGAGTGAGATTCAGTGTAACTGTGAGTAAAATTGAAATGGGGCAAAGCTCACAAAAGTTGAGTCAGGGTCAGTACACATTCTTTCTATATAACATTCTGAAGAATGGGTTCATAGAGGAAGACGGTGGCAAGGCAGTGCAAATGAGAACATTCACCACATCCTCACAGACAGCCCCATCAGAGTCAGAGAGTAGTACAAGAGAAAACAGCCCAGAGAGGCAGCCAGCATCTACATATCCTAATTTACCACTAGAACAAGAGAGATGGCAGAACAGACAGACAGATGGTGCAGGATTTGCAGGGCAGTGTTAAAGAACTAACTGATAAATTGATATACTTACTGAGGAAAGAAAAAAGACACCTCGGAGATAAAGCTTTGAAACTCCCAAATGGAAAGGAGGAGACTAGGAGCCACTGGACTTTGTTCCCGAATCTCCCTCACTTCCACTTGCAGTTTCACAACTTTTTCTTTCAAAAACATTTTTAAGGAGTGGACAAAGATGTGAAATTTTCTTGAGTAAAAGTTAGAACCATCAAGATTTTAATTTTACTCTATAATCCAGAAATGGTGTTAGAGAAAGCTTGTAATCTGAATTTTGTTGAAACTAAAAGATGGTGGAAAAGTTGTGTAAAGTCAGTTATGTTATTTAGAAAACCAGATATTTTCACCTTTGCATGTTAAAGAAATTACAGCTAAAAAGTTGCTGTTTTAATGCTAAACCTAAAATTGTTAATTGATTACTATGTGTGGAAAGAAATGAATGGAGTAATAATTTATTTAGACTGGTTCTGCCCATTCAGAACAGTCCTCCTATATGTTTGGGTTTGGCAGGCATGGGATCCATGCCAATTCCTTTTATTTTGTAATACTGCCAAGGCCCCTTTCATGTGGACAAGGTCATCAGTCCTAAGACAACTGTTTGGCTTACATAATTCATAAACAATGAATGTGACTTGCTCAAAAGTTGTAATATCTAGAAAGAATTTTTAATAATTGACTTTTGTATCAGGACAAGTTTTTAATTTGAGAAGGAAAGATCTTAAATGAAATCTCTTATGTATGTGAGTCCTGTTAATCTTCATTGCTTATTTCAACTCCATGGGAATACAAATAACTGTATAATACAAATAACAAGGCTTTAAGTTGGGATTAGTGAAGTTTGCTGTTTAAGGTAAAAGCATTTGGGACCATAAATATTTTTGTTTTAGGTTTGAATTTGGGTATAGTTGTTTGCATTAAATCAGTATCTGAAAGAATATGCCACAAGTTACTCAGAGGGACTGTGATCCTGCATCCTGTACTGTTATCAGGTGAAATTTGTATCTGGAGAGGAAACACCGAGGGGACAATTCTAGGATGGGATCCTCCTGGTCAGTTTCCCCACTGTGTCCTTTTATAAAGGAATGTTTCCCACCTGACTGTTCCTGAGTCTGGCTATAATACAGATACTGCATGATTGGAAAATTTCACTCCTATATGAATTCAAACAGAGTCAAAGATGTTTTATATTTAGGAATTCTGTAATACCTAAGAATTTGGTTTGTTATAATACTTTGGGAAAAGTTTTTTTTTTTTCTTCAAGAGTGAATATAATCAGAAAAAGATAAACAAGCAGATGAAACAATGGTGATCATCTATTCAGTTATGAGAAGATTTATGGTACTTTGCAGAGTACTTGCATAGTGGCTAAATAAAATTTCTTTTCCATAAGGTCTTTCTCCTTGGATACCTAAGTTTCAGGTATCCAGGGCTTGTGAACGGTCAGTTGGTTTTCCCCCACTTACCAGCTACCAGCTTTCTTTGTGAAAGTGCTGTGGGCTGTAGCTGTAAATTGGAAGGTACCCAAAAGTTACTCAAATCTCCCCTCTTTTCTAAAGCCACATGAGCAATTAAGTTGGTTTCTCTGTGTTAGGGTATAAAAATTGTGCTTCAGTTTCTCTATGTTGCCTCCCTCCACCAGGTGGAGGGACGTCCCTTTCCCCAGAATTGTAATATCACCTATCACCCTCTGAATCATCAAGTTCCTCATACTGGTTAAAGACCCAACCCCTCCAACGTTGGGACCCTGAGAGGCAGGGTCAGCTCTACATCCAGTCTCAGCAGGAAGCAGTTTCAGAAGCCAAGACCTTCATCCCTTATCCCAAAATATGTTGGGTTCCATCTGCTTAAAGGGAGACAGGGTGGGGTGCTTGAGTACAAGTACTTGGGCCCCAGAATTCGGGCCAGGTAGAAAGGATGAATAGGACCCTGAAGGAGCACATTGATAAGCTTAAGGTTGAAACTGGAGAGACCTAAGGTGAGATGCTTTCCCTGTGGATAAATAGGACATTACAAGAGGGACTGTAGAAACAACAAAGAGGAGAGAAAGGGATTTCAGGGCCAGGGAAATAGACCTACTTTTAGAAGGAGACCAACCACGCCCAAAATGTAGGAAGTACGCTACACACCAGAGAGGCAGTTAAGGATGTGTGTAGTCATATGCTTCAATGTTTTGCCCCCCGTGGCATCCCACGACTATTAAAGACAGACAATGGCCCAGCATACACTGCTTTGGCCTTCCAAAAATTCCTTTCAGAATTCAGAATCTCTCATGTGACTGGGATCCCCTATAACCCAACAGGACAAGCCATAGTAGAACGTGCTAACTGCACCATAAAACAATATGTCCAAAAATAAAAAGGGGGAGTTTTGGGACCCAGGTCCACGCACACAATCACAGGTCCACAGCACACAATCAATTTTTGGAAATTGGCACTACACACATTTAATTTTTTAATCAATTGAAATTAGCACTTTACACTATCAATTTTTTAAAATTCGATGAGCACGGTCTTATGCCTGCCATGAAATACATGGTCAGCTCAGACTGACCTCTAGAACACATACCATACTAACTTGGAGCAAGGGTTTTTCTTGTATCTTTACAGGAGACAAGGAGATTTGGGTACCAGTGCAAAGACTACAGGTTGTACATCGCAGGGAAGAAATCACAGGGATTCTGCCAGAGAAAGAAGAGGAAACTACAATGCCTGAGCAATGAAATTAGTCAGTTGCATCTTACTGCTTCTAACTGAGCCAGGCCAAGGACCAGTATTGGGCCTTTGGACATTAGTAGACATTTCAACTTTACAGGACTGGTGAAGGGCTATCCTTGGTGTTTGTACAAATAATGTATCAGTGGGAATTCAGGGAACAATTGAAGATGGATCATGAATTCTACCAGGCAATTCTAATGTTAAAAAATAGTGTAATAGCTATTGGAGATGAACTGCAGGCCATAGAAACACAATTGGCTTTAAGATGTGATTACAGATAACTTAATTTTTGCATGATGAACAAATTGTATAATGATACTGAATTTAATTGGGAAGAAATAAGAGCTCAGTTGCATGGTTTAACACTCGCCAACATTTCAAGTAAAATGAAACTGTTGGAAAAATGGGATATAAATACTCAGGGGACGACAAAAGTAATACCTGAGAATTTTGTTTTGGACATGATGCAGTTGTTTGGTCATTCCACCTCACTGTTTAAATGGTTAGGTCCACTGTTGTCAGGAGCTATTGTTCTCTTGATTGTTATATGCCTTATACCAGCATGTCTCAAATGTGCCCTATGAATTGTAAAAGATGCAACGTGGATGCTTACTGAAAATCAATTCAAGATGAGAGATGTACAAACCAGTGAAGGTCGCCAGGTCTAAAACAAAAAGGGGGAGTTGTAAGGTGGTGCTGACCACCACACCATCTGGGACGCCACACTGATGGACATCAGGTAAACTGAAGGGAAAGGTGAACAAGATGGTGCTGGAAGGGATGGCCCCACCCCTGGTTTGTGTTTGTCACTATAGTTCCGGCTTGTGTTCATTACTATAATTTCAGGTTTGTTTGTGTGTGTTACCATGGTTCATTGGGCTGACTGGCAGAGACTATATAACCAGAGTGCTTGCTTGAATAAATTGGAGTTGCTTCATGACCCGCTCTCCCGCCTCATTTTTTTACTCGTGAGCTCCACAGGAGGACGAGCAGCCTGCTGGTCAGGCATAAGACTTGTTCCTCTCGGTGCGCTATGCTGTTACCATAGCATGAACTCAATTCCAGTGCTCTAATCATTGAGCTATCAGTGGCTAAAGATGACAAGAAGGAACTAATTAAGAAGATAAAAAATAGATTGGTCTATGAGAGGTGCTCTGATAGGGTGCTCCATTAGTACCCTCAAAATGTCAGAAGAAAAGGGAGGTCTACAACACAGGATGGATACAATGTGGCAAATTAATTGGATGAAATGGGAAAAATTCATGTATTACTTGCAGTCTTGGATTGCTTATATTATGTATCACAGGAAGAAACTCCTAAATGGATGAGATTATGAATCTAATTATCTATTTGAATTATTCAATGACTATTTCATTCCAAGGTCTACAAACAGATTTTTAAAAAGCATTTCTCTGAAGAAATTTATAACTGAGTCACGGAGGCATTAACCTGAAAACTTGGTGAGAACATTCTAACTTTCCCCAAATCTGTGTCTGAAATAAATTTATACACTAAAATATTTCTTGCAAATCTATCTACCTTGCAAAATTTTCGTTGATCTCATCCATTTACCACTATGACTGTCTTCCCTTCAGAGCTATCTCTACCTACTTTCACCAGACTGAGGGCAAGATGAGTGCTCTCAAATACTAATTTCCAGTCGAGTTATCTTCATAAGTCATTTGGAAATGCTATATCCTTGCCTCTAATTCAGATAGAGTTGTAGACACACATTTTCTTCCATATAATTTTCTTCATTGCTAGAATTCTTGCTATTCTAAACTCCCTACACTGGAATGAAAAAAGTCTGTTTTGTTGTTAACTGTTCAAAAAACTAACTTTCAAAAGAACATTGGAGATGTGATAGCTGTGATGATTAATACTACTGTAACATTATTCAGAGATTTAGTTTTAATGAGATCCTTTTACAATAAACTTCTTTAGTTCACTTCAATTCAAATAATTTTTAAGCTCCTACTTTGTATGAGATATTGTGCCATGTGCTGGGGATATAAAAATGAAAAATAAAATAATTTTTAAAAAGCTTATTCATTCCAGGATCTCACAAAATCAAATAGAGGATTGTCCAGATCTGTAATCTGATAGGAAATAATACTTCACATTTAATATAGCAAATTATTAGTAATAAACCTATCGGGTAAACTGGGGCAAATGTTATTATACCAATTTATCAGCTGAAGAAACTGTGTCTCTTAGAAGTAAAATGGCTTGTCTACAATAATAAAACTAAGAGTCAAGCCAGGTCTTTTGACTTGGTGTTCTTTAAAACAGGCTTAATAAACCAAAAGAAAAGAACATTATGGAAATATAAGATGGAGCAAGAATAGAGACATAGATAGCATTTGTTCTGAAAAGTATTAGAGGACTTTAGTGGACTGAAAGTTCAATGTTAAAAGCAATGCTGTGATGTGGTAACCAAAGTGGCTGCAATGTGTTCGTCCTTCATTGCTGAAGAAGACCATGCCATCAGCGAAATGATGACATGACTTGCACTTGACTTTGTTTTGAGTGAGGGAGGGCTGTGCAGGTCACTAGCTTCACTTCTCCTCCAGAGTCATCTGAATCCAATGACCAGATATTCATCAGGATGACTGGAAATGACCCAGGATGAGGCAATTGGGGTTAAGTGACTTGTCCAAGGTCACACAGCTAGTGAGTCAAGTGTCTGAGGTGAAATTTGAACTCAGGTCCTCCTGACTGCTGCACTGGTGCTCTATCCATTGCATCACCTAGCTAGCTCAGTCAGTAGAGCATGAGACTCTTAAGCTCAGGGTCATGGGTTTGAGCCCCACAGTGGGCACATATCAACCAAAATGGCTACTGCAATCTTGGACTAGTTAGGAGGGATATCACTTACAGGAAGAGGGAAGTAATAATCCTACTGCACTCTGTTCTTTCCAGACACCATCTGGGCAAGCAGGATTGTGAAGAGAAGTTAGTTCATGACATTTGAGGATTGGTTGAAAGAATTGGATATGTTTAGACTCAAGAAAAAAGATTGAAGAGGACAATATTTGTGTTCATGTATTTGAAGGGCTGTCCTAAGGAAAAGGGATTATTCACTTGTTCTGTTTGATAACAGAGGACAGAACCAGAAGCAATGGGTGAAAGTGGCAAAGAGGTGAGTTTAGGCTTGATATCTAAAAAAAAAATCTTAATAATCAAAACTCTGCCAAAGTAAATTGTTTTGTCTTGAGAGGTGGTTAGTCCTTCCTCGTTGAAAGTCTTCAAGCAGATGCTTAATGACCACTTGTCGGGTATGTTTCAGTTGAAATTCTTTCTTCTATAGGTTGGACTTCTTAACTACCAAGGCCAGTCTTCAAATTCTCAGATTCTGTTCTGTAACCTTGTAACCACTCTGTCTCTCTAATATGAATAGGGATTTTCTGACTTTGAGATGCCATTTTTCCTCAGACAGCTCATTTTCTCAAGATTAGGGAACTCACAGTGTGGAAATTCCTTTTAACAATGCAGATGATTAACTATTCTGAAATTTAAAGTCTTAATGCTTGGACATTGAAAGTCCAAGTGACTTACTCATGATTATAAAACTATTGCTTGTCAGAGGAAGAGTTGAACTCATGTCTTCTGAACTGCATGACCACCCCAGTATCCAATATATCACAATCCCTCTCATTAAAAAATTACATAAATTAAACCATACTTTTAGTCTGTCCTATTTCCACTATATCCAAGCACAAGGCTTTTACAATCATTCCATAGACTTAGCATGTCAATTTCCTCCTGTTTTTCAGCTATATTCCAGGTTACTTGTTTGATTTGATTCATTGATCAGTGGTGATAAAGTGTAGCCAGAAAAGATATGAAAATTTAATTACAGTAAGACAGCAATATATTCAAAAGAATACAGGTGTATCCAAAGGACAGCACAACTTCTGAAGCATTAGCTGAATATTCCATAGAACTATGTCCTTTCAATTTCAATAAATCACATATTGATGAAATCAACATAAATATTGCTACCACTAGGAGATTACAGACTTTCAATCTTTGTAAAGTACTTTGGCTGTTGTGTTCATCCTTTGTTGCCGAAGAAGACCATGCCATCAGAGAAATTATGATATGACTCACATTTGACTTTGTCTTGAGTAAAGAAGGGCTGTGCAGGTCACCAACCTCACTTCTCCTCCAGAGCCATCTGGAGACCAGATATTGATCAGGATGACTGGAGATGACCCAGGATGAGGCAATTGGGGTTAAGTGACTAGTGACAGCTAGTGAGTGTCAAGTGTCTGAGGTGAGATTTGAAGTCAGGTCCTCCTGACTCCTGCACTGGTGCTCTATCCACTGCCCTACCTAGCAGTCCCACTTTGGCTGTTAAAAAAAAAAAACTACCCTGTGGTCAGTGAGTATCTACAAATTTGATGAGGTTGTTAATCAGACTAAAAGTATATAGTTTATCATTGTGCCATGCTATCTTCCCAACTTGACCAGTTATATTAGAACTCACATACAACTGGCATATCCTTTATGGACTCTGGGTTGCTATATACCCCAAGGCAGGCAAAGACAGAAAAGTTCCTACAAGCACTAAAATATTAATAGCAGCACTTTTGTCATGAAAAAGACAAACTGAAAATAAAGCAAATGCCTATTAATTTGAAAATGTATAATGAAGCTGCAGTAAATGACTGTAATAGGATATTTCTATACCCAAAGTAACAACCAAGTGAAGAATTTAGAGAAGTATGAGGAGACAACTAAACTAGTGCATAGGGAAGTGAGGTGAATCAAGAAAACAATATCCATAATGACTATAATAGAAATGGAAAACAACACTGCTGTATGGTACTAACCACCATCTTATTCCCAGAGAAGGGTTAAGAAAATAAAATTTTCTCCCTTCTTTATAGAGATATATACGTACGTGTAAACATTGGAACAAAATGATCAAAACCATAATCCTCAATCATTGGATTTCTACTCTCTATAGGGGCAACTGGGTGACACTGGGCCTGGAGTCAGGAAGACTTCATTTCAAATTCAGCCTCAGTCGTTTATTATTATTCTGTATGAACTTGGTTAAGTCATTTAATTCGTTTGCTTTACTTTCTTCATTTGTAAAATGGAGATAATAACACCTATCTCCCAGAGTTATTATGAGGTTGACATGAGATAATAATTCAAAAGCATTTAGCAAGATGGCTGGCACGTAGTAAGCACTATATAAATGCTAGCTATTATTATTATGCATGTAGGTATGCATATGGCCACAAGCATATGTGAGGAAGTTATCCTTGACAATTCATTTTTCTAGGGCATGAGTCTGACTCAAATTCTATAAGAAGAGGTATGTAGGTCTCCCCTGAGTCCTGTTGTAAGACAGCAGCTGCTCACTTTTGCATAATAGGTTATGGAATCTGGGAATAAACAAAGGACAGAGTCTACTCCAGTGATTTGCAAATGAAGTATTGCAGAATTGCAGAGCTTTCAGTCTAATAACTGAGGCAATATGACCACAAGAACTGTTCCATGATTAATGGATGAATGTAATTCATTTTGTTATAAAAAGAAGATGAGTTTGGCTGGGTTATGTTGTTTGCAGAGAGCACCTACTTGATGAAAGAAGAAAGAAACAGACATGAAACGAAAATTTCAGAACTCTGTTCAAAAAAAAATGTACATCTGTCCCTACGCTGCCACTTGTTGCCGGGAAGACCAACTGGCCAAATAGGAGCTTAGAGTTTTTTGTATTGCCATTTCTTCCTAAAAAGGAATTGATAAAATAGAGTTTATTTTCCATTATGTTTTGTTGCTAAGAAGAAGAGGAAGGAAGAATGAAATAAATGCTTATTAAGTGCCCACTGTATGTCAGGTACTGTGCTAAGCAGTTTACAAATATTATCTCATTTGATACTCACAATATCTTGTGAAGTAAGTGTTATTATTATCCCCATTTTACAGTTGTGGAAACTAAGTCAGACAGAGCTTAAGTTACTTTCCTAGGATCATGAGACTACTAAGTCTAAGGTCAGATTTGAATTCAGGTCTTCCTGATTCTGTGCCCAGTACTTCACCTACTGTGCCACCTATGTGGTTCTGCTTAGCATAGCAATGAAAAGAACTGTTCAGTACACAATCAATGAATATGTGAAAACCCTTTCAAATTTTATGAAATCAGAATTATGTATTTTCTCTTCTGTGATCTCTGTTTTATTTGGTCATGAGCTGCTACCCTATTCATACATATGAAAGCTAATTTCTTCCTTATTCCTCTTTTTTTTTTAACTATGTTGCCTTTTATGTTTGTAATCTACTCTTGGACATTACTTGTTATGTAGTGTGAAACGCTGGCCTAAATCTAATTTCTGCCAGATTACTTTCCAGTTTTCCTATTAATTTTTCTTGAGGTCTTTATATTTATGTAAATTTGCTCTTCATTCTAATTGCTGTGTACTTAATCTTTCCACTAATCAAGGTTGATTTTTTAATCTGTAGCAAATAATTTTTTTTTGTTTTATTTTTTTAAATTTATTCTTTTTATATTTTTCATTTTTAATACAGTTCATATCACATAAAACAATTCCAACTTTTGGTTAGGTGATACTTCTTTTAAAGCATTTACTATGTAGACCAAAAAACAAACTTTTTTTTTAACATTAACCAACTGAGACACAAATAACTATGTATGCTAACTTCACAAGCCCTTGACCTAATTGTCTCCACATCATTACGAAGTATTAAAGGACCCTAAATTGATTGTTGTTGGTCTAAAATCCTAAGCCTAATAGCTTAATTTTAGACTTAACCTCGAATGTTCCCCTAACAACAATCTATACTTTAATAGATCTAGTATTAAGCTTACAAACATTTTGGCTATAGGAAATTGCCACAGAGTAGGGACATTACAGGGAAACCATATCTCCCCAACTTCATGTCAGTTCCAGACAGGAGTAGATTGTCAACTTGCATTTATTTAGGCTTAAAATCTGCCAGGTGTCAGTAGGGAAATTGAGTCAAGAGAATCCTACCTCACCCCAGGCTGAACAGCTGCTCTCCCACCCTTCCCATGAGATCACCGTTTGCAGTTCATAGCAGCATCTCACATCATAGATTGGAGGCTCAGACCACCTTTCTTGCTATCCATACCTGGAGTTAGACTCAGAAGAATAGTCATATAAAAGTCGCATAGAATCTTAAAATAGCAAGTTCCAATAACCGGGTTTCAGATGTGACTATAATTTCACATTGACTAAGCAACATCTTTAGAGGCAAGTCTTAAGTGACTTACATGCCTTTCTATACATGTTCTAGTTCCTGATTAAATAACAATCAAAAATCAAATTTACCATTAAAACTTTAACTTTTCCATCAATGCCAAATTTTACCCAAGTTTACCTACCTCTAGGAAATTTAGACTAAAATTCTTTTTCCCCAAACTAAAGATGTCTCTGATTTAGTCTTAGTAATTAATTCAGTCAATTGTTTTAATACTAATTGCTTTTACATCACTTTTTAACATGTCCAATTTTTTCCCCATCTCTCCCCTCTCCCCACACCCAATACCTTGCATTCCGATTACCCCTTCCCTCAATGTACCCTCCTTTCTATCACACCTCTCTCTTCCCTTACCCCTATCTTCTCTCTTTTGTTGTAGGGCAAGATAAATTTCTATACCCCATTACCTGTGTTTCTTCTTTCCCAGTTGTATGCAATAATAATTCTCAACATTTATTTCTAATATTTTTAATTCCAACTTCTCTCCCTCCCCATCCTTACTGAGAAGGCAAACAATTCAATACAGGCTATATATGTGTTGTTTTGCAAAAGACTTCCATGAAATTCATGTTGTGTAATACTAACTATATTGCCCTCTAACCTCCCTTATTTTTTTATTCCCTCATTTGATCTTGTACCTTCCCCAAAGTGTTTATTTCTAGTTACTCGCTTCTCCCATTTGCCCTCCCTTCTATCATTCAGCTCACCCCACTTGTTGCCTCCTCCCCTACTTTCCTGTAGTGTAAGATGGATTTTCATACCAAATTTTGTGAGCATGTTATTCCCTCTCTAAGCCATATGTGAAGAGAGTAAGCTTCACTCTTCCCCTCTCACCTTCTCCCTTTTCTGATCCATTGAACAAGATTTTTCTTATCTCTTTTATGAGTTATAGCCTGCCCCATTCCATTTCTCCCTATCTCCTTCCAGTATTTTCCTCCATCACCCCTTAATTTTTATTTTACTTTTCTGTGCATATCATCTCTTCTGATTCAACACAACCTGTACTCTCTGTCTATATGTGTGTGTTTATGTGTGTATGTACAATCCTTCCACCTACCCAAATACTGAGAAAAGACTCAAGAGTTACAAATATTGTCTTTCCATGTAGGTATGTAAACAATTAAGCTTTAGAAAGTCTTTTATGAATTCTCTTTTCTGTTTACCTTTTCATGCTTCTCTGATTCCTTTTTTTGAAAGTCAAATTTTCTCTTCAGTTTTGGTCTTTTCATCATGAATCCTCAAAAGTCCTCTATCTTATTGAATGATCATTTATTCCCTTGAAGTATTATACTCAGTTTTGCTGGGTAGGTGATTCTTGGTTTTAATCCCAGTTTCTTTGACTTCTGGAATATCCTATTCCAAGCCCTTCGATCGTGGCCAGATCTGGGCTCTGCTCTGTTTGGTGACCCCATGAGATACACCTTTCCTGTTGGCCTTCTAGGTTATCTTTGGCTAAAAACCTCTTTCTTTCTGTTGTTCTGTAGCCTCTGCTGCTCTAGAATTTGTGGAGAGTCATTTTTTACAGGTATGTTGTGAGCTGTGGGGGAAGTGTTAGAGCATATGCGTCTTTCTACTGTGCCATCTTGGCTCAGCCCTCAAATAATTTTCAAGAGTATAAATAGTTCTCACTTTATTCAAATTCACAATATGCAAATACATCTGCAACCCTACTACAGGACTCTGCCCCAGCGAAGGCTTTAGCACTGGATCCCAACAAAAGACAGCAGGAGCAACAGTGACATCAGCACTATTATAGCCCCATGACAGGGGTACTCTACTTTAGTCACTGAAGCAACTCTATCTGCAGCCCTCCCCACACACACTAAATCCATTTCATCTGTATGGGCTGCAGAGCCACAGTGGGTGCAGGAGAACACAGAGCTCCATGAAAGTCTATGGAATAGTCCACTTGAGTTAAGCAAGAACTTCTAGGTAATTTGAGATTTCACACTGCGATCTCACTATAAATATTGAAAAATCTGTGAGCAGAACCAAGGTGGTGTGAAGTAGACAGTTTTCTTGAGTTCTTCCAACTCACCCCTCTAAACAACTTTACCATGCAGGTCAAGCAAAAATGCAAAATTATTAGCTTCACTTTTTCCCTCTCACTTCCTCTCTTTTCTCCTCCATTGTAAAAACGTTTTCTTACCTCTTTTATGAGTGATAATTTGCCCCATTCCATTTCTCCTCCCACTATATTCCTCTCTCACCCCTTTATTTTTTTAGATATCATCCCTTCTTATTCAGTTCACCTTGTGCTCTCTGTCTGTCTGTCTGTCTATCTGTCTCTCTCTCTATGTGTATATATATATATATACATGTATGTATGTGTATACACACATACATACGTGTGTGTATATGTAAGCACTCCAACTACCCAAATATTGAGAAAAGTCTCAAGAGTTAAAAATATTATTTTCCATTTAAACAGTTCATCTTTAGAAAGTATCTTACGATTCTTTTTTTCAGTTTACCTTTCCATGTTACTCTTGATCCTTGTGTTCGAAGGTCAAATTTTCTGTTCAGTTCTGGTCTTTTCATCAAGAATGCTTGAAACTCTTCTATTTTATTGAATGACTAGTTTTTTTCTCCTAAAGTATTATACTCAGTTTTTCCTGGGTAGATGATTCTTGGTTTTATTCCTAGTTCCCTTGACTTCTGGGATAATATATTCTGAACCCTTTGATCCCTTAATGTAGAAGCTGCTAGATCTTGTGTTATCTTAATTGTATTTCTACAATACTGGAAATACTCCTTTCTAGCTGCTTACAATGTTTTCTCCTTGATCTGGGTCCTCTGGGATTTGGCTACAATATTCCTAGTAGTTTCTATTTTCATATGTCTTTCAGGAGATTATTGATGGATTCTTTCAATATTTTTTTTGCCCTTTGGTTCTAGGATATCAGGGCACTTTTCCATGATAATTTCATGAAAGATGATGTCTAGGTTCTTTTTTTTTTATCATGGCTTTCAGGCAGTCCCATAATTTTTAAATTGTCTCTCTTGAATCTATTTTGCAGGTCAGTTGTTTTTCCAATGAGATAGTTCACATTATCTTCCATTTTTTTCATTCTTTTGGTTTTGTTTTATAATTTCTTGGTTTCTCATAAAGTCATTAGCTCCCATCTGCTTTATTCTAATTTTCAAAGATCTCTTTTCTTCAGTGAGCTTTTGAACCTCCTTTTCCATTTGGCTAATTCCCCTTTTTAAAGCATTCTTCTCATTGGCTTTTTGGACCTCTTTTGCCAGTTGAGTTAGTCTATTATTAAAGGTGTTATTTTGTTCAGCATTTTTGGGGTTTCCTTTAGCAAGCTGTTGACTTGTTTTTCAATTTCTTCCATGGCCTGAGACCATTGCATATTTATGTTTGAGGTACTGGATGCAGAAATCTTGACTTCCTCTGACAGTATGCATTCTTTGTCCTCATTGGAAAGTCTGGAAGAAAATTCCTGTTCACCAAGAAAGTAACCTTCTATAGTCTTACTTTTTCCCCTTTTTGGGGAATTTTCCCAGCCAGTCACTTGACTTTTGAGTCCTTTGTCAAGAAGAGTGTATACTCTGGGAACCTGTAAGTTCTCAGTTCCTCCAATGTAGCACAATCAAGGGAGGGGAGTTTACTCCTCTCCTAGCCTGCACACTGGTCTGGAAGCAACAAAAAACCTTTTTGCTCAATATCTGTAAGTAGTAGAATTCCCTCTCCACACTCCTCCTCCTCACCCCAGTGCCTGGCTCAGGGTTGAGTTTCAGATAAGCTGTTCAGTTCCCACAGGGGCTTTAGGCAGAGGGCATGGCATCCACTCAGGCCTGAGATTCAGATCAGCTACTCAATTCTGCCAGGGGCTTTTTAGGCAGAGAGTTTCAACAATGGACACTGCTGCTTTAGTGCCTGCTGTTGACAGGGCCAGACCACGTTTCCTTTAACAGATGATAAAGCTTTCTCACTGATCTTTGAAGTTTTCTTTGGTGCTTGTGGGTTGAGGGATCTGAGAACTGCTGCTGCTGCTGGGGATTCCACCCTCAAGGCCTGTTGCAGTCCTGTTCCTGCTGGTGCCAAACAGCCAAGGTTGGGCTAGCCTCTGTGGGCTGCACTCTGCTCTGTACCCCACACTATAGACCTTTCCGTTGCCTTTCCAGGCTACCTTGGGCTGGAAATCTCTTTCACTTCTACTGCTCTATTCTTTGTTTGGAGTCATTTTTTACAAGTATTTTATGGGCTGTGGGGGAAGAGTTGACTATGTGTGTCTTTCTACTCTGGTATCTTGTCTCTTCCCCCTAGCATCCAAATTCTTTTTTTTTTTTAATTTTTTTTTATTTTTATTTTTTAATGTTTAACAATCACTGCCATACAATTGCGATTTTATCCCCCCCACCTGCCCCCCACTACCCCCCTACCTCCCCACGACTGCATACAATTCTGTATAGATTCTACATATACTTTCCTATTAAGTATATTTTCACTATAGTCATGCTATGTAGTCAGACTAAGATAAATGAAAGAAATCGTATAACAAATCAGAACATGATACACAAACACATACACATACACAAACATGATCTGCTACATTATGTGAGTGACTTCCATATTTCTCTCTCTGAGTGTGGAAGGCATTTTGCCTTGAGATCCACCATTGGGATTTTACTTTTTTTTTTAAGAAGTTCTTGTATTATTACAAAAATCTAAGTCTACCAGAAAAAACTCTCATACACTGTGGTCGTTGCTGTGCATAAAGTTCTCCTGGTTCTGCTCCTTTCACTCAGCATCATGTCATATAAGTCCTTCCAGGCCTCTCTGAAGTCTTCTTGTTCATCATTTCTTATGGCACAATAGTACTCCATTACATTCATATACCATAATTTATTCAGCCATTCCCCAATTGATGGACATCCCCTTGACTTCCAGTTTTTGGCAACTACATAGAGTGCTGCTATAAATATTTTTGTACATGTGGGACCCTTTCCCATTTTTATGATCTCTTGGGGATATAGTCCTAGTAGCGATATTGCTGGGTCAAAGGGTATGCACATTTTTGTAGCCCTTTGGGCATAGTTCCAAATTGCTCTCCAGAATGGTTGGATGAGCTCACAGCTCCACCAACAATGAATTAGTGTTCCAACTTTCCCACATCCTCTCCAGCATTTATCATTTTCTTGTTCTGTCATGTTTGCCAATCTTATAGGTGTGATGTGGTACCTCAGAGTTGTTTTGATTTGCATCTCTCTAACCAATAGTGATTTAGAGCATTTTTTCATATGATTATAGATAGCTTTAATTTCTTCCTCTGAAAATTGCCTGTTCATATCCTTTGACCATTTATCAATTGGGGAATGACTTGTATGATTATACATTTGGGTCAGTTCTCTATATATTCTAGAAATGAGGCATTTATCCCCGAGCTTAGCTGTAAAAATTCTTTCCCAATTTCCTACATCCCTCCGGATTTTGGTTGCATTGGGTTTGGTTGTGCAAAAACTTCTCAGTTTAATGTAATCAAAGTTATCCATTTTGCATTTCATAATGCTTTCTATCTCTCCTTTCATAAAGAATTTTTCCCTTCTCCATAGATCTGATAAATACACTATTCCTTGCTTCTCCATTTTATTCATGGTATCAATCTTTATACCTAAATCATGTACCCATTTGGACTTTATTCTTGTGTACGGTGTCAGGTATGGGTCTATGCCTAATTTCCACCACACTGTTATCCAGTTTTCCCAGCAATTTTTGTCAAACATTGAGTTCTTATCCCAGAAGGTGGGGTCCTTGGGTTTATCAAACAGAAGGTTGCTATATTCCTTGCCTACTGCATCTTGAGTGCCAAGTCTATTCCACTTGTCTACCTCTCTGTTTCTTAGCCAAAAACAAGTGGTTTTGATAATTGCTGCTTTATAGTAGAGTTTGAGGTCTGGTAGCGCTAGGCCACCTTCCCAAGCATTTCTTTTCATTAGTCCCTTTGATATTCTGGACCTTTTGTTTTTCCAAATGAATTTTGATATTATTTTATCCAGCTCTAGAAAGTAATTGTCTGATAGTTTAATTGGTATGGCACTAAATAAGTATATTAATTTGGGTAGAATTGTCATTTTTATTATATTAGCACGGCCTACCCATGAGCAACTAATGTTTTTCCACTTACTTAAATCTGACTTTATTTGTGCAAAAAGTGTCTTGTAATTGTGTTCATATAATCCCTGGGTTTGTTTTGGGAGGTAGACTCCTAAGTATTTTATAGTGTCTACCCTAGCTTTAAATGGGATTTCTCTTTCTATCTCTTGCTGTTGGACTTTGTTGCTAATATATAGGAATGCAGAAGATTTGTGTGGGTTTATTTTGTACCCTGCAGCTTTGCCAAAGTTGTTTATTAATTCAAGTAATTTTTTACTTGAATCTCTGGGATTCTCTAGGTAAATCATCATATCATCTGCAAAGAGTGATAACTTAGTTTCTTCTTTGGCTATTCTTATTCCTTCAATATCTTTATATTGTCTAATTACTACAGCTAACATTTCTAGTACCATATTGAATAATAGTGGTGATAATGGACAACCTTGTTTCACCCCTGATCTTATTGGGAATGCATCTAGCTTATCCCCATTGCATATAATGCTTGCTGAAGGTTTTAGATAGATACTGCTTATTATTTTATGGAAAGTTCCCTTTATTCCTACGTTCTCCAATGTTTTTAGTAGGAATAGATGTTGTATTTTGTCAAAAGCTTTTTCTGCATCTATTGAGATAATCATGTGGTTTTTGTTAGCTTTGTTGTTGATATGATCAATAATGCTAATAGTTTTCCTAATATTGAACCAGCCCTGTAGTCCTGGTATGAATCCTACCTGATCATAATGTATTAATCTCGTGATAAGATGCTGTATTCGTTTTACTAAAATCTTATTTAAAATTTTTGCATCTATATTCATTAGGGAAATTGGTCTATAATTTTCTTTCTCTGTTTTGTCTCTTCCTGGTTTGGGTATCAAAACCATATTTGTATCATAGAAAGAATTTGGGAGGACTCCTTCTTCCCCAATTTTCAAAAATAGTGTACGTAGTATTGAAATTAACTGTTCTTTAAATGTTTGATAGAATTCACTTGTGAATCCTTCTGGCCCTGGAGATTTTTTCCTAGGGAGTTCATTGATGGCTTGTTCAATTTCTTTTTCTGAGATGGGGTTGTTTAAGTATTCAACTTCCTCTTCTGTTAATCTGGGCAATTTGTATTTTTTAAAATATTCATCCATCTCATTTAGATTATCGAATTTTTGGGCATAAAGTTGGGCAAAGTAGTTTCTAATTATTGTTTTAATTTCCTCCTCATTGGAGGTGAGTTCACCCCTTTCATTTTTAATATTAGTAATTTGGTTTTCTTTTTTCTTTTTTTTAATCAGATTGACCAAAGGTTTATCAATTTTATTAGTTTTTTCATAAAACCAACTATTGGTTTTATTTATTAATTCAATAGTTTTATTAATTTCAATTTTATTAATCTCTCCTTTGGTTTTCAGTATTTCTAATTTGGTATTTACTTGGGGATTTTCCATTTGTTCTTTTTCTAGCTTTTTCAACTGCAAGCCTAAGTCATTGATCTCCTCTTTCTCTATTTTATTTATGTAAGCATTCAAAGATATAAAACTTCCCCTAATAACTTCTTTTGCAGTATCCCATAAGTTTTGGTATGTTGTCTCACTATTGTCGTTCTCTTGAATGAAATTGTTGATTGTTTCTATGATTTCTTCTTTAACCCAACCCTTCTTTAGAATTAGATTATTTAGTTTCCAATTGATTTTTGGTTTCTCTTTCCATGGCCTTTTATTACATGTAATTTTTAATGCATTATGATCTGAAAAGGATAGCATCCAAATTCGTGAAGGAAAAGTTAGTTGAAGTATAGGAAGAAATAGAGAGTAAAACCATACTGTTGGTGGACCTCAGTTTGCTGTTTCCAGAAACAGATAAATCTAACTATAAAAAAAAAAGAAAAATTCCAGAGAAAAAAATTAATTTTAGAAAAATTAGTTATCACAGACCTCTGGAGAATATTGAAGAGGAATGGAAAGAGCATACATTTTTTCATAACTTTACAAAGGTCCTTCACAAAAATTTACCATGGATTAGAGCATAAAAACTTCATGAGCAAAGACAGAAAAGAAATATTAAATATACCATTTTCACATGATAATGAAATAAAAAATAAAGTAAATTGAAGTTCTTTGAAGTATGGATTAAAATCAACTGAAATTAAGTAGTCTATCCTATACAATGATTAGGTCGAAGAATCAATGATAGAAAAAAATAATTTCATTAAAGATAACAACAATGGAATAAAATTTAAAAAAAGATTGAAGGATGCAGCCAAAGCAGTCCTTGGGGGGAAATTTATATCTTCAATTACATATATTAATAAAATAATCAATCAGTTAATTGGCATTCAATAAAAATATTAAAACTACAGGCTATAAAATAAAAATAAATCTACATGAATCAACAGCATTTCTTTATGCTACCAACAAAACCCAACAGGAAGAGACAGAAAAAAGAAATTCCATTTAAAATAAATGCAAACACTGTAAAATACTTCACCAAGAAACACACAGAAATTAAATGAACATAATTAAAAAAACATTTTTCACCCAAATAAAAATCTAAATAATTGGAGAAATATTGTACTTATAATAACTTTAGATTATTTAACTCACTAAAATTGATTATTCTACTTAAGTTGAGTATTTCTTTAGTGCCATAGCAATCAAACTACCAAATAACTGTTTTATAGAGCTGGGATAAAAAATAACAAAATTAATGTGGAAGAACAAAATGTCAAAAACATCCAGTGAATCAATGAAAAAACATGAAGGAGGGAGGATTAGCAGTAAAATTATGTTCATCAAAAATCATTTTGTACTAGATAAGAAATAGAGTGGTTCATCAGTGGAACACATTAGGTACACTATATGTGGAAGAAAATGAGCACAGTATCTGGGTTTGCAGAAGAATTCATTATTTGACTGCACCTTCTTTGAAAATTGGAAAATAGTCTGGCAAGAATTAGATGTAGAATATCTTCTCACACTATATCAAGATGACTTCAAAATAAGGACATGATTTATACATATTAGTTGATGTCACAAGCAAATTAAGGAAGCATGGGAAAAGTTAGCTGTAGTATCTGTTGATTTGGGGAAAGTTCGTGACCAAGTAAGGGGTAGAGAAATTGACAGGAGGTAAAATAAATAATTTTAATCCCATTAAATAAAGTTTTATAGAAACAAAACCCAATGCAAATAAAATCAGAAGAAAAATAGGAAACAAAAAAATAGCAAGTTTTTTTTCCCAATAAAGATCTAATTTCTTAATTATACAGGGAACTGAATCAAATTTATAAAGCAAAACAGGAGACATTGCCCAATTGATAAATATCCAAAACATGTATAGGTAGTTTTCAGAGGAAGAAATCAAAGTGCTTTGAATCACTAATGACTAGAGAAATGCAAACTAAAACAACCCTGAGGCATCACCTCACACTCATCATGTTCGTTTAGATGACAGAGAAGTAAAATGGAAAATACCAGAGGAGTTACAGAAAAAAAAATAAAAACCAAATATTCATGCACTGTTAATAGAAGCATAAACTAGTCCAACCATTCAAGAGAACAATTTGAAACTATGATCACAGGATATAAAACTGTGCTCCTTTTACTCAGTGATAAATCTACTCAATAACCAGATAATTAAAAGAAAAGGAACAGGGCCCATATGTAAAATATTTATAGTAGATCTTTTTGTTGTGGCAAAGTATTAGAAATTGAAGAGATTTACATCACTTGGGTAATTGGTGAACAAGTTATGGTTTATGAATGTGAGGTAATACTGAAATGATAAAGTCAATAGTTTCAGAAAAACCTGGGAAGAACTGAGGACCTGATGCAAGACACGGTGAGCAGACCCAGTAAGACAATCTACACAGTATCAGCTCTATAAAATCAGCTGTGAAAGATTTAGTAACTCAAATCAAGATCCTCTACAAATCTCCAGAATGTATGATATAAGATGATGTTGACCTTTAGATAAAGAACTGATTGACTTAGAATGAGGACTGAAACATACTTTTTTTTTTCAGAACATGGCTCAAGCAGAAATATGTCTTCCATGACTGAATATTAACAATGGTCAGTTAAGTGGTACAGTGAATAGAGTGTTATGCCTAGAGTCAGGAAGACTCATCTTCCTGAATTCAAATTTGACCTCAGATACTTACTAACTCTGGTATGCTGGGCAAGTCACTTAATCCTATTTTACTCCTCATCTATAGAATAAACTAGAGAAGGAAGTGGTAAACTATTGCAGTATCTGTATGAAGAAAACCCCAAATGATAGCACAAAGAATTGAACATGACTGAAAAATTGCTGAACAGTATTTCCAGTGAGTTTCATATTTTTGTTTTCACATGGAATAGAGTGGCAAAAATGGGGAACTGAAAATAAAAATAAATGTATATTTTTAAAAATGCTATGACGATAGTAAAGGATTTTGAATCAGACAACTTGCATTTGAATATTGGCTTTACTGCTTTCTACCTATGTGACATTCAGCAATTCATTTCACCTCTCTGTGTCTCCATTTGCTCAATTCCTAAATTTATGGGGTAAACTCTAAGATTGGTTCCAACTTATAATATTATGATCCTATGAATGTCTGAGGATTTCATTTGGAGAAGAAGACCATGAACAAGATAGTAAAGTCATTATAAAATCCCAGATAAATCTACATGTTCCTAGATAAGATATGAAACAATTGTGTGATAATAACGTCAATGTGCTAAGATAATAGAGACAATGTCCAACGGTGGACAGAACATTCTTGTCCCAAATCAATCATTTTAATCCTGTGATGTACTACAGCAACAATGCCTAAAAACCTAGCCCTTCCATTCCTAAGGGAGGAAATGGGTAAACTATGAAATCATGAAGGTGAAAGCATATCATATGAAAAAAGCTGGGCACTATCTTGAACAGTCAGGAATTGTGGTCACTACTGCAGCTGACAGCTACAAAGGAGATAAAAAATTAAATCACGTGCAAGTCTACCATACTAGAATGTGTGAGAAACCAGTATTTCTAGAAAATTGTGGAGGTGAAATAATTAGTTAGAGTGAGACATGGAAGATCCCTTGAGTTTGCTGAAACTATTTGAAATGATGTCATTGGAGTTCATGAATCTTCATATTCCTCTTCCCTGTCTTCACTGTCTCTTCTTAGTAAGGCTCCCATGTCAACTCCCCTAATCTGTTTCTAAATATTTTGGGTTTTGGGTTATTCTTAAGCTGATTTTCTAAGACGAATATGGTTAATCATTATATTTCTGATCTATGGTATTTCACTAGACAAATGCCACAGAGAAAATGCAATAAGGTGGAAATGCCAAGGAAATAAAGACAGTCAGGAAAATTGAATTCATGGCTGCCATCCATATTCACCAAAACAATTTCCCTAGCCAGGGACTTAAGGGACAATTTTTACAAAGGAAATGATTGATTCATTTTCACAACTTCCCAGATCAGAGAGAAAGAAAATTTGGAGCCAGATGTTTTCATTTTTTTCATTCTTCGAAATTATATTTTTTCCAATTATATGTAAATAAAATTTTGAATTCCAAATTTTCTCACTCATTCACACTCCTCCACCTTCCCTAAGAGAGTAAGCAGGAGCCAAGATGGCGGAGTAGAAAGATACACATATGCTAGCTCCGAACCCACAGCCCATAAAATACCTGTAAAGAAGAACTCCCAACAAATTCTGGAGCAGCAGAAGAACAATGGAGCAGAGGAGATTTCTGTTGCAGAGAGACCTGAAACACTGACCCGAAAGGTCCATCGCACACCAGACCTGGAGCAGAGTCCAGCCCTGCCTTGGCCATGCTGCACCGAGAGGAGCAGATCTGAGCAGGCCTCAGGGACAGAATCTCCAGCAGCCGCACAGGTCCCTCCACACACAGGTGCCAAAGGTCAGTGAGACAGTCTTTTCACCAAGAGGGGAGAGGAGTGTCTCCATAACTCAGGCCCCCTTGGGAGGAAGCAGCAGAGGCAGCAGAGGACAGAGTGCTCCCAAAGCAGGCAGGAGCTTGGATCCATTGTTGAAGGTGTCCGCATAAACCCCCTGAGGGAACTGAGCCCCGTGTGGTGACCCTGCCCCCACCTGAGCACCTGAACTTAATCTCACACTGAATAGCAGCCCTGGCCCCGCCCCACTGGAAGCTCTGAGGATATGGAGCAGCATTTGAATCTCAGCCCCCAAGCACTAGCTGGGTGGATCTGGTGGCGAGGCGGGTGTGGAAAGGAAACTCAGAAGTCAAGTAACTGGCTGGGTAAATGCCCAGGAAAGGGGGAAAAACAAAAGACCACAGAAGGTTACTTTCTTGGTGAACAGATATCTCCTCCCATCGTTTCAGATGAGGAAGAACAATGCTTACCATCAGGGAAAGACACAGAATTCAAGATTTCTGTATCCCAAACATCCAAAATAAATATTCAATGGGCTCAGGCCATGGAAGAGCTCAAAAAGGATTTTGAAAATAAAGTTAGAGAGGTGGAGGAAAAACTGAAAAGAGGTATGGAGTGATGCAAGAAAATCATGAAAAGCAGGTCAACACCTTGCTAAAGGAGACCCCAAAAATGTTGAAGAAAATAACACCTTTAAAAACAAGCTAACTCAATTGGTAAAAGAGGTTCAAAAAGCCAATGAGGAGAAGAATGCTTTCAAAAGCAGAATGAGACAAATGGAAAAGGAGGTTCAAAAGCTCACTGAAGAAAATAGTTCTTTCAAAATTAGAATGGAACAGATGGAGGCTACTGACTTTATGAGAAACCAAGAAATCACAAAACAAAACCAGAAGAATGAAAAAATGGAAGATAATGTGAAATATCTCATTGGAAAAACAACTGACCTGGAAAATAGATCCAGGAGAGACAATTTAAAAATTATGGGACTACCTGAAAGCCATGATCAAAAAAAGAGCCTAAACATCATCTTTAATGAAATTATCAAGGAAAACTGCCCTGAGATTCTAGAACCAGAGGGCAAAATAAGTATTCAAGGAATCCACAGATCACCACTGGAAAGAGATCCAAAAAGAGACATTCCTAGGAACATTGTGGCCAAATTCCAGAGTTTCCAGGTCAAGGAGAAAATTTTACAAGCAGCTAGAAAGAAACAATTTAAGTATTGTGGAAAAACAGTCAGGATAACACAAGATCTAGCAGCTTCTACATTAAGGGATCGAAGGGCATGAAATAGGATATTCCAGAAGTCAAAGGAACTAGGAGTAAAACCAAGAATCATGTACCCAGCAAAACTGAGTATAATACTTCAGGGGAAAAATGGTCTTTCAATGAAATTGGGGACTTTCAAGCATTCTTGATGAAAAGACCAGAGCTGAAAAGAAAATTTGACCTTCAAATACAAGAATGAAAAGGAGCATGAAAAGGTGAACAGCAAAGGGAAGTCATAAGGGATTTACTAAAGTTGAACTGTTTACATTACTACATGGAAAGACAATATTTGTAACTCTTGAAACTTTTTGGTATCTGGGTAGCTGGTGGGATTACATACACACACACACACACACACACACACACACACATGCACACATGCACACACAGAGAGACAGAGAGCACAGAGTGAATGGAATAAGATGGGATCATATCTTAAAAAAATGAAATTGGGGTGAGAGAGAAATATACTGGGAGGAGAAAGGGAGAAATGGAATGGGGCAAATTATCTCTCATAAAAGAGTCAGGCAAAAGACTTTTTAGTGGAGGGAAAAAGAAGTGAGGGGAGAGAAAAACATGAAGTTTACTCTCATCACATTCCACTAAAGGAAGGAATAAAATGCACACTCATTTTGGTATGAAAACCTATCTTACAATACAGGAAAGTGGGGGAGAAGGGGACAAGCAGGGTGGGGTGATGATGGAATGGAGGGCAATGGGAGGAAGGAGCAATTTGAATTCAACACTCTTGGGGAGGGACAGGATCAAAAGAGAGAATAGAAGCAATGGGGGACAGGATAGGATGGAGGGAAATATAATTAGTCTTACACAACTCAACTATCATGGAAGTCATTTGCAAAACTACACAGATATGGCCTATATTGAATTGCTTGCCTTTCCAAAGGGAATGGGTGGGGAGGGAGGGATGAAGAGAAGTTGGAACTCAAAGTTTTAGGAACAACTGTCGAGTACTGTTCTTGCTACTAGGAAAGAAGAAATACAGGTAATGGGGTATAGAAAGTTGTCTTGCCCTACAGGACAAAGGAGAAGATGGGGAGAAGGGAAGGGAAGGATGATAGAAGAGAGGGCAGATTGGTGATAGGGGCAATTAGAATGCTTGGTGTTTTGGGGTTGAAGGAGGAAGGAAATGGGGAGAAAATTTGGAGCCCAAAATTTTGTGGAAAGGAATGTTAAAAATTAAATAAATATTTTTCTTTTAAAAAAGCTATGTAAGAAACTGAATTCTAATAAAGAAGTATCAAAAATCAAAAAAAAGAGTAAGCAGTTTGATATAGGTATAATCAAGTAAAGCATATTTCAATATCCATAATGTTGTGAAAAAAGTAAAAGAACAAAAGGGGGAAAAAGTAGATTTAGATATCACTACCATATTTGTGTCTTAAAAGGAATTTGGTATGACTCTTTCTTTGCCTATTTTCCCTAATAGATTATATAGTATTGAAAATAATTGTTTATTAATGTTTGACAGGATTCCCTTGCAAATCCACCTGGCCATTTGTATTTTTGTAAATATTCATCTATTTTGCTTAGTTTGTCAGATTTACTGCCATACAATTGGACAAAACAGCTCTTACTCATGTCTTTAATTTCCTGTTCATTGGACGTCAATTTACATCTTTCATTTTTCATGGTGGCAGTTATGTTTTCTTCATTCTTTTGTTCAAAATCTAATTCACTAATGATTTATTAATTTTATTGGATTTTTCATAGAGCCAGCGCTTAGTCTTATTTATTACTCATTTTCTTACTTTCAATTTCATCAATATCTCCTTTGATTTCTAGGACTTCCAATTTGGTGTTTAATTGGAGATTTTTAGTTTATTCTTCATCAAAGAATTTTGTCAGATCCCTAGTTCATAGAACTGTATGTACTGGTTTGGCTGCATCCTACAAATGTTAATATGTTGTCTCATTATTGTCATTCTCTTTGATGAAAGTGTTGTTTCTGTGATTAGTTCTTTGACCCACTCATTCTGTAGAATTAAATTAGATCCCAATTAATTTTAATCTATCTTTCCAGTGACCTGTATTTAGTGTAATTTTTATTGCATCATGATTTTCTAAAAGGGATGCATTTAAAATTTCTGCCTTTCTGTATTTGATTAGAGGTTTTATGCCTTAATAATACATGGTCAATTTCTGTGTAGGTGCCATGTACAGTTGAGAAAAAAAAATGGTATATTCCTTTCTATCCCCATTCAGTTTTATCTAGATGTCTATGATATCTATCTTTTCTAAAGTTCTATTCACCTCCTTAATTTCTTTCTTGTTTATTTGATTGTTAGATTTATCTAATTGTGAGAGGGGAAAGTTAAGGTTCCACCATAATATAGTTTTTCTGTCTATTTTCTCCTGTAATTTATTTAACTTCCCCTTTAGAAATTTGGATGTTGTATCATTTGGTGCATATATGATTAGTATTAATGTTATTTCATTGTCAATGGTACCTATTAGCAACATGTAGTTTCCCACCTTGTCTCTTCTAATGATATCAATTTTTGCTTTGCTTTTTTTGAGATCATGTTTCCTACCCTTTTTTTCTTTTCTACCTTCATCTGAAGCATAATATATTCTGCTCCAGTCTTTTAACTTTAGTTTGTGTGGGTTTCTTTACTTCAGGTATCTTTCTTGTACACAGCATATTGCAGGTTTCTGATGTTTTTCTTATTCACTCAGCTATCCACTTCCATTTTATGGGAAAGTTCATGCCATTCACTTTCACAGTTATGATTACTGACTGTGTATTCCCCTCCATCCTATCTTCCTCCTGTTTATTACGTACATACCTCTCTCCTAGCTCTTCTTACCCATGTTTTGCTTCTGAGCAACATATCCCTTAATATGCCCTTCCTTCTGTCAGCTCACCTTCTTTTCTTGTCCCCTACCCCTTCTACTTCCCTATAGGGTAAGATAGATATCTAAATGTGTGTTATTCCTTCTTTGAGACAAATCTGATGAGAGTAAAGTTCAAACAAGGATCACCTCTCTCCCTTCTTTCCCACACTTCATGTGATGTAATTTGCCCAATACTGCCTCTCCTTTCCCTCTTCTCTCTTAATTTTTTTTTATATCATCCCAACAAAGCCGACTTATACCTGAACTGTCAGTCTATGGTTATGCATTCTATTTGTCCTCGTAGAGATATAGTTCTAAAGAGTTACAAGTTATCACCCTCCTCAGTACGAAGGATAAACAGTTTAACTTTATTGAATAGCATGTGTTTTCTATACTTTTTACCTTTTTGTACTTCTCTTGAGTCTCATATTTGAAAACTGAATTTTCTGTTTTGTTCTGTTATTTTCTTGAGGAACGTTTGAAAGTTTCCTGTTTAATTTAATGTCCATTTTTCACCTGAAAGAGTATCCTAAGTTTTGCTGGGTAGTTGAATCTTGGTTGTAATACTAGACTCCTTTGCCTTCCAGAATCTCATATTCAAAGCTGCCTGATCCTCTAACGTAGATACCAATAAATCTTGTGTAATCTTGGCTTCGACTCCTTGATAATTTAGTTATTTCTTTCTGGTTTCTTGCAGTATTTTCTCCTTGACCTGAGAGTTCTGGAATTTGGCTTCAATACTCCTGGGAGTTTTCATTTTGGGAAAGGAGGTGGTTGGTGGATTCTTTCAATTACTATTTTACCCTCATTGAAGGGAACCAGGTATTTCGCCTTGATAATTACAAATGCTGTCAAGGCTCTCTTTTTGGTTATGGCTTTCAGTGGTCCAGTAATTCTTGAATTATCTCTCCTGCATCTATTTTTCAGAACAGTTGATTTTCTAATGAGATATTCTACATTTTCTTTTTTCTTTTTCATTCTTTTGATTTTGTTTTATTGATACTTGATGTCTCATAGAGTCATCAGCTTCCACTTGCCCAATTCTAATTTTGAGAAATTATTTTCTTCAGTTAGCTTTTTAATATCTTTTACCATTTGGTTGATTCTACTTTTTAAGGACTTATTTTTTTCAGTGGATTTTTATATATCTTTATTCATTGTTTGTGCTTTCTTAATCAAGCTATTGACTCTTTGCCCATGATTCTCTCGCATAACTGTCATTTCTTTTCAAATTTTTTTCTATCGCTCTTATTTGATTTTTAAAATCTTTTTTTGAGGTATTTCAGGGAGACTTTTTGGGCCTGTGACCAATTCATATTTCTCTTTGAGGCTTCACATGTTGGTATTTTGATGTTTTTGTTCATTTCTGAATTTATGTTTTTCCTTCAGTCACCATAATCACTTTCAATGAACAGGGCTTTTTTTATGTTTTCTTTTCTTTTTTTGCTCCTTTTCCAGCCTCATTTCATGACTTTTAAAGTTCTGCTCTATTCCTGGGGCACAGGGGGCACTATCTCACACTTCCTGTGCTGATGGCAAGGGCTTTACCACTAGCTTGCTATGCCAAGATTTCTGGGGCAAATGATTGGCCTGATGTTTTTGGGTTACCTGACTTAATCAAACCTACCCTGGGTCAGCTGTGCTGGGGCTGGAGGCCTCACAGCTGGCCTGCTGTTCTGCTAACCTGATTAGCTGAAACAGTGGGACCTTGGTTGCTGACCTGTGCTAGGGCTAATGGCCTCCCACCGGCTTGCCAAGACACTGCCTGTACTGAGCTGCACTCTTCTTTTACTCAAATGAGACAGACCTTTCCTTCAGTCCTTCTAAGTTATCTTGTGCTAGAAAATTTTTGCAATCTTTCTTTTTGGGGGCTCTATCTCTCCAGAATTTGTTTTCAAACTTGATTTAAAGTTGTTTCAAGGGAATTTGGAAGATTCAGGCAACTTCTTGTCTTTTCTCTACCATCTTGCCTCCAATTTCCTGGTAGATGTTTTCTGAGAAAAAAATAGATGATAATGTTGATTTGAGGAGCTCACATAAAAAGTTGAAACTGTCGTGAGATATGGCAGCTTAATTATGATCCTTTCCACCATTTTAATGTGACCTGTTTGAAAGGATAACAAGTCCTACATATGATTGGAGATGAGGAGGGGATTAGAAAGTCATTCATGTGGGGTAGAACTGAGAGAGCACAATGTTGCTCACAGGAGAGTGGGAGCCAATGAAAAGGAGTAGTTAGCTCTCATCACTCCAGTCTAATAGCACCACAATTATATTGTTATATATTGAATATATTTCACAAAAGGAAAGGAAAGGACATAGAGGAGGAGTTGATTTGAGGTCTGTGAAATTTTATTATAAATATTTCAATAACCATATTTCATTTTAATCAGTTTCCTTCTCTAATCCTATGTATTTTGTTTTAATTTTAAGATGAGCTCCTCAAGCTTTACCAGAGTGCAGTGAGGTTCCATGACACAATCATAGATCATAGGAGTAGAAATATGATAAGAAATAACTATGGAGAGGAAAAATTATGTTCATTCTTTATCCTGACCCTGTGAGGTAGAATGAATGATAGGATTGTCCTGTAGTGGGAGAAGTTGCAGGGGATGTAGTATGTTGAAGAAAGAACTAAATTTTATTTTCATACCAAGAAGTAGAAGGAATGCTGATTGAAAAGTTTGAGAATATTTGGGAGTTTGTTGAGAATATTATGATGGAATCTAAAAAGTAAAACAGGTTCAAATGGACTTGAGAAGGCATAATCTTCTTTAGAATGTGAGGGAAGGCACAAGAGGAGCTGATATACAGATTATCTCTTAGGATATCATGGATTAGATATCTTTCCTGTCCTGTCCTTACTCTCCCTGATCAGACTTAGTGATCCCCTACAATCAGACCACTAAAACACTGTTGCCCTTTCTACCACTACCAACCCAGGAGAGTTAATCCTTTAAACTGGGATTCTACCAACTCAACACAAGAAGTCCAAGAATCATATAATGCCCCCTTGAGGGTTTAATAAAATAGTGACAAAAATGAAGACACTCATTTGTTTTAAAAACTTCTACAAAATCGCTGGCTGTCAATGGTGAAGAAATGGATAGATAAAAAAAAAATCTCAAAGTGCTGACACCCTGTACCACTGATCATGAATATATTGTCTCCCAGAAACAGACAGAATATCTTTACACATGTACTATACAACTTCTGTTACACTGAGAAGAGTAATCATAAATCTCCAGGAAAGTACTTCTTATCACAGGAATGTTAAGGAAATACATATGTGCATTGACAATATTTTGATCAAATTTAATTCATAAAATAGTGAAAATATTCAGTGTTTTTAAATATAATAATTTAAAACCACATTAATTTTCCATGCTGCCTGGGAAGAGTCATCACAAGGAGGTACATGGAGAAGATTAGTATGTATCACCAGAACCTAAATTCTCTTTTTACAACTAAAGAATCAAATGTGCATCCTCTTCATAATTCTTTGAAATGTATCTTCTGGCATACCACTTAACTAAAACTTCTCTCTCCAAAATGACTATAATATCTCTTAATTACCACATACAATGACCTTTTCTCTTTTCTCATAATTATTAAACTCTCTGTATATTCTGTACCTACTTTGTCATCCTAGCAACATCCTGATTCAGTCCTTTTGTCACTGTGGAGAACACTCTTCTCCTTGACACTCTTTTTATCTCCATTGTTGTTTGTTTGTGTGTGTGTGTGTGTGTGTGTGTGTGTGTGTGTGTGTGTGTATGTAGGCAAATTCTCTCTCCTGGTTTCTCCTCCTACTAGTCTAGGCACTGCTTCACTGTCCCCTTTGCTGATTCTTTATTCATATTATGCCTCCTATCCACAAAGTTCCCCTAAGTTTCTGTCCTGGACTCTTCTCTATTATTTTACTTGATAATTTATCAGATTCTGTGACTCCAATTAATTCTATCCAGAGGATTTGAAGATTATTTATCTATTCCTAACCTTTGTCATATACTATAGATTCGCATCTCTAGCTACCTATTGTACAGCTTGAAGCAGATGCCCCTTAAATATCTTAAATTTAACTTTTCTAAAACTAAACTTATACCCCCACAAAAAATACCTCTATTACCAACTTCTCTATCATTGTTGTAAGTTATTTTCTCAGTCACCTAGACTCACAAGTTATCATCCCTAACTTCTCATGCTTTGTCACCCCCCCATACCCAACTAGTTGTCAGATCCAGTCATTTCAGCTTTCTCAGCATCTCCCCAATATATTCTTTTCTTTTCTCTTTCACTAGCACAACCTGGATTCAGTCTTTCATCATCCCACTCCTAGACTATTGCGATAATGTTCTGGTTAGTCTCTTTGCCTCAAGTATTTTCCCCACTTTAATCTATTCTCTCCTCAGTTGTCAAGTTGATCTTCCTAAAGCAAAACTCTGACCATATCACCTCTGATTCAATCAATTCCAATGGCTCTCTGTTGCCTTCAGGACCAAATATAAAAGCTTTTTGCTTTAAAAGTCCTTTATAAGCTTGCTTTTTCCTACCGTTTAAATCTTTTTCTTCTTTCATTCACTGTTCAGTCTACTGACACTGGCCTCCTTCTTGATCTCAAACATGGCACCTCATCTTCTGACAAAGAGCATTTTCACTGAAAATTATCTATGCTTACAATTCTCTCTCTCTCTCTCTCTCTCTCTCTCTCTCTCTCTCTCTCTCTCTCTCTCTCTCTCTCTCCCCCCCCCCCATAAGCACCTTCTACACTTCTTGGCTTCTTTTAAGTCTCTGCTTCAGTACTGCATTCTGCAAGAGACTTTCCCTAGCCCTTCTTAGTGTCAGTGTATTACCATCTCACCATGTCCATTTTATCTGGTATATATCTTGTTTATCGGTTACATGTTGTCTCCCCCATTAAACTTCAGCTTCTTGAGAGTAAAGACTGTTTTTGCCTTTCTCTACATTCTAAGCATTTAGCACAGTATCTTGCACATAGGTTGACTTTAAAATACTACCTGACTACCTGATGATTTTATGTCTCTCTTATAACAATGAAAGTGTTTGGAGATGCCAATATTCCTCTAAGCACTGATTTTGACTATATTTTTTAAAAGTCAGTATACTTATTCTTTATTTTTGTCATTTTCATTGATGAAATTATTTATTGTTTCACTTTTTTCCTTGAAATTAAAGTTTAGAAATCTGAACTAGTGGAGGGGAAGGCAGAGCCAAGATGGTAGAGTAGAAAAAGCAACTCGGGCAAAGTCTTGCAACATTTACCTTTAAACAATTTAAAAATAATGTCTCAAAATGACTCTGGAATGTCAAAGCCAATACAAAGTTGGGGTGAGATCTATTTTTCCAGCCTAAGACATCTTAGAAAGTCAGCAAAAGAAATCTGTGATACCAAGGTGGGGCCAGCCTGGAGCAAATGTGGCAGCAGGGACAGCAATGGAAAATGAAGACAGTTACCACAGCAGCAGCAACATCTTAGGAACTCTGAATCCAGAGACAGTAAAGGGGTTGAACAATTAGTTGAGAAAGAAATTACAGGGGATGGTAAGCAGATACTGGAACCAAGACCATGTTTCACTGTCCTTATATAGTTCCAGGTCTCAGTTCCAAGGTAGAGAAGAATTATTGTGGTTAGTCACAAGGCAGCAAGGGACCACATCACAATACCGAGGACAAAAGGAGCACTAGCATTTGTGAGTGCAAAGGTACAGGGACCTTACTTACCATTCCAAAGTTGAAAAGAGTACTTGTTGTTGCTCACAAGGAAGCAGGGGCTCTGGTTCAAGTTCTAGAGTTATGAAAGGAACCAGCATTTGTGGCTATAGGGGAGCAGGAGCCCTTCGTGGGTAAAGAACAGAGTCAGAGCAGGAAAGCAGTGACATAAGTTCTCCTTGATTAACAGCACATTGGAAGGAGTTAAAATTTATAGACCCTTCCAGAATTAACTCAGAAAAAAGCAGTACAAAAAAATATGAAACTTGGGATGGCGCCCCCTCCATGTCACATTCAACCTCCATTCAACAGAGCCCAACTTTACATAAAATTCAAAGTCAAGAAATAGACTGGAAAGTGAGCTAACAACAACAAATTGTTATAATGACAAGGAAAATAAAAATGCAAACTCAGAAGAAAACAATGTGAAAGTAGCCACTAGCAAAGCCTAAAGAAAAAAAATGCTTATTGAATTCACATTCAATAAGAATTCCCAGAAAAATTAAAGAAAGAAATAACAGTGGTAGAGGAAAAAATAATGAAATTGATGAAAAAAATAAAGTGATAGAAGACAATTATGAAAAGAGAATAAACAGCTTGTCAAAAGAAGCACAAAAAATATTGAAGAAAATAGTACCTTTAAAAGCAGAACTGGCTCACTTATGAAAGAGGAAAGATAAAAGTCACTGAATGTCTAACAGGTTTTAAGCTGCATATCCGTGTTGTAGAAACACACTATTAGGCCTTCATACTAAAGAAGCCAAATAAAAAAGGAAAGGAAATGTATTTTTAAAAATATTTATAGCAATTTTTTTTTGTGGTGGCAAAGAAATAGAAATTGAAGGGGTGCCATTCACCTGGGGAATGGCTGAACAAGTTGTGGCATATTATTGTGATGGATAGCTATTTTGCAATAAGAAGTGATAAGCAGTGTGGTTTCAGAAAAAAAAATAACTTGGCAGACCTATATGAACTGATGCAAAATGAAATAATCAAAATCAGAAGATCAATGTACACAGTAGCAACAATATTGCAAAGACTGGGGGGAAAGGGGGAGCAAAGCCAAGGTGGCAGAGTAGAAGTATGTACCTGCTCCAGCTCTCCCACCAAAATCCTTAAAATACATGTAAAATGACTCTAAACAAATTATAGAGCAGCAGAAGCCACAAAATGATAGAGTGAAAACAGATTTCCAGCCAAAGACATCATGGAAGGCTGACAGGAAGAGTCTAGCACACCAGGCTCAGAATGTAGGGCAGCACAGTATGGGCTGCAAGGCACAGACAGGACTGGAGCAAGTTTCATGGTGCTGTAGTTTCCAGATTTCTCAACCCACAAATACCAAAGAAAGCACATATATATATATATATATATATATATATATATATATGTGTGTGTGTGTGTGTGTGTGTGTGTATGTGTATGTATGTGTTTATTATATATGTGTAAGTATGTATATGTACAAGGATATATGTTTGTATGTATATCTTTATATATACATAGTCAGAGGGCACAGAGTGAGCCAAATGTGAAGGAAGAAGGCCTACAAAGTAAAATTTGCATTGAGAGGAATGTACTAGGAATAAGAGAAAGGGAGAGGTAGAATCTAGCAAATCATCTCAAATAAAAGAGGCAAAAAAGAGCTTTTACAATGATTGAGAGAGAGGGCAAAGATGAAAGGGAATAAGTGAGCCTTATAATAAGATTTGACTTAAGAAGAGAATAAAACACAGACTCAATTGGATATGGAAATCTATTTTACCATGCAGGAATGCAGAGGGGAAGGGAATAGGTGAAGGAAGAGAGTAGAAGGGACAGCAAATTGCAAAAAAAAGGATAATCAGAAGCAAACACTATTGTGGGAGGACCGGTCAAGGGAGAGAATGGAATAAATGGAGGACCAGATAGGACAGAGGGAAATATGGTTAGTTTTTCACAACATAGCTATTATGGAAGGATTTTGAACGGCTACACATGTATGACCTGTATTTCTTGCCTTATCAATGAAGGTGAATGGGGAGGGAGGAAGGGGGAAAATATGAAATTCAATATTTTAATAATGAATGTTGAAATTGCTTTTGCAGGCAACAGGGAAATAGGATGTACAGGCAATGGGGTATAGAAATCTATTTTGCCCTACAGGAAAATAGAGGTAAAGGGGATGAAAGAAGGGCAGAGAGTAATAAAAGGAAGGACAGAATGGACGAAAGGGTGGATGGGGTGCATGCTGTCCTAGGGTGGGGGGTGGGGAGAGATGGGGAGAAAATTTTGAGTTCAAATTCTTGTGGAAATGAATGTTAAAAACTGAAAAATAAATAAATTGTATTTAAAAATATTGCAAAGATGATCAAATGTGAAACTTAGCTACTCTGATTAATAAGATCATCAAAGACATTCCAAAGAACTGTTGATGAAAAATTCTATCCACCTCTAGAGAGAGAAATGATGAACTCTGCGAGAAAAATATAACATAATGTTTATTGCTTTTTTTGTGACATGAATAATATGGAACAATGTTTTACATGATTTCACATGTACAATTGATGTTCTATTCTCTGCCTTCTCAACTGGTGGAGAAGGGATTAGAAAGAAGTAGAAAATGTGGAACTCAAAAAATTTTAAAAAGCATGTTGAAAAACAAACAATATATTTTTAACAATTAAAAGAGAAATAAATATGATATCCATTCCTCTTCCCTTCCTTTTTGTCATGGTTTGCACGTTCTCTTATGATTTTTAAATTATCTTTGATCTGCTTTATTATGTCAGGTGCCTTGCATTTTTTATTCCAGTCTTTTAATTGAGTTTTAATATTTCTTATTTTCTCATTCAATCATTAATTTCACTTTGGGTTATTAAAATTTTTAAGGATGCTATTTGGGCAAGGTTTTTCACCTCTTGTACTAAGCTGACATTTTTTCAATTGTCTCCTCTATAATGCTTATTCCTTTTCTAATTCTTTCCTCTAAGCAGTCTCATTTCATTTCTATAATTTTAACTCAAAAAATAATGCTCTATTTTATCTAAGAATTCTAATTGACTTTTTGACCAATTTTTTTTTTCCTTTGTGAATTTGTTTATAGTTTTTTGGAGTTTATCCCTTTTTGAGGGTTCATATCTTGAGGGTTCCTGGCACCAGAGATGTGTTCAAGCCAGCTCAAAGTAGGGGTAATTTGATTGTTAAATTTCCAATATGAACACTTATACTTCATAAATTTATGAAAACTACAAATTGAGGATGGATTTATTGTTTCACTTGTCTAGACCTTAGAAAATAATGGGGAAATTATTTAAAATGCAGATTAAACTTCAGCATATTTTTTTCAGAGAACTGTTAAACAGTAAACATTTGGTGGCACATCCCTATTTGGCATCATAATAGAACTTTATAATGAAAGATCTTTTTTGTTGACTTGTTCTTGTAGTTTAACTTCCAGAATTGTCACTGAATAATAAAGTTAAACTTTGTGTCTTTCTTGGGGGAATTTGGTGGCTTGATTTGTTTCTGATTCATACTCACCTTGGAGTCTACTTCTCTTTTCTCTGAGGGACAACCCAGGCCAAGGACTTGCAGATTTTTCAGTGTGCTCTAAAATGTCTGACCTAGAGTGAAAACGAAATTCTCTGGTCTTCTTCTCTGAGCTTTGCAAGCTCTAGACCCTGGTAAAAATCTAAATGGCCAGCTTTTTCCTGTTTAGAACTACAGTAGATTGGTTCTGTCCCCAGTCTAAGTAAGCTACCCGGAAGTTTCTGAAAGTCAAAGAGGAAGAATATCAGGTATAACTATACTTAGCTTTCCTGAAGCAATTGTCTCAGATACGTCCCTTCCCATGGGACTTTTCACGAGATATATACAAAGAATTCCATTATCTGGAGAGGTGGAACTGAGGGTTTTGATTAAAGAGAAAATCACTCCTATTGGGGGATCTGGGATTGAGTAATGTTGCTACCCACATGAGGGTGGGGGCAGCCAAGAGAAAGGAACCAGCTCTCCTCATCAGTCCAAATAATTCCTAACCCACAGAACAGATAGGCTTCAATCAGTATATATGTACCTGGTTTACTTAATCACCCATTTATGTAATAGAAAGGAGAAAAGACCACACTATACTTCCTGCTTCTCACTGTGAAAATTCCCTAAGTTTCCTGACATACACAATAAGAAAATCCCAAGGCAACTTCACAATGAAGCTAGTCAAAGCAATCTTATCATCACCAGGAAAAGAAAAAATTTAACAGGGAATTAGAGTTCTAAGGATAAACTGTAAGGAGAGATGTCTCTGGAGAGACAAAATGAGTCATGGATCATTAAAATTGCACTCTAATCCCATGTGAGACTGCAGTAAATCCCGTTTGGGATTCGGGAAACTGTAATCTCATAGGGTGATTTCCACTCTAGTTTGATGTCATTGCCAATGCAGACTTTGTTGGTTCTGTCTTTTGGGGCTTAGAATCAGGCTCCACTGTAGTACCAAGTCTTTCTTTCAGCTTCACTTCACTGTGACCCACTTTTAAGAGGAATTTGCCTGACCTGCTTTTAAATGATGCACTATAATCAGTGGCCAAGACTCTTGATTGTTTAGTAAATAACTCATGATAATACATTGACTTCACTCTTCACAGTGATAATAGTTGATCAAAAAGCACAATTGGTTATCCAACCTTTTCAATCTAGTTTTTATAACTTAGAGACTTGGACTATGAAAGGAAGATTGGGATTTTTGTTATTAACAAGCTAAATCCAAGAGGGTATTGGGAATTTCCACTGCACTAGAGGTGAATGGGAAAGGAGGAGGATCTATCACTCATGCAATAATAGTTAAGGTAAGCAGGTATCCAACAGAGATTGCAAACTCCTTGTTGCTCTGTGGGGGTAATTATATTTATCCTGTTGAAAAGATCAAATAAAAAAATGAATGTGAAAATGCAAAAAAAAACCCATAAGGTGTTACACAAATATAAACTATTTAGGGGGAGGGGCAAGAGGGATACATGTGAAGGGAGGTGGGTAGAGTTTCGAGAGCTGTGATTTCATTGGTGCAGGGAACAACAGGCAAGGAAGTTCTCTCTACCGGTGTAGGCAGATTAACAGCTCTTCTATTTCAACTGAATTAATTAGGATAGAATCTCACACAGATTGTGACCCCTTTGTACCTTACTTTACCATTCTGGAAAATTCCCCAGGCACTTGAACTGAGACATCTAGATAGGGCAGTGGAGACAAAACTGGAGTTAAAGCTGCAAAACGAGTTCAAATTCTACTTCAGACTTTTATTAGCTATGTGACACTATGTGAGCCACTTCATCTCTCTGTATAAAATGGGGATAATAATAACATATGCCTTATAGGGTTGTTGTAAGGAACACATGAGACTATGCATGCACAGTGCTTCACAAAACTTGAAGTATGAATGTTAGTTGTTGTTATAGTTGATGAGATTATTATCCCTGACTCCAAAAGTAACTGGTTCTCTATCCTCTGTACCATATAATTTCTCAGGCTCTTGCTGCAATATAATCCTGACCACTTATCAGGAATACTTACAGAAGGGGATTCCTGCCTTAGGTGGGAGGTAAGAGAAAATAAGCTCTGAAGCTCCTTTTGACTCAAAGATTCTATAATTCTGCCTGACACAGACATCAATACAACAAATCCATGTATGAACTAGAGAGGCCCACTGAACACTAATCAGGTCCAACCTTCTGTGCAACCTGGAAATAGTCCAGAGGGATAGAACAACTCCATCAGTGTCACCTACAAGGCATAGTTAGCAATAAATGGCAAGGCAAGATCATCCAAAATGAGTTCCTGGAGAGTAGCCTGAACATCAGCATCCAAGTCAGGGTGGTAATAATTCAGTTCCGCTGGGTTGGTTATCTATGGCAGGATAGAGAAGTGGCTGCTCTGTGCCAAGGGAAAGTAATACAGGAAAAATGGAATAAATAGAAGAAAGACCTCAAGACTGCCCTGTATCCTGATTTCAAGGAGCACAGGCCTGTGAATATTGACAAAAAGCAAAAGTCAATAGGCCATTTTCTGAGCAATTATGGATGCAGTGGCTGGCTCATTAAGAGATGTCAAGGAATTAAAAGCCTGAAGTACAGTGGAAAAAGCACTGGAATTAGAGAAGAAAACCTAGATGTGAATCCTAGGTCTGCTACTTATTTTCTGTGTGCCTAAAAAGCAAGTCACTTCCCCTTTCAGGGTGTCAGTTTCTTTACCTGTAAAATGAAGAGAATAGGGTATATGACTTCTAAGGTTACTTCTAGCTCTAAGCCTATAATTATATTGTAATGAATTCTACTGTTTCAAGTGATTTAAGTAGTATAGACTCTCACACAGACTGCCATCCCTTCATGCCTTAGTTAGGTCTTCATCATTAATGACTAAAGAAAAATAATCATCACCTGGTGGCCTGCCTTCTGAAGCCTTCCACAAAGCAAGAATGGTTCTTAATTTAACAAACCTATACTTTTTCACTCAGAGGATGGTAAGATTTAATGATAGAAGGGATTTTAGAGACGCTTAGGAAAATACTTGTATAAAGTGCTACAATATACAGAATGAGCCATTTTTTATAAAGAAATTGAGAAAATATGTTTTGCTTGAGTATGCATATTTGTTACAAGAATTTTTTTCCCACTTGGATGAGGGAGAAAAATAGCTTCCTGATAATTAGAAAAAAATAGAAGTTGGGATGGTGTTACAATTGTGAGATATATGCATTTCCAGATGAAGTCCTTACATTATTAATTTTGCTTATCTGATTTACTTAGTTTGAGAGATTTCTTATGAATAGTGAGTTATTTTAAAATGTCTAGGAAGTAAAAACAGAACACATTAGTAAAATTTTGTTGTTGTTTTTAAATATTTAAATAAACAATATTATAATATTGTTTCAAGGGTCCAGGATGACATAGGTCCTATTAGCACTGATTAAAATTATTAAATGACCTAAACCATATAAGTAATAATTCAAAGCAATATGTAGACAGCTGAATTTTTTCTGCTTAGCTTTTGGTGAAGATATGAGAATTAATGGCTCAGTACTTTCAATGATCCCAAGATCCAAACCCCAGACAAACAAAAACCATATTTTTAATACCACTATTCATACAGAGATATTCTATACTGAAAATGATGGATGCCATAATAATTTCTAAGGACCAGATATTGAAGAGCATCCCAAGGGTACTGAAGATACAAAGTATAGCCATTAATTAAACTGATGAATATTACCAGCGGTGACTTGAATTCAATGTGTCATTAGAAATAGCTATCATCCAGAAATTATTGGAGAAGAAGCTTGGCTAGTTATATAGTGAGACTGATGAAAAGTTCGATTCTGTACCAGTAACTTTTTAGTATTAAAGACTGGCTGCAGTATGGTATAACTCAGGCTTTCTAAACCTTCTTGTATCATGGCCTCTTTTGGCACTCTGTTGAAAGTTATTGACCCCTTGTCACAATAATATTTTAAATATATAAAATAAAATATATAGGAGTATAAAAGAAAGCAAATATATTAAAAAACAGTTATAAATATATTTTAGAAGTGAACTGTAGACCCCAGGTTAAGAACTCCTGGTATAGCTAGCAGCCTCACCTGGGTACTGATATTTAAGCTTTTCTCCAGGCACTCATTTTGGATGATCTTGTCTTGCTATTTATTGCTAGCTATGCCTTACAGGTGACACTGATGGAATTGTTCTATCCCTCTGGACTATTGCCAGGTTACAAAAAAGGTGTTCAGTGAGTCTCTCTAGTTGATACTTGATTTTATTGCGTAGATGTCTGGGTCAGGTAGAATTCTGGAATCTTTGAGTCAAAAGGAGCTTCAGAGCTCATTTAGTCTCATGTCCCACCTAATTCAAGAATCCCTTCTGTAGGTAGTCCTGACAAGTGTTCAGGAAAACTAGTCACTCATCAAGTCAGGCATCATCATCATTATATCATCATCATCATCATCTAGAAGTAACAAGACCTGAGGTCTTATTCTGATTTTTCTGCTGTGCGTGACTTAAGGAAAAGCTTTTACTCCCTCTGGGTCTTAGTTTCTTTGCTGTAAAAGGAAAGACTTATATACCATGATCCCTAAGTTCCCATCTAGTTATATATCAATATTATCCAATGACAATACTTATGGGAGGAACTCCAGCTGCATAGCTAGATTCTTTATAGAGGAAGATGTGGTCTAACTACATAGAATGAGTCAATGCTGATTGGTTGAATTCTGTACTACTGGAGGGAATGTTGAGTCAACAGAAATTACAGATCTATGAAACAATTTGACTATAAGCTCTTAAAATTAACTTCTGAAGCCCTAAAATATAAATTCATGGATATTTAAATTAGCTAAAATAAAATTTTGGAATTTACAAGCATAAAGTAAAAAATGATGGAAATGACTAGCTCTTAATTTCTTTAACTAAGAGCGCAGGTTAGGTGCATTTTTTTTTAAAAAGATGGTATTAGTGATAGAAAGTAATCTGCAACAAATAATAGTCTTTAATAATGTTTTCTTGTCCAATTAGAATGATTTTTTTCTGGTTTTGTTTTTGTTTTAAGAATATTTTTATTTTTCTCAGCCACATGTAAAAATAATTTTAAAGTAATTTTGGGTTCCAAATCCCCTCCTTCCCTCTGCCCTTCTTAAGTTGGCAAGAACTTTCATATTGACCATACATGTGTAGTCATGCAAAACATAAATCAATATAAGCTATGATTGCAAATAAAAACACAAATCAAAAAAGCAGCAAAATAAAGTTTTAAAAGTATGCTTTAGTCTGACATTGACTATCAGTTTTTCCTCTGGTGGTGGACAGCATTTTTCAATGTAAGCCTTTCAAAATTGTCTTGTATAAAGTACAGTTGTTATCCTTCATGCTCTCAGAAGAATAAAATGACATCACTATGTTGGGGTCAAGGTATAGTGTGCCCAACTGGGCTGATCAGACTAATGTGAGCTCAGAAGAGTCTACCACAAATTAAGCATAAATAGTTCATATGAACATTTGGAGTGGAGTAGCCTCTAAATTTGCTCACCTCACATTTCTTTTGGGCTACTGCAATTCTGCTTTGCTCAGGGGTTGCCAGAATACCATTGTGGGGAGTCCTGTGCCAGTGTCTGCCATGGTTCATCAATTCCAAAAGTTCTCCAGAGAGACATTGAGAGCATCTGTATCACTTCTTCTGATCTCTCTGTGAGTGCTTACCCCATATGAGTTCTCTATAAAATAGTCTTTTAGGCAAACGTGCATTTGTCATTCTCAAAATGTGGCCAGCATGTCAGAGTTGTGTTCTGTACTGTAGAGCTGAATGCTTGACAGTTCAACTCAAGAGATGGCTTCACCCTATCTTGCCAGGTGATTCTGAGTTTCTGACCATCATGGAGCTATCTGAGGAGTATTCTTCTCTTATAGCATCCAGATGCAGAGGCCTGAAAAGTCCATTTCTTATATTGATCTCTTGTTGGGATACTTTTGGCTTATTAACTGGAACTCAGATATTGCTTTTGCTTGTGGCTTACTTTCTGCACAGGTCTCAGGGTAGAAGTCACTGTAGTATTTTTTTAATTAGAGTTATTGATCAGTATTCAGCTTAATATGATTTTGGGGGGGGGGGGGGCTGGTGGATTAGGTGTGGGAAAGGAGATCTGCCTGCCTCCATTCAGGCAGTCATCTTTGTTTGAAATCCTTCCAGGTGTAAAAATATTATATTACATTACTACATCATGACTTGCTCAAATATCCCAGAACTCTTGGGCAGCTGTTCTTTTTCCCAATTTTTGTTATTATAAATACAACTGCTGCAATTTTTTTAAAGACAGGTCTTTTCTCACTATCAAGTGCATACTTTGAAATACAAATTCAGGAGAAGGACCACAGGTTCTGTAAACAAGCTGAACTTTTCCAGTATGATTCCATATATTTCACAAAAAATTATTGTTTCATATTTTATGAGATGTTTTTTCAACTGGATGATGGTATTTAAGAGTGATTTTAATTTAAATTTCTTTTTTATTTATCATATTAAGCATTTTTTCTTAGGGTTACTGATCATTTACATCTCTTCTTTTAAAAACTGTTCAAATCCACAAACATCATGAAAAGAAAGAATGATAAACTATCCATGACCATTTGAAAGACTGCCCTAAATCACTAATAATAAGTGAAAGGTAAATAAAATACTTTTGAAGTTTGATTTCACACTCAACAAATTGGAAAACTAGAAAAATGGTGAGAATCATCAATGAATATTTGAGAGGTTGGAAACAGAGAAAAACTAGTTCATTGTTGGATGAACTGTGAAATGAACTAATCATTCTGGAAAACTATTTGAATTATACTGAAAAAAAGTGCTTAAAATATTCACCCACTTTGATCCTCAGATTCAATTGCTGGCATGTACTGTCACCATTTTCATTTACTCAGCTTCAAGATTCAGCTCCAATTCCAGCTTCCATAGGGGGCCTTTCTAGTGTCTCCCTTCAATCAGAGATTACTTTTAATTGGCACTATATATATTTTGGGTGTACATTTTTTGCAAGTTGTCCCCACCATTAGAATGTAAGTTCCTTAAGGGAAAAAAAAAATGTTTTTCCTTTCTTTGTATCCTCCATCTTTATCACAGGACCCAAAAAATAGAAAGTACTTACCAAATACTTGGTAACTGGCAAAGAAACTAAAGAAATCAAAGATAAAAAGGTCTCATATAGACACAAACCTTTAAACCAGTACTTTTGTTGTAGCAAAGAAGTGGAAAACCAAAGCAAATACTCAATTATTGGGGAATGGCCAAAGAAATTCTGGGACATAAAATTGAATATAGTATTAAATGTGTATATTATTCTGAAAATTTTTGTATTGTTCACTAGATGATGTATCTTAGGCATTTTCATAAAATGTTTTTCTACTGCCTTGATAATGATGATGATAACTAATGTTTCCAGAGAAATTAAAAATGTTATCTTATAATTTATATATTCCTTTTTCATGTGAAAACATTTTTGTGGCCGTTTTTGTGTAATGTTTACACACATTGTTTAGGATATCTACCAGATAATTTGTGCATTTTATTACTACTTTTTTAAAAAATTATTATTCCAGTTTTTTCTTAATATTATGCATGATTGCTGATACCAATTTCCGTAATTTACTTTGTATCTTTCTACTTTGCAAAAGCTATTAATTTCCTTTTTTGATTCTCTAGTGTTTTGCAAAGGAAGTATCATGCCCTTTATATGGAGATAATTTTCTTCAGCTTTGCCAGTGCCTCATTTCATTAATTTGTTTTCTTCTCTTATTGCTAAAGCTATCTTTTCTACTATTGAAAAAATAAAAGAAGCAATAAGGAACTTTATTTATCTCCTGATTTTGGGATAACCTTGAGTGTTGTTGTTTTAGTTATAAAGAATGTTACTTCTTTGTTTTACATGAGTGTTTTTAAAGGTCATTCCATTCTTATATTATTTTCTATTTTTGATAAAACGAGCAGTTTCATTTGTCAAATATATTTTATGTATCTATTAATATAATCATGTCATTTGGGATGTAATGCATATGATTTATCATGCTAATTGCTTTTCTAATGTTTGCCCATACTTTATCTGCTTGGGGATATTTTTTTGTAGGAATTCCATTTAATATTGTTGGACAAATACTTAATACTATTATTGGCTAATTGTTTTTCTTTCTTTCATCTTTCCCTGGTTCTGGAAATAGGACCCTGTTTTATCTAATAGGGATATAACAAAATTATTTTATCAATTTTAAAAAATTATTTAGATAGCTTAGATATTAATTTAATAATAATTTAATAACAGTTGCTTCTACATCTTTTTAGTCCTATTCCCTCCAAACAGAGGAATTGATGTCAACTTTGTTCAATTCCTATATCTGAAATCAGGTTATGGAGGTTATTTCTTCTCTATTTTATTAGTTTATGGATTTTTACATTTTAGCAGATCATCAATTATATTATCTTTAGTTCTGTTGCCTTATAAATCAGTAAAATCATCTTTAATAATTGGGCTATTTTGTCTCCATTCTTTTATATCTTCCTCTCTACATTTTGTATTTTGGTAATTCAAATTTTATCTATCATTTTTACAAGTCAAGTTAGCTAATGTTATACTTAATGTCATTAGTTTCAAAAACAAGTCTTTATTTGGTTTAATGCTTCATTTCCTTTGCCTTCTTTTGTCTGACAGTTTTCAGTCATCTCTCTCTCCCCCCCACCCTTTCCTTTTAAGTAAACATATTCAGGGATGTGCCTTTTCTTCTGATGACTACATTGGCTGAATCCCATAAATTTTGGTTTATTATCTCCCATTATTAGATCATTTTTTTCATTCAATGACTTATTTTTTGTTGATCTTATAATTTTTCCTCTCTATTTAGGAGACTTTATTAATTTTATGTCTGAATTTTTTTTCATGCTCTCAATTATAAATGAAGTGTTTAAATTTTTGTATTTTTCTTTTGTTTATGAATTTTTTTATATCCTAGGGCATGACTACTTTTTGTAAAAATCCCATGGAAACATAAAAGAAATACCTTCTCCAAGATTCTCATTCACTAGTATCCATGGTTGAGCAAAAGACATTTCTTTTTCCCCTTTGTATTCAATTCTGTATATTTTCAATTATCTATCATTCTCTTCTATTTTTAAGCTCCATTACAAGGGTGGCAAAAACATATATATTTAGGGGGTTACTAACAGTAACTTTTGTATTTTAGGCAAATTTTTCCCTAAGAATTGGAGGGATGAATGTGCATGTGTGTGTATAAATGCATATATATGCGCATATATGCACATATACATACATATATAATATATAATGGAGTGCATATGTGTATATACACATATATGGGTGTGTGTATGCATGCCTATATACACATATATACACATCTGTATATCTATTTGTGTGTGTATGTGTATATAATTGATAGGCCTCAAACCTATCCATGAATTAGAAGGATGTCTACTCCACACTTGTTAAGACTTCCACGCAGTGGAATGGGCAAATGGGCACATTTTTTTTCCAACAATCATGAAAGAGACTAAAGCTAGTTTCGTGGAGTGCTTAGAGTTTGGTCAGACATTGAAAACACCAAGGTTATCCACTGCATCTCAGACCATCAGCAATCATTTTGACTTTTGTCCTGCCACTAAACTTTGATAACTCTGGAAAAAGGAGTGAGACTGACAACTTTGCACAACTCTGCCTCATTTAAATCCAGTTACACCCAATTCAAGACATCACCTATCACATCATGATCTCATTAATACTCCTCCAAAACGAAGGATGAATGGCAACATAAAAATACAAATATATTATATATAAATGCATATATGATATTTAGATTATTTTATTATCTATGATGCCTCCAATCATATTGTCATATTATTGCCTATGATGCCTTGAATCATTATATAATTTTCTTGCATATCTCTTCTGATGGCAACCATGTTTCTTCTTTTGTTATCTGAAATTTTAATTATAAGACCTGTTCTTTAGGGTTTAGATCAAACATAATACATGGTGTTCCAAAAATCTTAATCTTTTAAAACTTAAAACTGCACTAAGACTTTTAGAATACTTTATACATTTTATTTCAATTATGTGCTTTTAATCTCTATGAGTTTTCATTATTTAGATGTAATTATTACAGGCAACTAATTTTTAGATTTTTTTTTCTGAATTGGTTAGCAACCCATTTCTTCTTTTATTAGCCAATTTTAACACTAGAATTCAAGGTTATAGGTTTCAAACAATTTTCTTTTCCTCAGATCCTGTTATTTGACCAGCAAAGGAAAACACAAAATGTTTCTTGTTAAAAAAAAAGCTATTATCAGTCATTTCATTTACACATACACACACACACACACACACACACACACACACACACACACACACACACATGCACACACACATTGTCCAGTTACATAGCCAAAATCTAGCCCTGGATCAATAAGGTTCAAGTGAACAAACTCTTTACAATGGAGTACAATATTGTCTGCTAAAAGGCAAAGTATGTAATCTAGAAGATATGACACATGCATAAAAATATATTTCAAAATATAATCTCAATGGAAAAGCATTGAGGAATAAACATTATACACTGTCACTTCAGGTAAGATTAATATTCTAGCACAGCAGTCAACAAAAAATTGATTAGATTTCTGGTAATCAGTTCAGAATGTTTAGCAGCTCATTCTTCATTTCTCAACACACAAAAGATTTTTAGTTAAGCTTCAAGAACTAGTTTATGTGACAGTTTCTACTTTGAAAGCTGAAAAATGCAACGTGAAAAAATTAAGCAACATGTGACAAGTTTCCAATAACAAATATTGCACTCCCATCATCTTTAGTTGTGTGATATCATATATATTATATGGGGAAAAAAGTATGTGTATTGTCTCTTCTAAGAGATATTGAAATTGTGTTCTAGTCAACAGATACTTGCCAGGTCTATCTTGACAAAGTATTTTTATACTTCTCCAGTCAAGTGATCTAATTATCCCTGAAGACCTTTCATCATACTTGTGTTAATGTTTACAAACCTCTAGAGTGTTAAATTTTCCATGCATGATATTCCCTCACAAGGGAATATTACTGAGGGAAATAAAATTCTTCTTTCTTCAGTTCTATAGATAAAAACTTTTGGAACTGTCTGGATCCTAGGACAAGGAGTTTACAGCCTTTCATGCCACACAACAGAAATTGAGATAACTTACCATAACCCTTGTGGATCTGGAAGCCTTATTCTGGGCTTTCTATCCCATCCATTTCAAGTCATTTGTCCTTAAAGATATATTATGAAGGACCTCATTCTGGTTGGTAATCTATATTGGACAAAAAAGCCTAGATTAATATTGAGTAAATCTTCATTTTTTTTAAATTCTCATGAGCTCAGATTTAGCTTTATCATGTTAAAGTTGGTAGATGTGCTGAGATTGTATTCACACTGCTAGGTACATGTCTTTATTGAAACTAAGTGAATTTCCTTTTTTTCCCTTGCTCTCAAATATTTTCTGGCACACTCTCAAATATTTTACCTTACTAGTAATCCTGACATGTTTACAAATGATATTAAAATTAATAAAATGGACTTCCATGGTTCAAGGGCAAATAAATATTTTAAATACATACTATATTTGTTAGGTTTGTATTTTTTTAAATAAATTCAAAGTCCTCAATACATACATTTTCAACCTTTTTCACACTCATATGCAAACATGGGGATATAGCTTTAACAACGTTGTCATTTTTGCACATTTTACTGGTCATAAGACAGAATATCATAAATGATTAATTACTACATTTATTGGAATCCATGCTCATGATTATGAGTTCAGTTTGTAATCATACCTCTTCTGGGCTATTTCAATAGTTTCCCAACTGCATGTCTCTAGTCTTCCCAATCCAATCCATACAGATACCAAAAAGATTTTCCTAAACCTTAGATCTGACCATGTCATTCTCCTACCCAATAAGCTCCAGCAGTTCCAAATGCTTCCCAGGATAAAATATGCACCCATTTGTTTGACATTTAAAACACTTCACAACCTGAAGACAGACTGTCTTTCCAACTCTATTATGACATTATTCTCCTTCATGTAATCTATGGTCAAACAAAATTGGCTTCCTTACTCTATATCATAAACAACATTACATTTCTCATTTCTTTGCCTTTGCACTAGCTGTCCCTTCTCACTTGTATGTCTTGTAATTCAATACTATATTAATAAGATAGATCTTTTCTGATTTGTACTTGAATAAAATCTTTCATTAATCTACTTTTCTATTTTTACATCATTAACACATATTTTTAATGATCCATATATAGTTTGAAGTTAAGAAATGTTATTCACCAACTATTTCTACATATTTTTCATAATGCCATATAGGTTGTTTTTAATCTCAGCACTCTGAGAAGAATCTCCTTCATTGTTTACTAAAGCCTAAAATTGGTGAATTATTGTCAGTATTATTATATTGGCATAATCCATCTATCAGCACTGAAAACATCTCCATTTATTGAGGTGTTACTTATTTAAAGATAATTTTGTCACTGTATGTATGCATGTTGTGTGTGTGTTCGTCCTTCGCTGCTGAAGAAGACCACACCATCAGAGAAATAATGACATGACTTGCACTTGACTTTGTTTTGAGTATATCTATTTTATCTATTCATGTTCCATTTCTGCTATTTTCACTTGGATTTTATTATACTACATAATGTCATTGTTCTCTTTTTGCTGATTTTGTAAATTGCTATATGACTAAAGCTATTGAATGTCTCAATTAGGTTCTTTATGTCCTCGGATTTTCTTAATGAACTAGCATACTCTCAGAATGCAGTGATAGCTTCGTTTCCTCTTAGTTATTCCTCTTTTGGAGGCATCTTTATTTCACTCCTATATTTACTGGAAAAAGCTTTTAGGTAATCCCCGTTATATTTAATGACAGGTTTTGATTTTAAAGAAATATATTTTATCGTATTAAATATTTCTTTGACAAGTAGATTTATTATTTTAAGCAAAAATGAGTATTGTTCTTGGTTAAAGACTGTCTACATCTTTTGATATGATCAAATGTGGAGTTCTGGGAGGAGGATCTTGGGATTTTGATATGAATAATCATGAATTCTTGCTGTAAATACAACCTGAGAATGATGAAAGTCTTTTGAATAAATTGTTGCAGTAGTTTTGCTAGAATTTCATTTAAAATTTCAATCAATATTCATTAATGCTATTGGCCTACTACTTCTCATTCTTTATAAATCTTTACCCAGTTTTAGGTCTTAGGATTATAATTTTTTTTTCATAAAATGAGTTCACTGGAGTGTTGTTTCTTAATTTTTGTGTATATAGTGAAACTATTAATATTTTTAAAAGCTTGATGGAATTCTCCTGTAAGTCCATATGAAAAAGCCCTCCAGCCACAGACCCCTGCCTCCCCAATTTTAGCAATTTCTTCTAGCTAGTTTAAAATATTGTCTGTTTTTCAGTTATTTTCAGTTCTTTCTGACTCTGTGACCTCATTTGTGGTTTTCTTGGCAAAGATTCTGAATTGGTTTACCATTTTCTTCTCCAGCTCATTTTACAAATGACAAAACTCAAGAAAACAGCATTAAGTGATTTGTCTGGAGCCACTCAGCTAGTAAGTGCCTAAAGCCAAATTTGAACTCAGGAAGACTGATATCTCACTGAATACCAGTGGACACTCCTTATTTACAATCCACCAACTTGCATAACCTTTTAGATGAATCATTCATCCTCTGCCCATTTTCTTGAGTCTAACTTGTCTTCTACCTATCCATAGATGGATACATACATACATATGTGCATATGTTTATGTTCAAATATACATTTTCAAACTAATCACTTTAGATTCAGTGCTTGAAACAATACCTTATCCTTTCTGTAAGCTGTGCATCCTCCTTTTTGAAACCAAAAAACTGGGTATTACAATATATCATATGCAAATCCATATAGTAACTGAGTTATTGAGCTAGAAACCACACATAGTTACATTTCCTATGGGCTTATGTGTTTGAAAACTATGATGGAGCACCATATAATCAGTTGATATTAACCATGAGTTTAAAAGTTATGTTGCACAATAACATTAGATATAAGCTAAGGCAATGGTACTGACACTTTATTTTGATATTTCATTTATAGTGCTGATTATTTTATGACAAATTTGTTCAGTTTCATTGGACTTTCTCAAATACTCAAGATCAAAATGCAAGAGTAACAGTTTATTGAATTTTTAAGATATGTAAGTAATGGAAAGTGTAATTACCTTTGAGTTATTTTTTATGGAAAGTTCTGATCTTGCCACCATAGTACTTGGCCTTTTTTACATTTTCTTTCTAGGCCTGGTTTCATTTAGTGTCATATGAGTCTAGGGTTTGTCCCATAGATAGATGCTACTAGAATAGTACCTGACTCATAGCATATGCTTAATACATGCTTATTGAGGGACTAGTGATGATGGAAAGAAGAGGCTAATGATGTGAAAAAGAGTACAACAACTTCCTTTACCTTTCTACTATGATTGCTATATTGGGATCTCTACACTAGCTAGACAGTTACTAATTAGCACATAGTTAGCAAGAGAACTCGTTAAAAAAGAAAGCTACCAGAGAGTTTTCAAGAGTGAAGTACTTGCCCCTCTAGATCTCTGGATCATATCTTCCCTGTTCCCTTCAATTCAGAAGGCTTTCACTACCACACCACACATGCCAAAACTTTTAATTTTGTTCTGGTTTTATTTTGATCAATAGGCCAATTCTCTGTTTTCTTGTGGTTCTTTGCTGTACTTAAAGTTTCATGAGAACAGTGACTGTTTATTACAAAACCTTTGAATGTCCACCAGCACACAGTTTAGGACTTTATATTAAGTAACCACTTGAAATGTTTATTGTGGTACCCTTGGCATATCTGACATTTTCAAATGGAATGTGACGTTATAAAGGTAGATACAGTTACATTGACTATATACATACATACATAGATATATACATGCATACACTTTATATATATATATATGTGTGTGTATGTGCATACATATACATATATCTGTGTATACACACGTGGATATATATGAATATGCATGTGTTATATATACATTTGTTTGTTTGTAGAATTCACTCCTGAGCACATCCTATCCCTTCAAGGTTTCTAGTTCATATTTGTGGTACTTATCAACTTCTACTCTGGCTGGTTCCTGACAATGGAAATGCTTCTAGATTTAATCAGAACTAGGACAGCTGCTCTCACAAGCAATTCTTTTAAAATAAGCCATTTATGACTGAAAAGTTCATCATACTAGAACTCAAAGATTTTACATTTACTTGTTACTTTAAAAAAACAGAAAGAAAATGCCCTGTAATTAATATAGTGGTGGACTTGTTTTTAGAAAGAAGTGTTCAAATCTTGCCTCTCGAGTCTACTTGCAGAGTGCTCATGAAGACATCACTTTCTGTAACTGGCAAAGACAAAAATCATCTATCATTGATATTGCCTTTAAAAAATACAAATTCATTCATTGATAAGCAAAGGTACTTTGTGATTGGTTCTATCATATATTTAAAATCTTCCATTCCATACAACTTTAGAATCAAAAGCTTGACCTAGGATGCTACTAAGTTCCTATTGATAGATAATTACATCCCCAAGGAAGCAGAATTTGGGGCCCTTTTCCTATGTTCCTCCATTTCACTGCTAATTCACTGAGTCAACCTATGTAGTAGATCTTTGTTCAGAATAGGAAAGGTGATTATAGAAATGGTTTCAGAGATAGCTGATGCAGAAACCATACAACATTTTCAGTCTTGTTTTTACATTGAATTTACATGTTTTAATATCACATCACATGGATTTTATCCAAATTCATATATTAAGAAGTCCTTGGGAAAAAATGTGGCCTGGTATCATTTCTGCAGAGTCCTTATCTTCTGAAAAGAGAATTTTCAGTTTTGAAACTAATCATCATCATCATCCTCAACATCATCATTTTTATAACTAGGAATTCTAGTGCCTGTGTCAAATTAGTTGAGATAATGGTAAAGTGAAAGAGTTTAATTACTGATAATTCTGACTCATTAATGAGATAAACTAAATATAAATGTCATAGGGGTTATACAGTGCAGGATGTAAAAACACAGCAGGAGGGAGGGTGAGAAAAGAGATTTTGACCTAAGTATTTTCTAAATTGGGGGAGAAGAAGGAGAGTGACCTGTAGGTTTATGAAATTTCATGCAACAGGCATATGGATGGGAATAAATTCACTTGAAAGTAAGAGACAGTAATGTTGGCAGAGCATCTGAAAATGATAATCAGTGAAGGAAAAGAGTATACCAATTTCTCTCCCTGGCTCTATATGTGAAGGAATAGCCATTGATGAAGCAGATGTCAAGAGAAGGGGTCATTAAATGAAAACTATATTTCAGTGAGCCCCAAAAGATTCAAGGAATGTGAGAGGGGCAAATCTAGGATGAAGCAGAGTTTGTTCATGACAAAAGAGAGTTTCATAGGTAACTGTAGAAAAGGAATTCAGAGGAGGATAGAAACTGAGGAAAGTTAGGGATTGAATTTTCCAAGGACACTTTGGGGTAGCTGCAGTGGACAGTGTACACCACTTTTAGTGCAGATTCCTTCCACTGATCTTGGTCATTCAATGAAGTTTGGATCCTTAAGTCAGATAGTGAATAAAGAGCCATCTAACACTCACCTGACTTCTGGTTTCTATGACAATTATAGGTCTGTATCACGAAGGCAATATCCACAGCACTGGTGGTGGCTATGAATATACCAGCGTAGTTCTCAATCACAAAGTATAAAAGACTCTCCTTATAGAAGGCAGAAGAAAAACATTTATTTAGACACCAGAAAGTCAAATTCCAAAACCAGCAAGCAAAATCTGTCATGGGGACCAAGAAGTTGATAAACATGATCACTGCAGGAAGCAAAGCCATTCCCAAGCCCTGCCAAGGCCTTCTCACAAGCAGACGCTCATGAACCTGACTGAACCTTGCCATGCCTCCCTGCCTGCCTGCCTGTGTCCTCTCTCCTCTGCCCTGGCCACACTCACTCACTTCCTCCCAGTTCTGCTCCACCTCTTCTGTTCCTCCTGTTCAGCAAGCTCCTCCCACCACGTGTCTTAGGTCTCCAGGCAATTCAAGCAGGTCACATGGGCCTATTAATGAATGAGAAAGATCTTTCTATTTAAATTGCTAGTATATTTAGCGCCAAGATCTTTCACATTCATTACATAGGACGGTGGGGCAAAGGGTATCAACAGAATTGTAGCAGGGATAACAGAAAATAAGCATCTAAAACAATATCTTAGGCAACTGGTGCCAATAGAACTTCACAAGAGTATAACAGGGATCACACAAAATGATCACATAAAATAATCTTAGGGTGGGGTTTGAGATGAAGGTCTCTTCTTCCATAATTACCTCCTGTTGAAATTGGACTTAGAGCTGTCCCTGCCCCAAAAGGTTACATTCAGGGATCAGTCCTATAGGTGGCATCCAGAGTTTGGTTAATGCCAGGTCCAGGGGTGCACATCACACAGGGAGTAATATCCAGCTTAAGCAATCAGGCACCTGCAGGTGGAGGGTACTAAGATGTAGAAAACAAATCTGACAAACAAGATGAACAGACAAAAAGACAAAAAGAAGGAAGGAGACAATTAACAGAAGTAGGGTAGATACAGGGTCAGCCATGTTTCTGGAGTCCATGAACCAACTATAATGGCCTCATTCACAATAGAATATATTAGTTAAGGGTAAAATTTGGTAATCATCCTCTCCTGAATAAATAACAGTTATGGTATTATCTTTCCCACGTGCTATAATTTCCACAGCTTTTGGAATATTGTCTGGCTTCCGTTTCACCCGCACTTTAGCTCCTAATTTTATTGTATCAGTAGAAACCAATCCTTCAGTTCCTCTGCTAGTTAATTCAGAAGGGGGGTCAGTTTTCACAAGGGGTATTATTTCACAAGGAATAATAATAGCTTGAACTATTGTATCATTTTTACAAACTGTATGGATTCATCACCTGAATTTTGGAATGTAATAATAATTTTTCCCAGATAATTAGAATCTATCATTCCAGTCCATACATGTATTTCTCAAGCTGCTTATCCTGATTTAGGTAATGTCAATTCAAAATGATTTTTAGGGAACTTCATACATATTCCTGTAGAGATTGTTCTTATTTCTTTTCTATCCAACAAAAAGACTTGTAAAAAAAATATAAATTATATCCTGCAGAACCAGATGTCCCTAGATATAGTACTAGGACATCTGGCCTCACAGTCTAATACTCAATGTTTAGAATCTTTTGTATTTGTTATTTTCTAACTTGCAGATTTGGGATCATCATTCTAGCTAGAGGTGTACTCCCTCCCAATGATCCATTATTCAAATTATGTAAAACAATGAATAAATTATCTTTCCAGTGTACATAAAAATTATTAGAACTTAATTTCCTTAACTGTTCTTTCAATAATCCATTCATTCTTTCAATTAACCCAGACGTTTATGGATAATATGGAATATGATATATCCATTCCATGTTGTTTAATACACAATATCTCTTCATTTCATTATCTTTGAAATGTGACTCATTGTGTCTTTGAATCTTCACTGGGATTCCATTATATAGACTTATGATATCTAAAGTTTTACAGGTGTTCTTCTGGGTCACATTCCTGTAGGGACAAGCCACTAGTATACCAGAGTAGGTGTCAGCACAGTACATATAAATTTGCAGCCTTTGTCTTGGGCTCAGAGTCCAATACAAACTATTTGCCAAGGATGGGCTAGTATTTTCCTCCTTGTTACCTCTCCAGTTACTACCTGATGAATAGTTCATTCCTTTTCCAACTGACATATATAGTATTCTTCTGCTACTTGTTTTAACAATGAATGAGAGATATTAATACCTTGGTCTTGTGCCTACTGGTGTGTAACCTGGACCCCTAAATGTCTGGCCATTTGAAGGACATATTTTGCTAGTACAGGATGATCATTGGTGTCAGAGTAGGGACAATATGTTAAGTAGCAATTTTTGCTAGTCTATCAGCATGTACACTGTACTCATGTTCTAGCATGGTGAGGGCCATGTGGGCATCTACATAAAAACTGACTCATTAGTAATCAAAGACATGTCCCATATATGTTCGCATAATTCTTTTCCCTAGACTTATTTACCATGAATTTTCCAATTTTGATTTTTCCACATGGGCATTCATGTAGCTAACCCATTAGCTATTGTCCATGAATCAGTGACTATATGACACTGTCCTCCTTGTTCTGCTTTGATAACTTGGTGTACTGCCATAATTTCAGCATTTTGACTACTTCCACCTATCCCAGTACTTTCTGAAATATGCCTAGTGACATGGGTTATAGGCTATCACTTTCCAATGTCTTTTGTGGACCAAATATTTTACTGTCCCATCACTAAACCATGCATGTCTCTTCTGTTCTTCAGTTAATCCATCATTTCCCTCATTCCATTTTACCAAGGACTGTAACAACTGTTGCTTTGGTTCAGTGGGTGTATCATTTCCCTCAGTATCTATGTTTGCTACAGATTCATGTAAAGGAGAAACTTCAGCTTTGCCTGTTTTAGATCTGTTTTGAGTATATCATTTCCATTTAATTATGCTAGCTTCTTGTGCTAGGGTAAATTCTATGAGAAGCTGGGGTACTCATTACCTAGGTCATAATTGGAATTCCAGGCCTTAATATTACCTCATGGCCTAAAGTCAGCTGTTCAGTCTCTACTAAAGCCCAATATGCAGGTAACAACTACCTTTGAAAAGGGGTATAATGAGGTCCAGATGAAGGGAGTTTCCTAGACCAAATTCCTAAGGCTACATTTCAGCTTTGTTGTTTTTGCCAAAAACTCCAGTTTGCATATTCATCCTGTATAATCACTTGTAATTCCACCAGGCCACTTTACATGGGCCATAAATCTAGGACCAACTGTATAGCAACCTTTGTTTCTTCAAAAACTTTACTCTGCTGAAGTCCCCAATAAAATTCATATATTTTTTCTTGTAATTTCATATAAGGGTTTCAAAATTTGGCCTACATGTAGTATGTGATGTCACCCATATTCAAATAATCCTCTAAACTTTTGGGCCTCTTTCTTATTGGTGGGAATAGGAAAATCCTGAATCTTTTGTCAGGCTCGGGGGAAAATCTCTTGCAGCACCTGATTCCACTGTATATCCAAAACCTTTATGGTTTGAGCTGACCCTTGAATCTTTGCAGGGTTAATCCCCCACACTTTGATTTTCATATGTTCACTTAAAAGTGTAAAACTCTTCTCCACTTCTTCTAAAGTTATTCCCTGTTAATAATATCATCTATATAGTGAGTAAGTTGTGTACCAGGTAGCGCTAATTCATCCAAATGTTCAGCCACAATCTTATGACAAACAGTGCTGCTGTACAGGTATCCATGTGTCAAGTGTGTAAAAGTATGTTGCTGATCCAGTCAAGTGAAAGCAAATTAGTTCCATTGTTTCAAATCTATGGGGATAGTAAAGAAACATTAGCTATGTCAATAACTGTGTACCAAGTTCCATTATACTTCTGGGTCTTTTCTGTTAAAGTAATGCTATCTAGAAAGCTGCATACAAGGGAGTAGTGACTTTAGCCAATTGTCTATAATCCACTGTCATCCTCCATGTCCCATCCGACTTTCGTACTATCCAGACAAGATTATTCCATTGAGTGATTGTAGAGACTAACACTCCTGCCTCAATATATTCCTTTAGAGTAATGGTAATTTCATCTTGCTCACCTGACACACAATAGTTCTTTAAAGTAATCACTTCAAAATGCTCAGGTGAAGTGATTGGGTCCATTTTTATTTTACCTACTAAAGCTTTATACTGTCTTCCCTACTGCAAACTGGTATCTCCCCACAGGTAAAGTCATATCTCTCAATATTACTATTCCATTGGTGTATTCAGGAATGGGTAAAATTACCACAGTATATTCTTCCTTAGGCAATTCTCCAATTTTCATTGTTAGATTGACTTCTTGAGCTGATTCAGCCCCTCCCAGTTCTGGGATGGTGAGAGAAGTTCGATATTTAAACTTATAAGGTTTTCCATATATAAGGGAGCCCTCTGCCCCATGATTTATTAATGCGCAAGTTACAATATTTGATCCATTTTTCCAATATATGGTCAAACTGATAGAGCATCTGTAACCCAACCTGTGTATTTAATCTGAACTGGGGCCTAGCCAATGTCTTATTCTCCTTGAAGATGCAACAAACTTGGATACAAAGGTTCAGGAGGATCTGTAAGTGCAGTTCTTACTTCTCTATGTCTCTTTTTTCAGTACATTCTGAATAGTTCAATAGTTGGAATACCATCTATGCTTCCAAAATCTACCCCTGCTTTCAATAGACCAATAAACAATTCTTTCCTTGCCAATTTATTCTGATTTTGAATCAACTTGCTATTTATTATTCTCTCTTTAGGAATTTTGTTTTTTCCCCAGTCCCCTAAGTCACTTAACTGTGAAATTCTGTCTATCACCATTGAAAGAGAGTGCCCTTTCCCCCAATTATTAGAATCAAAATTAAGTGCTTATAAGTAGGAGGAAGCTATCTTCACTGTTATATTCTTAAGTAAAATGCAAAGGGAGTGTATATCTGCATTTCCACTCATTATGACAGTCTTCATTACCTCCTTCTTTAACTTTCTTATACAGTCCCTAAGTGAATACCACCACTACTAGATCTGTATCCTGAAGAGATCATAAAAAAGTAAAAGACCTACATATACAAAAATATTTATAGCAGCTCTTTTCATGGTAGCAAAAAATTGGAAATTGAGGGGATGTCCATCAATTGGGAAATGACTGAACAAGCTGTGGTATACGAATGTAATGGAATACTACTGTGCCATAAGAAATGACAAACAGGCAGATGTCAGGAAAAAAATGGACTTACATGAACTGATGCTGAGTGAAATGAGTAGAACCAGTAGAACATTGGACACAGTAACAGTAATATTATGTGGTGATCAGCTATGATAGAATTAACTCTTCTCAGTACAATGAACGAAGGCAATTACAAAAGACTTGTGATGGAAAATGCTATCCACATTAAGATAAAGAATGATGGTCTCTGAATGCAAATCAAAGCATGTTTTTACCTTACTTTATTCTTTTTATTGCTTTTTTTTCTTTTGATCTGCTTCTTATTTCACAACTGTTACCAACATGGAAATATGTTTTACATGACATCACATGTATAACCTATATCAAATTGTCTGCCATTTTTAGAAGAAAAGAGAGAAGGGTGCTGGGAGAAAAATTTGGAACTCAAAATCTTGCAAAAATAAACTCTATACCCTTTGATCTATCAATACCACTACTAGGTCTATATCCCAAAGATATCATAAAAATTTGCATGAAAATATTTATAGTAGCTCTTTTGTAGTGGCAAAGAATTGGAAACTGAGGAGATTCTCATCAATTAGAGAATGACAGAGTAAGTTGTGATATATGAATATAAGTAATGGAATGCTATTGTTCTATAACAAGGATAAGCAGGTCAATTTCAGAAAAATCTGGAAAGACTTACATGAAATGAGGCTGTGTGAATTGAACAGAATCAGGAGAACTGGAAACGGTAACAGTAGCATTGTGCCATGATCAACTCTGATAGAATTAACTCTTATGAATACAATGATACAAGACAATTCCAAAAGACATGTGATAGAAAATGGTGTCCACATTCAGATAAAGAACTATGGAGTCAGAAAATGGTGTCCACATTCAGATAAAGAACTATGGAGTCTGAATGCAAATTGAAGCACACCATTTTAACTTTTATTCTCATGATTTTTCCCTTTTGTTATGATTCTTCTTTCAGAATATCACTAATGTGGAAATTAATGAAATGAATGGAATTAATGTCAACCAATTAGAGCTCTTCTCTGAGAGTGAACAGTTTGTTGCTAACTTGGAGGGAAAGTTGAGCCAACACACAGTTGGCAACAGTAGAACAAAAAAGAAGTGGGCAGCTTTTGGAGATTTGGTGTACAGCACTGCATTTGCTCACCTAGGACAGAACACTTGCAAAAACCAAGATTGGTTTAATAAAAATGACAGGGAAATTCAGAAGCTGTTAAATGAAAAAACGAGAACTCCATAGGATATACTAACAAGATAGTTCATCCACCTCTAAGAAGGCAGCATTTGATTCCATCAAAAGCAAAGTACAAGCAAAGCTTAGAGAGATGTGGGATTCCTGGATCAGTAAGAAGGCAGATGAAATTCAGTTTTATGCTAATAGTAACAATCTATAGCACTTTTATGGTTCCTTGAAAGCTATTTGTGGACCAGAAACCTATGGTGCATCACAGCTACTCAGTGTTGATGGAGCCACATTGATTAGTGATAAGGATATGAACCTAGACAGATGGGTTGAACACTTTCATAGTGTTCTCAACAGACCATCATCAATCAATGCTGAAGTCACTGACTGTTTATCTCAGGTTGAAGTCAGCCCCTCCTTAGTTGAACTTCCAAATGAAGAGGAAGTTGTGAAGGCCATTAGGCTCCTTTCATGTGGCAAAGCTGATTCTATTACAGCTGAAATTTACAAGGTATGAGGGTCATTGCTCACACAAAAGTTGACTGAAATTTTCCAAGTTATATGGCAAGAGGAGACTATCCCCCAGGAGTTCAAGGATGCCTCCATTATCTATCTCCATAAAGAATTGTCCTGTGACTATCACGGGGGAGAGAGGGTTCTCTCTCTTAGTCATTGTTGGCAAAATTCTTGCTAGAGTTCTCCTATAGGCTGATCCTTTACCTGGAAGCCAGTGTGCTTCAAAAAGTCCTGAGGAACAGTTTGTATAGTGTTTGTTGCCTTCCAACTCCAGGAGAAATGCCAGGAGCAGAATAGAGGTCTGTACACATTTCCAGATCTGACCAAGGTCTTTGATACTGTTAGTCTTGAGGGCTTATGGAAAATTATGTTAAAATTTGGTTGCCTGGAGTTCATCACTATTGTACATCAATTTCATGGTGATATGCTTGCCCAGGCTATGGATAGTGGGCAATGCTCTCATAGTGAACCTTACTCCCATCAGATTTGGTTTAAGGAGGGAATAACATACACACTCAATTGGGTATGGAACTCTATCTTACCCTACAGAAAGGTTGGGGGTAAGGGGATAAGAGGGGGGAATGATAGAAAAGAGGGTAAATGAGGAGAAGGCTAATCAGAAGCATGTACTTTTGAGGTAGGACAGGGTCAAAGGAGAGAATAGAATAAATGAGTGGTAGGATAGGATGGAGGGAAATACTGTTAGTCTTTCACAACTTGACTCTTATGGAAATGTTTTGTGTGACTACACATGCATAATCTACCTCAAATTGCTTGCCTTCTCAACAAGGGTGGGCTGGGAGAGAGGAAGGGAGAGAACATGAACTCAAAGTTTTCAAAACAAATGTTAAAATTGTTTTTAGATGCAACTGGGAAATAAGATATACAGGCAATAGGATATAGAAATCTATCTAGCCCTACAGTAAAATAGAAGGGAAGGGGATAAGAGAAGAGTGGGATGGTGATAGAAGGGAGGGCAGATTGGAGGAAGAGGTAATCAGAATACATGTTGTCCTGGGGTGAGGGGAGGGAAGATATGCAGAGAAAATCTGAAATTCAAAATTTTGTGGTAGTGAATATTGAAAACTGAAAATAAATAAATTTAATTTTAAAAAAAGAAATTTTTTTGCCTACAGGCAAATAGAAGGGAAGTGAATAAGAGGAGGTGGAATGATGATAGAAGGGAAGGCAGATTGAAGGAAGGATAATCAGAATGTAATTATCTAGGGGAGGAGGAGGAGAGATATGGGGAGAAAATTTGGAGCTCAAAAATCTTGTGGAAGTGAATGATGAAAACTAAAAATAAATGAATTTTAAAAATAAATAAATACTTTCTGTTAAAAATCTTTTAAAAAGTAATGTTGAAAACCATCTTTACACGTAATTAGAAAAATAAAACAAATGAAAAAATAATAGGGAAATATTTAACAAAATAAATATAAATACAATAGAACAAAAATGAATGCTAAAATTTTCTTGATACATAATTGGAAAAAGTAAAATATTATTAGGGAAGAAAAAAATTACCCCTGGGACTTAAAAATATACTTACTTTGAAGGCAAAAGAAAAATAACAATTTCTAGTCAAATTAACAGTGTTTTAAGTAGGTAAGTTTTTTCCACTGCCCTAAAGTAAGCTAGTCTTTATGAATAACTAAACACAGATATAATCTATTTAATAAATAACTTTTTGGATAATCTCTTTTTTTATAATGACATTCTGCTGAAAAATTAATATGTTGCTACACTAGCACCCTTTTTCTTACCCTATATTGGGGCATGCTCATTCAGCCTTATGGGAAAGCACATGGAAACTTAAGATTGATATACTTGTTTCCAGGAATTCATGATAGAAGGGCCTTTCCTCCCCTCTCCACCTTCTTCTGAGCACATATAATACACCTACTCAGATTTCAGTCCAGTCTGTGGTAGCTTTGTGATTCTTTTTCTGGACTTTAGTGCCTGAGATGCAGGTACAATGGAGTAACAAAACATCTTCTGGTTGGCTGTGTTGATGGAATGATTGATGATGCAGAAAAGGCTGAGCCAGATGCTGAGTGTGCATGCAAAAGGTTGCAAAGGATAATTTTGACCTCTCTTCCCTATTGACTTTCAAATGAAAAAGACTTCACTTGAAAAGAATATACCCTTGATACAAGAGACATTTTCAAACTTTCTAACTTACTGACTAATATTTGGGAGCACACTTAATGGGGGCTCATGAATAGCAGTCAAAACTTCACCTACAGGAGCTGTCAAAATTTCCTTGAAGAAGGAATAGTCATTTACCTTCTAGCATCCCAATCTGCAATGAATTTACATATAAGATCTTTCTTTCTGATCTGTCTTTGAATTCTTTAAGGTATTTGAAAAGGACTGGAACCTACTTACTTATAGACTGAAGACTCAGATGCTTTAGAGATGGAGAAGTGAGCTATATGAAAGGGGCAGCATGTGTAATAAAACAATGTCACAATAGGGATAGAATGGATTCGAACACATATGACAAGGAGTGCTATCTTTAGCAAACAAGAAAGCTAAGATCTTATGAGACTGTTAACAGTGGAAGACAGAAATTGAGGAAGTTAGTAAAAAGAGGGTCACCAGTCCTTCTACTTTATACCACATTTAAACCATTCCAGAATTATTATTCTTCAACTTCCCAAGGGCATATTAGGCTTGCTTTGGTGAATTTCTTTCTTAAACTGACTTGTCACAGTAATCGTTGCAGTCATTCATGGAATTAGATAACACCAGTTCATCCTCCTCTGCATGAAGATATTTTCACACATGTAGATATTAAATGAATTAATCCTCTTGTTATTACACTATTCAAACCACATTTCTATCCAAATATACTGTTATATCAAACAGTGCGTAGTACATTGTGATATTAATAATGCCTACTATGTCGTGATATTGATACTAAATAACTTGTATCTTATAGTAGTTTCTGTCTTTTAAAATAGACTGACATTTGGTAGAATGGGAAGAGAAGCCAGACTAAATGGTTCACAAGCAGAGGTAATAAATACAGAGGTAAAAGAAAGGAAAACTGAGTGTACCATTAGCCTGTAACAAGAAACTAATGCCACTTGCTCCCATGTCATTCCAAGTAGCATAACTGGACTGTTATCTGATCCTGTATCTCCCTTGTCTAGATGATGAATAATCAATACAGAAAAAAATTAATGGTTCCAAAGTGAAATGACTGGGGTATTTGAAGGCATTTAAAAATAAGATTTATTAAAAGAAAAGAGGGAAAGAATTTGTGGAAGATTAGGCAGTAATGCTGCCTTAGAGAAAAAGCTATTGACAAAAAGGACATAAGGGAATACAGTGCTTAGAAAATTTGAACATATACAATTCAGGAGGTCTGGATCATGTGCTTTCTAAGCTATTAAGGGAATAAACTACATATTTACTGAGCCAATAATGTTATGTTTGAAAAATCACTACATGCTAAAAAATGAGACTCCTGGACAGATAAAACTGTAGTGCTTTTTTAAATAATAAAAAAAGGGGTGGCAAAATGACCAGTAAGTCAAATCTCCTTAGAAAAACCAAGATTACTAGTTTTAATCAATTAATTAAATTTAAATTAATATAATTAGAGACTAATATGTAAGGGAATTTGAAACATCAAGGGAATGAAAGAATCAAGTGAGGCTTGTTCAGTAAAAATAAATCAGGCCTGAAAAACTTGCTAGTTTTCTTAGAGAAAGAAATATTGAATTTATAATTGATCAGCTGAATTGAGTAGGCTCTCTGCTTAGTATGACAAAATTAACATGATTTAGCTTTTCTCCAAGATTCTACTTGTTCATCAATGTGTATTTTAGAAAACAAGTGTATGTTAGGAAATAAAGACCACTGTTAAACGGCAAAGATAAGTGATCTGAAGAGACCTTACAGTTTTACACACTGATGATTGAAGGTTTTATCTTCTTTCTCTATCATTAATTATTCCAGAGATAGAAGACACATACAAAGTAGGTAGTCCCTAGAGGATCAGAAGCAGAAGTTCTCCTTAAATGTCATAGCAGAGCTCTCTCAAAATAAACATTAATGAAAGAACCTAACATCTCCCCACCCTAAAATAATATCTGAAAAACCTTTCTTTTTGCCTGTTGATTTCACTCTGCCTAGAATGCCTTAACTCTTTTTCTCTGAGTAATTCCTCAGAAGTCATCTTAAATTCTGTCCTATCCACAAAACCTGTTCTGCACCCAAGGAATCCAACCCCACATGATCCCCTCTTTCTTTAAACTCCACTATATAAATTGTTGTCTGAATTATTTATTTGATCATAAATCATTCATGATCTTTTAATATTTCTTTTATTGTACTGAAGTATTATTTTATTCTTATTATTTAATGTTGCATGGGTATGCATCTTCTCTCCCTAAATAGACAATAAAAACTATTTCTTGTTCTCTGAATAACTGAGCATTTCCAATTAACACTAAGCACACACATGTATAATATTTGCTTTTAAAAGGTAGAAAATAACTGAAAGAGATATTTTGGAATCTCTTGTCTCTTCCCTAGATTATTATCAGGATAGGATGTGTGTGTGTGTGTGTGTGTGTGTGTGTGTGTGTGTGTGTGCATACGTACAATTGAGATGTTTGCATGCATTAGTGTCTGGAGCTCCTTTTACCAAGGTAGATTGACAAATGTTTTACTAGCATTTTCAAAATGTAAAGGAGTTGACTGGTTCGCTGAGATTTAAAGATTTATCTCTGTGTGATTCACAGAGGTAAGAGTTAGAAGTTATGAGTAAGAAACAGAAAATCTCCATTCCATGATAGAGTATATATACATTCTTTCACAATGTCTTTCTTGAGCATTGAGTTGGTACAGTGTTCTGTCCACTGCATCTAGAGTAAAGAAGATTTGAGTTCAAATCTGGCTTCAGATACTACCTGTGTGACCCTGAGAAAGTAAACTAGCCTGTCTAAGTTCCTTCATATGTAAATTTGGTATAATAATAGCATCTACCTCCCAGGGTTCTTATGAAAATAAAATGAAATAATATTTGTAAAGAGCTTTACAAACTTTTAAAACACTATATAAATGCTAAATATTAATATTGAAGGTAATAAGAAACTTTTTAATCCAAATGCAAAAGATTTTCTAGAATTTAGCAGAGTTCTACAAATAGCAAGGCTATGCAAATCCCAAAATATTGCCAAGTGTATGAACGAATGAAGCCTGAAAGGGCCTAGGAATTTCCCTTTATCTTTCTGCTACAATGTTGTATGTCTCTGGAAATGCTTTAGAAATGTACTCTTCAAGGGGTGAAGCCAAGATGGCAGAGTAGAAGCAGGGACCTGCTAGACCTCTCCCACCATACCCCTCAAAAAAACTGTAAGAATATACTGTAAACAAATTCTAGAGTAGCAGAAGTCACAAAATGACAGGTTAACGCAAATATCCAGCCTAAGACAATTGGGAAAATTGACTGGAAGGGTCTATCGCACCAGGCTGGGAGCATAGCATAGTTCAGTGTGGGCCAAGTCAGTGTGGATGGAACTGGAGCAGGCCTTCAGGGACTGAATCACTGACAGCAGCTGCAATTTCCAGACTTCTCAACCCACATACTCTAAAGACAGTTTCAAAGATCAGTGGGAAGAGTCTCTCACCTGACTGAGCGGGGAGCATAGTCTGGCTCCTGTCCCAGTCCCAGTCCCAGGGCAGCAACTGCCACTGTTGAAGGAGAGGCTTCTTCTGGAGCTCTCCACATAACAGAGAACACAAAAGCCATGTAACTGGCTGAGAATGTGAGCAAACAGAAAAAGAAACAGACTACAGATTCTTACTTTCTTACTGAAGAGGTATTTTCTTTCATCATTGGTGATGAGGAAGATTAAAATATACAACCAGAAGAAGACAACAAAACCAAAGCTCCTGCATCCAAAGCTTCCAAGAAAAATATGAATTGATCTCACACCATGGAAAAGTTAAAAAAGGATTGTGAAAATCAAGTGAGAGAAATATAGAAAAAATTGGGAAAAGCAATGAGAATGATGCAAGAAAACCATGAAAAATGAGTCAACAGTTTGCTAAAGGAAATCCCCCAAAACTCTAAAGAAAATAACACCTTTGAAATTAGACTAACTCAAATCACAAAAGAGGTTCAAAAAGGTAATGAAATTTAATTTAATTTAATGCCTTAAAATGCCTTAAAAAGCAGAATGAACCAAATGGAAAAAGAGGTCTAACAGCTCACTGAAGAAAATAATTCCTTCAATTAGAATGGAGCAAAAGGAAGTTAATGACTTTTTGAGAAATTAAGAAATTATAAAACAAAACCAAAAGAATGAAAAAATAGAAGACAACGTGAAGTATCTCAATGGAAAAACAACTGACCTAGAAAATGGATGCAGGAGAGATAATTTTAAAATTGTTGGACTCTCTGAAAGCCATCATCTTAAAAAAAGAGTCTAGACATCCTCTTTCAAGAAATTATCAAGAGAATCTTCCCTGATATTCTAGAACCAGATGATAAAATGGAAATAGAAATAATCCACCCATTACCTCCTGAAAAAGATCCCAAAAGAAAATTCCTAGGAATATTGTAGCCAAATTCCAGAGCTCCCAAGTCAAGGAAAAAATATTAAAAGCAGCCAGAAAGAAGTTATTCAAATACTGTGGAAACGCAATCAGAATAACATAAGATTTAGCAGCGTCAACACTAAGGGATTGGAGGGCTTAGAATATGATATTCTAGAGGTCAGAGGAGATACGATTAAAACCAAGAATCATCTGCCCAGCAAAACTAAGTATAATACTTCAGGGGAAAAAAAAATGGAATTTCAGTGAAATAGAGGACTTACAAGCATTCTTGTTGAAAAGACCAGAGCTGAATAGAAAATTTGACTGTCAAATACATGAATCAAGAGAAATATGAAAAGATAAACAGGAAAGAGAATCATAAAGGACTTACTAAACTTGAACTGTTTACTGTGAGCCATAAGGGACTTATTAAAGCTGAACAGCTTAAAATCCTACACGGAAAGATGATTTTTGTAACTCATGAGACCTTTTTCATTATTAGAATATTGGAGGGAATGTGTATATATATATATATATATATATGTATGTATGTATGTATGTATGTATATATATATGTATATATGGGTGTGTATATATATGTGTGTGTGTAAGCATGTATATGTGTATGTATGTATTACATATATATACATAATATACATACAGACACATATATATGTATATGTATGTATATACATATATATGTGTCTGTATATGTATGGAGAGAGAGTCAAGAGCACAGGATTAGCTGAATATGAAGGGATGATATCTATAAAAGAAAATTAAATATTGAGAGGAATCTACTAGGAGAAAGAGAAAGGTAGAGGTAGAATGTAGTAAATCATCTCACATAAAAGAAGCAAGAAAGAGCTTTTGCAATGGAGGGGAAGAAGGGGAAGATGAGAGGGAATAAGTGAGCCTTATTTTCATTGATTTTGGCTTCAGGAAGAAATAACATACATATTCAATTGGGTGTGGAAGTTTATCTTACTCTACAGGAAAGTGGGAGGGTATGTGGATAAGAAAGGTGTGAAAATAGAAGGGATGGCAGATTGGGGGAAGGGATAATCAGAAGCAAACACTTTGGTAGAGGGACAGGTCAAAGGAGAGAATAAAATAAATGGAGGGCAAGATAGGATAGCGGGAAATATAGTCTCACAATATGACTGTTATGGAAGACTTTTTGCATGACTACACATGTATAACCTATGTTGAATTATTGGCCTTCTCAATGAGGGTAGATGGGGAGGGTGGAAAGGAGAGAATGTGGAACTCAAAGCTTTAAAAATGAATGTTAAAAATTATTTTTACATGCTACTAGGCAATGAACTATATAGGTAATGGGGTATAGAAATCTATCTTACCCTATAGGAAAATAGAAGGGAAGGGTATGGGGGTTGTGGTAGAAGGGAGTGGGGTCTGGAGGAAAGGGTTATCACAATACACACTGTTCTTTGGTATGGGGAGGGGGGAGATGAGGAGAAAATTTGAAATTCAAAATTTTGTGGAAGTGAATGTGGGAAACTGAAAGTAAATAAATAAATAAGAAATGTACCTTTCTCTGGACACCTTCATAGATAATACTCTTTGGTTGTGATCAGTCTTCTGTTCCAGTTTGCATTGTTCTGATTAATAACATCTGACATTAGTATTGCATTTAAAATGTTTTCAAAGTCCTTGGCACAATGATCTTATTTGAGCCTTACAACAACCCTGCATCACTGTTATTATGGATACTATGGATATCATCATCCTTCTTTTACAGATTTGAATCTTAAGGCTAAGAGAACTGTGGAATGATTTGCTGATGTTTCAATAACAAGTAAGGCAAAATTTGGATTTGAGTCTTTCTGGTTTCAGGTCTAACACTCAATGCATTATATAATATTGCCTGTCAGAAGTTCATCTGGCAAGGACAAAACACACAAAGGACAAGGTTGGGACTATCCTGATCTCTTCTGAGCACAAATTACTAGAATCTGGCATAGTTGAAATTGAAATCCTATTTTTGGGGACTGAAGTAGAATAAATTTTCTGAAAACAAAGAAAAAAAATTCTAAAAGTTCCAGCTTTCATCTTGGGTGAGATGAAAGTGACACAGCAAATAACATTGTGAAATATACACTGTGCTGTAATGTGTAATGTTACTCTATTGGGAAAAATGTTAATTTTTTTCTGAATTACATTTCAAAAGACAGCACTTCAGGGAACAATGAAGTTAAGCCATTTATAAAATATATGCCACATTGGTGGTAAAAAAAAAAAAAGTGAGAATGCCAAGAGATTTAATAGGAGACAAAAGCAGATCATCAAAGGCTTGCACATAATGAGTACTCACTAAATAGTTGTTGTATGAAAAAATAAGCAAAGACACTTCCAATTGAGATGAAACTTTGTGTGCATTGCTGGAATTGTGCACACTTATATTTCTGAGAAAAAGTGCAAAAATGAAAAGTAATTACCATAAGATGGAATGAATAAGATATTGAAGGAGAAAAATAATCAAATCTGCATAAGGAAAATATAGGCAGATTATTAGGAAAACTGGATGGCAATACCTTCCAAATATAGTGATAGGGTATTCCATCTCTTGAAAAGCCAGACTGCCTAGCAAGTGTGGGGAACCTGTGACCTCCAGGTCATATGTGGATTTCTAGGTCCTTGGGTGCAAGCTTTTGACTGAGTCCAAGTTTTACAGAACAAATCCTTTTATTAAGATTTATTAAGATCCATTCAAAGGGCCACACTTGAGGACCTAGGAGGCCACATGTGGCCTAGATACTGAAGGTTCTTTACCCCTGACCTATGTCATAATAAGTCAAAATGTGAATAATTGTACAACTCAGAGTCAGGTCAATTAGGTAGCTTTTGTTGGTATTACCAATTCTTTCTTTTTATTTGGATCTGATGTTGGCATTATAGATTCATTAAGGGAAAGGCGAAGACATATTGAGAAATGAATGTGTTTTATAAGGAAGTCATAATATTTTAAAACACATCAAACTAACTTTAACTAAGACTATAATAAATTTTAATAGCTAGGCAAACTACTTATTATTTTTCTTTTGTCTCCCTTCTTCTACTCCCATACAGTATGAGAGTAATTTTCATAAACAGAGTTTAGAATTGAAGCCATGCTAAACATATGTTATAGTAAGATTTAAGATTTTAAAACTACTGTATCTAGTTTATAGAGAAAGAACCCTTATTTAAATATTAATTATAAAGGATAGCAAAGGTAGCTCTCTAAGTACAGGTTAACAAGCCATCAGATCAAAATAGTTATTTTCAAATACTTTGAAGATGTTCACTCGTTTTTTATTGGAGCTCAAACTTCTATTTGATCTTAGCTTAAAAGTAGTCTTTCTTTTAATATCAGAAAAATATCTATTCAACTTCCTACAAGTTTAAAAAGCAATAAAAGTAGTTCTTCTAGTCTTCTAGTCTTACAAAACTTTGTTCCAATCTTTATTTAGATTATTTGAAAACAATAAGATGTTTTGAGTAATACATGAGCATATACAAAGAAGTATACCACCTTGTTCAGATCTGAAATAATTTATTGTTGAAACATTTTTTCCACTTTGTTTCCACTAGCTATAGAACACAAAGCTATTTTTTACATTGATTTAAAATCCACTTTTAAGTGGATTATCTCTGAATAAAAACATTGTTATTTCATCTTTTTTCTATATTCTGAATAGAAAGGTTGCAGGATTTCAAATTTAGTGTAGTGAAGGTAAGGTAGCTCTATTTTAGCAGCTTTTCAAGTATTCAGCTGCCCCTGTACATCTTTAAAGACATTCATATAACCAATTCTGAAGAATGTAAGACGTGGATTTGAACGAGCATTTGCTCTCCATTTCTTCCTCCAGCAAGAATCATCAAACAAATATGTTTTTCTATACCTTCTTATAATGGTAGTTTAAATGGAAAATGTAATGGTAATTTAAATGGGAAGATATTTTCCATTCATTTATAGACCCATGTGACCTGCTTGGGTCACATGGAAGTTTGAGTCACATGAAGCCTATGGTGGAAGGAGCTTCCTGAACAGATGAATCAGGAAGGGGTGGAGGAGGAAGTGTGGAACAGGAAAAGGCAGAAGTGGAACAGAACTGAGAGGAAGTTGGTCAGACTAGTCAGAGTTGGGAAAGAATAGGCAGCAGCTATCATGAGTGGTAGAGCATGTCTGTGGTTTAAGGGACCCTGTTTGTGATTTGTTTAAGGGAGCTGGTTTGTGGAAAGTCTAACAGAAGGAAGGCTTGGGGATGGTAGTGATCCCTGCATTGCTACTGTGTATAGACTTCTTTGTTACTATGATGGATTTAGATTTCAGTTTTCTGGTGTTTGAATAAATGTTTTGGTTCTGTCTTCCATATGGAGAACCTATTATATTTTGTTATTCAGAATTGTGCTGGCATAGTCATGGCCACCATAGGAACTGTGAATATTGCTTTGGTGCTACATTTCCCCTATAATCAACACAATTGAAAGGAATTTTTAGTAAAGTTATACAGATTCCTACTTGCCATAGTGAATAATCATAAGAACAAAAGCACATGGGGAGGAAGTGAATGGCATTTTCCCTAGCTTCCAGCACAGTGCTTTTTACAAAGTGCTTCATAAATGGTTGCTTAAAAAATGATGAATGAGTAGGTAGAGGAGAAAAGTCATACAATTGTATTGCCAAGGCAATATTCACAGCATTGGTGGTGACTATGAATATGCCAGCATAGTTCTCAATCACCAAGTATAAAAGACTCTCCATTTAGAAGGCAGAAGGAAAACAAATAAATACCAGAAAGCCTAATCCCAGAACCAGAAAGCAAAATCCATCATGGTGACCAAGAATTTGGTAAAACATTATCACAGCAGGGGGCAAAGCCATTGTCAAATCTCCTCTGCCTCAGTCAGGGCCTTCTCACTATCAACTGTCATGAGCCTGAGCCTTGCTGTGTCAGATGACCTGCTTTCTATTCCATCAGACTCAGTCCCACTCACTCACTTTTCCGTGGTTCTGCTCTACTCTTCCTGTTCTGCCTGTTCAGCAAGCTCCTCCTACCACATATGACTTAGGCTTCCAGGTGATTTAAACAGATCACATGGGCATATTAATTAATGAGAAAGATTTTTCCATTTAAATTACTATTACAACAATAGACCTGGAAAAATTTGTCTTCATGGAAAGCAACAGCAAATCATAAATGTATGCTCTCTTGTTGGGGCTCACCACTTAGTGATTTACCTTAAAGACAACTTATAACTACTTGAATTTCACAAACGAGATAAAGATGAGCTGCCTTTGGTTCAAGATTTCAACATTCCTTTTTCCACTGATTGTGGAAATCATTAGCACATACCAACTAATGTTTCTTTCTCTTATGGACTAAAATTTAGAGAGCATTTATAGTCATTAAACAGCTAAGAAACAATTAACTTTAGCACTTATATGTGAAATATAATCTGTTAAAATAAGCAGTGCCAGAGAGTGCAGCAATATGGCAACTACACTTCAGATTTGAGGTTTGGGCCTAACTCAGGCTATTATTTTGTTCTGATTGGATTTTGAAAAGAAAGGAGATATTTATAGATCTCTTAACAGTTAATAAAAGTAGTTTAATTTAACATAGCATAGAAAGGGTACTCAAAAAAGAATTTCTCCCCTCATCTATATATAGAAATTTGTCATGTCAGGAAGGAAGGGTTTGATTATTCATACAGTCTTGGAACATCTACCACCTTTGATAATTAACCATTACAATCAGTAGAATCTTTTTATTAACACACTTGACCAGGAAGTCATACTAACAATATGGCTAGAGGCAAACAGAAAGTTATGTCAAGAAAGAAAAAGCTTATGCTTTAGCCATCTGGAACAATCATGTGCCAAGAAAGCTTTGTCATTTTTTTAGGAAACACTAGTCAAATCTGTGTTTCAGCAGGATGGAAGAGAGGCAAAGCCTGGTTACACAGAGCTTTTATAGTGTCAGACAAGCCCTTGTCACATGTGACACGCTCATCCTAGTCTATTCAACAGATTTTAACAATCCTTGAATTATTTTGTGCTACTTGCCTCAGGTACAAAAAAGAAGATTTGGGGTAAATAAATTTTCTCCTCTCTTCTTCCAATACTACCAGCTTTCCATATTATTGAATCAGATATCAGTAAACAAGGGGAAAAAAGGGTAGATTTTCACGTGGCTTATCTTTTGTCACTAAAAAATGTTACTTTAGATTGTCAACAATAGAAATTGTAAAATCAGTAAGAATCAAAAGAAGTAAAATATTGACAGATTCACAAAAATAAAACCATAAATAATGTATAAACGATATATCTTAATGATAATAACACCCTTTCCTCCTTAGCTCATTTGAAATACCAAGGGCATTCCAAAATTCTTAGTGAGTTTTCAGCTTTATTAGTTTATGAAGAGGGGAAAGGTGAAAGAAAAAAGAAGATAATGAGTTCGATTCTGAACTCACTGAGTTTAAGGAGTCAGTGAGATGAGATGGAAATGTTCCATAGACCATTGGAGATAAAAAAAGTCATGGTCAGGAGAGAAGTTAGGGTTGGATAAACATATCAAAAAATGGTCTGAATAGAAACTATCACTCTGCCTCCTGCCTTCCCTTGTTTGCTTCAAGATCAATCAACTTGCTACATTCCATAAGAAGCCTTTCTCAATTCTCCTTTAATACTAGTGTCTTCTCTTTATTGATAATCCCCTGCCTTCGCGAAACTTACACTGACCTATAAGCAAATTATCAGAGTGAGAAGATGAAAATTTCATATAGTTTAATATGCTTGTTAAACAGGTATTGAATTAATTAGAAATGATATTCATATATTGTTTAATTTACCTCTCTATAGAGTCCCTAAACTACAGAAAGTAGTTTAAATGCATAACCTTAAATGCAGAAACAGTGTTCTAAACGAATAACTGGACACCTATGTGTATCGTACTGGGACAGAACTACAGCTCAGGTTTGAAAGAGAATTAAGCATATTGTAAATTAGTTTAAGAAAGTTCCCCACAGTCAAGCTTTCTTACCTGTAATAGCCCTTCAAAATCAATATGAATTCCATGTTACGGCTTCTTGAACACGTGCTGCAGAAAAAGTATTGGTAGATTGTTCTGTGAGCTTGGCATGGATTCTTCTTAACTGTCTCCCTCTTTCTTTCTAAAGATATATAGATAGCTGTAGATATACCCATATAGATTTAGTTTATATAGCTTACATATATAACCTATCACATATTATAAGATACATGCACAGATTTGCATGTGTATGTATGTATGTATGTATGTATGTATGTATATATATGTATGTATTTAGAATCACAAAGTCAAACCATCAAATAGAATTTCTTGCTATTATTTTTTGTTAAAACCATTTCCAGAAATGTTGTATACACTGTAGTTAAAAAAATATGCCACCGTATTCAGGAATTGAGATGACACTTAAAGGACAGGACTATTTTAGAAGAACTGAAAATGGATTACTTATGTTAATAGACAGTGAATAATTTGAATTCTCCAGTCAGCTTCTTTTCTAGATAGCCACATCACAAAGCTTGAGTTTCTCCTCAAGGCAGTCCATCATTCACTCAGTTTCCAAAATAACCTTTCCCAAGTTTTGTCATGTCACTGCCTCATAAATTTCAGTGTTCCCTATCATTTCTACATGTATGTATGTATGTATATTATGTGTATATATATGTATATTCCTCTTTTTGTATTCAAAGCCTTTCATAAAATATCTCCTCAAGTATCCAGTTTTCTTATATCTTATATCTTCCACCTCATAAACTGCAATCCAATGTCACTGGACTAATTCTTATTCTTCAGATGAGACAATTCATCTTTGGACTTCAAGTATTTTGACTGTCTCAAAAATTTTTTTTAAACTAAATTATTTTATTTATTTTCAGGGTTCTACAATCACTTCCATATATCTTAGATTTTTTCTTCTCCCTGCCCCTCCTTCCCCACTCCCTCTCTTAGATGGCATAAAAATTTATATATATTCTACACATACATTCTTATTAAATACATTTTCATCTTAGTCATTTTGCATAGAAGAATTAAAATGAATGGGAGAAATTATAAAACAAAACAAAACATAAAACAAAAGAAAATGATCTGCTTCATTCTGCAACCAAATTCCATAATTCTTTCTCAGGATGCGGAAGGCACTTTGCCTCAAGAATACTTTGGGAATTTTTTTTTTATTTTTTATATTTAATGTTCTACAATCACTACCATAAAACTTAGATTTTTTTTACCCCCGAACTACCCCCCACAACCTCCCTCCCTGCCCAAGATTGCATATAATTCTATATAGGATCTACACATACATTCCTATTGAATACATTTTCATTATAGTCATGCTGCGTAGAAGAACTAAAATAAATGGGAGAAATCATATAACAAACCAAAACATAATACACACACACACACATGCACACAATGATCTGCTACATTCTGGGATTGAATTCCATAGTTCTTTCTCTGAATGGGAAGACATTTTGCCTTAGAAGACCATTGGGAATTTTTTCATGTCCTTGCATTTCTATGAAGATCCAAGTCTACCAGAAAAACTCTCGCACACTCTGGTCATGGCTGTGCACAAAGTTCTCCTGGTTCTGCTCAGCATCAGATCATATAAGTCTTTCCAGGCTTCTCTGAAGTCTTCTTATGCATCATTTTTTATGGCACAATAGCACTCCATTACATTCATATACCACAATATATTCAGCCATTCCCCAGTTGATCGGCAACCCCTTGATTTCCAGTTGTTGCCTACCACAGAGACCTGCTATAAATATTTTTGTACATGTGGGACTCTTTCCGATTTTATGATCTTTTGTGGATACAGTCCTAGAAGTTATGTTGCTGGGTCAAAGGGTATGCACATTTTTGTATTCCTTTGGGCATAGTTCCAAATTGCTCTCCAGAATGGTTGGATCAGCTCACAGCTCCACAAGCAATGAATTGATGTTCCAACACTCCCACATCTTCTTCAACATTTATCATCTTCCTGTTTTGTCATGTTAGCCAGTCTGATAGGGGTGATGTGGTATCTCAGAGTTGTTTTGATTTGCAAATCAGTAGTGATTTGGAGCATTTTTCATATGGTTATAGATAGCTTTAATTTCTTCCTCTGAAAACTGCCTGTTCATAGCTTTTGACCATTTATCAATTGTGGAATAACTTGTATTCTTATACATTTGACTCAGTTCTCCATATATTTTAGAAATGAGGCTTTTTTCACACATGCTAGTTGCAAACATTCTTTCCCAGTTTTCTGCTTCCCTCTTAATCTTGGGTGCATTGAGTTTGTTTGTGCAAAAACTTTTCACTTTAATGTAATCAAAATTATCCATTTTGTATTTTATGATGTTTTGTATCTCTTGTTTAGTCAAGAATTTCTCCATTTCCCATAAATCTGATAAGTACACTATTCCTTATTCCACTAATTTGTTTATAGTATCAATCTTTATACCTAGATCATGTACCCATTTGGACTTTATTCTTGTGTATAGTGTCATGCATTAATCTATGTCCAGCTTCCTCTACATTGTTATCCAGTTTTCCCAACAATTTTTGTTGAACAGTGAGTTTTTATTACAGAAGCTGGGGTCCTTGGGTTTATCGAACAGTAGATTGCTATATTCATTGACTACTGCATCTTGAGTACCTCTAATTCCACTGGTCTACCCTTCTGTTTCTTAGTCAGTTCCAAGCGGTTTTGGTAATTGATACGTTATAATACAATTGAGATCTGGCAGGTCTAGGTGAATTTCCCTATCATTTCTTTTCATTAGTTCTCTTGATATTCTGGACTTTTTGCTTTTTCAGATGAATTTTGATATTATTTTATCCAGCTCTAGAAAATAATTGTCTGTTAGTTTGATTGGTATGGCACTGAATAAGTAAATTAATTTAGGTAGAATTGTCATTTTTATTGTACTGACTCAGTTTACCCACTAGCAGCTAATGTTTTTCCATTTACTTAGGTCTGATTTTATTTGCACGAAAAGTGTTTTGTAATTGTGTTCATATAGTCCCCGTGTTTATTTTGGCAGGTAGACTCCCAAATATTTTTTAATGTCTACCTTAGCTTTAAATGACATTTCTCTTCTTATCTCTTACTATTGGGCTTTGATAGTCATATACAGAAATGCAGATGATTTGTTTGGATTTATATTGTAACCTAAAACTTTTCCAAAATTATTTATTGTTTCAAATAGTTTTTTACTTGAATCTCTGGGATTCTCTAAGTATATAATCACATCATCTGCAAAGAGTGATAACTTAGTTTCTTCTTTGCCTATTTTAATTCCTCCAATTTCTTTTTCTTCTCTTATTGCTACAGCTAACATTTCTAGTATCATATTGAATAATAGTGGTGATAATGGACATCCTTGTTTTACCCCTGATTTTATTGGAAATGTATCTAGCTTATCCCCATTGCATATAATGCTTGCTAAAGGTCTTAAGTAAATACTGCTTATCATATTGTGGAAAGTTCCATTTATTCCTATGTTCTCCAGGGTTTTCAATGGGAATGGGTGTTGTATTTTTTCAAAAGATTTTCCCTTCCCTTCTCTGCCTCCATGCTTCCACATCCAGCTAAGAACCAGCCTTCTACAGAAAATCTTTCCTCCTCCTTAATACTGAATTCCCTCTCCATTGATTATTGCCAACTTAGTCTATATTTAACTTGTTTGTATGTAGTTGCATGTTGTCTCCCTCACTATACTATAAACTCATAAGAGCAGCAACTATCTTTTGCCTTTGTTTATATCCTCTACACTTAGCAACATGCTCAGAATATAGTAGGCATTTAACAAATGTTTATTGAATGCTTGGGGTTGAGGGGTACTTGGGGAGAACTAGCACCTCTGGTATGAGTGCTGCCAAGCACTTTTCAGCATTATTCATTCACTTTTGGGGTTCCTTTTGTGACTCAACACTCACTTGTAGCTCCAAAAACTATAGAGTATATACACATCAGCCACATACCATCACAGTAGATAAGCTAAAACATGTTGAGGGAAACTGATAGGCCTGAAACCTGTCAATGAGTTGGTGGATATCTACTCCAATCACAGACAGGGTAGGCAGACGGGAATGTTTTTGTTCCAACAGCCATGAAAGCAGCTGAAACAAAGATCATGGAGTGCTTTAGAGTTTGTCAGTCATCAATCATATCATCAAAGACATGATTGTCCTCTGCATCCCAGGTAGTTATCTTGAATTTTGTCTTGCCTCTGGACTTTGATGACCCTAGAAGAGAGAGTGAGACTGAAGACTGTGCAGCTCTGCCTAACCAATCCAATACACAGAAGAGTGGAGACACCCTAAGAAGACACTGGACCTCTTCCAAAATGAAGGATAAACAACAACTGCCAGGTGACTTACATCACAGTCAGGTTAGGACTCTGATAAAAATAGAATCTTGTTGAGTTAAGGGTATAGTTTGATGAGTCTGCAGAAGTAGCACAGAGTTCTCATAAACTCAGATACCCAGTGACAGATTGCTCAGGACAACAACCAAATTTGATGTTTTTCCAAACTAAAGACAAAATTGTCATAAGCAAGGCTCAACAAAACATGCATTTTGGCACAAGCATCAGCTCATTCTCAGACAATAATGCCTGATCTGTTAATCAATAAAGCTTAAAAAGGGGTATTCACAGTATTCATTATTACATAAATGGATGATATTGAAAATGGTGGAAGGCACTAAAATAGATTTCAGGAAGTAAAATGAAGATGTAGGCTTTGCTTCACATAAGCAAAAAGAAATGTGACTTGAAAAATTTCATCAAGAGAAATGAAATTTTAAATAGAAACTTCAATTATCCAGAAGTTTCTATGTAATATGAGACACAGGGAAGGAACTGACTACTTTTGGAGAAAATTTTGATTCTCTTATAGCATGAAAATATTCCATTACCTAACCTGTCATTTTTTTCAAGGAAAAAAGGGATGAACAGAAGTTCCTTCTCCAAAGTCATTAAAGCCTTTCTTTTTTATGTTTATGTATTTATTTTTAGTTTTTGACATTCATTTCCACAAAATTTTGAGTTCCAAATTTTCTTCCTATGTCTTCCCTTCCACCACCTCATAACACCTTGCATTCTGCTTACACCTTCCCTCCATACTCCCTCCCTTCTATCACACCAAACTTCTCCATTATCTCGATCTTCTCTCTCTTCTTGTAGGGCAAGATAGATTTCTATACACTGATACCTGTATTTCTTATTTCCCAGTTGTATGCAAAAAACAAATCTCAACATTTGAATTTCAACTTCTCTTCCTTCTTCTCTCCCCACACATCCCCACTGAGAAGTCAAGCAACTCAATATAGGCTATATATGTGTAGTTTTGCAAAAGACTTCCATAATAGTCATGTTATGTAAGACTAACTATATTTCCCTCCATCCTATACTGTCCCCCATTAATTCTGTTCTCCCATTTGGCCTTGTCCCTCACCAAAAATGTTAACTTCTAATTCCTCCCTTCTCCCATTTGCCATCCCTTCTATCATCCCCTTCGCACCACTTGTCCCCTCCTCCTCTACTTTCCTGTAGTGTAAGATAAATTTTAATACCAAATTGAGTGAGCATGTTATTGCCTCCTTAAGCCAAATGTGAAGAGAGTAAGCTTCACTTTTTCCCTCCCACCTCCTCCCTTTTCTCCTCCATTGAACAAGATTTTTCTTATCTCTTTTATGAGTGATAGCCTGACTAATTTCATTTCTCCCTTTCTCCTCCCAATATATTCCTCTCTCACCCCTTAATTTTATTTTTTTAGATATCATCCCTTTTTATTCAACTCAACCTGTGCTGTGTGTGTGTGTGTGTGTGTGTGTGTGTGTGTGTGTAATCCCTCCAATACCCAAAGACTGAGAAAAGTTTCAAGATTACAGATATGATCTTTCTATATAGGAATGTGAACAGTTCAACTTTAGAAAGTCCTTTATAATTTCTTTTTCCTGTTTATCTTTTGATGCTTCTCTTGATGCTTGTATTTGAAAGTCAAATTTTCTCTTCAGTTCTGGTCTTTTCATCAAGAATGCTTGGAGGAGCCAAGATGATGGAGTAGAAAGACACACATATGCTAGCTCCGAACCCACAGCCCATAAAATATCTGTAAAGAAGAACTTCCAACAAATTCTGGAGCATCAGAAGCCACAGAACATTGGAGCAGACGAGATTTCTGTTCCAGAGAGCCCTGAAAACCTGACTTGAAAGGTCTATCTTGCACCAGACCTGGAGCAGAGCCCAGTAGGTCTGAGCAGGCTTCTGGGACAGAATCTCCAGCTGCCACGCAAGTCCCTCCACCCACAGGTGACAAGGGCCTGTGAGAGGGTCTCTTTGGCTGGTCGAGAGGGGAGTGGGGTGTCCCCATAACTCAGGCCTCCTCAGGAAGCAGCAGAGGGGGCGGTGGTGGACAGGGGCTCCCCAAGCAGGCAAGACCTGGGATCCATTGTTGAAGTTCTCTGCATAAACCCCCTGAGGGAACTGAGCCCTCTGTGGTGGCCCTGCCCCTACCTGAGCACCTGAACTTAATCTCACACTGAACAGCAGCACCACCCCCACTCAAAGCCCTGAGGCTGGGAAGCAGCATTTGAATCTCTGACCCCAAGCGCTGGCTGGGCAGATCTGGAGGCAAGGTGGGTGTGGAAAGAAAACTCAGAAGTCAAGTCACTGGCTGGGAAAATGCCCAGAAAAGGGGAAAAAAAAATAAGAGTATAGAAGGTTACTTTCTTGGTGAACAGATAGTTCCTTCCTTCCTTTCTGATGAGGAAGAACAATGCTTACCATCAGGGAAAGACACAGAAGTTAAGGCTTCTGTATTCCACACAGCGAAAATAAATATACCATGGTCTCAGACCATGGAAGAGTTCAAAAAGGATTTTGAAAATCAAGTTAGAGAGGTGGAGGAAAAACTGGGAAGAGAAATGAGAGAAATGCAAGAAAAGCATGAAAAGCAGGTCAACACCTTGCTAAAGGAGACGCCAAAAAATGCTGAAGAAAATAACACCTTGAAAAATAGGCTAACTCAATTGGCAAAAGAGGTTCAAAAAGCCAATGAGGAAAAGAATGCTTTCAAAAGAAGAATTAGCCAAATGGAAAAGGAGGTTCACAAGCTCACTGAAGAAAATAGTTCTTTCAAAATTAGAATGGAACAGATGGAGGCTAATGACTTTATGAGAAACCAAGAAATCACAAAACAAAACCAAAAGAATGAAAAAATGGAAGATAATGTGAAATATCTCATTGGAAAAATAACTGACCTGGAAAATAGATCCAGGAGAGACAATTTAAACATTATGGGACTACCTGAAAGCCATGATCACAAAAAGAGCCTAGACATCATCTTTCATGAGATTATCAAGGAAAACTGCCCTGAGATTCTAGAACCAGAGGGCAAAGTAAGTGTTCAAGGAATCTACAGATCACTGCCTGAAAGAGATCCAAAAAGAGAAACTCCTAGGAACATTTTGGCCAAATTCCAGAGTTCCCAGGTCAAGGAGAAAATACTGCAAGCAGCTAGAAAGAAGCAATTCAAGTATTGTGGAAATACAGTCAAGATAATACAAGATCTAGCAGCTTCTACATTAAGGGATCAAAGGGTGTGAAATAGGATATCCCAGAAGTCAAAGGAACCAGGACTAAAACCAAGAATCACCTACCCAGCAAAACTGAGTATAACACTTCAGGGAAAAAAATGGTCTTTCAATGAAATTGGGGACTTTCAATCATTCTTGATGAAAAGACCAGAGCTGAAAAGAATATTTGACTTTCAAACACAAGAATGAAGACAAGAATGAAAAGGTAAACAGCAAAGAGAAGTCATAAGGGACTTACTAAAGTTGAACTGTTTACATTCCTACATGGAAATACAATATTTGTAACTCTTGAAACTTTTCAGTATCTGGGTAGTGGGTGGGATTCCACACACACACACACACACACACACACACACACACACACAGAGAGAGAGAGAGAGAGAGACAGAGAGCACAGAGTGAATGGAATAGGATGGGATCATATCTTAAAAAAATGAAATTAAGCAGTGAGAGAGAGAAATATATCGGGAGGAAAAAGGGAGAAATGGAATGGGACAAATTATCTCTCATAAAAGAGGCAAGCAAAAGACTTTTTAGTGGAGGGAAAAAGAAGGGAGGTGAGAGAAAAACATGAAGTTTATTCTCATCACATTCCACTAAAGGAAGGAATGAAATGCACACTCATTTTGGTATGAAAACCTATCTTAAAATACAGGAAAGTGGGGGAGAAGGGGATAAGCAGAGTGGGGGGGAGGATGGAAGGGAGGGCAATGGGAGGAGGGAGCAATTTAAAGTGAACACTCTTGGGGAGGGAACAGGATCAAAAGAGAGAATAGAACCAATGGGGAGCAGGATAGGATGGAGGGAAATATAGTTAGTCTTACACAACACGACTATTATGGAAGTCATTTGCAAAACTACACAGATATGGCCTATATTGAATTCCTTGCCTTCCCACACGGAATGGGTGGGGAGGGAGGGTTGAAGAGAAGTTGGAACTCAAAGTTTTAGGAACAACTGTCGAATACTGTTCTTGCTACTAGGAATTAAGAAATATGGGTAAAGGGGTATAGAAAGATATCTGGCCCTACAGGAGAAAAGAGAAGATGGGAGCAAGGGAAGGGAGGGATGATAGAAGAGAGGGCAGATTGGTGAGAAGGGCAACTAGAATGTTTGGTATTTTGGGGTGGAGGGAGGAAGGAAATGGGGAGAAAATTTGGAACCCAAAATTTTGTGGAAAGGAATGTTAAAAGTTAAATAAATTAATTTTAAAAAAAGAAGAGTGCTTAAAAGTTCTCTATTTCATTGAATGACCATTTTTTCCCTTGAAGTATTATACTCAGTTTTGCTGGGTAGGTGATTCTTGGGTTTGATTTCAGTTCTTCTGACTTTTAGAATATCATATTCCAAGTCTTTTGATATCTTAATGTAGAAGCTGCCAGATTCTGTGTTATCCTAATTGTATTTCCACAATACTCAATTTGTTTCTTTCTAGCTGCTTGTAATATTTTTTCCTTGACCTTGCAACTCTGAAATTAGCCTACGCTATTTTTAGAAGTTTCTCTTTTCTGGTATTTTTCAGGGGATGGTCGGTGGATTCTTTCAATATTTATTTTGCCCTCTGCTTCTCGAATATAAGGGCAGTTTTCCTTGATAATTTCAAGAAAGATGATGTCTAGGCTCTGTTTTTTGATCAAGGCTTTCAGGTAGTCCCATAATTATCAAATTCTCTCTCCTGGATCTATATTGCAGGTCAGTTGTATTTCCAATGAGATATTTCACATTATCTTCCATTTTTTCATTCTTTTGGTTTTGTTTTGCAATTTCTTGGTTTCTCATCAAGTCATTAGCCTCCACCTGTTCCATTCTCAGTTTTAAAGAACTATTTTCTTCAGTGAGCTTTTGAACTTCCTTTTCCATTTCGTTATTTCTGTTTTTTAAAGCATTGTTCTCCTCATTGACTTTTTGGACCTCTTTTGCCAATTGAATTAGTCTGTTTTTAAAGGTGTTATTTTCTTCAGCTTTTTTTGGGGTCTCCTTTAGCAAGCTGTTGATTTGCTATTCATGATTTTCTTGCATCTCTCTCATTTCTCTTCCCAATTTTTCCTCCATCTCTCTTATTTGATTTTCAAAATCCTTTTTGAGCTCCTCCATGGCCTGAGACCATTTCATATTTAGTTTGGAGGCATCTGATGGTTCTCATTGTTCTTCCTCATCAGGAGGGATGGAAGAAAATACCTGTTCACCAAGAAAATAACCTTCTATAGTCTAATTATAGTAAGCTCTCAGTTCCTCCCAGGTGACACACTCAAGGGAGAGGTGTTATCTCCTCTCCTGGCCTATGCACTGGTCTGCGAGTGACCAAAAGCTTTTCTGCCCATTATCTGTGAGTAGTAGTATCTCCTCTTTACAATAGCCTTCCACTCTGCCATGCCCCAGGACCATGCTCAGGACTAAGATCAGCTGCTCAATTCCCCCAGGGTCTTTAAGTTGAGGGCTCCAAAAATGAGCTGTGACTGCTGCCTGATATGGTCACCACTGTCGCTGCCTGGGGGTAAGGATAGGGAAGAACCCTGCTTTCTCACTGACCTTTGAAGTTGTCTTTGACATTTATGGGTTTATGGATCTGTGAACCACTGCTGCTACTGGGGATTCCACTCCCAAGGCCTGCTCTGGTCCTATTCCTCTCCGTGATGCCCACCCAAGGCTGGACCCATGCCCTCTGTTCTGCATCCAGTAAGACAGACCTTTCCATTAAGGACTTTCTAAGGAAAAGATAATCATTTTCCTAAATGCATTAACTTATTTTAAAATAATTTTTATCTTTTCGGCTTCTACATTTCCTAAATTTCTGTCAGTTTCCCTCTACTTGCACCTGTGAGAAAGTCATCAAGCATAGCAGATTTGTTTGTTTGTTTGTTTGTTTTAAGAAAAAGAGGAAGAGGAAAAAAAAATCATTTTAAATGAACAGCACATTACAAAAAAAAAAATCTGAAAATATAAGCAGTACTCCATACACTTGGACATCTCTCCTCTGCCAGCCCCACTCCTCCAAGTGGGGCTTGGAGAAAAATATATTCTCATGTCTCTTTCTTTGGGACAATACTTGCTCTTTCTAATTCTGCAACATATACTTTTGATTATTTTGTGGCTCATGCCATCCTTCTGATTAAATTGTAGTCATTAGTTCTCTCTGTGTGAATTCATGAAATTTTTTCCAAAATTCTCTGTATTCACAAATTTTTCATTTTCTAAAGCTAACTAATAATCCATTGCACTCATATACAGTAATTTAGACATTCCCTAATTAATGACTATTGAATATTAGTTCTGCTTCTTTGCTTACACCAAAAATGTTTTATACATATTTTGATTTAAATGGGAACTTTGCTCTTATCACTGACATTCTACAGATACAGTACTAGTAGTGGAATCTCTTGGTCAAAGGTAATGGATATTTTAATCTTCTTATTTGCATAATTTTGAATTACTTAAGAAAATGAATGCACTGGTTCACAGCTACATGAACAATGCATAATTTTACCATCTTCCTATAATAGCAAAGACCCCAGAAAACACAGGAGGGCCTGCTCTATAGGTTCTTAGATCTGCTTTTCTAGAAGGAAAGCAACTTTTGAATGGTCAACAATTTATTTTAATTAGGCATATATATAATTCACTTAGGTCAGGGGAAAAAACCGGCACCCTAAACTTCAGAGAAAATACAGAGAAATAAAGACCCACAGACACGGCTTCCAAGTGTCTGATGACAAACAATACATACGTTACAGATCAACAGACAGATCCAACTGTCTGACCATTCTATGTATGCATACATAGTTACCAGAGAGAAAAGTGCCAACATCTGGATTTTCAAAGGCAGGGGCTTCCTTAGTGACTACCCAGAGCTTCATCTGGTCAAACAAAATCTTGCAATAAGTAAGCCCCCAAAACAAAACCTCACCTCAGAGTATGCATACATACACACACATACATATGTATGTGTGTGTATGTATGTATATATATATATATGTATGTGTGGTGTATACATGTTTTTCAGAGTGCATCACAACCCTTGAGATCCAGTGCCTCATTAGAAATTAACAAAAGGTATGCACCTTCCTACAAAACAAATCTCCCCTAAACAAGCTTCCCTTAATGACAGGGTCATTAATGGGTGGGAAAAATCTTTAACTCTCATGAACATAATTAACATTATACTTTGTAAAAGCATTTTATCATTCATTAAACTAGTAGTCATCTTTCTAAATTCACTATGTTTGAGATAAAAACTAAGGGTTACTTTAATTTTCATTCCTTTTATTATAACCAAGTTGGAGTCTTTTTTGTGATTTTAATGGTTTGCAATTATTTTAAGAACTGTTTGCTCATTTCCTTTGACCACTTATGTCCTGAGGAAAAGGTTTTTTTTTTTTCATGTATATGCAGCTGTTTTGAAATTTGTTCATATTCTTCTCTATTAGGGAATAAATTTTGAATCTGAGTATGTGTGTGCATATGTGTATTTAAATATACGTATATATGTATGTATATGTACATATGTATAATACACTCATATACTAATGCACATTTACATATACACATGCATATAAATATGTAATGCACCCCTATATGCATGTGCATATATGTGTTTATACATGTATGTGTATAATATTCAGTAGAATTTCCTCTTGTTATTGATTTTTTTATTGTGTTATTATATATAATGTTGTTCATTGTCCTAAGTTTAATTTGTAGCCTGCAACTCTGCTGCCTATATTTTTATCTTTGTTAACTTCCTAGGATTATTAAAGCAGACCTTCATGCCATCAACAAAGATCTACAGCTTTAGATCCTCTTTATGTATCTTCACACCAATTATTTCTTTTTCTGCTTTATTGCCATTCTTAGCATTTCTAGAACTATATTAAATAATATTAAGGAAAGCACACATGTTTAGTCTTATTGCTAATTATTCTTTAAAAGTGTAATAGAATCCTCCTTCTAACCCATCAAAACCAGGTATTTATTTTTTTCTTTGTAAGTGCTGAACATAGTTCTAGTTCTATTTCATTTTGTGAGATTGTATTAGTAAAGAACTCTTTTTTGGTCTTCTGTTAGTTTTCATATTTTACATATTTTAAGATATCCCCCTCTTATATTGTTTTTTCAATCTTATTGCTACTTAACTGAGCACAGTGAATTTTGATTTTTCTTTTTATTGAATTGGGATTTCACTAGAATTATTTGTTATTTAATTGATTTGATTTTCTGTTCCTTTTTAATCAAGTGGATTAAAAGTTTATCAACTTTATAAATATTTGCAGAGAACCAACTCATAGTTTTCTTTAAAATTTCTATAGTCTTTTTTGTTTCCAGTTTGCTTCTCCAGTAATTTCCAATATCTCTTCTTCTTTACTTACTTTTAATTTATTAGTTTATTGACTTTCTGATTTTTAAAATTCACTCAACTTAATCTCCATTTCTTTTTTTGAAATATTCATTTTGACTAAGAAAATTTCTTTTGTAATGTTTGTTTTAGCTCTGCTCCTCAAAATTTGATACATTTTTTCATCATTATCATTTTCTTTCACATAATTATTGTTTTTATGATTTGTTCTCTGACATATTCCCTATGTAGGGTTTCATTGTTAGGTCTCTGTTTCATTTTCTTTTTCCTTTTTTGCTTCCTGAAATAATTACTATTTTTACTGCATTATAAAGAAAATAATATGTTTAATATTTCTGACTTTTTACACATATTAATAATATCTCTGTGCCTTAGTACATGGTCAATGTGTTTTTTAGAACTTCCTTTTGGGGCATAAGAAATGCATTTTTAGCAGACTTATTTAGAAAATGCACGCTTTTAGCTCGAGGGTCTCCAGCACTTTCTTCAATTCTTTGTTTTCCCTTTTGTTTATATTTTCTGTTATGTTTGTTCAAAACTGGCAAGCATTAAAATTCTCCATTATTAATGCATTGTTGTCTATGTTTTCTTGTATTTCAGTTCATTTTTCTTTTATGTACTTGGCTGCTAAAGCATTTGAAGGACACTAGTTTAAAACTAAAATAGGCTTTTTGTCTATAACTTTTTAGTATAATACTGATTCTTTGTTTATCCCTATATTATGCATTTATGTTTACTACAATGTCTGACAGTTTGCAATTCCTTTATTGGACTCACCCAATGCATAGTAAATTTTATTCCAGGTCCTTCATTTTTATTCTGCTTTGATTTTTCTACTTCCTATAAGAATCAGATTGTGTGGTTTCTTTTTCTCATCCAACTTGTCCCTTTCCTTTAGTTTATTGAATTGTTTCATCCATTCACATTTAAAGCTATACATTAGGTGGACTTATTTCCATTTGTCTTTAATATTAATTTTTTTTTGTGATTTAGAGTTCTAGTTGCCCTTTTTCTTTAAAGACTATTTTATCTCTTCCATTATTTTTGCTTACTCTACCTTAAGGTGGTCCTATTTCCATAGGCTCACTTCTCCTTGCTCTCCATTCCTTCCTGTTCATCATCACTTTCTCTAGTTTTCAAATTTTATTCATAGTACTAATTGCTTCTTTCTTCTTTTTATCCTATTATGTAATTTGTCCCTTTTATCCTCATTGAAATCCTTTTTTTAATTTGTTTTGTTAGATAAACTTTTTTTTTTAGTTTCCATGCTTTTTACTAGAAAGAAAATGATGTCTTTATTCATGCTCTTCACCAATCCTCCTTTACTATTTTCAAATTTTATTCTTTGATTAATTGTCCTTATATTTTTGTTCCTTTTTAGTTTCTTATGTTCTTTATGATAATTCACCTAAAGTACTCATTTTGAGTTCATTCATTTACATGCTTCCCTTTTATCAGTAGCAATTTCTGAAGATAATAAGTGATGTTCTGTGAAAGAAATTTATCTGGATATATGATTGTGCTTTTTCTTTTCTATCCCTTACCATTCCAATGGGCATTTTCACCCCCATTTGCCATGAAATCTCCTAACCTACTCTTTTCCATCCCTCTGGATACAAATTCCTCTGAGTAGCTTTGACTCATTTTCTCTTGAGACAGGGATTCCCTCTGAACCACTGAATCAATATTTCCTCTTTTCTTTCCCCCATTTAAACACTTTCCCATCTCATTCATTCTCCTAAAGGTGCTCTTCCTCCTAAGAAAACATGGGAGTTATTTTCCCCTCACTTTTTAGTACTTCTTTTCCTTAGAATGTTTAAAATTAATAATATTCAAAGCATGAAAAACAGAGCTGATTTCTGCTGTTTTTTGCCACAGGCAAACAGGCACAAGCTCTGCTAGCAGAGTCTGCAACCATAGCAAAGAAACTCTTGAAAGGATCCTAGACAGAGACCCTTAAATTGAGTTGTGATGACCTTTCAGAATATGAGATTTGGTGGAGAAGAGTGTGCTGAGAAGAACTAGTGGTTAGCCTTCTCTCTTGTAAATCCATCAATCAATTATTACCTTGTTAGAATTCTTTAGTGTGTTATACTGTGGATACAGTGGCAACTACTTTATTATATATTTCTTATTTGGGAGTTTTGAGTGTCTTTAAAAATGGTAGAAAATATCTTTTCTTCCATCTTGGACACATGTCTGAGAAATGTGTGGAAATGTTTACTTCTGATATCTTTATAAACTTTCTTTCAAAGAGAGCTGAGCTTTCCTCTTATATTTTAGTTTCTGTCTTCCATTCTTAAGACTTAATACTCCAGATCATTGTTGAGCTAGTCTTTTACCCTTCCCCACATTCTGCCAGTCTGTTATGTAACTAGAATTAAACATATGTGCTTCATTCAAAGGGGTCTTTCTTCGAACTTCAATACCTCTACATTTTCTTTAAATTTACACTGATAAGTTGGAAAGTTCCCAAATGAGGATGACAATGGTGAAGGACTTAAAGTTCACATTAAGAGGATTAGTTGAAGGAAATGGACATGATTTAGCCTGAAAAAGAGAAGAAAAAGGGAGGTGGATGACATATAACAGCTTTTTAAAGCATCTGAAGGATTTTTATGTCTATAAGGAAATAGACTTTTTTTGCTCAGCCCCAGTAGGCAAAACTTATAGCTCTGTGACAACTTGACAGTATGTTGAAGTGATTTTCTTTTTTGTGCAGCTATTGGTTGGGTGAGATGACCTTTCAAGTCTCTTCCAACTTTGAGACTCTTGTGACACTTGAATGTATGTTAATTGATTCACAAATATTTTGTGTCTTAAATGTTTCCTTACCTATACAGTTATATAATTTTATCTTTTCTCTCAGTTAATAGACAAATTTAGCTGTTCAAAAATGGACTGTTTGTATATTCTATATTTTTCCATATGTATTTATATTCTCAAAGAAATTTGGAGAACAGAGGCTCCTACTTTTTGCATGCTGTCTGAATACATTAACTATATTTGAATGATGCTATTTTAGAAGGTACAGAAAAGCTCAATTTACAGGACCTCAGATTTAAAGCCAGAAGGCAGGTCATCTATTCCATTCCTTTGAATTAGGACCACTTACTACAGCAGTTTGAATGAGGGCTATCTTGTGTGAGTTTTATGAGTTTTAAAATAGAAAAAGAACTCACTTAGTTTCTCCTATAGATTTCAGTTCCTACATCTGGAAATAAAAGCCTTTCCAGAGAGACAGTTATGTGGAAATTTAGCTTCTATGCTACAGAGAGGAAAAGGAGAACTCTCTGCAAATGATTTACATATTTAAATGAGATTTATTAAAGGATTTTTTTTTTTTACAGCTGACTTGAGATGACACTGATCCTGAGGTCTTCCTGGTGCTAGGTGGTAGCGAATCTGCAGTCTCAAGGCTACATGTGGCCCTCTAGGTCCTCAGACGAGGCACTTTGACTGAATCCAACCTTCACAGATTTGTTCTGTGAAGGTTGGATTCAGTCAAAGCAAATCCCCTTAATGGAAAGATTTATCCTGTGAAGTTTGGATTCAGTCAAAAGGCCACACTTGAGGGGGCAGAGCCAAGATGGCAGAGTAGAAAGATGCACATACTCAAGTTCTTCCTCCACAGCCCATAAAATACCTGTAAAGAATGACTCAACAAATTCTAGAGCAGCAGAAGCCACAGAACAACGGAGCAGAGGAGATTTCCAGCCCAGGCTGACTGGAAGGCCGACTGGACAGTTCTGTTACATTGTAGACAGAACAGAGTGCAGCCCAGCCTTGGTCTCATGGCACCAGGAGGAGCAGGACAGGAGCAGGCCTTGAAGGTGGAACCCCCAGCAGCAGCAGAGGTTCTCAGATCCCTCAGTGAAAGGACTTTTTCAGCTGGGTGAGAAGGGAGCAAGGTCCTCCCCTAGCCTGGGCCCCAGGCGGTGGTGGTGGAGGCAGCAGCAGCAGCAGAGGGTGTCAGGCAGCAGCCAGTGTCCATTATTGAAACCCTCAGCTTAAAGTCCCTGGAGGAATTGAGCAGCTGGTCTTAATCTCACACTGATTCATGGTCTGGCCCTGGGGTAATTGAGCAGCTGACCTGAGTCCTGGGGTAAAGAGAAGTGCTAGCATGGCCACCTTGGAGGAAGTGAGATCTTATATGTCCCCAGAGTATACGCTACTCTTGACAAAGGACCCCAAAGTCAAGTAACTGGTTGGGAAAATGCCCAAAATGCCATACTTGAGGAACTAGAGGGTCACATGTGACCTCAAGACCACGAGTTCCTACCCCTGTGTCTCTATCCAGATCAGGATGGTAATGTGGTAGCTCCTAAAGTGTCTTCCTAATTTTACCCTTTTGTTCCAGAAATGCCACATCACAGTAAGGTTACTCTCTCGCTTTGGGAAAATTCCAGGGTGGTAAGTGATGAAGAATACAGTGTTATCTTTTACTTTCATTTCCACAGTTCTTTGGGAATTTTGAGAATTACAGTTGCCCAAAAGCGACAAAGAAGGGAGAAAGAAATAGGCAAACTATTACTGATTCAACTTATGACTGGCTTTGAAACTGTTAAGTTCTTTATTGCCTGGGCTGGACATCAGAGAAACCCCCAGTACAAAATGGAAATGACCTCATACAAAGAATAAAAGGTTCCAAACTGATTTCATGGCCTAAATTTCTGAATTAACTCTCAACTCTCTTATAACCTCCTCATCCTACAGTATATTAGTTAAGATTTTCTCAGTGCCTTTTATACAGTATTTTATATACTAAGGAATGTTACATCTATGAAATGAACAAGGAAGAAATTTTCCTGGACTTGAAGAGATTCTAACATACTCCCTAATTTTATAAGGGGGGAACTAAAGCCAAGATTGTTCAAATGACTGGCCCAAAGTCAGTCACAGAGTTAGACATCATGCACAGATCCTCTGTTTCTCTATTGCGAAAAAAATGGGGCAATTGAAATATGTTGAAGTGTTAGTGATTAAAAACGTGAATTGCAAGTTGTTTTTGTAAGTAGTATAGATCTAGTAATATTTTAGAAAATGACTGAGAATTAAGTAAATGTGACGTCCATAGAGATAATGATAATTTTTGTCAGATAGTGATGGGCTTGTGGTGAGTCTTCAAATATTCTTTCAATGCTTTTATGCCTCTTGTTGTGCTATTGGAAGGATTTTTCCTCAGTTATCTAAAGCATTTTACTTGAAGAATTCAGGCAATTCCTGAATTCAGCACAGGCCTAAAATGATGTTCCCAAGCTTCCAGTTGGCTCTTGTTATTTTTGACTTCTAAATTGCCTTAAAACATTAGAAAATCAAAAGGGAGGCTTAATTGTGTTGTCATGAACCCCTTTTGTCTGCCCTGGGTTAAAAAGGAAAGAATATTATTGCAATCTTTTGTCTCTTAGTCACTAAGTATTTAATAAGCATCTGCTATGTACCTGGGACCAAGCTAAGTATTAGTGATATAAAGAAAAACAAAAGATAATCATTTCTCTCAAGACACAGTTTCCTGGGGGTAACAATATGCACACAACTATGTACAAAGAAGGTACATACAGGATTATTTGTATATAATCAATAGAGGGAAGGCTAAGTAGTAAATAGGGTTGGGAAAGATTTCTCTTAGAAGGTGAAATGTTTTGCTTGTACTTGAAAAGATGTAGGGGGAACCAGGAGATATGGCTGGGAGATGCAAATGATATTTATGGGAAGCCTGTGGAAGCATTATTCATGGTTATTTCAGTAAATGAGGAATATCTCACCTTCTTTGCTCCTACAGCAGAGAATTGTACCTAGGTTTTACAGAGGCAACAAAATGAATGAGAATCAGACCATTCCTGTAACGAATTTAGTATCTAGTAAGGCAGAAGCATCAAGTATGCAAATACCTCACAAAGGGTGATAAATAGTAAACAAATGTAAAACAAAGAGTTATACCAGTTCAGAGGAATGATTATTTTGAGTTGAGGGGAAGAGGAAAGATTTTATAGAAGGTGATATTTGAGTAGGACTCTGAGAAATGGGTGAGATTTCAAAAGGGAGAAGTAATTTAGCTACCTTAACCACCCAGAGTAAATCTAGAAAAAAGCAGTAAGAAAAGAAAATCCTCTGTACAACTAAAGTGAATGCCATCAAAGGCATGCACTGTGTGGGTCTTTGTGTAGGTCTCAGTGCCTTTCCTATTTTTTATACAGAGCTGGGTCTGCCGTATACCTACATTGATTATCAATAATCTCATAGTCACCAAATCTATGATTTTTTTCCTCAATCCTCATGCCTCTTGAACTCTTGCGAACTTTCACACTGTCCATCACCTTCTTTTCCTAGTTTTCTTAACACCTCTATCTACTTTCTTTCCTCCAGCTCTCCTGTTCATTCTCCGCAGTTTGGCTAACAACTTCGTCACCCAACTGAAACTGTTTTCTCAAAAGTTACCAAAGAGCCATTAATCGCCCAGAACAATAGCCTTTTCTTAATCTGCATTCATCTTAGGTGCCACAAAGCCTATGTTATTGTAAATCATCTTCTTCTCCTTGATACTCTCTTATAGGTTTTCATGACACTTACCCTGGTTTCCCTACCTGTGTGATTCTTTCTAGCTCCCCGCTATATAAATACCATGCTCGCTAACAGTCATTGTTCCCCCAGGATTCAGTCCTGGGCTCTCTTCTCTTCTCCCTCTATGCTATCTCTCAGTGACTTCACCTTCTTCTTCCAAGAGCTAAACTATCATTGCTATGCAGATGATATGCAGATCTTCTTGTTTAACTCAGTGTCTTCCCTGAGCTCCAGTTCCATGTCATTAGTTACCTATTGGATATTTAAAATGTCATAGAGACATTTGGGGCAGCGAGGTGGCACAGTGGATAGAGCACCAGACCTGAAGTCAAGAAGACTCATCTTCCTGAATTGAAATCTAACCTCAGACACTTACTAGCTCTGTGACAGGGTAAGTCACTTAACCCTGTCTGCCTCAGTTTCCTCATTTATAAAATGAGTTGGAGAAGGAAATGGTAAAAAAAAAAAAGGTAAATGGTATCTTTGCCAAAAAATGAAATAAAATAAATTAAAAGGACCCAAATGGAGTAATGAAGAGTCAGACATGACTAAAATAACTGAACAACAACAACAAAAGAAATCTAAAAATCAACATGTATAAAACTAAACTCCTCACCTTTTCCACAAAACAATGTATTCTTCCAAACTTCCCCATTACTGTTGAAAGTTCCACTATTCTTTCAGTGTCTCAGTCTCATAATCTCAACAATATATTCAACTCCTTACTTTCTCTCATTGCATAAGCCCAATCAGGAAGCAAAATCCAACATTTTTATTTCTAGTTTTACAACAACTTTAACATCTGAGCCTTTCTCTCCATTCACATAGCTACCATCTCAGTTCAGGCCTTTATCACCTTTGCTCAGATTATTACAACAGTCTCCTAATTCATCTCATTGCCTCAGATCTCTCACAACTCCAGTATATTCCACAAAGTAATTTCTTCAAATTCAGATCACAAACTTATGTGACTCCCTTATTAAATCACATTCATTGGCAGCCTATTGCCTCTATTTAGCTTTTGATGTCTTAGCAAAGTGAATCCCAAAATACCCTTCTAGCTTCTTTGAAAATTACCCAAATTCCTGAACTCTAAGATTTACCCCAAAATTTCTCTGTTCCTCAGACCACATTCTACTTCCCCCTCTAGTTCTTTACTCTAGCTACATCCCATTCCTGAAATGCACTACTTCCTTAGCTCTGCTCTCATAGAGTCCTTTCCCTTTAAGCTGCAACTCAGATGCCATCTTCTACACAAATTCTTTCCTTGTCTCCTTACCTGCTTATACCCTCTCTCTGATAGCACTTGGTATTTGTGTGTATCTATGGTTTTTTTTATTAACTTTATATTCATTCTGTATGTTTTAATATACAATTGTCTCTCTCATTTGAATATAAGAGCACTACAAATTGATCTTGTTTGATTCTTTGTACTTATATACCCAGCACCAAGCACAGTATCTGGAACTTAGCAGGCACTTAATAAATACTTATTAATTGAGTGATGATCTACTTTATCACTCTGCCCTCCCATGATCCTCCAGATCAAAGGTGAGATATATCATTATGAAACAAAGTTTACTTTGTACTACATAGAACTTACCAGACAATATAAAGACATGTAAACATCATAAGTTATTCATAAAGTGAAAATATGAATTGAGAAAAGGAAAATCTGTATCATATTGAGAGTACATCATTTTGCCAGAAGCTACTCTGACAAAAGATTATGGTAACTGAATTGGACTTAGAATATTTTTCTTCAGCTAACGAAAAAATTCTCTAAGACCCAGGTGTGGGGGGAGAATTATTCTAATCTTCAACCAATACAGTCAGAAAACTTGAGTTCAAATGTGACCTCATATAATTATTATAATTGCTATTACCCTGACAAATTACTTAACCTCTGTCTCATGTGCTTGTCTGCAAAATGAGGGAATTGTAGTACCTACTTCCCAGGGTTGTTCTGAGAATCTTACAAGTTAATAATTCTCAATGGCTTAATATAGGGACTGACCCATAGAAAGGATGATATAAATGTTATTTATCATCATGATCATCATCATCGTAATTGTCATCATCATTGTTCAACTAGGAAAATTTTGCACATGTTAAAGTAAAGGTGAAGAATGACAGCAGTCTCTGATAGTGAAGGCAAAACCATATATGTGTGTGTGTATATATATATATATATATATATATATATATATATATATATATATAATATATGTGTATGTATACATATATATATATATATAGAGAGAGAGAGAGAGAGAGAGAGTAATTTAAGCAAAACTAAGTGCCTTTAGCTAGCTAAGCTAGCACTCATATAGCACTTTAAGGTTTGCAAAACATTCTGCAAATATTACATTATCTTACCTTCATAACAAGCCTGACAGGTAGGTGTCATTATTATTTCCTTTTTAAAGGTGTGGAAATGGTAGTTGAGAAAAAGTTAAATGATTTGCCAAGGTTAGCAAGTTCATAAGTGTCTGTAACTGGATTGGAACTCAATTCTTCAAGATGTGAGCTCTATACACTGTACTCTATTTATGTCATTACCTAACAGAATAATTTGTTAATGTGATCCAAACAATGAATTAATATGTCATAATCGTAAACTGTGGTTATAGGAACTAAATTTTGCTAGATGTTGAAGTGGCATTTAAATTGGTAGGACAACTTAGAACATAATATTTTTTTTCTATCTTCCTCTGAAACTAACTAAATAAATGAATAAAATTTCAAAAAATTAAAAAATAAATTTCTACTATGTAAGAAATATTTCTGGTAGAAGGCTTTATACAATCATTCCTTTACATTAGCATAAGAAAGTACAAATATTAACTGTATTAAGTTCATATTCTCCCTACTCTCTTTATCTACCTCATTGGGGCTCCTTTTTCCCACTATACTGTTAAATACTGAGGCATATCTAAATCACTTTTGATTAGAAAGATGCAAATCAAAGCAACTCTGAGGTACCACTTCACACCTGTCAGATTGGCAGAACAATGACAGAACAGGCAAATGATAAATGTTGGAGAGGATGTGGGAGAGTTGGAACACTAAATCACTGTTGGTGGAGATGTGAGCACATCCAACCATTCTGGAGAGCAATTTGGAATTATGCCCAAGGGATACAAAAATGTGCATACCCTTTGATCCAGCAATATCGCTTCTAGGACTGTATCCCCAAGAGATCATAAAAATGGGAAAAAGTCTCACATGTACAAAAATATTTATAGCAGCACTCTTTGTAGTGGGCAAGAACTGGAAATCAAGGGGAAGCCCATCAACTGGGGAATAGCTGAATAAATTATGGTATATGAATGTAATGAAATACTATTGCTCTATAAGAAATGATGAACAAGAAGACTTCAGAGAGGCCTGGAAGAACTTATGTGATCTGATGCTGAGTGAAAGGAGCAGAAGCAGGAGAACTTTGTGCACAGTTATGACCACAGTGTGCGCGAGTTTTTTTCTGGTAGACTTGGATCTTCATAGCAATGCAAGAACTTAAAAAAAAATTCCCAATAATCTTCTAAGGCAAAATGCCTTCCACATCCAGAGAAAGAACTATGGAATTCAATTGCAGAATGTAGCAGATCATTTTTTGTGTGTGTTTAATGTTTTAGTTTGTCAGATGATTTCTCCCATTTATTTTAGTTATTCTACACAGCATGACTATAGTGAAAATGTATTCAATAGGAATGTATGTGTAGATCCTATATAGAATTATATGCCATTTTGGGGAGGGAGGGGTGTGGTGGGGGGTTGTTAGTGGGCAAAAAAACCTAAGTTTTATGGTAGTGATTGTAGAACACTAAAAATAGATGAAATTAATAAAAAAGAGTTATGACGGAACGTGAGGAACGAAGAAGTATATGAGTTCAGTGAATAAAGAGATGATGAGTTTTTTTGCTAAAAAAATAAAATACTGAAGCATAAAAGGTGGAAACAAATGAGATGAGCACATACTCAGAATAAGAGGTAGAGAATAAAGAGAGCATGAAAAATCAGAAATATAATCTGAGACATCACTTCAAGGAATAGCATTACCATCCCATATCCTTTTATTATATTATGGTACAAACGATTAACAAAGTAATTACATCTTACTGTTTAGAATGACATAATTTTCTAATTGCAAAGGACATTGTAAATTTTCTAATTCAAACTGCTTGTTTTAGAGAGGTTAAAAAAAGATCCAGGAAAGCTGTGTCTTAGTCAAGAGTACATATTATATCTTTCTACCTGAGACAAGTCACAGTCAGTAATTGAACCATGGGCTGAGGGAAATGCCCTAGGAGATATGATATGTTGATGTCATTCATGCTCCATGAGGACCAACATTACATCACTATTTTGAATTCAAGACTCAGTGTTTGTGGATCAGGCCAGTGTGAGCTCAAAAATAACCTGTAGTTCCACACGTGGATGATGTGGTTCTGGCTGATATGTAATCTCTGTTTCTTTAGTATTAATCATTAGGCCAAAATTAGCATGAGCAACAAAGAATAGATTCTACCAAATTTAAGACAGAACTAATCCATATAAACATTTGGAGTAAAGATATCTAAATTAGTGCGACTCATGGCCCTTTTGAGCTATTGCAATTTCACTTTGTTCAGAGATAATAGCACCTTCTTTAGTGCTGGAACACTGTCATCTTCCATGTCCCATTTGACTTTTGTACTGGTCAGACAGGACTACTCCATCAAGTGGTTGTAGGGACTAACACTCCTGCCTTAACATATTCCTTTATAGTATTAATAATTTCATCTTGCCCACCTGGCACATGACCTTGCTTTAAAGTAATTACTTCAGAAGGTTCAGGTAAAGTGACTGGGTCCATTTTTACTTTTCCCACTAAAATGTATTAATTCCTCTCTTTCACAGTACAAATTCATGTCCCCTTTCAGATAAATTTAGAGTCATACCTCTCAAAATATTAAATTCAATGATGTATTCAGGAATGGGTACAATTAAGACAGCATATTCTTCCTTAGGCAAATGTCCAGTTTTCATCATTAGTCTGACTTTTCTTGCTGATATTTCAGCCCCTCCAAGTCCTGTGATAGTGATAGAAGTTTCATGTTTTAACTTATCAGGGTTTCCATATATAAGAGAGGCCTTTGCCCCAGTATCTAATAATGCCCTAGTTCCATTATTTGATCTGTTTTTCCAATATATGGTCAAATTGATATGGGGTCTGTAATCCCATTTGTATATTTCTTTAATCTAACCTGGGGCTCCACCTATTTCCCATCCTCCCTGAATATGTGACAAACTTGAATACAAGGATTCAAAAAGATCTGTAGGGGCAGTTCTTTATTCCATCTAGTATCAAGTGCCTTTTATCGGTACATTTTGTATAGTTCATTAGTTGAAAGAGTATCTATTCTTCCAAAATCTCCCCCGTTCTCAATAAAACAGCAAACAATTCTTTTCTTGTCAATCTATTCTGACTTTGACTCTGTTGAGTATTTGATCTTCTCTCTCAGGGAAATTTATCTTTCCCCCTGTCTCCTGTCAGTTAACTATGAAATTTTGTTCAGCACCTCCAAAAGAGGCTGCTCTCTCTCCCCAATTAGTAGAGTGAGAATCACATACTTATAAGCAGGAGGAGCCATATGTGTCTGCATTTCTGATCATCACAGCAGTCTTCATTGACTCCTCCTTTAACTTTCTCATACAGTCCCTAAGTGAATACCAGTATCTATCTCCACTAGGACACATAGAGTCGGGAGCATATTGCCTACTGCATTCCATCTGCTGCTAAAGGTAACAGATTGGGTGTGTTGTTAATTCCTTGCATATGGTAATCTCTACAAGATTGCTGTACAAAAAGAGTCAGCCTTACCCATGAATTTCAAGCAATCTATGCTGTCTATTGATACTTCTCCAGCTCTTTCATCCTTTATCCATCTAAGATATTAACAATTCTCCCATCCTTTGGGTGAACCAGTTCAAAATATCTGTGACTTCCTACTGAGTAAAATCCTCAATCAGATTCATAAACACTGTGTTTCCCCCTTGGTTCTCCTGCTTTCATCTTAGTATTAGGCATGCTTCTGCCTGAGAATCCTACTCCTCTTACATTGTTTCATTTTCTCCTCTAATTTTATTACATTTTCCTCACATACACTCTACTGGCAGTCATGTGGCAACTAGACTCAGTCTGTACAAAGAATACATGCATAGTTTTTTGCTGGTTTTTCCCCTTCCTTTTCTGAGCTAAATGAACAGCTTTTTCTTCTATCACCTGAGACAATCCAGCTTAACAAATAGCTAACTCTTTTTCCATCTGAATTTTTCTTTTCAGTCATTCCTCTCTGCTTTTACCTAATACAATAGCCTGTTAATAAAATCTAGACTCCCCTACGTACTCCTGCCAATTCATCCCCTGGTTTTATTGGTATTCCTTCAAAACATCTTTCCAAATCTCTAGGTTCTCCCTTTTGTAACCTCAGTTCCCAATTTTCACATGGCCTGGTGCTTTTACCCATTCCCTTGCTTCTTCCATAGCAAGGAACAATAAGATAAATTCTCCCATCCTGGGATATCCATTTCTTCCTCTAAAGCCCTTTTGCCTCCAAATAGGGATTTTATACCCTGTGATTCTGTTCATAATGCCACATGTATTGCCAAGACAATATTCACAACACTGACAGTGACTATGCTGGTGTAGTTCTGAATTGCAAAATATAACAAACTCTCCATATAGAAACCTGAAGAAAAACAGTTATTCAGATGCCAGAATGCTGAACCCAAACACCAGAAAACCAAATCCATCATAACAACAAAGAAGTTAATAAACATTATCACCACAGGGAACACCTCTATTCTCAAGCCTTATTGCCTTGCTGGGGTCTCCCACAAACAAATACTCACAACCCTAACTTTCTGCTTGCCTGCATCCTCTCTCTCCCTCCATTCTAATTGCTCTCACTCATTTCCTTCCTGTTCTGCTCCACTCTTCCTGTTCCACCTATTTAGCAAACTCTTCCCACTACATGTCACTTTGGATTCCATGTGATTTAAGCAGGTCACATGGGTCCATTAATGAATGAGAAAGATCTTCAAACTAACCAAAAATAAACTAACAGTACAGGCAGTTCTGTGCCAGTGCATCCAATGTTTCATAATAGATTCTAAAAAGTTCTTCAGAGAGATCTGAAAGGTGTCCTTGTATCACTTTTTCCAACCTCTGTGTGAGTCCAGCTCTCTTTCAGGTGAAGGATCAGTCTATTAAAAACTCTGGCAAGAATTTTGCTGTTAATGCCTAAGAGAGAAACCCCGCCCTCCTGATTGTCATAAGAAAACCTATTCCTTTTCCTTTGTAGGTTTGGACAATGGAGACATCCTTAGACTCTTGAGGGATAACATCTTTTTATATAACTTGGAATATTTCAGTCAGTTTTGTATGAACAGTGGAACCCCTACCTGTTAAATCTCAGCTGAAATAGCTATTAACTGAGCCAATAAATGGTTGGCAAAGGTAGAGAGAAAAGGAATGGGCACCTTTCAGCGATTTTAGTGCACACCACTTCATTTGCTCATCTGAGCCAGAACACTTGCAAACATCATGATTGGTTTGACAAAAATGATAAAGAAATTCAGAAGCTGATAAGTAAAAACTGAGAACTCCGTGGGATTTACCAGCAGGATAGTTTGTCCATCTCTAAGAAGGCAGCATTTAACTCTATCAAAAGTGCAAGTGGAGTTTAGAGAGATACAGGACTCTTGGCTCAGTACAAAGGCAAATGAAATTCAGTTTTACTCTAATAGTAATAAATCAAAGTGCTTTTATGATGATCTGAAGTCTATTTATAGATGTTGAATCTCAACTATGTGGCATTGATAGAACCACACTGATAAGTGATAAGAACATGATCCTATAGAGATGGGCTGAATATTTCCATAGCATTCTCATGAGATCATCATAAACCAAGAGTGAAGCCACTGACCATTTACCTCAGGTTGAGGTCACTCCTTCTCTAATCAAACTTCCAACTGAAGAAGAGGTTTTGAATGCCATTATGCAGCTCTTAGGAAGAAGTACATATCACCATCTCCAAAATTATTAACAAAATTTGTAATTTTAAAAATTGAATACCTCTTCCCAAGTGCAGAAAATTATTTTATTCTACTAGTATAAAATATAAAAATCTTATTAAAGCATCATTTGTATAAGTATGAGACATGGCATGAAACAAAGGAGAGACCAGTACCTTTATAGTCAAGAAGACCTGTGAGTAAGCCTGATCTATGACCCATACTGCAACATACAGTTGGCAAGTTGCTTAACTGTTCAGTGACTACAGGCTACTCTATAAGATTATAAGTTTTATAGTAAGTGTTAAACTGAAATGATGCCTTCCTGATCTGAAGTTCTTTGTATTGGTAAAGACATATCTTATTTTTAAAAATAAACAAAGCACTAGGAATGCAAAAAAAAAGCAGAGCCAAGATGGTTGCATTTAGACCAAGACGCAACTGAACTCTCTCCATGTTCCCCCCCAAACAACTTTAAATAATGCCTCATAACAAATTTTGGATCAGCAAGGCCAAAAAATGAGGGAAGGGAGCTCAGAGGGAAAGGCTTTTCTAGACTAAACCAACTTAAGAGGTCCTCAATAGATATCTGTAATACCAAGGTGGTTGTGGGTTGAGAATACAGCAGTATCAGCTTCTGGAACTCTCACCTCAGAGATGATAAGGGGGTCAGGCAACTAGTCAGAACAAGATTTCATGAGACCCTTTACTGGCACTGGTTTAAGTTGAACTGATTGGCAACTCTATTGCCCATAAGTGATTCTGGATATCAGTTCCAGGACATAGAGGAACACTTGTTTTAGGTACAAAGGAGCCAGGGTCCTGGTCACTGTTTCAGAGCTAAGAGGAGCACTAGTATTTTTGGTTGTCATGAGTAAAGACCAGAGTACAAGCTGGAAAAGCACTAATCACATCTGTCTCAGGATAAAAGCACCTTAGAAGCATGGAAAATTTGTATAACTAACTCTGCAAACAGCTGCTCAAAAAATCTTGAGGCTTGGCACAGTGACTCTCAACCTTCAGGTAAGCAGACCATAAAGTTCAAAGTCAAGAAATAGCCTGGGGAAATGAGCAAACAACAACAACAATAAAAGGAATTTGAAGATAAAAATCTACTATGGTTGCAGGGAACACTAACACATAAAATTAAAAGAAGACAAAAATGTGAAAACAGCTGCAACAAAGCCTCAAGGGAAAAAAATGCTAATTGGATGCAAGCCCAATAGGAATTCCTGGAAGTGTTAAAGAAAGAGATTAGTGGTAGAGGAAAAATGGGAAAAGAAATGATGATGATGCAAGAAAATTATTTTTTAAAAAATAGCTGTTTACCAAAAGAGAACACAAAAACACTGAATAAAATCTTTAAAAGCAGAATTGGCCTAATGGTAAAAAAGACACAACAATTAATGAAAGAAAAGATCTTTGAGAAGCAGAATTCATCAAATAGAAAAGGAAGTACAAAAACTTGCTGAAGGAAATAATTCCTTAAAAGTTAGAATTGGGCAAGTAAAAATTAATGGTTTCATGAGAATTCAGGAAGCAATAAAACAAAATCAGAAAAGTGAAAAACAATGGGAAACAATAAACAAAAATCAAAAACTGAAAAATAAAATATGAAATACCTCTTTGGAAAAGCAATTGACCTGAGAAGTAGATCAAAGATGAATAATTTAGAAATTTTGGACTACCTGAAAGATGTGATCAAAAAGAAGAGCCTAGATATCATATTTCAAGAATTTATCAAAGAAAACTACCCCAATATATCAGATTCAGGGGATAAAAAACATTAAAATAAACCACTAATTACTTCCTCAAAGATATCTCAAAATGAAAACTCCCAGGAATATTACAGGCCAAATCCAGAGTTCCAGGTCAAAGATAAAATATTGAAAGCAACCAAAAAGAAACAATTCAAATATTATGAAATCAAAGTCAGAATCACACAATATTTATCAGTTTCCCTGTTAAAGGAGCAGAGGATATAGAATATGATATTCTAGAAGGAAGAAGAGGTAGGATTACAACCAAGAGTCACCTTCCCAGAAAAACTGAGCATAATCCCTCGGGAGGGAATAGATAATTAAATAGAGGACTTCCAAGCAATAGCTGAATCAAAAATCTGACATTTAAACAGAAGACTCAAGAGAATCATAGAAAGGTAAACTTGAAAGAGTGATCTCAATAAAGTTAAACTGCTTATATTTCCATATGGGAAGATGGCACATGTAATTCATAACAACTTTTGACTATTAGTTCAGTTAGAAGGAATCTTCTAACATAAAAAGAGTACATGGCTATAATTTGATTATATTGGGATAGTCTCTAAAAATAATGCGGGGTGAGAAAGGTGGATACACTGGGAAAAGTGGAAAGGGAAAGTTAGAATGGGGAAAACTTTCTCTCATAAAAATGCATGCAAAGGAGAGCTTTTACACAAGGAGAAAATGTGGCAGGAGGTGGTGAGCAATCCTTGAACCTCAACTTCAATAGAATTGGTTCAAAGAGGGACAGATGTGTTTGTGTGTGTGTTTGTGTGTGTGTGTGTGCTCACTCATGCACAATCAGTGTGGTATAGAAATCACACCTATCAGCTAGGATAACACCATTCATATGTGAAATCATAGGCTATAGAAAATGGAAAAATTTTGAATGTTCTGTATATATTCACTTACCTTGACAGTATACTTGCCAGGGATGCACACATTGATTATGAGATTGACCCATGCATTCCCAGAACTAGCTCATTATCTGTGATACTCCAAAGGAAAGTGTGAGAGAGAAGAATCATTAGACTGCCTACCAAACTGAAGTTCCATGGAGCAGGGGTGCTAAACTTATTGTTATATACCTGTGAAACCTGCACCATACCAAGAAACTGAATCCCTTCCATTTGCATTGTTTTAGGAAGCTTCTTAAGATTATTTGACAAGATAGAATGTCAGACACTGAGGTAGTTTCTCAAGATGAACTACCATGCATTCAAACTCTAATGCTCAGAGTGCAACTCTGATGGGCTGGCCTCATTGTTCAAATGTCAAACATACTTTTGCCTAAAAGATTATTTTATGGAGCATTCACAGAAGGCAAAAATTCACACAGAGGTCAGAATAAGTGATACAAGGACATCTTCAAGGTCTCTCTGAAGAACTTTGGAATTAATTAAGAGACATGAGAGACACCGGCACAAGACTGTGCAGAATACTATGCCTGCATCAAAGAAGGTGTTGTGCTCTCTGAGTAAAGCAGAATTCTAGTAATTCCAAAAGGGAAAAAAAAGTGAGATGTGCAAATTTAGAGACCTCTCTATTCCAAATGTTCACATGTATTATTTGTGCCTGACCTATGATAGAGCCTTCTCAAGTTCATGGTTGGACACTCTGTACCTCGACCCCAACATAGTAATGTCATTTTGATTCTTTGAGAACTAAGGACCATAGTCAACCCAACAGGGAAGTGGGATAAAAATATAAGGAAGGGTTTAAAAAAGAGAGGGCAAATAAAAGGAAATAGTGGTCAGAAGCAAGAATGACTTTTTCAGAGAAATGGGATAAAGAGAAAGGATAAAAAGAAGAAAATCAGATGAAGGGAAATATACAGTAATCATAGCTGTGAATGTGAATGAGATGAGCTAACCCATAAAATAGAAGACAACAGAATAGATTAGAAGCCAGAATCCAATAAGGCTGTTAGCAAGTGAAGCACTTAAAACAGAAAGACAAAGTAAAAATAAAGAATTGAAAAAGAATCTATTATGCTTCAGCTAAAATGAAAAAGGCAAGGGTAGCAATTGTGATCTTAAACAAAGTGAAACAAAGATCTAATTAAAAGAAAATGCGAACATTACATTTTGCTAAAACCTACCATAGACAATCAAGTAACATCAAAAAAAATTACATTAACTTTCTCTGATAAAGGCCTATTTTTTAAATACATGGGGAACTGAGACAAATTTATAAAAATAAGAATATTTCCCAATTGATAACTGATCAAAGGATATGATACATCAACTTCAGAAGAAGAAATCAAAGCTATTTACAGTCATATTAAAAAAAAATGTTCTTAATCACTTGTTGTGTTTCTCTTTTGTTGCCAAAGAAGACCATGCCATCAGAGAAATGAAACGACTTGCACTTGACTTGTTTTGAGTGAGGGAGGGTTGCACGAGGTCACCAGCTTCATTTCTCCTCCAGAGCCATCTGAATCCAATGACCAGATATTCATCAGGACAATTGGAGATCCCTATTCATTCGAGAAATTCAAATTAAAACAACTCTGAGGTACCACCTCACACCTATGAGAGAGGACAAATGCTGGGGGGGATTAGGGAAAATAGTTGCATCAATGAACTATTGGAGTAGTGAACTGGTCCAACTATTCTGGAGAGCAATTTGGAATTATATACAAAGGGATGTAAAACTGTGTATATCCTTTGATCAGCAAAACCACTGTTACTTCTGTACCCCGAAGAACTGATGTAATGTGAAGTGAAAAAAAAAAGAGACTGCCATGTACACAAAACAATGTTGTAATGATGATCGACTTTGAATGAATTGACTACTCTGATTTATACAGTGTTCTAAAATAATTACAAGGGACTCATGATTTTTAAAAAATTGCTATTCACCTCCAGAGAGAGAACTGATGAAATCTGAGTACAGATTGATGTATAATTTTCTCACTTTATGTCTTCCTTTTTTTGCAATATGGCTAATATGATTTCACATTTATAATATTATTTACCTTCTCAGTGGGTGAGTCAGGGTTGGGAGAAAGGAAGAGAACATGAATCTCAAAAATTTAAAAGAAAAGCAGGTTAAGAATAAATATTTTTTTAAGAAAAGGGAATATAAAGAAAAAACAATTTTTACTCTAAAACAAGTTTAATAATAATATTCATGGCATAATAATATGTGATGGGACATAAATTCTAGATACAAATAACAATAATGTGCTAGACTATGGTTGACAGAAAGATTTGAACGTAATGACATGAGTAATCAACAGAACATTACTACTGATTTATGGAAGTCAGAGAAGGCTTTGGGCATCTAGTTGGCATAATGGGTGGAGTGCCAGGCCTAGAGTCATGAAGACCAGTCCAAGTCTGGCCTCTGACACTTTCTAACTGTGTGACCCTTGGCGAGACCCTTCACCCTGTTTGCCTCAGTTTCCTCATCTGTAAAATGAGCTGGAGAAGATAATGGCAAACCACTACTGTATATTTGCCAAGAAAACCCCCAAAACATGACTGAAACAACTGAACAGTCATGAAGAGAGAAATCTTCAGGGAGAAAGTAGTTTCTGATCTGGGCCTTAGAGAAAGATAATTAATTCGAAAGGTGGAATTCTTGGAAGACTTAATGTCTAGGCTGAGGGATATCTTGTTCAAAAGCATTGAAGTCACCCTCCAATTTGGTACCTGATTGAAGTTTGAAGAACATTTGCATGGCAGAGTAACTAGGGAATTTTAAAAATCAACAACATAAAAGGAAAAGAAAATGCTCTTCTCTAACCTCAGGGGAAAAGTTGTAGCAGAAAGATCTGAATAGTATTGGAGATGGCCATGGGGAAGAATGTTGACTATTTTTCAGTGTAAAGAAGAGGTAAAAGAAGTCATCTACTCCAAAGAAAGTAAAAATTAGGACCGATGACCTCTGAAGATGAGGAAGGACATGTTTAACAGCAGCTGCTATTTTCGGTGACTCCTAGGTGAAGTCTTAAGGCTAGTGAAGACAAAGTAAGGAATAGTTCCCAGGCAGGTGGTTCGGTGTCTATGAAGGAGTTAATTCTAAAAGATAGTGTAGTTTAGGAAATCTGAAGCTAAAGGAGCATTTGTCTAGAGTAACAGAAAGAAGAAACATAAGGAAACTTCACTGGAAACTACAAAGATGCTGGAGTTGAGCAGTAGCACCAGTATAAGGTAACAGTACCACTGAGACAGAATGAATGCTGTGGCAGTGAAATCGAAGCACTAACAGAGAGGAGGCAAAGCAATCTGTAACTGACAGTGACAGAAGCTGATTCTCACTAAATCACAGCTGAGGAGGCGACATGCTCTTGGAGAATTGTCTCAGCACCAACTGAAGGCAGCCCTCCCTCCCAGAGAATTTGTTTCTTTTTCCCCACTAACAAAAGAAATTACTCCATGATTCCCTTCTCCCACCCACCCCCACTGATTCATGAGAAATTATGAATTTTATTCTATGGGTTTTCCTTTAAGTATGGTCCACTTAGATGGTTTATGATTTTTATTTCAGGTGACCTGCCTGCCCTATGAGTAGTTTGGACTGGAGGGGAAAATTAGGTTAATGCATATTTCCCTTCCCTTCTATTAAACCTGAATATAGCATAAGAATAGTTAAACTGGGAGATCAATGTATATATGTGAGAATGTGCAGAAAGAGAGAGAGAGAGAGAGAGAGAGAGAGAGAGAGAGAGGTCATTTACATATGAAATAAATGCGTGTATATGTTAAATATGCATATATATATACATATATAATATATGCATATAAGTATGTGTATATAGGTCAGGAAGATCTCTGTTCAAATACACCCTCACACATTTACTAACTATATGACGCTGGGCCAGACACAGCTTCTGACTGCCTCAGTTTCATCATCTATTAAATGGGGATAATAATATTATTTGTTTTGCAGGGTTGTTGTCAGGATCAAATGACACAATAATTTTAAAGTGCTTAGCACGTAGTAAGCACTATGTTAATGCTAACTATTAGTATATATATTATATATATATATATATATACACAATATATTTCACATGTAAATTATTTCCTAATTTATTCAAGCAATGATCCTTAATATTAGATTGCAGAATGTAAATCAGTAAACAAAAAATGATATTACTATTTTCATTATTCTTTGCTCATTTTCTCCCAAGCTTCATGACTGATTTCTTACTAATAAAATGTCCCCATTTTTTCTAAGATGTTCCTTTGGACAAAAATATGGTACTGAGATTTTCTTTGAAGGTACTAGTTGTGCCCATGTACTGTAATGCTTTGGTTGAATACACTTACTCTAAAATAACATTATTTTATTTTTATTTCTTTAAGCCTTTTTGCAATATTCAAATCAGCATTTACTCAAATATCTGATTTACTGACTACCAAACTTGCATAATAAGGTGGATAAATGTTGATAAAGAGTCTCAGATCCCTAAATTGTATCTACTAATTGAATTGTAAGAGAATTTTCAGGAATTTACTTTTGTTAGCTACCATATTTATGTTAATTGGTGTGAAATATATTTGACCATAGTTTTATAATGCTAAAAATAAAGTTAAATATTACTGTTCCAAATTGCCTATCCTTAAACTTTGGCAGGGAAAAATTAAAATAACCTTAACTTTTTCATAATTGAAGTGGATGGTACACTTCTATCATTTTCCTTACATCATAAACCCAATTTTATCCTGAAGTACTGTTAAATTGCAAATTTATATGTGCTTACTACTAGAAGATGGGAACAAGAGTAGATGAAAGTCTATTTCTTTCAGCATTAAGCATTATTTATATGCAGATAGCACCATAATACATTAATAAAATGAAGGTGTGGTTTGGGTCAGTTCATTAGGAAAAGGAGGTTAGAGACAAATTATAGAAAAGTAACGTTAGAAGGAAGAAACTTTTTTTTTTTTTTTTTATGGGAGTAAGGGGGAAGACTCATGTTTCTGTCTATGAAAATAACTCCTGGTGAGGAAACTTCTTTTATCAAGGATTTAACTGACAACTGTTCTTCAATTTATGGCCTTTGAGAGTTGAATGGGATGTTGCGAAATTAAGTGACTCCTTCAGCGTCACCCAACCAGTATGTGTCAGAGACGGAATGTTAAAAATTCTCTAATCCAAACCATTCTTGAAACATGTATTTCTTCTGGAAGCCTTACAAAGAATTATCTCTCAGGTCTCTGCTCTCATATCTCCATTAACACGTAATTCACTCTTCCCAGATATTCAGACTATTGTTGAACAGTTCTAATTGCTAGAATATTTTTTTTTCTGGAGCCAAGGTCTGTTTCCCTTTGACTTTTTGCCCATTTGATTTAGTTCTGCTGTTTGAAGCTAAATAAAATTAGTATATGCTTATTCTATATGAGGCGAAATATCCCCAGTTCCCTGAATGAATTATTATTTGATGTGGTTTGGTACCTCCTGATCATTCTGGTCACCCTGCACTGAACACACTCCCATTTTTCAGAGGTTCTCTAAACTAGTAAACATGGGAATTCTAATAATCACATTCTCACATAAAGCCTTTAGTTAAGCTCACTTAGCACATCTAAATAATCTATTGCTTTCATAACCATTTAAATAGGAACAATTAAAAAGACTGCTGGATCTATGAATTGGCAAATTGAACCAGCCATTCTGAAAAGCAATTTAGATCTATGCTCCCAAATTCTAAAAACTGTGCATATTCTTTGACCCAAAGATGCCCCTTCTAGGACTCAACCTCAGAGAGATCAAATTAAGAGGAAAATGATTTAATTGGACAAAAATATTTGGAGCCTCCAGAGATAGTGAGAGAAATAGAGATACGCAGAGAGACCTACATGTTGTGAGGAGCACACCAATGGCATCAAGAAGGTTGTTGTATGGCTTCACTGTAGTCAGAGTAGACATCTCTAGCTAATGGAATCCAGACCTAAGTCAGGACCTTTGCCCTTAACACCAATAGAATTCGGGCCCCATTTATATACAGCCCTGGAAACCCCACCTTGAACACTCAAATTTTTTCATTTGATCAAGTCTCTGGCATTCACGTGAGGCATCAACCCACTGCAGTCAACTGCCTTTTTATTGTAGCCTGTGCCCAATCTCTCAATTCTCTATTGCCCAGCCCTCCATTGTCTGTTACTTGTGGATCATCCCTGGCTACTTCTCACCTTTGATTCTATCTAAACCCCATTTTACCTTGGCCATATGGTCCAGGTCCCTGGCATTCTCAGACCTTTTCTCTGACCTCTCAGTCACCCCAGGCTACTGGTCATCCCCTCCAGATATTCTCTAGATACCTTTTCCCAGTCACCCCTGACTAGTTGACCACTCCTACATCCCCCGACAGTCTTTCCGTATATAAGACACAACTTGTCCCATTAAAGTGATCAGATTCTTTAATAGTCTAGTCAATGCTCAGATTTCTTAAGAGTCTGGTCAATGTGGTGAAATTTTTTGAATCATGCCTAGCCTCTATAGATATTCTAATAAACCTTCACTTTAACTGGAAGAAGGTTTGGGTTGAATTCATTTGGGCAGCACCCACATGTCGCTATTTCAGGGTCCCAACATCACTAAACCTCAAGATAGCTATTTCTCCCACCAAAATTTTTCCATGGGAGACATTTATCCCTTCCAAAAAAAAAGCAGAAAGTTGAGACTGGATGTCACTATTCCTTTCAGAGAGAGTTGGTACCAGGCTAAAATGCACATATCTGTTCCCTTAAAAATTATTAGTTCAGGAGATGATTAGGTTTCATCTAAAGACTGATCATTTTGTCATTTTGGGGAGGAGAAGGAGGACCCTTGGCTCTCTGTCTAAACTTTACCCCTTTCCCAATAAATACCCCTTTCACAATGAAAACATATGGAGAATCGCAAAGAAACCCATTTGTCCAAATCATAGCAAAATGGAAATCAGAGAAGGCATTCATAGAATATATACTAGATAGTACACAATAAAGGATCTCTCATACTGAGAGCTAGATAACACAGCCCCACCGAGAAATATTGTTCTAGATCTCACCCAAGGGGAAAAACCCTGAAGTCTCTAGAATAACAAGTTGGAGATTGGGTCGTATTGGAGTTGGTCTGTTCCACTTTCCCTCTGGCAGATGGAAGCCAGAAGTTGAAAGTCAGAAGATCTAAAAGTGACTCAACTTTTGAAGAGTCCAAAAAAATAAAAAGACTCAAAGCTTGATAAATCTGGAAGGGATAACTTGAAGGGAACTGACCTTGAAGAGTTCCAAAGAGGAATGGCAAAGTTTGGAGCTTTCTCGTCTCTCATCAACTCCATCCTGCCCTTCACACAGAGCAAAGCATTTATCTCCACCAATAAAGAGACCATCCCATATTAATGGGAGTTGGGACAAGAGTTATACTCATCTAATTATAGCAAAGAACTGGAAAGTAAGGGAGTGTCATTAAATTGGAGAATGAGAAAAATTATGATATAATATTGCATCATAAGAAATGATGAAGCAGAACATTACAAATTAAAGCAAAGTGAAGAAAATAGAACCAAGAAAAAAATGATAAAGATAATCAACTTTAAAAGTCTAGAATCCTTATCCATGAGATCCAACCATATTTACAAAGGAATGATGATGATACATGTTACCACCTCCTGAAAGAGAAGCACTGAATGGAAGATGAAGAAAGATAAATACATTTTCAGACTTGACCAGTGTGGAAATTTGCTTTGTTTGACTATGCATACTTAATGTGAGTTTTGTAAGAGAGGTACAGATGCAAACACCGACAAAGAAACAGAAACCCCAAAGCATAGATGTAATTACAGACACAGAGATACAAACAGATGCAGAAACATGTAAAGATACAGAAACAGAAAGAAATAAAAATTGGTCTTTGAAGTATTTGTTAAAGTACACTGAAGAGAATAGAAGGAAGGCCAAAAAGAAACATCAACAAACAAGCAAGTTTTGAAAGTTAAATGTTAAATTTATTATATGAATAAAATAAAAAATAAATTATATCAGGACTATAGCTTTGTGATAAATTCTCTGTTTATTCTACTTCCTATATAGCGAAAAAAACTTTTTGTTTGGCAGTTAAGTTTATCATTGAAAAGCAAAACAAACAAAACATTAAGTGATTGGAGATGCATTTACCCAGAATCATACAGAACTATGAAATCTCAAAGTCAGAAAGAACTTCAGAAATCCCCTAGCTCAATTCATACATACCTGAACACAAATGTACCAGTCTGAGTAGAGATTCTCCAGTCACCTCTTTAAAACCTCTAGGATGAACTCACTACTTCCCAAGACTGCTTATTCCCATTTTGGAAATTACTAATTGTTAAAGCAATTGTATTAGTTTACTTGTAGCTCAAATTTGCCTCTGTTACTTCCAGCCATTACTCCTAATTCTGCCCTTTGATTGGAGGCCATCTCCAGTCATCCTGATCTATATGTATCCACTGTATATCTAGATGACTCTGGTGGAGAAAGTGAGGCTGATGACTTTGCACAGCCCTCATTCACTTAAATCCAATTCACTTGCTATCACCATCCTGATGTCATGATCCTCTTTGAGAATGAAGAACAAGCAACAATTGCCCTTTCAATCTAGGCCTAAAAAAATGATTCATCTTCTATGTAACAACCCTTCAAATACATAAAGATAACCATCAGGTCTTCCCTACATTTTCTCTTTTTCAATTCTCTCAGATAATTCTTTCGTGTCATGATCTCAAGACCCTTTACTGTCCTGATTTCTTTCTTAAGGATAGACCCTGTTCTATAAATACCCTTTCTTTCTGTCAATACTATAACCAGAGGGGCAGCTAGGTGGTGCAGTAGATAGAGCACAAGTGCAGGAGTCAGGAGGACCTGAGTTCAAATCTCACCTCAGACACTTGACACTCACTAGTTGTGTGACCTTGGGCAAGTCACTTAACCCCCATTACCTCATCCTGGGTCATTTCCAGTCATCGTGATGAATATCTGGTCACTGGATTCAGATGGCTCTGGAGGAGAAGTGACGCTGGTGTCCTGCACAGGCCTCTCTCACTCAAAACAAAGTCAAGTGCAGGTCACACCATCATTTCTCTGATGGCATGGTCTTCTTCGCAACGAAAGATGAGCACAAACACACACTATACCCAGACTAACAGAAAGCCATAAAGAAAAATAAAAGTTTTTTTTTTCTTTTTTCTTATTTGCTTTAATATCTTGTGTAACCTAGGGCTTCTAAGAAGCAATAAGGAAAGTAAGATTGTTTTGCAATTCACTTAAAAATCAGTAAAATCTATTTGTGTATTAAGTGATAAAGTTCACTATATTCATGTCTAAATTGATACCCTATTCCAAGAATCTATTAATTCATTCCTGGATTACTATAAAAGCCTCTCTCTCTAACCAATTAAAATTTTACAGTCCCTTTTAATTCTATTTCATGTCTATGTATCATTTTAGAATACATAGATTAGTATGACATAACTCATAACTTGATTCTGGGCAAGTCAAGAATCTCTCAAATCAGAATCTTCTGGCTGGGAATCATAGACTGAGAAATACTTACCTTACAGAACTTTAGTCACTTTGGAAGCCCTCTGTTTATTATAATATTTTAATCTTAAAGTTGTAGAGCCTTTCTGACTCTAAATCTAGCACTCTATCTACTATATTAATTACATTAAAATAAAAAATATGATCAATTGTGGCCACAATAATACCACTTCCCTTATTTCTCCAGGCATGTAGTCCCTAAATCTTGCAAGAACTGAGGTTGAGGAACAGAGAAGTGATATAGGTTCTCATACTTTGTGGCTGCCTGAAGAAACATAAAAATATCTCTGATATGCGTAGATAACAGTATGTTTATGTGTAAGGAAGTAGTGAGGGCTTTCACCTGGAATGTATGACTATAGCAGAAATGGGGAAAGCTTCAGCATTGTCTTCTGTAAATTATTCACGCTGTAAATTTGAAAGATTCATCTGATTATTGAATTAGACTCTGACCAAAGCCAAAGAATGCCCCCCTCAACTTAACAGAAGGTTTAATGTAAGCAGAAGACACACATTAAGTCAAAAAAACCAAGATAGTGAGATAGAAAAAAGTATAGCAAGCCTAAAAAATTCAACACAGAGAAGATTTTACTATTAACTACAAAAAAGGCAAATGAAATTCAGGACAATTGCACACTGGAATGATATGAGGAAAAAAGTAGAAACTAGGGATAAACAATACAGGAAAACAATGGAGGAGAGCATAAAGGAGTTCCAAGGCAATTAGAGGCAAAATTATCCTGCTTATTCTACACTATTTTACTATAAGTTGGTTCCATGAAGGCAAAGACTGTCTTTTTAACCTTGTAGCTCTCCTAGCACCTTATGTGACATTCTGTATGCACAAAGTATTTAATGCATGTTGAATGAATGAAGAATTTCATTTAAGATATATAAATTAAGATATAAAACATATTTCATTTAAACATGATACATTATACCACTTTAGTAATATTTCTCATTTATGTAGTAACTACTGTACCAGGTACTGGGAATACAAAGATGAAAGTAAATCAATTGCAAGCCTTCAAGTTGCTTACATTCTACTAGGGCGTACATTATTTATACAATAAGTGTAAGATAATTTGAGCAAAGAGAAAGCACAAATAATGACAGCAGTTTGGAAAGGCTCATCATATGAGGCAGGCTGGAAGCTGAACTTTAAAGGAAACTAAAATTATAAAAGATGTTCTAAATACAAGATACAGTTCATATAAAATCATAAAGCCAGAGATGAAATGTCTAGTTCATGGGACAGTAAGATAAGAGACTAGATGTTAGGAACTATTACAGCAATCTAGGTAAAAGCATATGGGAATCATTTGGAAGGGGGTGGGTGGGGAAAAGGGTGGATGTTAGAGGTACTTTAAAGATATAGTCAATACATATATGTGTTTCTCTCTCTCTCTCTTTCTATATACATACATACATATGTGTGTTCATCCTTTGTTGCCTAAGAAGACCATGCCATCAGAGAAATAATGACATGACTTGTACTTGACTTTGTTTTGAGTGAGGGAGGGCTGTGCAGGTCACCAGCCTCACTTCTCCTCCAAAGCCATCTGAATCCAGTGACCAAATATTCAACGGGATGACTGGAGATGAACCAGGATGAGGTAACTGGGGTTAAGTGACTTGCCCAAGGTCACACAGTTAGTGAGTGTCAAGTGTCTGAGGTGAGATTTGAACTCAGGTCCTCCTGACTCCTGCACTGATTCTGTATCTACTGCACCACCTAGCTGCCCATACATATATGTACATATATAAAATATCTGTGTATGTCTGTGTGCATTTATATGTAAACATGAACAAGGACCAAGTTAGTTTAATGAGCTCCACTGTGAAAGAACTGATTTTGAAAAGCCTATGGGATATCCAGGTTGAATTACCCAACAAACATCAGGACTAAATATCAAGAGAGAAATGAGGATAAGATATATAAATTATATTATAATTGAATCAATGGTAAGAATTGATGAGATCAATTTGCCTTACCTTTCTATATCCCTATCCCCAAGAATGTAAGATTCTTGAGTGTCAGAACTATTTCTTTCTTGTCTTTATATCCATAGCACCTGAACACCATATTTAATAAATACTTGGTTCATAGTAAATACTTGGTTCATCTTCATACACTTACAGAAACCTGTCTCCTAAAGAGGACATAACATCACTGGCTATACTTCTTAGAGCAGGTTTTGAGGGTTGTGAGATGAGGGAGGAGGAACTCTGTACTGAACTGTCTTATTTATTTTGGCCTTAGAGGAAGGAAGCAAGACAAATAAGTAGCAATTTCAGAGAGTAGGCTTGATGTCAGGGAAAAAGAAGTCAACTTCTTAATAGAGCTATCCAAAAATCAGATAAGAAAATTCAAGAGGTGATAGAGCTCTGCTTCTTGGAGGCCTTTAAGCAAGGACTAGATTACCACCACTTCAGTATGTTGTAATAGGGATTCATTTGGAGCTTAGGTTGGACTATATGGTCACTGGGATGACTTCCATTTCTCAAGCTCTGTGAAGGGCAGTTTGTTAGAAATAAATAGAAATAAAGATCAAGACTTCATTGGACAGAAAAGAGTAGGATCAGTGGAGTAACTAGTGTGATACAGATGAGTGTGATAGACTGGATAAATGATATCCAGAAAAGATAGCTTCAGTCTAGGATGCCTACAATTCACAGTTACTGTCATTCTGCATAGAACCACAGGAAAGGAAATCGTCATGCCTTTTACAACAATAATAAAAACATTTATTTGAATATCAATTTCTTGAGCAAGAGGGAGAGAACAGGTAGAGTGTCAGTTTGCAGCAGTAAGTCAACCATTTTTCACAAGTCAGCAAATTTTGAGTATCTACTGTGTTCCAGGCACTATACTAGACATTTAGGGTACAGATAAAAATGAAATAGCTTCTCCTTTCAAGGAGCTTACATTTTCTTGAGAGAAGTAACATGTACATCTAAAAGTCTAAACAAAATAAATAGAAATGTTATTGCAGGCAGGGCAGGATTAGGAACACCTCAAATAAAGTGGTACTTGAAATAAGGTTTGAAGGAAACAAGGGATTACGGGAGGTGGTAAGAAAGCATTGCATTCTAGGCACGAAAGCAAGCCAGTACAAAGGTAAAGAAGCAGCCAGTCACCTAAGAGAAATCGTAAGAAAGCCATTCTAGCTGAAACAAGTGAAGGAAGGAACGCAATATACAACAAAATTGAAAAGGGAAGTTGGAGCTAGATTGTGAATAGTTTTAAAAGTGAAACAGTAGAATATATTTTGTTCTCAACATTATAGAGAGCTATTAAGTTTACTGAGAAAAGGAATGGCAGAAGTGCCCTTTAGGAAAGTCTTTTTATTTGCTATGTATAGGGAGCAGGCTGCTCTGCTTCAGAAGTCACTGTAATGTTGAGAACCATCAAATATTTATAGGTATAAAGGATCTCAGTAACCAATTTGGACCACTCAGGCCCCAAAGGATTCACCACTGTAGTAGCCCTGAGCAGTGGTCTAACTTCTTCTTGAATTTTTCCAAGAACAGGGTGACCACTCCATCTCAAATCAATGACATCATATAGTGGAGTTAATCAGAGGCCTAGAATTTGAATCTGTCTCTCAATAATGTGTTACTTGGGAAAAGCACTTAATTCTCTAAGTTTATTTTCTCATAAAATCAAGGAGTCAAATAAGTTGAACTTTAAAGTCCTTTCCAGCTGTAAATCTATAATGCTATGATCCCTTAAGTGCTGATGCTTCTTAACCTCTCAGTCTATTCCCAATATCTTACCTATCCAGCTTTATGTTAATATAGCATACTTCAGTTTCCTCTTGTCCTATAAATTTACTTTTCTTCTTACTTTTTCTTTATAGCTTGGCTTGTGGCTACTTCTCTGGACTATATTATTATTTTCTGGACATGAATGGGGAGACTCAGAAAGTGAATTGCTTACTTTGTGACATAAAGTTACAGAATGATTCCCAATATTATTATGAAAAAGAAGCAATTACATCAACTTTGGACTGAGAGTTTCAGATGTCTAAAAGTTGAGTCAGTGTTACTGACTACTGTAACCCAGAGAAGATGCTGAACTCCAAAGGAAAGAGTAGCTGTGAGGTGACACAGTGGTTCTACTCCTGTGTGAGTCTCCACATTAGAAAATGTTCAGAGATCCATAAAAACAAGAGATAAACCTAAAGAGAAGGGAATTCCTGAAATGGAACATTACTGCTAAAACTGTTATAATGGACCAGATGAGGGGGGAAAAAACCCAGGAGGAACTGTAGATACAATGCAATGAGAATAAATGCTAACTAATATCAAATACTAAACCAAGATTTAGCTGACAGAAAGGAGTGAAGTAATTATTAGAAAGAAAACACCAGTAGAAAGCAATAGACACAATGGAAGCGGTTCTCAAAATGATAAAGTATAAAGAGGATTAGCAATCCCTGAAAGGCTGTGAAATGCGAAAAGAGGTCTGGAGAAGTTTTCCAGTAAAAGAAGGGATTTGAGTTGGGACTTAAAGTTGGGAAGGTCAGTAGGCCAAACAGAGGAGGGAGAGCATTCTAGGCATAGAAGAGAGACAGAGAAAATGCCTAGAGCTTGGAGATGGAGTGTCTTGCTTATAAAATGGTGAGAAGGCCAGTGTCATTAAACTGAAGAGGATGTTTAGAGATGTCCCTGACGTCTTGAAATCTATATCAGTGAAGTGCAAGTTCCAAAAGCTTCTGCATGCTGAAAAAATGTCAGGTATGACACAAGCAATAGATTGTGTCCCTTTTCTAAGTATCTACCAAGCTAAATATGGAAGGAGACTCATCACTAGTATGCTGGACACCTGGTGATAAACCCTTTGGTCATTGCAACTCATTAGACAAAGAAAAATACAAAATGACTCTGAGTTTTGTACACCTCTTTCCTGATTCTAGAGTTATAGTGACAGAAAAAACCAAACAGTTTTTATGGCAGTTTTTATAACATCTGAAATCAATAACTGCGATCTATACACTAAATGTGAGACTATCATCTACTGAATGAAAAGACAAACTGGAAAAGGAACTGAACTGTATCAGTTGTGGCATTCTTGCTATGATCTGGGGTAGGCAAATCACGACTTGTAAAACCTCAGTTTTCTCATATATAAAATGAAGAGGTAAGACTAGATAGCCTCAAAGATTCCTTTCAAGTTTAAATATATAGTCCAGTGAAACCAGAAAACAGAAGGAACTGACAGATAAATAGAATGGTGACTCATTGGTTCTCCAAAGAAAGACAAATGCAGGATTTGGCAACATCAATGTCAAGCTTTTGGTGGATCCTTTTTCAAGGTCTATGAAGTGGAGGAGGATACAAAAATGTGGAGAAAACATCATAATTATTAGGAAAAAAAGAAATAAATGAGAATATTGGAAAAGTTTGAGAAAATATCAGTAACTACCAACTCATATGACTACTTTCCAATCACTCCTAAACATGTTGCAAATAATGTATTCCTATATTTAGGGTATTCTTGAGTAGGTCATAAAAATGAATGGGCACTTTTTTTAAAGTCATATTCCACAACAGACCTCATCTTATAGCCACGAGTATCCTAGAATAATACTCCATCATATTTAATAACTGTGATAATAATACAGTATTTAATTCATTTAGAGCAAAATGTTTCATTGAAATTTCTTCTACTAATGTGCTGAAATTATATAAGATTTCTTCAAAGATTTAATAACAAGACTACTTTTTCTCAGTGAATCACTAGTTATTTACATAAATCGTGGCATAAAACAGGGATATTTAAGCTCTCCAAAGATATTTGCCACTACTATGGAGATGGTTAGCACAGTATCCAAATGGAAGAGATTTTTTTTTTTTGACAGATATGAAGGTCTTTCAGAGGCTCCTGTTCATGGATGATATTGTGCTGAACACATCCAGCCCTGAAACACTGCATTTTTGTTAAAGGAGATCTAATCACTCAAAATAACTCAGACTAACTAGCCATAAAAATTATCCTTTGAAACATCCACGTATTATTATTTAGATTCTCTACATACAAATCAAAACATTTTAGGACATAAAGCCTATCACAGATTCTGCAGTCTTTATGTCTCTCACAACAATTCTTCCTGCCATATTTACACACTTTTCTAAAAAAGTCAAATTGTAGAGATATTCATCTATAGTAGAGAAGGGAGTTTTCTCACTGAGAATTCCCTATACCAGTGAAATCACAGGTCCCTTCCCTTCCTCAAGACAAGCAAACAATGCCTTTAGTGAAATTGTATCTAATGTACTTGCATGCTGAGAAGTTGATGACAGCAAAATGAGCTGCCTGAGAGTGATGATGTGCATCTGGGGAAAAGGGTTGTTCTGTGCTACTGTTTTTATGCCTTTTGAGTACTTGTTACTGTGTGCTACAGTGATTTTACCTTAATCTAGAGTTCTTTCTGGATAATAAAGGACTACAGTAATGAAGGTTCATCATCCTATACTTCTCACTTCCAGAGAGACAACAGAGTTTCTATTCTGTTTTCTAAAACCTTGGCCACTCTCCCTCTTGAAAGACTTTCTTGTTCACTGAAAAAAAATGAAGTCTACTAATAAGGAGAGTCCCATCCAAAAAGACTTTGATTCTTGGGTCACAATGATCTCCAATAAAATTTCCAAAATAACACAAAGGTGTGACACCACTAAAAAGTAACCAGATCCCTTCATGCTGTGGTCTAACTTAAGAAGATATGTGGAACTGCTTTAACTGTTTTTTAGGATTGAATTGCACAGTATAATGACCACCTTTCACAACAAGTTAGAACCAGCATAACATTTATTCTGCACATGAGGACAAAATAAAGCAGTTTTAAAGAAATATAGAAATATGAATATAAGGCTGAACAGAGAACAGAATATTTACATACATTACCAACAGGGGTAAGCACTGAAATGTTAATGAGATTATTATAAATGAAGGATCTTCCCCACCCATTAATGGGCTTCAGATTAGGGGAGACTTGTTTTGTAGGAAGGCCCATACCTTTTGTTAATTGTTAATGAAGCACTGGGTCCTACCATCTGTCTCTGAAAAGTGTACATATACTCTGAGGTGAGTTTTTGCTTTTGAGGGCTTGGAAGAAAGTTCATGTGCCAGATGAGACTCTGTGAAGGAGCCCCCTGTCTTTGAAAATGCAGATGTGCTTCTCTCTCTGGTAACGATGTATCTATGTATCTATGTAATGGTCAGACAGCTGGATCGATCTGTTGGCCTTTATTTCTCTGTTGTATTCTCTCTGTTGGTGAATATAACTAAAGTAGATTGTCGAACTTTCAAAAGTTGTTTTCCTTTTAGAAAAGTAGATCTAAGAATCTGTAGAGCAGGTGCTTATGGGTATGCCAGGGTGCTTGCTGCTACAAGCATCAACATCTGGCTTCACATGCTAGGGACCCCCTTGATTATAGCTCCCAGAGCCCCAGTTGTGAATCCTTTGGGCAAAACATATTCCCCATAAGTGAAGCCCCAAAGAAAGTATTAATTTTTTTCAGATTATGAACAGCTTCAAAGCTCAGTGCCAGGGCCATACCTGATAGCAACTGATTGGTTGAGAGCCACAGCCATATATGACTGCAACTGATTGGCTCAGCTCAAGAGCCTTAAGTAATTTAGCACCTGACTGGCTTGATGCAATATCCATATATGACTCAGCACAGGATGTGTTGTGGCTGTGGACTGGCCCAGAGTTCAAAGGAGTAAGGCATCCGTGACTGATATGGCAAAACATCTGTGTCAGAAGGACACAGGATTGATTCCATATATTCCTAGAAGGGTGACCAACCCATCCAGGATGAGAAATTGGTCAAATATAATCTAATCTTTAAGTCCTGGGAATGTGTCCCCTATTCCAAAAAAAAAAAAAAAAAAAAGGACAGCATCTAAATGTACAGGGAAGATCTTTAATAATTTATTAATCTTTCATATGGACACCCTGATATCAAGGATACATAAGAAAATGAGATGAAAAAATCTCAAGGATCAGAAAATACTAAAGATTACATAAGTTTTATTCTTTTTCTATTTCCAGGAAAGAGAAAAATCAACATAAACTATTTATCACACCAAGCTGAATAAAAACAGGAATAAACCAGCATCTGAGGGATAATCCTGAGCAGAAAATCTAGAAAGTGAAAACTTCAGAGGCTAGTCATGAAACAAGATTTTTTCTGTTCAGTTGAAATACTGTTTCATAAGTTCAGATAAAAGATTCCATTAAAAATCCTTGAAAATGAATTACAACTTTATGAAATCACAGGCTTAAGTACAGAGGATAAAATAAGTGAATGTCCTCTTAAAGCAGGAATGTCAATAAGGAAAGCAAATATATAGAACTGATCCCACTTAAAAATAGATGGCAATGTTTTTATTTTTTACCAAAATTTTGTAACATAAAAATAAATTTTATTCTCACTGGGGACGGAAAGGGACTATTTCAAAGAGAATTGGGACAGAGGTGGTAAAATGGCAAGTGGAGGTCAGAACCATGATTAAGATAGGCTTTATCCTCCAGTCTTGAAATGCAGAAGGTAATATTTCAACAAATGAAGTTTTTTCACAGCCATGCAAGGAAGGAAACAAGCATTCATTAAGCACTAACTATGGGCTGGACACTGTCAGCGAATCAGCCAATAAACATTCTTAATTTTTTTAAATTTCTTCTACTGTGTACCACTGTAGAAGGAAATGGCAAACAACTCCAGTATCTCTATCAAGAAAAATCCATGGACAGTATCAAAATGATAAAAGATATGACAGTATTAAAATGATAAAAGATAAGACATTGAAAGATGAGCCCCTCAGGTCAGAAGATACCCAACATGGTACTGGGAAATAGCAAAGGACAACTGCAAGTAGCTCAATAAAGAATAAATTGCCTGGGCCAGAACCAAAAGGAAGTTCACTTGTGGATGTATCCAATGCTACAAAGATCAATATTGCACAAGAACCTGAAATGTAAGATCTATGAACCAAGGCAAACAGAATCTGAACAAATAGGAGATGGAAAGTTCAAACACTACCACATTGGGTATCATTAAACTTAAGTAGATGGGAATGGATAAATTTAACTCAGGTGATTATTACATATATTGTTATGGGCAAGAATCCCTAAGGGGAAATAAAGTAGGCCTCAAAGTCAATAAAAGAGTGAGAAAAGTAGTTTGGGAGTATAATCTCAGAAATGACAGAATGACATCTCTTCAAATTCAAGGAACACTGTTCAACATCACAGTGACACATGTATGTGCTCCAATCACTGATCCCAAAGAGCCAAAGTTATTCAATTCTATGAAGACCAGTACCATCTTCTTGAAATCACACACACACACACACACACACACACACACACACACACACACACACACAATGTCACATTCATTATATGGCATTGGATTTCTAAAGTAAGAAATCAGAAGATAATTGGTATAACAGACAAGCTTGGCCATGGAGTACAAAATGAAGCAGAGCAGACTAATAGAATGTCGCTAAAATAAGTCTCTGGTCACAGCAAGCACTCTTTTTCAGCAACCCAAAAAGTAGTTCTATGCATGGACATCAAGAGTTCATCAGGAGGACCCTGGCCAAGATGGCAGAGTAGAAAGACGCACATACACATAGCTCGGAACCCACAACCCATAGAACAGCCACAGGGAAGTAACTCATGGCGAATTCTGCACCCAGAGGCCATGGAACATTGGAGCAAGGGAGATTTCTGTTCCGGAGAGACCAGCAAACCTCTCAAGGGGTGTCCTTCGTGCTGCGGACTGGGTGCTGGGACGGGGAGCTGAGTGCAGCCCTGTCGCGGTCGCGGCACCGAGAGGAAAAGATCCGAGCGGGCTTCAGGGACGGGATCTCCAGCAGCCACGCAGGTCCCTCCACCTTCAGAGGGGCCTGCAAACCTCTCGCAAAAGGTCCGTTGCGCTGAAGACGCGGAGCCCAGACCAGCCCAGACCTGCGGCCACGGCACCAAGAGAAACAGACCCGAGCAGGCTTCACGGATGGGATCTCCAGTGGCCACACAAGTCCCTCCACTCACAGGTGACGGGTCGGTGAGTGAGTCTCTTTGGTGGGTCAAGAGGGGAGTGGGGTGCCCCCATAACTCAGGCCCCCCCCGGGAGGTGAGAGGCAGCTGCAGACTGGGGCTCCCCAAGGGGGCAGGAGCCTGGATCCATTGTGGAAGGTCTGTACATAAACCCCCTGAGGGAACTGAGCCTGAGAGGCGGCCCTGCCCCTACCTGAACACCTGAACTTAATCTCACACTGAATAGCAGCCCTGCCCCCGCCAAAAGCCCTAAGGCTGGAAGCAGCATTTGAATCTCAGACCCCAAACGCTGGCTGGGAGGATCAGGAGGCAAGGTGGGTGTCAGGAGAATATTCAGAGGTCAAGTCACTGGCTGGGAAAATGCCCAGAAAAGGGAAAAAAACCAAGACTAGAGAGGGTTACTTTCTTGGTGAACAGGCATTTCCTCCCTTCCTTTCTGATGAGGAAGAACAATGCTTACCATCAGGCAAAGACACAGAAATCAGGGCTTCTGTGTCCCAGCCCACCCAATGGGCTCAGGCCATGGAAGAGCTCAAAAAGAATTTTGAAAATCACGTTAGAGAGGTAGAGGAAAAGCTGGGAAGAGAAATGAGAGACATGAAGTCAAAGCATGAACAGCAGATCAGCTCCCTGCTAAAGGAGACCCAAAAAAATGTTGAAGAAAATAACACCTTGAAAACTAGCCTAACTCAATTGGCAAAAGAGGTTCAAAAAGCCAATGAGGAGAAGAATGCTTTCAAAAGCAGAATTAGCCAAATGGAAAAGGAGGTTCAAAAGCTCACTGAAGAAAATAGTTCTTTCAAAATTAGAATGGCACAGATGGAGGCTAATGACTTTATGAGAAAGCAAGAAATCACAGAACAAAGCCAGAAGAATGGAAAAATGGAAGATAATGTGAAATATCTCATTGGAAAAACAACTGACCTGGAAAATAGATCCAGGAGAGACAATTTAAAAATTATGGGACTACCTGAAAGCCATGATGAGAAAAAGAGCCTAGACATCATCTTTCATGAAATTATCAAGGAAAGCTGCCCTGAGAGTCTAGAACCAGAGGGCAAAATAAATATTCAAGGAATCCACAGAACACCGCCTGAAAGAGATCCAAAAAGAGAAACTCCTAGGAACATTGTGGCCACATTCCAGAGTTCCCAGGTCAAAGAGAAAATATTGCAAGCAGCTAAAAAGAAACAATTCAAGTATTATGGAAATACAATCAGGATAACACAAGATCTAGCAGCTTCTACATTAAGGGATCGAAGGGCATGGAACAGGATATTCCAGAAGTCAAAGGAACTAGGACTAAAACCAAGAATCACCTACCCAGCAAAACTGAGTATAATACTTCAGGGGAAAAATTGGTCTTTCAATGAAATAGGGGATTTTCAAGCATTCTTGATGAAAAGACCAGAGCTGAAAAGAAAATTTGATTTTCAAACACAAGAATGAAGAGAACCATGAAAAGGTGAACAGCAAAGAGAAGTCATAAGGGACTTACTAAAGTTGAACTGTTTACATTCCTACATGGAAAGACAATATTTGTAACTCTTGAAACATTTCAGTGTCTGGGTACTGGGTGGGATTACACATACACACATACACACACACACACATACATAGAAACAGAGTGCACAGAGTGAATTGAAGAGGATGGGATCATATCTTTAAAAAAAATCAAATCAAGCAGTGAGAGAGAAATATATTGGGAGGAGAAAGGGAGAGATTGAATGGGGCAAATTATCTCTCATGAAAGAGGCAAGCAAAAGACTCATTAGTGGAGAGATAAAGAGGGGAGGTGAGAGAAAAACATGAAGTCTACTATCCTCACATTCCACTAAAGGAAAGAATAAAATGCACACTCATTTTGGTAGGAAAACCTATCTCACAATACAGGAAAGTGGGGGATAAGGGGACAAGCAGGGTGGGGGGGGATGAAGTAAGGGAGAGCATGGGGAGGAGAGTGCAATTCGAGGTTGACACTCATGGGGAGGGATAGGATCAAAAGAGAATAGAAGTAATGGGGGACAGGATAGGATGGAGGGAAATATAGTTAGTCCTATACAACACAACTATTGTGGAAGTCATTTGCAAAACTACACAGATTTGGCCTATATTGAATTGCTTGCCTTCCAAAGGGAAGGGGTGGAGAGGGAGGGAGGTAAAGAAGTTGGAACTCAAAGTGTTAGGATCAACTGTCGAGTAATGTTCTTGCCACTAGGAAATAAGAAATACCGGTAAAGGGGTATAGAAAGCTATCTGGCCCTACAGGACAAAAGAGAAGACGGAGACAAGGGCAGAGAGGGATGATAGAAGAGAGAGCAGATTGGTCATAGGGGCAATTAGAATGCTTGGTGTTTGGGGGGGGAGGGGATAAAAGGGGAGAAAATTTGTAACCCAAAATTTTGTGAAAATGAATGTTAAAAGTTAAATAAATTTAAAAAAAAATGAGTTCATCAGTATCAATCAGTTTGATTACATGCTTCTCAATTGAAGGTGGAGAAGCTGGATACAGTCAGTTAAATCAAGACCTGGAACTCTCTGTGACTCAGATCATGAGGTTATTACTGGAAAATTTACACTAAAAATGAAGAAAGTAGGAAAACTACCAGACTAGTATAGCTATGATATCACTAATATCCTTTACTAATATCAGTAATACCCTCTATTCACTAACATCCTTTATAAATATGAAGAGGAGGTGAGGAATAGATTTAAGGGATTTGATCTGGTAGAGTGCTTGAAGAATTATGGATAGAGATTTAAAATATCATACAGGAGATGGCAAAATAAAATAATTCCAAAGAAAAAGAAGAGCAAGGAAACAGAACTGTTATCTCATGAGGCTTTACAAATGGCTAAGGAAAGCAAAAGGGAAAGATATATCCAACTGAATACCTAATCCAAGAGATTACCCACAAAGGAGAAAAAGTTTTTCTTAACTAAACAATTCAAAGAAATATAAGAAAACAATAGAATCAGAAAAAGAGATCTTTTCAGAAAATTAGAGATACTGAGGGAACATTGCATCCAAAAATAGGCATGACAAAAGACAAAAGTTTGAGGGATTAAGAGAAGTAGAAGATATTAAGATGATGTGGCAAAAATATTTGTTGGTGTTTAGTCATTCAGTAATATCTGACTCTTTGTGAGCCCATGGACCATACCATGCCAAGCCCTTCTATCCTCTACTATCTCTCAAAGTCTGTACAAGTTCATGCTCACTGCTTCCATTTCAGTTTTTCTGTCACCTTTTCCTTTTGCTTTCAAATTTACACAGCATCCGGGTCTTTTCCAATGTATCGTCCTCTCATTATGTGGGCAAATTATTTAAACCTCAGCCTCAGTATTTGACTTTCCAGTGAGCAGTCTGAATTAATTTCTTTAAGTACTGAATGATTTGATCTCCTTGCTGTCCAAAAAACCTCTCAAAAGTCTTCTCTAGCACCACAGATGAAAAGCTTCAATTTTGCAATGCTCAGCTTTCCTTATATTCCAAACCTCAGTCATACATTGCTACTGGAAAATTTATGTCTTTGACTATATAGACTTTTGTTGGCAAGGTGATGTCTCTGCTTTTTATTACACTGTCCAGATTTGCCATAGCTTTTCTTTCAAGGAGCAAGTGTCTTTTAATTTCATGGCTGTAGTCTCTGTCTGCAGTGATCTTTGAGCGCAAGATTATGAAATCTGACACTGCTTCCATTTTTCTTCTTTTATTTACCAGGATGTGATGGGACCAATTGCCAAGATCTTAGATTTGTGGATGTTAGGCTTCAAGCCAGCTTTTACATTCTCCTCTTTCACTCTCATTAAGAAGCTTCTTAATTCCTCCTCACTTTTTACCACCCAAGTGGTATTGTCTGCATATCTGAGATTCTTGTATTTCTCCCAGCAACCTCAATTCCAGCTTTTGATTCATCCAGTCTGACATTTCACACTATGTACTCTACATATAAGAATATAAAGAAGAATTATACAAGAAAGGTCTTAACATCACTGATAACAAGTTGTGGTTACTGATCTAGAAAATGGAGAATGAAGTCAAGTAGACATTAGGAAGCACTGCTAATAAAATTACAGTAAGATTAGTGGAGGTGATAGAATTCCAGCTGAGCTGTTTACAGTCCTAAAAGATGATACTGTTAAAGTGTCACACTCAGTATGCTGGCAAATTTGGAAAACTCAGTTGTGGCTACTGGATTAGAAAACAATAGTTTAACTCCCAATCTTAAAGAAGGGCAATGCCAAAGAAAGGTCAAATTACCAAACAAGTGTGCTTTTTAGTTTTCAAAGAGGTGGAAGAAGTAGAGACCATATTGCCAAATTATAGAGAAAGCAAGGGATTTCCAAGAAAATAAAATCTGCTTCATTGACTATATTAAAGCCTTTCACTGTCTGGGATCACCACAGAATGTGGCAAATCCTCAAAGAGATGAGAGTACCAGATCATCCTATCTGTCGTCTGAGGAACCTATATTTGGGTCAGAAAGCAATAATTAGAAGTTATTAAGAAACAAATAATTGATTTAGAATTGGGAAAGAATTACAATAAGGCTATATATTGTCACAATTTATACAGAGAGTACATCATACAAAATGTCAGGCTGGATGAAATGAAAGCTGGAATTAAAGTTACTAGGAAATATTAAAAATCTCATATATGCAGATGATAACCATTAGTATAGTAGAAAACTGTAATGGTAATTTAAATGGGAAGATCTTTCCCTATTAATAGGCCTATGTGACTTGCCTGGGTCACATGGAAGCCTGAGTTACATGGAGCAAGGAAGGTGGAAGAGGAAGAGGAAGAACTAAGGCAGAGGTGACACGAAATTGGTCAGAGTCTACTTACAGCTAGAAAGCATACAGCAAGCAGGCAGCTGGCTAGAATGAATGAAAGAGCTTGTTTGTGGTTTTGTTTAAGGGGACTTGTTTGTGATTTGTTTAATGGAACTGGTTTGTGAGAAGCCTTTCAGGGAGAAGTCTTGGGGATGGTGTTGTTCTTTGCACTGTTATTTTGTATAGATTTTTGCTAGAATGATAGATTTGGATTTTTGGTGTCTGAATAAATGATTTGGCTCTCTTCCATGAGGTAAATCTGTTATATTTCATGATTCAAAATTGCCCTAGAATGTTCATGGCCACTGTAGGTGCTATGAATATTGCACTGGTGAAAAATTAAGAAATCTTTCTATGAGAGTGAAAGAGGGGAATGTAAATGCTGGCTTGCAGGTCAAAATTCTCAATTTGCAGCTCAAGTAAAGAAAGAAACTAAGGTCGTGGCAAATGGCCCCATCACATCTGGGAAAATAAAGGGAGAAGAAATGGAAGCAGCGTCATATTTTATATTCTTGGGCTCAAAGATCACTGCAGCCATGAAATAAAAAAAAAGGCCTTGCTTCTTGGGCAGAGAACTACGGCAAATCTGGACAGCATACTTAAAAGCAGAGCTATCATCTTGCTAACAAAGGTCTGTATGATCAAAGCTATGGTAGTTCCAATAGTAATGTGCAGCTGTAGATTATAAGGAAAGCAGGACTCCATAGAATCTATGTCTTCAGATTTTGGTGCTGAAAAAAACTTCTGAAACTCCCTTGGATAACAAGGAAATCAAATCATTCAATGCTTAGAGAAATTAATTCAGGCTACTGCATCAGTAAGCACCCCAACATACACATGGGGGCCTGCTATCACAAGTGCTTAGATCAGCACTCATAAGAGAAAAGCCAGCTTTCAAGCAGTTAACAATCACTGGAATCAAGCACATATATCATTCATCTAGTGCAGGGGAGTCAGCAACCCAAACTTCAAAGAAAATATAGAGAAATTAAATAGACATGGCTTCTTCTGCCTGAATTCAACAGACATTTCCAAGTGTCTGACCATAGTTACCAGGGAGGGAAACACCAACATCTGGGTTTTCAAAGCCAGGGAATTCCTTTAGTGGTTTCCGAGAGTGCTTGTCTTCTCAAACAAACACTTCCAGTCAGTGAGCCCCAAAATCAACAGATATGGCTTCCTCTGCCAGACCATAATTCTACAGAAAGTCCAATTGTCTGAATATAGTTACCAGAAAGGGAAGCACTGACATCTGGATTTTCAAAACTAGGAGGCTCCTTAAAGCAGCTTCCCAGAGTCCTCAACTGACATTCAAACCTTCTTACAAAAACTAAGCCCCAAAGTAAAATCTCACTCTCAGAGTATTTATACAGTACTACATTTGTTCATCTGGGTCAGAACACTTGCGAACACCAAGACTGGTTTGATGAAAATAATGGGAAAATTCAGAAGCTGCTAAATGAAAAATGAGAACTCCACAGGATTTGCCAGCAGGATAGTTCATCCACCTCTAAGAAGGCAGCATTTAATTCCATCAAAAGCAAAGTACAAGCAAAGCTTAGAGAGATGCAGGATTTCTGGCTCAGTAAGAAGATAGATGAAATTCAGTTTTATGCTGATAGTAGCAATCCAAAGCAATTTTATGATTCTCTGAAAGCTATTTATAGACCAAAAACCTATAGTGCATCACAACTACTCAGTGTTGATGGAGCCACATTGATTAGTGATAAGGACATGATCCTAGAGAGATGGGCTGAACACTTCCATAGCATTCTCCACAGACCATCATCAATCGATGCTGAGGCCATTGACCTCAGGTTGAAGTCAATCCCTCCTTAGCTGAACTTTCAACTGAAGAAGAGGTTTTGAGGCCCATTAGGCTCCTTTCATGTGGCAAAGCACCTGGTGCTGATTCTATTCCAGCTGAGATTTACAAGGTAGGGGGACCATTGCTCATACAAATCTGACTGAAATTTTCCAGATTATATGGCAAGAAGAGGTTATCCCCCAGGAGTTCAAGGATGCCTCCATTGTCTATCTCCATAAAGGTAAAGGGAATAGATTGCCCTGAGACAGTCACAGGTGGTCTTTCTCTCTTAGTCATTGCTGGCAAATTCTTGCCAGTGTCTTCCTTAATAGACTGATCCTTCACCTGGAAGAACATCATGTACCTGAGAACTAGTGAGTCTTCAGAAAGGGCTGAGAAATAGTCGATATGGTGTTTGCTTCCTGACAACTCCAGGAGAAATGCCAGGAGCAGAACAGAGGTCTGTACACAAAGTTTGTAGATCTGACCAAAGCCTTTGACACTGTTAGTCATGAGGGCTTATGGAAAATTATGTCAAAATTTGGTTGCCTGGAGAAGTTCATCAATATTATATGTCAATTTTATGATGGTATGTTTGCCTGGGTTCTGGATAATGGACAATGCTCTCATGCCTTCTAATTCACCAATGGAGTGAAAGAAGGCTGCACATGTGCTTGCTCCCATGCGTTTTAGCATGATATCTTCAGTCATGTTGTCAAATGCTTTCAATGAGGATGAACATGGCACCAATGTCAACAACCATACTGACGGTAAGTTCTTCAATTTGAAAAGGCTACAAGCCAAGACCAAAGTGGAGTGAGTATTGGTCCATGATTTTCTTTTTGTAGATGATTGTGCACCCAGTGCAGCCTCTGAAGCTGAGATGCAACAAAGTGTGGATCAGTTCCCTGATGCCTGTGCTAATTTTGGCCTAATAATTAACACCAAGAAAACATAGCTTCTTCAGCAACCACCACCTCATCATTCATATGTGGAACCATCGATTACAACAAATGGAAAAGTTTTGAATGCTGTGGATAAGTTCACTTACCTTGGTAATGTACTTTCCAGGGATATACACATTGACAGTGAGGTTGATGCACCCCTTGCCAGAGCTAGCTCAGTGTTTGGGAGGTTCCAAAGAAAAGTTTGGGAGAGAAGAGGTAACAGACTGACTACCAAACTGAAGGTCTACAGAGTTGTTATGCTGATCTCATTGTTATGTGCTTGTGAAACATGGGCAGTCTACTCGTGCCATACCAGCAAACTGAATCACTTCCATTTGAACTGTGTTAGGAAGTTTTTGAGGATCACCTGGCAGGATAAGGTACCAGACTCTGAAGTCCTTGCTTGAGCTGAAGCATTTATGTATATTATGTATAATGCCAAGTACTTAAACTATACTTCAGAGAGTGCAACTCCAACGGACTGGTCACAATGTTCAAATGCACAATGTATGCTTGGCAAAAAGACTATATCATGGAGAACTCACATGGGGCAGGCAACCACATGGTGGTCAGAAGAAGTGAAACAAGGACACTCTCAAGGTCTCTCTCAAGAACTTTGGATTTGACTGTGCAACATGGGAGACACTAGCACAGGACCGCTCAACATGGCATACCTACATCAGAAAGGGTGCTGTGCTCTTTGAGCAAAGCAGAATTGAGCCAGCACACAGTAAACACAGGATGTACAAATCTGGGATATCCATCCCAAATATTCACAATGACTATCTGTGCCCAACCTGTGGTAGAGCATTCCAAGCTCATATTGGTCTGATCAGCCACAGCCGACACACTGAAATTTCACTTTATCATGGTGATATCATTTTTGTTCTCTTTGAAGACAAGGGACAACAACCAACCACCTTTTTTAGAGTCAGAGGACACAACCTTCTGACCCAGTGCCTCAATAAAGAAAACAAAACTTGGAAGCCTCCTACAAAACAACTCCCCTAATTAAGCTTCCCAAATTGGTATGTCCCATCAATGGGTGGGAAAGATACCCCTTAATCACATTATTCAATCAGATGTGCTTTTAATAAAACAAAAACAGGAAAAGATTCTAATCTGATTGCCATCACATTCCACCCTTCTAGGACCCTTGGCCTTACAATCTAAATGGCCGTGGATTCTTGAACAAAAACTGGCATACTTCTCGATTATACTAAAACAAAAACAACAAAAGATCCTATTTTGCTTGCCTTATAATATCTACCCTTCCAGGATCTTTGGTCTTACAATCTAAATGGACATGGATCCTCAAAGAGGCATTATACTTTGTGATCCCAAATCCAGGTGATTTAAGCATGTCACTTAGGCAACTTGTATCTGAATAGGTATTAACATTTCTTTAGTAAATCCAACATAGTTCCGACAAAACAAACATGTCATGAACTTTACATTTGCAGAATACATAACTTAGCAATTCATTACCAGGGTGGCCATATGGTTTTATACAAACACAATGTTATATGAATAACATAACATTCTTCTTTGAGGAGAGAGATCAACCAGCTCCTCCTTCCTCAATCCCAAACAGAAATGTCCAAGTAAATTCCTCTTAGGGGTGTGTCCCCATCCTGCCAGTTCAAGAACTCTCAGGTGTAGGACCTAATAAGCCAAGTCAGTCTTAACAATGTTCCAGTCCTCCCTTCCAAGTCCTGAAGGGCAGCTGGGCAACAAAGCCATCAGGGTGGAGTGCTTGGGGGTAAAAAGCTTCCCCCCACCCACCCCATCATAGACGACTCCACCCCCTAGGTCCCAAACTGTCCCAGGAGAATGCTGCAACAACACACACTCACTGCCTTGCTAGAGTCCCTATCTTGTTCCAGGGCTGAACTTCAAGCTCATAGGTTCCTTCTGCTCCAGCAAGAGTCTATTGCTCCCAGCTCCCACCTGGGTCTGCACAGCAAGGCACTGTGATGGCAATCAGATTAGGATCTTGTGCTGTTTTTGTTTTACTAAAAGTGCTTCTGATTGAATAATGTGATTTAAGAAGATCTTTTCCATCCATTGATGGACCTGACCATTGTGGGAAGCTTGATTAGGAAAGTAGTTTTGTAGGAGGGTCACTGGGTCAATGTTATGCCCTCTGGCTCTAAAATGTGTATAAATACTCTGAGAGTTAGGTCTTATTTTGGGGTTTAGCTTTTTTAAGAAAGTTTGAGTGCCAGACAAGGACCCTGGAAAGCTGCTAAGGAGCTCTCTGGCATTGAGAACCCAGATATCAGTGCTTCCTTCTCTGATAACTGTGGTCACACAGATGGACTTTTCTGTTGAATTATTGTCAGACAGAGCAAGCCATGTGTGCTGATCTTTAATTTCTCTGTATTTTCTTTGAAATTCAGGGTGCTGATTCCCCTGAATTAGACAAATGATTTTTGTGCTTAGTTAAAGGAATGATACATATTCTTAATTAAAGTGATTGTTAACCCCTTCAAAGTTTCTTTCCTTCTATGAATGAAGATCTAAGATCCTGTGATAGTAGGTAAGAAGGACCAATGATGAAGCTAAAGTTTAAATGTATTGACCACAGAATGAGAAGACAGGACTGATCAGAGAGGACCTCAATATTGGGAAAGACTGAAGGCAAAAGGAAAAAAGGACAACAGGGAAAGAGATGGAAAGAGAGTTCCATGGAAGCAATGAATATGAGCTTGGAAAAACATTCAGAGATAGAGGAGGATAGAAGAGCCTAATATGTTTTGATTCATGGAGTCTCAAAGAGCTGTACACAACTGAATTACTGAGCAACAATAACAGCAAATGTTTCAGGAATTCTGGATACAAAAAACAAACAAGCACACAAAGTGAGAGATCAAAGACAGTTCTTGTCCTTGAGAAATTTACAATCTAATGGACTAAACAAAGGAAACAGACATATATGTACAAGACAAGCCAAATATAGAAATAAATAGGCAATACATAAGAGAGAAGGCTCTAGAATTAAGAGGGATTGGTGAATTCCTGTAGAAGATGGAACACTAGTCAGGACTTGAAGGAAGCCAATGCTATATTCTTCCATTTGATTCAAATAAATGATGTCTTAATTACTGTGTTTTTTTTCAAATTATCAAATGCCAAATTGATTCTAGGACACATTTCATCCTACTTCTGCAAGGAGATCAGAAATACAGAGAGAGTGGGTCATACATGTCAGCATATCCTAGAGGGAGCATTACCAGTGGCCCTTTATGTATCCATTTTTAAAATATTTTTATTAGAGGTATCTCCTGTTTTGAGGTGAAGCTGAAGGACCAACAGGAATATTGTCTCAGGATGTGCTAGAAAACCTGTTGCTACAAAGCCTGGCCCATATTGCTTACACACCTTCACCCAGTTTTTGGTGCTGCTTGCTTGAGGAGCTAGAATTACTAGTTACAACTCTGATGGGCATAGTGGCTTTTTCTTTTGGGGTTATTTTAAATGACCTCCCAACATTCAAATAGACTGCAGCATGTAATTTATATGACTAATTTAAATACTCCCTCAAGAAAGGTATTGGAGGAGTTTTTAATATGGAAGAGTTCTTAACATAATACTTGGTACAAAGAAGGTACTTAATAAACGTTTATTGAATTAAATTTAAAATTGGAATTTTATTTATAGCATCACTGGAATAATATATGAAAAAACATGTTGCACTACACTTATATACACACCATATTCCTATCTTCTATTGAACCATAGCAATCTATGAATTTCTTATTGGTTAAATACTTATGCAACTAAGCATCTACCAGGAAATATTATCTCACAAATTAGGTCCTCGAACACTCAATATTTAAGAAGAAAAATCATGAAGTTTTAGAGCTGAGATGAACACTGGTGACCACCTAGTCTATTTCAGTTCAACTCAAAAGACATTTCCCCATTGCCTACCATAAGCAAGATAACCATAATAGGCACCAGAGACACAAAGACAAAAAATGAAATACCTCCTCTCAAGGACTATACATTCCACTTTCAGGTAACGAAAAGTAGGAGCATAAAAGTGAAATAACTTTTCCAAGGCTAACTGACTAGTTAGCTAACTCCAGTTTTCTTTCCACTTACATTTCCTCCACATGGTGAATTTTTTTAAGGAAAATAAACATCAATGAACCTGAAATAAAATTAAATTAATAGCATCCTGTTTAGCAATATAAATAATAATAATCATGCCATTTCGATCAGAAGTTCAATATGAGATCAGTAAAGGTGAACTTTAAAAATGATGACCCCCCTCAATGTCTATGACATAACAACATGAATGCTAGAAAAGAAGTATTGGCACATTGGTCTTAATAGAGAATCTTACAGTGAAAAGAATATTCTCTATTGACTTTAAAGCATTGTATAAATGATACTTTCCTATATAATTATAAAAGATACGCTCCTTGATGGAAGAGCTGTATCAGTAAGCACCCCAAAATACACAGGGGGAGCCTTTTAGCACATGTTCTTAGATCTGCATTCATAAAAGGAAAGGCAACTTTTCAGGGGCTAACGATCACTTTAATCAAGCACATGTATCATTCCTTCAATCAAGCACATAAGCGCTTTAGTTAGTTTAGGGAGTCAACACCCTGAGTTTCAAAGAAAATACAGAGAAATCAAAAAAGTCAACAGACATGGCTTCCTCTGCCTGAATTCAACAGCCAATTGGACCCCAATTGTCTGACCATTGTTATCAGAGAGAGAAGTCCGACATCAGGGTTTTCAAAGGTGGGGGGCTCCTTTAGCAGCTTCCCAGAGTCCTCATCTGACCAAACAAACACTTCTAATCAGTAAGCACCAAAGTAATCAGCAGACATGGCTTCCTTTGCCTGACCACAATTCAATAGACATGTACAGCTGTCTGACCAGTTACCAGAGAAGGAATCATGACATCTGGGTTTTCAAAGCCAGGGATCTTCTTTAGAGGCTTCCCAGAGTTGTTATCTGGCACTCAAACCTTCTTGCAAAAACTAAGTCCCAAAGTAAAACCTCAACTCAGAGTATTTATACCTTTTTTAGAGTCAGAGGGCATCACAACCCTTTTCCCCAGTGCTTCAATAGAAAAAAACAAAAGGTACTTGGCACTCTCCTATAAAATAATTCCCCTAATCAAGTTTCCCACAATAGGCAGGCCCATCAATGGGTGGGAAAGATCTTCTTTAGTCACATTATTTAATTGGAGGTACTTTTCATAAAACAAAAACTGCAAAAGATCCTAATTTGATTGCCATCACAAGAAGGTATTTGCTTTATTTTTCTTTACATTAAGAACCTAGTATAGTGCCCAGTATTTGGTAGGTACTTAATAAATCCTGTTTTTTATTGAATTGAGTTGGAAAACACTTTTCTATTATCTCTCAATGGAAAACGTATAACTTTAAAAAGACAATGGAGGTTTTAAGTTGAGAGATGCAAAAAAAAAAAAGGCTGAATTGTGGAAAATTTATCTGTGATATAATTTTGGTTAAATTATTGCAAATATGTGATTTCATCAGTCTATGGTTAATTTTATAGAGGAACAAAGCTGATTGTAACCTATCTGTGATTGATAAATCCTAAAGAGTAGTCTGAGACCCCTAAGAGGTTAAAAAAATTTTAACTATGATCACGTAGCTGGTAAATATCAAAGGCAAGATTTGAATATGTCTTTCTCACTTCAGACCTCATACTAAAAGAATAATGATGAGATGGAGTGTAGAGACTGATGAGATCATACAAAATCCTGAGATTATCACAGTAATGAGTTTCCTGGGGCATGGTGGAGAAATCAATTAAAGAAGTCCCAAAGTAGTACATCCAGGTGAGAGATGAAGAGATAATGTTTAGATGTTAAAGTCTCAGCCTTGTGGTAGCAGAATAACAATGATTAGATGCTACTGTACCATATAGGATGTCTTTTGTTAATGCATGCCATATCGATGATTTTTTTTGCATGTCATTTGTGATAAGGAAATAAAAAAAGTTCTTCAATATCTGATTTACAGTGTTCATTATGTACCTTTCTAAGCCTCATTTTTTTGAGAAGAGAATCTATACATAATTCAAAGCTAAGTTTTAAATAATTTTACTGTTTGGTTGTTAAAGTCCTTTACAATATGGTTTGTCTACTTTGATCAGCATAAACTGCCTTTTTATGTACGCTGTGTTCTGACCAAAATGACCTTCTTGCTAGCTTAGTAGGTCATATCATTGCCTCTCTCTCTACCTTTGCACAGTGTTGTTCATTCCTGGAATACCTTCCATTCTCATTCTGCCTCATAGAATGCTCAGTTTCCTTTGAAGCTTATTTCAATTGCAACCTTCTATGCTGATCCCCTTCCCCTAAAAATTACTGTCCATATTTTTAAGGTTAATTTTTCCATATATTTTCCCTAATAGAAAGTCAGCTCCTAGAAAGCAAGAACCATTTCATTTTCATCTTTCTATCTACATCACCTAGTAAAAGTCTGACATTTGATGCTTAATAAGTATTTATTGTATAAATGAATTAATGAGTGCCCTCCTTTCCAAATCATATTTATTGTACATGAATGGAAAGATGACAATGGAGCTAGCCTTCAAAGATCATTTTTTACCTCATTCTTCTCATCCCAACAAGCAATATGGCATAGTCAATAGAGGTTTGCCCTTAGAGTCAGGAAGACCAGGGCTCAAGCACTGTCTCTGACACATACTAATTGTATGATTCTTAAGACTGTAACTCTATATGATTTAAATTCTTGGATATTCAACCTAGTCATTCTATATTGAGTTTTTGTGTATGCTTGTGTATTAAAACCACCCTCATTTGTGCTCTCTGAAAGCAATTAAATGAATTATAACTCAAAAGCAATTTTGATTAAACTTATCTTTATGGAGAGGTAGCAGACTTTAAAGCACTATAGAAAAAGCATGTAAATGTCCTAAAAGGAAGCGAATTGGGATCTAAAAATCTGTCTTTTCATACTGAAAGAAAGGTTGAGAAAAGGAAAGCATAGAGTATAGTTTTTCCATCTCTTTTCTCCGTTCTTAAAGGGACTATCACACTGCTACACTGTACAAATTCATTCTAATTTTTACTTTTTAAGTAGACTTGCCTCTGAGACAAACATGACATATTAAATGTCCATTCCCTCTCTCTTAATTCCCATTGGTATATTCTTCCACAGGGGGATGATACCATAACCACTACTGACATAAATCAGCTTATGTCCCTGGATGTGGTGAAGTTTCACCACCGCTACTATCATTGCTCAAGTCCTGGCACTCATTCTTACAATGGAAATTAAAGCAGCTTTACTTATTCTATAGACCTTCAACACCTATCATGCATTTTTCCACATACTAGAAGCATAGACTATGTTCAAGCATGGTAAAATAAACTTTACCACTTTAAGCAGAAATATGCATCCTTATTGTGTGTGTTTTCCTCTACCGTTTGCTGGATGCTAGCTAGCATAGAGAAAAGTAGATATCTGTGTTATTACTAACATTTAAGTATGATTGGCATACGTTTTGAAACTGTCAGTCACCACCTAAGTATGGCTAATGAATTATCAGAGATAGAATGTCACTGCCAAAAGTTCCAAAGTTTGCTGGTGATACAAGCTGGTATTGCTTTTCTTTGCATGCACTAAGCATGTCTAAGTGTTTTTAGTAATGTCGGTAGCCATCTTGGACCCGAAAATATGTTTCTTATTAACTCTAGAGCCCTCTCTTGACCTATCTGCCCAAATTCACCAAGTAAATCTTTTCCCTTTTCTTCAAATTAAATTCCTACTTCAAAGTCAAGAACCCCAGTTTGCGAATAGGATGAGTAGTGCCATTGTCACTAAGTTTACTACAGAAAAATGAACAGGTTTCTAGTGATTATCATTTTCTTACTACAGGAATGCTTCTGATAAATCAAGGACAATTTTACTGCTACAGTTTTCTTTAGGGGTATTCTCTAGGCCTTAGTCCACTTGAGTCATTCTGATCATGTCTGTTTAGGTCATTCTGGTCAGGTCATTGGGTACCACTTTTCTTCCTACTAGTTTCTTTTTTCTTATCATTACATGAATTTAATACTATAAATACACAACCTCCAAAGACCTTAAAAATTTAGAGGTTACATCAAATAATAAATATAAGCTTCCAAAATAAGCAAATATGCAATGCACCTTTAGAAAATACATTGGCAACAAACTGAAGAAGAAAGAGATAAAAAAATTTGGAAAAGAAAAACTGGAAGAAGAAAACTAAACTATATGTGTGAGCATTTGAGGAAGTGGGTTTGAGATTAGTGAAGGTACCAGAATGCTTGGGGATACTTGTGTCTACAGTCTATATATATATATATATATCTATATATATCTATATATATCTATATAGATATATATAGATATATATATATATATATATATATATAGATAGATAGATAGATAGATAGATAGATAGATAGATAGATATATATAGATATAGATATAGATATAGATATAGATATAGATATAGGTATAGGTATAGATATAGGTATAGATATATAGATATATATAGTCTATAGTCAGTCTCCAGTGCTGAGGAAGATCTATGATTAAAATCCATATGACCTAACTCACAGGTGGCTATTTCAAGAAGAGAAAACACAAAGGTTAAGTAACTTCAGTCCACTATACTTCAGTCTTTTCCACTGTGCAAAAACAAAGTACCCAAAATAAGATCTCTATTACAAGCTATATGTGTCAAGGAAGGAGAATTGGTTTTGGTTGTCCATTTTTTAAGAGAACCAATGATATTAAAGGATGATATCTTGAGTTCTACATGAATTGGATTTGTCAGGCAGAGCTGCATAAAGTAATCAACCTCAGTCTTTTCAGAGATATTGGAGTCCAGTAGCAGGATAAAAGTTAAGACAACTGGAAATGACCCAGGATGTAACAGATGACCTTGACCTCTTTGATATCTGACCGAGCTCTAAACACTTCATAGAGCCCTCTTTAGCCATCTTCATATCCATTGGAACATTCATTCTGCCAGGAGAAACCTTAACATGCTTAGGGTAGATAACCCTGTATGTCACCAATGGATTTGAGACCACTTAGTTTCCCTCAACTTGGTTTAGTCTGTCTACTGAGACCATTTACCTGGTTGTTGACTGCATATTGCTACAACTTCTTGGAGTCATAATTGAGAGTTGAGTGAAAGATCAACACTAAAGGTAGATGAGGAGCCATGAAAAGGACTCAACAAGCCCTCACACACTGAAATACTGTACAAAATGGTGCACAAGACCACATTGTAAAGACAGAATTAGCTCTCTCAAATCTATGTTCTGATAATACTATCTCATCAGCCGGAAATTTACACCTACTCCTTAGTAATTTGTTTATATTAAATGTAACGGTCCTCTGTGCACCTCTAATAGTACTAGCTAAAAGGAATTTCTTAGGGTTCTTATGCATGGCTAATGACATTAAAAAAAGATTGAGACTTATTCAGTGTGCACAAAGAAAAGCAATACCAGCTTGTGCAACTGCCTGAGACAATAAAAGTACCAGCAACTCTGGAACTTTTGGCAGTGACTTTCTATCTCTGACTATACTTAGATGGCGACTAACAGTTTCAAAATGTATGCTGATTACTCTTAAATGTCGGTAGTAACACAGAGGTGTAATTGTCTAGGTCTTAGTTAGTGTCCAACAAATAGTAGAGAAAAACAAACAAAATAAGGATCCATGTTTCTGTTGAAAGTGGTAACCAAAGTGTGTTTTTCCATGCCTGAAAAAGATATTTTTCCAAACCCTTGGTTTTATTCTCTCTAAATGGATTAGTTTGTCAACAATAAACTTCCTAGACCCCCATGAAGTATCTTTATGTTTCAGTAGGCAGGACTTGAGCTGCAGTTTCAGCCTTGATATTTAAAATACTAATGACTTTTTGTTGAAGTCTATTTAAGGAAAGCCACCTTGGAATGCTACTTTAATATAAAGTATAAGGTTCTTATCTCAAGTTGCTTAGTAAGTTTCATGTGAATACTTATATGAGATACAGAATCAAGGAAACTCAAATTCTGGTTATAGATAAGAGACAGACAGACAGATAGATAGATAGATAGGTAGGTAGATAGATAGATAGATAGATAGATAGATAGATAGATAGATAGATAGATAGATAGATAGATTTAAATGGATATATATTAGTATGGATATATATTAGATATATATTAGGATATATATTATGGATATATATATATATATATATACATATATTTATGTAACCTATAGATGTAGATGAGAGAAAGACAGAAAGAGACAGAGGCAGACAAAGAATCTATAATGATTTATATGGCTTGGTCTCTTTGTGAGCTGTTCCTCTGAAGGTCTGAATACCACTCATCTAAAGACTCCCTATCCTAAGGGGATGGGAATGGGGAATTGGTGAGCAGAAGCAAATCTACTCTAGGACAGAATGTACTGATTTCAATCTTTTTTTTCTAAGTTCCCCATTTTACTGAAACTTAATGAAATCTGCTCATCAATGAGAAAGTCAACCTGCTGAGGCCAATGCTCTTGCTAGAGGCATTCATTGCATTTTTGTTTGGCTGCTACTGAGCAATCCATTGAACACTCAGAACAGCTAGTCCTGGTCTCTCTTATGTATTACAATAGCTAGACAGATACAAATGATGCCTTAACCAAGACCCACTACTATTATCTAGAAAGTAGTAGCTGGTATGCGAACCCTATAGTCAGTATCAGTGTTTGCATACTTCTCTCTGCTAAGATGCTTTCTTGTAAGTGATGGAGAAAATGTTTCCTCTGAAGCAAAGGGCCATATAACGTTGATCCTGAACTCCTACTAAGATTATGTTAACAGAAGAACAGAGTGAGACCATCACAACAGTCTTAAAGCTCTCAAAAAGATTTCTCTGAACAAAGTACATATTTTCCAAGTACCTCGAGTTGCCAGGAGCCCAGAAAATGGTAAATGATAGAAGCCAAAAGGAAAATATTGCACTTTAAAGAAACAAAGCACAACTAGTGTTCTCTCCATTGTAAAAAGCAACCAGTTTCAGGAACGGTCATCCCAGTTTGACTGTTGCTGATTTCAAAAGAATTCCTACATCCATGACTTAGACAGCTCGGCAAATTCTGTAAAATTCAGCAAGCAGAGAAAGATGTGAGATGATGGTACTTGTAGTGGGCACAGTACGGACTTTACTTAAGAACTCCTTTTTTATGTTTTTGAATACAAAAATCTTTTTTTTATAATTTTAGATCCCTTATCAAGGGACATACAAGAGAAAACAAACAAAATGAAGATAAAAGCTTCACACCTTCTTGGTAGTCCAAGTCAAATTCATATAGTTTGGACTATATTCCTAGAGAGACGACTCTTTTTACCCATTTATACCTTGTGGTTTGGGGGTCATTAAGCAAATGTGGCAAAAAAAATAGGAGTCTGTTATTCTAGGAAAAAAGTGGGATGAAATCTCATTCTAAAAGGTCTTGGTCAGGAAGAAAGAAAAAAAAACCCTTCAAATCCCCTTGGAAGAATTAATGAATTGCCTGAAGCACAAATGGTCAAGATTTGAAACAAAAGATAAAGAGAACAACTACATTATAAAAGACATGAAGAAGAAGACACTTTATGGGCATAGCTACACTTGGGTCCACCTTGTAACTTTAGGCAAAGTAAATATCTGCCACAACAAAAGACCATAATGATTGCATACAAAAGCATACACTATATTTGCTTTCCTAGATGTTGATTTGATTCATCTCCTTCTGTATGGTTCCTTTCCTGTTTATCTTAATGCCATCTTGAGGATTTTACTGCAATAGTATCATTTACAAGAGTGTTGGGATTTAGAAATCCAGCCTGTATGAACTCTGAATTGTTCTTATAAGTGGTTACATCTGCTTTATGAAAAGGAATTCTTTTCTGAGTCCTAGACACCCCAGCCAGTGGGGATATTGTGTTTATGTGTGGGGTGGGAAAAGGGGTAATGCATGCACACAAATACGCAGAACACAATCCTCAATGGCTTGTTAAAATGATTTCTTCATAAAGACAGACTTATTTGAATGGCTACAGAGATGTATTGACATTCTACAGAGATATAGTTAGAATTTGTTTACCTTTGAATTTTTTTTCTGGACCACTGAGACAAAATTCCATTTTGATTTCTTTAAAGAGAAAAGAATGTTCATCATCATCTATGTCTACACAAAGATAGGATTAAATGAGACAGGAGACCATGCTCCTGTCTTGTTCTTTACTGCCTGGATCTATAGAAGGGCACAGGAAAACATCCTGGAGACAGTGCAGTTATCTGTTTGATAACAGTGTTTACACATGAGTCACAAAGGCAAAAATGTCAATGGCAAGGATCCAAGTATTATTGAAAGTTAGATGGGCACAGAACACATTCAATGCTGTCATCATTATTCTCATTATCAGAAAGCTTGACTTCCTGGTTGTTTTTCTTTCTGAAAAAATAAGTTCCCAGGAAAGAAAACTGACCCCATCCATAATCTGCATCTGTTTTAAAGGTTTTACTGAGAAATTAATATCAACAAATGTCTCAAAACTAGCAAATAGCATATGGATATGATGAATATTTTTCAAAATATCTTCATCTACAACAGCCTGGATTACTATGGAAATAAACCTCTGTCCAGATCAAAGTTCAACTTATCATCCCTCCATTCTGAGAAATTAATCTGGAAGGAAAGGAGGGAGACTTGTTGACTCTCACTTAAAATGAATAGTCCCAGAGTACATAAGTATTTTTCAGTTTTAGTCTTCCATCCTAGTAATGAATGCCTCCATCTTTGTGAGTACAATCATTAAAAGTGAGCTCCAGGCTGCACATGATTCTTGATTTCTGATTCTCTGTTGGGCTATTAATATAATCTTGGCACCTTGTGAGACAGAAGGAATCTTTGTAGTACTCAATAAACTTAGGATCTTCACAGATTCATGGAGAACAAGAGTGGTGTATGGAACCTGAACTGGCCTACGGCCCAAGAAGTTCAGATCCATGTTCTCTTTGTAGAGTTAACTTACAGGGGGGAAATTTTGAATTTCTCAACTCCCCCATGAAAAAGTATATAACAAAATAATTCCCAACCTTCATGATGGGAACTGGGGGTAGGGGATGTCAGAGTACCAATAGGCTGAATACTAATGTCTTCAGCTCCAGAATTTGAAGGCTCATGATGAGCCTCATAGAAACAGGGATGGGGGTCAAGTGATGTCAAGTGGGCTCCAAATTGCCAAGCAGTTCAAGCAGATCTTCACACATACATATCTCACAGGTGGTACAAGCTGCCTGGTCCCAAAAACAAATATTCAAAGTTATTATAGTGACAACTTAGCTCTCTTTTCCCAACTCTGTAGTGGTGCAGTGAATAGAGCACCAGTGGAGGAGTCAGAAGGACCTGAGTTCAAATCTCACCTCAGACACTTGAGACTTACTAGCTGTGTGACCTTGGGCAAGTCACTTAACCTCAGTTGAATCATCCTTGGTCATCTCCAGTTATCCTGATGAATTTCTGGTCACTGGATTCAGATGGCTCTGAAGGAGAAGTGAGGCTGGTGATCTGCACAGCCCTCCCTCACTCAAAACGAAGTCAAGTGCAAGTCACGGCATTGTTTCTCTGATGGCATGGTCTTCTTCGGCAATGAAGGATGAACACACACCAGTTTCAAGTAATGTCTGTCAAAGTTGCCTCATGAATTTGGATAACAAATATCTTTTTGCTGAATGTTATTCCCATAATCAATAAATATTATCTCAGCTATTAGTCTGTAAAACTACTTAAGCTTCTGTGAACTCTCCTGATGTTTGGTTCTAGAGTCTAGGGTTTGTTTGCTTTTTTTTGCCCTCAGAAAACATAGATATTCAAAGCAGGTCCTTTCACACTGTCCCATTAACCCTAATGTCTCTTCTGAATTTTCCCTAGAAGAACAAAGATCCTTTTATTCAAAAGCTTCTTATCTTGGAATTGTTATATTTGTCTCTAATGACAAACCTAGTCATGATCAATATCCACAGGGATGAAATCTGTGTACAATCCAGGGAATCTAGTCTTTATTTTCTCCAAAGTTAATGCTCCTCTGCATGACTCAACTAACCTTTACCTTACCCACAGGGAAGGATTTCTTTCAGGAACAGAGAAGATGGATTCAGCCTCACTTACCATTAAGGTATTTATATCCAACATGAATAACTTTTCTCCAGCTTCCTTCTCTTATGAGTTCTCTGTGTCAGATGTATGCCTGCTCTTCACCCTTTTGCTGAGGAGCCTGCAGTGCTCAATAAAAATGAATTCTTTCCTCTCCCTTTCAGACTCATTTCCAGATGATCATAGCCTTTTAGGCACAAAGGAATAGCAGTTTGTAGCTTTAGGGTACATTGACAATGAGTCAAAAGACCTGGTTTCAAATTCTAGCTGGTCCCCTTATCACTTATGTGCCTTGACAAATCATATAACGTCTCTGGGTCTCAGTTTCCTCATCAATAATTCAGGAGTTAAAGTTACTTACCTTAAAGATCACTTTCAGTTGTAAATCTACAAGCCTATGAGCACACAGTTCCCTGACAGGATGTTGTATAAGGCAGCTAGGTGGCACAGTGAATGGCATGCTGGGCCTGGACTCAGAAAGACTCTTCTTCCTGTGTTTGAATCTAGCCTTATCAACTGACTAGCTGTGTGATCCTGAGCAAGTCATTTAACCCTGTTTCCCTCAGATCCTCATCTATAAAACAAACTGGAAAAAGAGAGGGCAAACCACTACAGTATCATTGCCAAGAAAACCCCAAATGCAGCCACAAAGAGTCAGATACAACCGAAAAAATGACTAAAAAATAACAAGGATTCTGGATGGCTCCAAACCTCCATCATACTCCATCCATATGTCAGGGGGTTTTGTTTGTTTGCTTACTTCTTTTCTTGTTTCTCTGTATTTTGCTTACATTTATTTCTCTACCCACTAGCTACCTGAAAGGCAAGGTTAAAATGAAAGGATTAAGGGCATTTTGTTGTCAGGTAAAGTCTGGCATGCCTCAGAACCAAAAGAACAGGGAAAAGGGGCATACGCACTCCAGCAGCAGCTCTATTTCTTTGCTCCTGGTCCAATCCTATTTTCTAAAAACACTGAGAGAGAACAATTAAAAACTGTTTCATATGGAATTTAGTCACTGACATATTCTGGACTGTGTAATCCCCAGTGAGTAGTTTCATTCCTGAAACAGCAAGTATACACATTTTAATGGCTGTTAAATGACCAAATAGAATTTGGATAATGAGGCAATTGAGATTCGATCAAAGCACACATTGGGAAGATAGGGCCATTGGTATACTACTTTTTTATCATGAAATTCAGACACACCTCTGGCTTCTACCACTTATACAATCATGGTTATACAGAGTATTGCAAGGCATTTGTAACTATTTTAAAATTAAACCTGCAAGGTGATGTCAAGACTTTCACCTTTTCTGAAAAGGATCAACCTACAGGTGTGGGTTTTACTCTCCCAACAGCACACATTGGAGAATGTTGTATTGGGTACAGTTCCTGCTCTTCTTTAGAAGAGAAAGAAACAGTGAGAGTGGGGATAAGAAAGAATCATTAGGTCCTGTACTTCATCTACACAACTGTGATTCTGAGACTTTTGTGATTCTGCCTTTTTCTTTTTCACAGCAAGTGGTGATGCAGTGGATATTGCTTCAGACCTGGAGTAAGGAGGACATGATTTTAAATTCAGCCTCACACAGTAGTTCTGTAAGCCTGGGTAATTCATTTAACTTCTAACTCAGTTTCCTCAACTGTAAAATGCACAAGCTTCTACTTAGCAAGGTTGTTCTGGAGATCAAATGGTATAATATTTGTACTGGTACATTATAGGTGCTATATAAATGTTTATTCTCACCCCTTCCTTTTTAATGGTATCAACTAACAACACTCCCATCATATTCCCCATAGTATAACATCACCATATTAATTTTTTCAATTTTTCCTTTTCAACTTTTGTAGAAGAAAGTACTCCTTTTGCCCTCTCCTAGGAAAGCATAAATATAGACTATTTATCAAATGAATGAATGAATGAGCATCTACACCCAAACTGAATATTTACTTTCTCAGTTATTTAAGTCTAATATCAAAGAGTTGCTGCTGGTTTCACAGGCACTAGAGTGCTGCACCTACTTCCTTCTCTACTGAGGCATCTCTATATTCTGGATTTAAGAGGTTTGGATTAAGTACAGTTCTGGGTAGCCTGGTTTCTGGTGAGAAGGAAATTAAGTTTTGGTTTTGTTTTTTTTTTTTTTTCTCACACTCATCAACTCATTAAACCTTCACCTCATTGTTCTGGGGGGAAATTTAAATTTAACTTAGGTTATGGTTTCATGTTCAGAATTTCCCCAAAAGAGGGGAATATAAATTAGGTACAGTACATAGACTTATTTATTTTCTAACCACAGAAAGAATGTTAAACACAGAACATGCAAAAGGGTACATTTCACAAGAAAACAACTTTAAAACAGTATTCAGAAATTTCATTTCTAACTACTGTCACCATCTTCAGGGAAGCTGATACTTAAACCTCATCAGAACATAAATCAATTTACTGACTATTGGCTAGCTTAATTAATAAATTGTTAATAACACTTGAAAAGCTTATCTCTTGGTGTTTTATTCCTATATCATGTCTAATGATAACACAGATCAGACTTGGATCAATCCTCATTTTCTGAGGAGTAATCTTTGATGAAGAAATTCCTAGTGATACCATTTCATTCAATAGTCTCATTCAATAGACTCAGGATCTCCAGATGTGACAAACTCATGGAGCTGTCTCCCTAACTGGACACATTCATCTTGACAAAGCATTCACTCATCTAATAATAGGAAGAAAGAAGCATAAAAATGGAAAACATAAGCAAGGGCCTATGCATAAATTTGCTTAGGCAACACATTTACTGTAGATGCCAAGTGTTACAAACCAAAAGAGAAAGTAAGAGAGAATATGGCAAATCATATCTTGCTCCCAATCTCTTCTGATGGAATAATTCAAAATAATACCAACACAATTTAAATACACAAGGAGAGATAAGGATGGAGTCACTTCCTTTTAAACATTAAATGATTCATCAATTCTTCTTGCTTCACAGCAAGTAAGGGAACTGATCATTGCAGTAAGTACATAAGACTATAGAAGGTTACTTGCTTGGTGAAAGGATATTTTCTTACAATGAGGAAGATTAAAGCATGCAATCAGAAGAAACTCAAAACATACAAGTGGAGGAAGAGAGCAAGGTCAAGGCTCCTACATCCAAAGCCTCTAAGAAAAAATATGAAGTGGTCTCAAGGCATGGAAGAGTCCAAAAAAGATTTTGAAAATCAAGTAAGAGAAGTGGAGTAAAAACTGGGAAGAGAAATGAGAGTGATGCAAGAAAATTATGAAAAACAAGTCAACAGTTTGCTAAAGGAGAACCAAAAAAATTCTAAAGAAAACAAAACCTTGGGGGAGGAGCCAAGATGGCAGAGTAGAAAGATGCACATATGCTAGCTCCAAACCCACAGCCCATAAATTACCTGTAAAGAAGAACTCCCAAAAAATTCTGGAGCAGCAGAAGCCACAGAACAATGGAGCAGAGGAGATTTCTGTTCCAGACAGCCCTGAAAAACTGATGCAAAAGGTCCGTCGCGCACTGGACCCAGTGCCTTGGCCACGTGGCACCGAGAGGAGCAGATTTGAGCAGGCTTCAGGGATGGGATTTCCAGCTGCCGTGCTGGTCCCTCTACCCACAGGCCCCAAAGGTCAGTGAGAGGGTCTTGTTGGCTGGCGAGAGGGGAGGGGGTGTCTCCATAACTCAAGCCTCCTCAGGAGGCAGCAGTGGAGGCAGCAGCAGACAAGGGCTCCCCAAGCAGGCAGGAGCTGGGATCCATTGTTGAAGGTCTCTGCATAAACCCCCTGAGGGAACTGAGCCTGGAGTGGCGGCCTTGCCCCCACCTGAGCATCTGAACTTAATCTCACACTGAATAGCAGCCCCGCCTCCACCAAAAGCCCTGAGGCTGAGAATCAGCATTTGAATCTCAGACCCCAAGCTCTGGCTGGGAGGATCTGGAGGCATGGTGGGTGTGGAGACCTCACTCAGAAGTCAAGTCACTGGTTGGGAAAATGCCCAGAAAAGGGAAAAAAAATAAGACTATAGAAGGTTACTTTCTTGGTGAACAGGCATTTCCTCCCTTCCTTTCTGATGAGGAAGAACAATGCTTACCATCAGGGAAAGACACAGAAGTCAAGGCTTCTGTATCCCAGCCCATCCAATGGGCTCAGGCTACGGAAGAGCTCAAAAAGGATTTTGAAAATCAAGTAAGAGAGGTTGAGGAAAAACTGGGAAGAGAAATGAGAGAGATGCAAGAAAAGCATGAAAAGAGGGTAAACACCTTGTTAAAGGAGACCCAAAAAAAAATGCTGAAGAAAATAACACCTTGAAAAATAGGCTAACTCAATTGGCAAAAGAGGTTCAAAAAGCCAATGAAGAGAAAAATGCTTCCAAAAGCAGAATTAGCCAAATGGAAAAGGAGGTTCAAAAGCTCACTGAAGAAAATAGTTCTCTCAAAATTAGAATGGAACAGATGGAGGCTAATGACTTCATGAGAAACCAAGAAATCACAAAACAAAACCAAAAGAATGAAAAAAATGGAAGATAATGTGAAATATCTCATTGGAAAAACAACTGACCTGGAAAATAGATCCAAGAGAGACAATTTAAAAATTATGGGACTACCTGAAAGCCATGATCAAAAAAAAGAGACTAGACATCATCTTTCATGAAATTATCAAGGAAAACTGCCCTGAGATTCTAGAACCAGAGGGCAAAGTAAGTATTCAAGGAATCCACAGATCACTGCCTGAAAGAGATCCAAAAAGAGAAACTCCTAGAAACATTGTGGCCAAATTCCAGAGTTCCCAGGTCAAGGAGAAAATATTGCAAGCAGCTAGAAAGAAACAATTCAAGTATTGTGGAAATACGATCAGGATAACACAAGATCTAGCAGCTTCTACATTAAGGGATCAAAGGGCATAAAATAGGATATTCCAGAAGTCAAAGGAACTAGGACTAAAACCAAGAATCACCTACCCAGCAAAACTGAGTATAATACTTCAGGGGAAAAAAATGGTCTTTCAATGAAATTGGGGACTTTCAAGCATTCTTGATGAAAAGACCAGAGCTGAAAAGAAAATTTGACTTTCAAACACAAGAATGAAGAGAACCATGAAAATGTGAACAGCAAAGAGAAGTCGTAAGGGACTTACTAAAGTTGAACTGTTTACATTCCTACATGGAAAGACAATATTTGTAAGTCTTAAAACTATTCAATATCTGGGTACTGGGTGGGATTACACACACACACACACACACACACACACACACACACACACACAAAGAGAGACAGAGAGAACAGAGAGAATTGAATAGGATGGGATCATATCTTAAAAAAATGAAATTGGGGTGAGAGAGAAATATATTGGGAGGAGAAAGGGAGAAATGGAATGGGGCAAATTATCTCTCATAAAAGAGGCAAGCAAAAGACTTTTTAGTGGAGGGAAAAAGAGGGGAGGTGAGAGAAAAACATGAAGTTTACTCTCATCACATTCCACTAAAGGAAGGAATAAAATGCACACTCATTTTGGTATGAAAACCTATCTTACAATACAGGAAAGTGGGGGTGAAGGGGATAAGCAGGGTGGGAGGGAGGATGGAAGGGAGGGCAATGGGAGGAGGGAGCAATTTGAAGTCAACACTCTTGGGGAGGGACAGGATCAAAAGAGAGAATAGAAGCAATGGGGGACAGGATAGGATGGAGGGAAATATAGTTAGTCTTACACAACACAACTATTATGGAAGTCATTTGCAAAACTACACAGATATAGCCTATATTGAATTGCTTGCCTTCCAAAGGGAATGGGTGGGGAGGGAGGGATGAAGAGAAGTTGGAACTCAAAGTTTTAGGAACAACTGTTGAGTTGTGTTGTTGCTACTAGGAAATAAGAAACACAGGTAAAGGGGCATAGAAAGTTATCTGGCCCTACAGGACAAAAGAGAAGATGGAGACAAGGGAATGGGGAGGGATGATAGAGGAGAGGGCAGATTGGTGATAGTGGCAATTAGAATGCTGGGTGTTTTGGGGTGGGGGGAGGGGACAAATGGGGAGAAAATTTGGAACCCAAAATTTTGTGAAAATGAATGTTAAAAGTTAAATAAATAAATTTTAAAAAAAAGAAGAAAAGAAAACCTTTAAAAATAGACTAAATCAAAAGGCAAAAGAGGTTCAAAAAGCCAGTGAAGAGAATTCAAGGCAATTCTGCCATAAAAAGCAGAACTGGCCAATTGGAAAAGGAGGTCCAAAAGCTCACAGAAGAATATAATTCCTTAAAAATTAGAATGGATCAAATGAAATCTAAAGACTTCATGAGAAATCAAGAAATTATACAACAAAACCAAAAGCATGAAAAAAATAGAAGACAATGTGAAATATCTCATTGGAGAAGCAACTGCCTCACAAAATAGATCCAGGAGAGATAATTTAAAAATTATTTAACTGCCTGAAAATATGATCAAAAAAGTAGTCTAGACGTTAACTTTCAAGTAATCATCAAAAAAACTTTGCTGATATTCTAGAACCAGAGGGTAAAATAGAAATGGAAGGAATCTAGTAACCACCTCCTGAAGGAGATATCAAAACTCCTAGAAATAGTGTAGCCAAATTCCAGAGGTACCAGGTCAAGCAGAAAATATTACAAGCATCAGAAAGAAATGATTCAAGTATTGGATAAACACAATCAAGGTAACACAGTGTTTACTAGCTTCTACAATAAGAGATTTGAGGGATTGGAATATGATATGACAGAGGTCAGAGGAGCTAGGATTAAAACCAAGAATCACATATCCAGCAAAACTGAGTATTAATATTTCAGAAGAAAAAATGGAATTTCAAAGAAGTAGAAGACTTCCATGCATTCTTGTAGAAAAGACCAAGGCCGAATAGAAAATCTGACTTTCAAATACAAGAATCAAGAGAAACATGAAGAGACAAACAGGAAAGAGAAGTTGTAAGGGACTCATGTAAACTGTTTACATTCCTACATCATGGAAAGATGACATTTGAAATGAGACCTTTTTCAATATTAGGTTAGTTAGAGAATATGTATATGTATGTATGTATTTGTACACATATTTACATGTGTATATATATACATACACACATATGCACACACATGTGTGCATGTGCTATATGTACACATATATACATGTATAAGTATTTATAAGTATGTATATGTATAAGTATATATGTGTGTGCATATATATGTGTGTGTGTGCATGTGTGTGTGCAGAGGTATGCATATGTATGTGTATGTATGTGTATATATGTGTGTATGTACATATATATAAACATATATATGTGTGTTTGTGTATATATATGTATATATTTACAATATATACAGAAAGCACAGGATGAGCTGAATATGATTGGAGGATACTTAAAAAATAACATTAAATGTTGAGAGAAATGTACTAGGAGAAAGAGAAAGGGAGAGTTAAAATGTAGTAAAGCATCTCTCATAAAAGAATTAAGAAAGAGCTTTTACAATGGAGGGGAAGACAGGGGAGGTAAGAGAGAATAAGTGAACTTCATTTTCATAAGATTTGGCATAAGGAGGAAATAATACCAATTCAATTGACTATGGAAATCTATCTTACCCTATGGGAAGGCAGGGAGGAAAGGAGAGGGAGGATAATAGAAGGGATGGCAGATTGGAAGAAGGGATAATTAGAAGCAAGCACTATTGTGGAAGGACAGGTCAAGGGAGAGAATGGAATAAAGGGAGGGCAGGACAGGATAGAGGGAAATGTGGTTAGTCTTTTGCAACATAACTGTTATGGAAGTGTTTTGCATGGCTACACATACATGGCCTATATTGAATTGTTTGTTTTTTCAATGAGGGTGGGTGGGGAGTGAAAGAATGTGGAACTCAAAGTCTTAAAAATAAATGTTAAAAATTCTTTTGAATACAACTGGAAAATAAGTTGTACAGGCAATGGAGTATAAAAATCTATATTGACCCACAGAAAAATAGAGGAGTGGAGGAGAGGAGAAGGGTGGGTGATAGAAGGGAAGACAGACTAGGAAAAGAGGTGGTTGGGGTGTATGCTGCCCTCAGATTGGGGAAGAGGAGAGATGGTGAGAAAATTTGGAATTCAAAATCTTGTGAGAGTGAATATTGAAAACATAAAATAAAAAAATTTTATTAAAAATGAGGCAATGAGCTCATGATTTAGCTTGATATATATATATGCACACACACATATATACACACATACACATATTTAACATAGACAATGCAAGAATTAATTTCCTTGATAATGCATATTTCTAGAAATTGTTTTCTTTTTCTTTCTTTTTAATGGAAGCAGGATGGGAAGGAGAGTGAAATATTTTGGTTAATTAAAAAAATAAAATGTTTAGAAGGAGAATGTGTGATAAATTCAGTTAAGATTTGAAAGGAAACAGTTAACTGGAAACAAATCTTTGCATCAAATGTCTCTAATAAAAGTCTCATTACTAAGATATATAAGGCAATGTTTCAAATTTTTGAGAATAAAACTCATTCCCCAGTTGATAAATGTCTGAAGGAAGTCTTTAGAGAGTTTCAAAAAAAGAAATCCAAGCTATCAATGGGCATATTTTTAAAATAGTCCAAAAACAAAAATACCCAGAGAAATGCAAATTAAAGCAAGGCTGAGGCTCCACTTTACATTTCTAACAGTGTCAAAGTTGGTAAAAAGGAAAAATGACAAATATTTGAAGAAGCTGTTGGAAAACAGGGAAAGTCACATACTATTTGTAGAACTATGAATTAGTCAAGTCATTCTAGAAAGCATTTGGAGAACAATGCCTAAAATGCTACTAAATACTGAGTATCCTCTAACACAGAAATACTACTATTACACCTACATTCCAAAGAAATAAAAGAAAGAGGAAAAGAATGCTTATGTGCAAAGATATTTATAGAAACTCTTTTTTTTTGTAGTGTCAAACATCTGGAAACTTAGGTGTTCCCATTAATTTTTGAGTAGATGAATAAATTATGTTATATTAATGGAATGGTATATCACTGTGTAAGAAGAAATAATGAGAGGCATAGTTTTGGAGAAACCTAGGAAAACTTAAAAGAACTGATGTACAGTACAGTAAATAGAACCAAGTGAGAACTTACTTAAAATAACAACAAATACACACACACACACACACACACACACTTTTCAGAGTCTGAGGCAACAAGACACTCATGACCCAGGGCCTCATTGAAAATGACCAAAAAGTGTGGACTTTCCTACAAATAGGCTTCCCTCTGATCAAGCTTCCCTTAATGGGCTCCACTTGAGGCCAATTAATGGGCAGGGGAAATCTTTAACTCTAATTACACCTTATTGATATGCAAATATTTTAAGTGCTTAATGTGCTTATATTTGCGTTTAGTATTGTAGAACAAGGATGTGACAAACAAACTTTCAGCACATGTTGAATAACGAAGAAACCAAGATGGAAGAAATTGAGAAAGTCATTGTGCCAAGTAAACCAGTATAAACTCTAGCAAACTGAACTGAAATGAGAAAGTTGTATGAGCAAGGGAGTCACAAGCCAGTGGGAGCTCTGGTACTTGGTAACCTGAAATTAGATTCCAGTCCTGGACTGTCAGAAGTGGGAAACAGATTCACAATCCATAGGTTATAGCATAGGAATATAAGAATTAACCATAACACTGCTTCGAGCATTAAAAGCCACTTGAATTATGCAGGAAGTGAATGGAGAAGGGAAAAATATCTATCCAAGAACTGTGGCTAAAATATAAGCAAATAGAAGAAAAAGTTTAAAAATGAAAAAAAAAATTAATTTGTGTAAAGAGAAACCTAACAGGCAAATCCAGTAGCTGAAATTAAACTCAGAACTACAAAAAGAGCCTCAGATGGAGGGAAAAATGATTTAGCCAAAAGTGCTTACAAAAGTGGAAAAGTATTTGATTCTTATGGGAAGAAATGAAGTCAGAGAGTGTAAACAGACAAACAAACAACTAAATAAACAGAGAGACAAATAATAGGTGATAGATAGATAGATAGATAGATAGATAGATAGATAGATAGATAGATAGATAGATAGATAGATAGATTACAGACAGATAGATGGGTAGATGAATGTATACATGGATGAGTAAACAACACACAAATGAGTAGATAGATAAATGAATGCATGCATGTACAAAAATGAACAAATAAATGATTACATAAAATCTGAAAGAAAATTAGATCTAGGGAAGACAGCAAAAGAAGAAAAAGCTTTGAAGAAAGGATAGATATATTCATAAGTAATGGACTCCCTATAAGCAGTAGAAGACAGGTAGGTAGCACAGTGGATAGAGCACTTGACCTGGAGTAGGAATAACCTGAATTCAAATGCAACTTCAGATACATTTTAACTTATGTCACTGTGTAAGTCATTTTACCCTTAATTGTTTCAGTTTCTTTACCTGTACAATTAATATAATAATAGCACCTATTTCCCAGGATTATGGAGAGAATAAAATTGAATATTCACATTTTTTGCTAACCTTAAAGCATTACATAATGTTAGTTATTGTTTTATTTTTAAATTTTTCCCTAATATTTGTGAGGACAAATAGACCTCAATGACTCCATGAAACAAGGCATTTTAGAACAAAATCAAGAATTTGAAAAAATAATAGAAGAGACTGGGAGAAAATTAGAGCACATTTTTATTTTGAAACCATAAAAATCATAAGAATAAATTAACTATTTCATAACATGATAAATAGCATATATCTAAAACAAAAAAAAAACTAGCATGAAAGGTCACAAGGATATGAATTCTTAAAAGATGATTTTTAAAACTATTAATAACTTTAAAAAGGGTACTCCATACCATTACTAATAAAAAGAAATGTAAATCAACTCTGAAGTGCTAGCTCACACCCAAAAAATTGAGAAAAATAACAAAAGTACAGCATATTACATTGGCAGCATTTTAGAAATACAGGTATATTAATGCAATTATTCTGGAAAGCAATATGAAATTCATATTGCCCATACTTTTCATTTAGATATACCTCAAGTTGGTGAATGACAAAAAGAAAGAATTCATAAGCCTCAGAATTTGTATAGCCACATTTTTCATAGCATCCATGATTGAAAACAGACATAGCCATGTTTCTCTCCTACTCAGTGTATTCCCCAGGTCGTTCTCACTCCAAAAGTAGCCATTACTTCATGCCATCTCCCATAAGAAATGTTTCAAGATGGAAGCTAAGATGATTTATTCCTTGAGCAAGTTAAGGTTTTAGACTCTACTGAGCAGATTTAGTCCTCAGTGATCAGATGAATCTAATGATTTTCTCTCTCCCAATTCCTATACTAGTAATCTATTTTCTACATTGTCATGCTAGGGCATAAATGATACCCTAGAAATCTGAAGGACATGTAAAGCTTTCTTTAGTCCTAACGTTGTATCTAAGAAATAACTCAGACTTGAGTAAAATCTATTTCATTAAAGTACCAAAGGAAAATATAGTGGGATAGATGAAAATGCACAGAAACAAGGAAGGGAATTCTGGATATTTAAAGTAATAGGAAACACAATTTAATAATTTCAAAATAAAATGCTGGCCTTCAAAGTCTTCAAATTTCTTTCAGTTTTATTAGTTTCATTAAAGTATTGACATGGACCTCAAATTACAAAAAATAAGTATAAGTTGGCATTTCTTAAGGGTGTGGTGCCTCTACCATATACTGGTTCAATACAACAAATATTTTTTTCAACCTGAACACACACACATATATATATATATATATATATATATATATATATATATATATATATATATATATATATATATATATATATATATATATATATATTACAAATCAGCAGACAACACAAATCAGGGCTTGATTTATTGTTGCATTGATTGTCCAGAATTAATAGAGCTTTAGAAAAAGATAATACCTATCAAAGTTTGTCCCATATTTCCTGAGAGGAGATGGTTAAATAACTTCCAATACACCACTTCCCTTTATGGTGGTGCATTTATGGCATATGGTGTTTGTAACAGAGGAAATACATCACTGAGAATAACCCACTAGGGAGCAAAAGGAAGGAAAAATTCAAAGTACAAAAATAATGTCCACATGAAGTGATGTACTAACATAATCCAGCCTTGTAATTCATTTTTTATATCTTTTCATAAGAAGTCCATTCAGCCCACTAAATTTTCATTAGATTTGACATATTTCTATTTATTTCTTAGATAGTTGTATCTGCTAGTTCACCACATCTTGCAGAGTTATGAGATTTTGTCTCAGAAAATGTTCGTTGAGTTTTCTAACATTTCCAGGAAAATTGAACCAAAATAAATTAGTTTTCCTTTTATTTCACTCACTTTTTTATTTCTTCTACTTTCTTCCTCACTCTCATAGAATGGATCTGTTTTAGCCTTCAGAAACATATGTTATAGGTCTTGTTTACTCGTGTTAAAATCAATTCAATTCAACAAATATTTGCAAAATATCTATTCTATACAAGGCTTAGTCAGTCAATAAGCATTTATTAAATGTCTACTTTGTGCAAGTGATGGATATACAAATTAAAGCAAAAAAAGTTCTTTAGTCACAAGAAGTTTACAGGGATGAGATAATCAATACAGTAGCTGTGAAAGACGTGAACCAGGGAGAGTAAGAGCAAAGATGAGATTCAATGTGTTATGAAAAAATTGAAGAGGAACATGAAATTATTTCTAGGGAGGAGTAATGCAGGGGAGATTTTATATAGGAGGCAGTTCCTGCCTTGGGCCTTGAAGAGGAAAGAGACAATAGGAGACAAAGATGGCGGTAGAGAGTAGTCTAAAAGGTATGATGTACATAAACGCAAGAGGGTAATAATGCTCAGGACAACAGTGGGGAGGGAAGGAGATTAGTCTTCTTTAAAAGGAATGTGGACTATATAAGATAAGGTTGGTCATTTAGGCTGGAAGTTAAAAAGTTAAATTTATAAATGACATCAGAAGTTTATGATGTGTGGTATTTTTAAAAATTTATTTAATATGTTGAGACATTTTGTTCTTCCACCACAGATACTTTTCAACCAGATAATCCTCATCATGAAATACATTCTCTAAAATAAAGTCCACTTGCAACACTGGTGGGTGTGTCACTGTGGAGTATGGAGTTGACTGGTACACAATCCTTTCTGCTCCCTCCTTCCTGTATTTAATCTCTTCAGATTTATTTTGTACTTTGGTACCTGTATACTTGCCTTTCTCATTGGAATGTGAACTCCTTGAAAGAATGAATTGTGTTAACCTCTAATTTGCATCTGTTTCTATTTTTTCAAAAGTATAATATAAGAATACACTCACTACTCACCTTTCCTTCTCCTTCTTTGAGATGCAGCTCAGATACCATCTTCTGCATTAAGCCTTTACTGATTCCCCCATTAGTTGATGCTTTCCTCCCAGTCTACTTTGTATTTAACTTCCTTATACATATGTTTTTATTCTCTTTATATTTCTACATACTTACATGCTTACTTGTCATCTCCCTCATTAGAATGTAACGCCTTTAAGAGGACGGATGTTTTTGGTCTTTAGATCTTTCACTGAAATTGATTGAGCCTCAGTGCCAGCTTGACATCCCTAACTTATCTCTCACTTTTTTACTCAACTTGTTATTTCTTGAAACTGGGTAGAAAGCATAGTGAAGAAGTCAAAAAAGTCCCAAAGTGATGTGGTCATAATGAGAAATGAAGAGATGTCTGTTCTGAGACCCTTCCTGAAACAGAGTTTTTAGAGTTCATGCCTCTAGCTCCAATTCAAGGAGCAGAGCTTAGAGTGATGAGGTGTGAGTACCAAGGCTGATTCAATCTTGTAGGATAATAAAGGTTTCCCCATGATGGAGAAATAAGAGAAGTCTCAAATATTTCATCCAGATACAAAGTATTTTTTGCCCCATTACTGTCCTGCTCTCATTTCTACAATGGCTCTTATGTGACTATCACATCATGCCTAAATTCCACAGCTTCATCATATGAACCCTTTCTATTCATCCAATCTTATCTCTGACAAATTTACAAATTAAATTCTCTACTTTTATTAAGTTATTCCCTTCACTATACTCTATAAATAGCATGGACAAATCTTTACAAGATACTGCACAGTCTTATTCAGGCATTTTAACTTTACTCAAAATGATCTTCTCCAGACAGAAGTAGAATTGTATGAATTATGTTGTAGCATATGTGGACTTTGTTAGCAAACATTCACTTCTCTCTTCTCTGCCTGCCTACCTACCTATCTATTGCTTTCTCACAAAATCAAAGCATCATAATGTTAGAGAAGGAAGGAAACTTTTCTGGTTTTCTGATATTCATTTTCTTAGTCTCCAACCACTGCCTATGACTCTGCAGTTATTGTCAGTTGCTACAGATTCTCTACTATTCCATAGGGAAACCATTCCTAATTTATGCTGTCCATTAACAATGAGAGTCTGACATTTTCCAGGTGCCATTTTCCTGAAATTCCCAGTCAGTACAGCTGAATCTCTCTTATTGAAACTGAATAGAATGAGGGAAAAAACACTTTCTTAGGCTCATAGAAACTGGGGTCACTTTAGGAGATTACGCATTCTTGTTCCCCTCTCCAGGGTGTGATATTTCTCATGATTTCCAATATACCAGATGAAAAGAAGCAGGAGTAATTCTTTCTTTTTTACTTTTATTTCCAGGCTCTCCTCCTGTTACTATCAGTAGGCAGCCACTTCTGCTGATTTTATTTCATTTTTAGAATCCAGTACAAATTCTTATTATCATTGTATACTAGCCTCTAGATCACTCACTTCTTTTCTCAAAGGAGTTTAATAATGCTTAGTTCACAATCTTCTTCTCCATCCTGCATTGATAACTCTGATGCCTTCCTGACCACTCTGATCTCTTTTTCCATCAAACTTGCTCAATTTTTATTATATGGTTTCACTTCTCCTTGGTTCCTAACAGGTATCTCATTATTATCCATTAGCATACCCACGTGCTAAATCCATGATCTTTGTAGAAGTAAATAGAGAAGGGTCCTATACATCCCTTCTCTTAATATGAATAACTCAATATATTAAGTAGCCTCCATCTCAATGTGAAGTGAGAAAGACAAGTTTACTTTCTTGCACTCAAGATCATGCTCAAATCTCCTTGAAGGGCCAACCACAAAGAAAACAACAAATTTCTCCTCCTCCCCATGATACTAACTTTGCAGAAAATATGTCTTTGCTCTGCTTGCAGAGACAGCAACAAAGTTTTCTGCTCTATAGCTATTCTGATTAATGTGGGGACATGGAGCACTTCTTTAAAATCCTTCTCATAATTATATTTCTGTGAATAAACTTCTTTCTGACCTGAATTGTAAAGCTGTATATTTTTTTTAACTCAACAGATTGGCTTCCTGACCAAGAAATCCTAAACAGGGACTGAGTGAGGAAAATCCATGGGCTACTTCCTTCTCCACTCCCCTTCTTGATGTCAAATCAAATACATGAAAATTTAATTTCATATCTTTGTTAAGAGGACTGTAGGAACATATTGTCTGAAAACTTTACACTCATCTGGGGTATTCCTTCTCAGACCATCTCTCAGATTTCCTTTGGCAAAGACCTACAGGTAAGACACAAAAAGATGTGACTGTGAGTAGAGAGCTATTGAGAATGCCCTGAACAAGTCACTCCTAACCTGTCCCTACGTATTGTAATGGACCAGGTCTGCTAAAGCAGGTTTCAGAAGATTCCAGTGACTTAGATTTATTATTCTCCCAAGATTTTAATTTTCTTAAAGTCTAAAATATTGAATCCAAAAAGGTGGAAATTAATTGGGAAGCTCTTGCTAATGGATGCAAGGAAATTTTCAAAGAGGAGAAGAGACAGAAAAAGACAGAGATAGAAAGAGACAGATAACCTAGAAAAATATATGTCAAAAGTTTGACTTCAAAGTCTTAGTTATTGTATGTCTGCGTATCTTTTCATTTATTTCATCTTTTTGTTTATATGAGTGTCCCTTCCACCCTTCTAAATTCCTCTATTACTGTCAAGTATGTAAACATGCCACTGGGAACCCAGGTTCTAAATCTAGGTATCATCCTCAACTCATCACTATCTCTCATTTTCCATATTCAATCTGTTTCCAAGGATTGTCAATTTCACCTTTGCAATATCCATTTAAAATGTCCCTTTTTCTCCTCTGGTATTGTCACCACCCTGTTGCTTATTGTTCCTTATGGCCTGACAGGAATAGCAGGGATTTTAGGATTGACCTGTGCATAGTGGTGCCTTAAAACTGTACAAAAATGAGCAAACAGAACTATTATTCTTTGTAGATGATGTAATAGTACACTTGGAGAATCTACTGAATCTACTACTTTGCAGGTGGACTTCTAATTAGGAACTTTAGCAAAGTTGAAAGATATAAAATAAACTCATATAAATCATCAGCATTTCTAAATATTATCAAAAAAGTCCAGTAGCAGATAATAGAAAGACTAATTCCATTTAAAATAACTGTAGCAAAATGCTCAAAAGTCTACCTGCCAAGTCAAACTGTGGAACTATTTGAACACAATTACGAAACACTTCATACAAATAAAATCAGATCTAAACAGTTGGAAAAATATTAAATCCTTATGGGTAGTTTGAGCCAATATAATAAGTGGGACACTTTTACCTAAATTAATTTGTTTATTTGGAGCTGGACAAAATTAATACAATTTTTTTATATAGTTAATAATACTTTTTTAAATCATCTGGAAGAATAGAAGGTCAAGAACGTGAAGGGAATTAATGAAAAAAATGAAAAGTGAACTAGCAGTACCAGATTCCAAACCATATTATGAAATAATGATCAAGAAAACAAAGAAATGAAGCAGTAGATCAGTGAAATTGATGAGGTACACAATAATCTAGTAAGTGACTATAATAATCTAGTCTTTTATAAACTTTAACATCCAAGTTTGGGGTGAAGAATTCCCTATTTGACAAAAAACTATTGGGAAAACTGTAAAAGTTTTGCAGAAACTAGGAATAGACCAATATTTCACAATATAAACAAAGAAAAGTGAAAATTTCAGTTTGGGGAACATAATTTAGACATAAAGGGCAATAATATTAGCAAATTAGGGAATTGTTGATTAGTTTACTTGTCAGTTCAGTGATTAATGGAAGAAAGTATCACCAGACAAGAGATGAAGAGTAATGAAAGGATGTAAATTATATAGTTTAGATTATATTAAATTAATTGGACAAAAAATAAATGAAGCCAAGATGAGGAAGAATGCAGAAAACTGTTGGCAGGGAAGGAATTTTTCTTATAAAAGACTCATTTAAGATATATATATATATATATATATATTATATACATATACATAGTGTGTACATACATATGCATATATATACACATATCCTGTGTGACTGTGTGTCTGTGTATGTATATGTATGTGTGTATGCATATATACATGTGTGTATAGATGTGTATATATGATGTATGTGTATATGCATATGTGTGTATACACATAATTAGAGAGAGATAACTGAGTCAAATTTCCAATAATAGAAGTCATTGCCAATTGACAAATGGTCAAAAGATATGAACCAGCAGTTTTCAGAAGAAAAAATCATAGCTATCTGTAGTCATGGGAAAAGCGTTCTAAATCACTATTGATTAGAGAAATGCAAATTAAAACAACTTTGATATATCATATTGCACCTATCTGTTTGGTCACTGTGTCAGAAAGTAAAAATCACAAATGTTGGAAGGGATATGGGAAAATTGGGACACTAAAGTATTGTTGTTGGAGTTGTGAATGGATCCAACCATTCTGAAAAGCAGTTTGGAACTGTGCCCAAAAGGTTAAAAAACTGTGTATACCCTCTGATCCAGTAATACCAGTAGTAGTTCTGAATCTCAAAGAGAAAGAGAAAAGGAATAGGAAAAGGAACAAAAATATTTATAGCAACCCTTTTTGTGGTTGCAAATAATTGGAAAATGAAGGGATGTTCATCAGGAATTGCTGAAGAAGTTGTGATATATGATTATGACAAAATATTATTTTGCTATAAGAAATTATAAGAAGGTTGCCATCAAAAAACTGGAAAACCTTATATCAAATTCTGCAAAGTGAAATTAAGAGAACCAAGAGAACATTGTACACAGTAACAACAATACATGACAATCAACTGTGAATGACTCAGCTATTCTTAGCAATACGATGATCTAAAGGAATTCCAAAGGATTCATAATGAAAAAATGCTACCCACCTCCAGAGAAAGAATTGATGGAGTCTGAATACAGGTCCAAGCACACTTTTTTTCTTTATTTTCTTGTTTTTTAAGTTTCTTTTCTTTCAAAATACGACATATGGAAATATATTTTGCATGACTAAACATGTAGTCGTATCTTATATTAAATTGCATACCTTTTCTTTTTTAATCTACAAACATTCTCTTTTAATCAGATAAATTCTGAAATGCTTGACAAATTCTTCCCTATCTGCAGCTAGATAGTTATCACTTCTTTTTAATGTAGCAAGTCATAACTCTAACTACCATACACATTCTAATACTAAAGTGGAAATCTAATTTCATTGATGTGAGAATTCCCTCCAACAATGGAAATTATGAACACCCATTCCTATCCTTTTTTTAAAAAAACATTTTTCCACAAGTCATGTTGTAAAGAATTAAAACCAAAGGGAGGAAAAACATGAGAAGGAAAGGGGGAGAAAGGAAAAATAGTATGCTTCAATCTACATTCAGACTCCACGTTTCTTTTTCTGGATGTGGATAACATTTTCCATCATGAGTCTTGAAATTGTCTTAGATTGCTAAGAGCTAATTCTGTCAAAGTCACTTACAATGTGATTGGTACTTTGTACAATGTTTCTTGGTCTTGCTCATTTCACTTACCATGAGTTCATATAATTCTTTCCAAGTTTTTCAGAAATCTACCTGCTCATCATTTTTTATGGAGTAATAGCATTCCATAACATTCATATACCACAACTTATTCAGACATTCCCCAATTGATGGGCATCCCCTCAATTTGCAATTCTGGGCAATTACAAAAAGAACTGATATAAACATTTTTGTGGATGTGGGACTTTTCCCCATTTTTATGATCACTTTGGGATATTCATCTAGAAATGGTGTTGCTGAGTCAAAGGATATGGACAGGTTTTTAGCCCTTAGGACATAGTTTCAAACTGATCTCCATAATGGCTAGATCAGTTCACAATTCCATTATATTCACAATGGAATAGTGTATGTGTTCCAATTTTCCTACATCTTCTCCAATATTTATTATTTTCCTGTTTTACCATGTTAGCCAATCTGATGGGTGAGATGTGGTTCCTCAGAGTTGTTTTAATTTCCACTTATCTAATCAGTAGCAATTTGGAGCATTTTTTTATATGAATATGGATAGATTCAATATCTTCACCTGAAGACCTATCATTTGACCATTCATCAATGGGGAATGCCTTGTATTCTTATAAATTTGACTCAGTTCACTATATATTTTGGAAATGAGATCTTTATCAGAAACACTATCTTGAAAAAAATTTTCCCAGCTTTCTGCTTACCTTCTAATATTGGTTGTATTGCCTTTTATGGAGTAAAACATTATCAATTTGATGTAATCAAAATGTTTCATTTTACATTTTATAATGTTCTCTATCTCTTGTTTGGTCATAAATTCTTCCATTTTCCATAGATCTAGTAGGTAAACTATTCCTTGTTCTCTTGATTTGTTTATAGTATTACGCTATATGTCTAAATCATGTACTCATTTTGACTTACCTTTGGATATGGTGTAAGATGTTGGGTATTTCACACAGTAGATTACTATCATCATTGACTGTGTCTTCCGTACCTAACCTATTCCACTCATCTACCACCCTGTTTGTTAACCAGTACCAAGTAGTTTTAATAATTGCTGCTTTATAATACAGTTTAAGATCTGGTATGGCCAGGCCACCTTCCTTTGCATTTCTTTTCATTAATTTCCTTTATATTCTGAACACTTTGTTCTTCCAGATGACTTTTGTTGTTATTTTTTCAAACACTATTAAATAATTTCTCATAGGTTGATTTGGTATGGCACTGAATAAGTAAATTCATTTACATCGAGTTCTCATTTTTATTGTATTGGCTCAGCCTACCCATGAATAACTGATGATTTTTTGTCAATTATTTAGATCTGACTTTATTTGTTCGAAAAGAATTTTGTAATTGTGTTCATGTTTTGGCAGGTAGACTTAAATATTTTACATTCTTTACAGTTCCTTTAAGTTGAATTTCTCTTTCCATCTCTTGCTGTTGGGATTTATTAGTAATATACAGAAAAGCTGAAAGCTTGTATGGGTTTATTTCGAATCCTGCAATTTTACTAAAATTGTTAATTAATGCAAGTAGTTTTTTTACTTGATTCTCTTGAATTTTCTAAGTATGTGATTATATCGTCTGCAAAGAGTGATAGCTTTGTTTTTTTTTTTATTGACTACTCTATTTTCTTCAATTTCTTTTTCCTCTCTTTTTGCTAAGACTAACACATCTAGTACCATATTGTATAACAATGATGATAATGGACATGCTTGTTTCACCCCTGATCTTACTGGAAATGCTTCTAACTTATCCCCATTACATATAATGCTTGCTGTGTCTTAGGTAGATGATATTTATCATTTTAATGAAGAATCCATTTATTCCTATACTCTTTAGTATTTTTAATAGGAATGGGTGTTATATTTTGTCAAAAAGCTTTTTCTATATCTATTTAGACAATCATATGTTTTCTGTTAATTTTGTGACTGATATGGCCAATTATGCTGACAGTTTTTCTAACGTTGAACCTCCCTCCTGGTCTTAGTGTAATATTCTCATGATACGTTGCTGTAGTCTCTGTGCTAATATTTTATTTAAAATTTTTGCATCTATATTAATTAGGAAAATTGGTCTATAATTTTCTTCCTGTTTTGGCTCTTCAGGGTTTACCTATCAGTACTATATTTGCATCATAGAAAGAATTTTGTAGGACTTTACCTACATTTCTAAACAATTTATATAGTATTTGGAATTTACTGTTCTTTAAATATTTGGTAGAATTCACTTGTGAATGTATCTGGCCCAGGAGATATTTTTTCTCAGGGAGTTCATTGATGGCTTGTTCAATTTCTTTTTCTGCATAGAATAAGTATTTCATTTCCTCTTCTGTTAATCTGGGCAGCTCATAAGTTTGTAAATGTTCATCCATTTCACTAACATTGCTAGATATAGTATAAATAATTAGCATCTAATTTTTGCCTTATTTTCTTTTTCATTGGTAGTGATTTCACTCTTTTCATTTTTGATATTGGTAATTTGGTTTTCTTTTTCCTTTCTTTTGATCAAATTAGTCAAATATTTATTTATTGCTTTCTTCCTAATACTGATTTTAGTTTGCATTGGTTCAATACTTTTCTTAATTTCAATACTATTAGTCACTCTCTTGATTTTCAGAATTTCTAATATGGTATTTAATTGGGGGTTTTAATTGGTTCTTTTTCTAGTTTTTTTTTTAGCTGCATGCCTAATTCATTAACTTCTTTTTTCTCTATTTTATTCATGTAAGCATTTAGAGATATAATTTCCCCTAAGAACTGCTTTGGATATATCGCATAAATTTTGGTGTTTTTTCTCATTATCTTCAATCTCTTGGATGGGTATTGATTGTTTCTGTGATTTTCTGTTTGACTCACTCATTCTTTAGGATTAGATCATTTAGTTTCCCATTAATTTTTAGTTTATCTTTCCATGACCTTTTATTGCATGTAATGTTTGTTGCATCATGATTTGAAAAGGAAGCATTTAATAGTTCTGCCTCTATGTACTGGACTGTGAGATTTACATGCCTGGTACATGGTCAGTTCTTTTTGTAGGTGCCACGTACCACTGAGAAAAAAGTATATTCCTTTCTATCCTCATTCAGTCTTCTACAGAGGAATATCATATCTAACATTTTATTCACCTCCTCAACTTCTTTTTTGTTTATTTTGTGGTTAATGAGTTCTGAGAGGGGGAGGTTGAAGTCCCCCACTAATATAGTTTTGTTGCCTATTTCTTCTTGTAATTGCCTTAACTTCTCTTTTAAGAATAAGTTTTACCACTTGATGTATATATGTTTATATTGATATAACTTCATTGTCTATGATGCATTTTAGCAGTATATGGTTTCCTTCCATTTCTCTTTGAATTAGATCTTTTTTTTTTTTTTTTTTTTTTTTAGCTCTTGCTCTGTCTGAGATCAGGATTATTACTCCTGCTTTTTTTTTTAAACTTCAGCTGAAGCATAATATGTTGTACTCCAGTCTTTTACCTTCTTTATTCTATGTGTAGTTCTCTGTTTCAAATGTGTTTCTTGTAAACAACTTACAGTAGGATTATATTTTTTTAATTCGCTCTTCTATATGCTTCCATTTATGGGAGAGTTCGTTCCATTCACATTCACAATTATGATTTCTAACTGTGTCTTTCTCTCCATCTTATTTTCCTGGAGGACACCTTCCCACCCAAAGCTGTGCTAAGGCATGGGGTGGGGAATTTTGGTGCTTAAAGATGAGCTGCAGTGAAACAGAAGGAGGTTTGGCTGCTAGAGGATGCCTGCCAATCTGGGGCTTCTCTAAAGCACAAGGAAGTCAGCTTCTGGAGGCCACCTGCCTGCTTGGGGTTGCACTGGTGCATGCAGTGGTTCTCTGAGTTGTAGACTGCTGGTTTCCCTGTGTATGCTAAGGCACGAGGGGGGAGGGGCGAAGGGGGGTCCTCTTGAGCTGGTATTTGCTTGGTTCACCACCTTGGGAATCAAAATCTCCTGTTGGTTTTCTGAGATGAGGCTCACTGCTGGCTTGTTGGGATTCCTCCCATCCTGGAATGAGCTCCCTTTTTCACCTGAGTGAAATGGACCTATCTTGGTGATCCTCCAAGTTTCCCAGGCTAAATGACTGCTTCTCCCTTTCCTTCTGTGTTCTCTGCTGTTCCATGATTTTTCCTAGGACACTATTTTTTATGTTTTTCAGTGGTCAATAAGGGAGAGTTAGAGTGATTTACTGCTTACTCTGCCATCTTAACTTTCGGAAATCCATTCCATTCCTTCTCAATGAGGGGTAAGGATAGGTAGGGAGAGAGAGAATTTGGAACTCAAAGTTAAAAAAAATGAAAATTAAGAAATTTACTTGTAATTAGAAAAAGAGAAGCAAACTATTTGAAAAAAATGGAGGAAAGGGAAAAATAATGCAGAAATAAAAAGGAACTGTTCTAAGACTTCTGGGACATCCTATATAGCCTTAGTGAGTTTATTGACCATCAATTTTCATACTTGTATTTAATTTATTTCTCTAATTCATTAATACCCTGAGTTTTAAATCAGCCAAATGACCTATTTTGATGGTCCCTTATTAATTACTAAAATCACAACAAATTTCATTAATCAATTAGTTCTGAGGTTCCAAATCAGTTCATCAGATATTGCTTATTTAATAAACTGAAAAAAATTCTTTTCTCACAAATATTTGCTTATCAATATAAATTAAACTCCTAAGTCTCCAAGGATTAAACAAATATTTTTTACTGACTATACCACATACTAACAAACAGTAAAAAAAAAAAAAAAAGACAAATCATTGTTTACAATCCATCAGCTAGGAGAAAAGAGAAATCTAAACTTTTTCATTTTTTTAGCCATCACTAAAACTGCTGACTTCTCAATTCTAAAAATGTAGCTCCAACATTCAGTTCTTTTAGGATACCAATTAAGGTCTTTTTCCAAGAGTGTCCTTTATGTTGCTTCAGAAGATAAGGGTTAATGATAATTCTCTCAGGAAATAATTTCATTATCCATTTTATCTGCCCCCTCTTCAAACATTACAAGTAATAGTCTCTCCAGAACAACACTCAGTCTCCCAGTATCCTCACAGATTTCTCATATAATGATGTTTAAAATATATTTATATAAATTGCATTACCTCTTAAAGATATAGTAGCAGTTGACATATAGTCTCTGTTGGAGAGGTTATGGAAGCTGGTATTATATTGCTTTAAAGTAAATTAAATATTTGGGAACGAGTTTAATTTATCTTGTTGGTTAGTGGAGCACCATTTCCCCATATTTTTTAAACTATATTTAATCTAAACTTTTCATTCTGGTCTGTACAGTAAAGAGATAACAGAAACATGCAAGGAAAATTTTTTTCTGCCTTGTTTATTAATGATTGCTAAATTTATAATTCAGTATAGCAATAAGACCAGCTATGATGAAGGACTATTGAAAATATTTATGACTAATAAAATATACATTAGTCATGCTAGAAAAATGTAAGGTCAGAGATGAAATAGAGATTCACTTTTGAACAAGATGAAAGTTTTTTCAATTGGCTAGCAGGAAAAACAAAGAAGCTAAGTAAACCAGGTTTTATGAAATCATCTGAACATAATAAGAAAGGAAAAGTAATTTTTCAAAGGGAAAAAAAAACTAAAAAAAATCTTTTCTTTCCAGAGTTAAGCTCTAAGACCAGTTTAAAAATTTTAATTATCAATTTACAATTGAACAATACAGGAACTTTACTCTTACAGCCATCGTCCTTCTCTCATATTCAGCATCTCCTTAACTTTTGTTACCTTTCTTATTGTCTATAAATGTGCCCTGGTTTATCTCATCCCAAAAACAGGAAGAAAGAAAAAACCTTCCCTTGACCCTCCTACCCTCTCAAAGTCACTCTCTCATACCTCTTTTATTTTTCTTTTCAATGTCAATATCAGCCAAAACCATTTGCACTAATATCCTCCAGATCCTCACCTCCCCATTTGGTTTTTAACCTGATAATGTAGTATGCTACCTCACCAAGTAGTGGCTTGTCTAAAACACCATTGTTCAAGACCACCAATGATTTTTACATTGCTGAATACAAAGATTTCATTGTCCTATTCCTAGATCTTTGGATAGTATTTGCCACTGTTTTTATACTTCTTTTCCCTATTACCTTATCATGCCCTTGTTCCTTTAAAAAAAACTATTTCATATTTTGAACTTAATGATCATCAATAAACATGAATGTTTCAGTATACAACAGAAAATAGAAAAGAGGATTATATACAAAACTGTGAAATTCCATTGCAAGACTTGTTTTGAAAGGCTTATTAAATTTAACTCAATAACTTTTCCCTTTTTGTTTTTAATATGTTTATAGATGCCTTTTATTTTTATATCACTTACACTTTTTAATATATATCTCTCTACCTCTCAGGGAGCCTTATAATAAAGAATAAGAAAAAAATCAGTTCAATAAAACAAAGCAAGCTATGAAAAATAAACTAATTTTATACATATTGGTCCATTCTTGAAGTACTCCACCTCTTCTAAGAACTATGGCAAGGTGCCTTCCTACACTTCTTCATTAGGGTCAAGTTTTATCCAAGGATTTCAGTTTTGTTGGTTTGTAATTGTAATGATTGAAGAGGAGACAGAGAAAATGAATGAAGAAATTAATTCCTAAGAGAATTGAATTTAACTCTTATCTTGTGCAGAAACGTAAAGGGCATTCTTGGGCCAATATTTAATTGGTATCCTGAGAGAACTGAACATTGGGGTGGATTTGAGAAGAGAATCATTTTAGTGATGGTTAAAAACGACTTTTCCTCAAAGCCAATATATGTAAATAATTATCTGTCTTTGTTTTATTGCTTGTTTATAAACGTTATAGCCAGTAGCCAATGTTTATTTAATCCTTGGAGACTAGGCAGTTTTATTTATGGACATGAGCAAGTGTTTATGGGAAAAGAGGTTTATGAGTAAAGAGTCATGCTCCATTCCCCTCTCACTTGTGTTTCTACCTCTCTAGGCATCACCATCATGCCCCCACCAGGGACTTTCTTGACCCTCACACTCCTTCTTCTATTGCCTTTTATACGTGGTATTTTCCTATTGGAATGTAAGTTTCTTGAAGTTTCTGGACTCTCTTTCTTTTTGCTTTTATCTATGTTCACAACACAAAGCCCTGTTCCTGGAACATATTGCTAAATAAATACTTGTTGGTTACTTGCTGGTCACATGATTCTTGTTGTCATTTTGTATAGTTCTATAATGTGACTTCGTAGTTTGATTGGAATGGTCCTAAATCATAAATCAATTTATTTAACATAATTATTTTGTTATATTGGCCTAGTTCAATTATGAATAATGAATAACTCTCTGTTTCTCCCTTTATTTCTTTAAAGAGTAGTTATAGTTGGATTATTAAGTGCTAAGAGTATCTTGGTAAATTAATTCCCAGATATAATGTATATTTTGTATTCAATTTAAAAACGAAATTTCTTTTCTATCTCCTGCTATTGGTATTTGTTAGTAATATATAGGAAGACTTATGTTTTGTGTGTTTATTTTTACCTTATTACTATCCCAGTTCTCTTGTATACATATTTTTTCTCTTTAGTCACATAGTATAGTTCAAGCTTCCACAGGACTATGATAATAACCTTTCAATGGCTCTGCCCTTGTCTTTCCAATCAATACTTCTTTCTTTAAAATCTAACCTTAGAACTCAATTGTTCAAAAATTTCCAGGGCCTCTTTATTGCCTCTTGGAGAAGATACAAATTTCTCACTCATATTTAAAGCTCTTCTCAATCTGACTCCAATTTACCACCTCAGATATATTTCACATTACTCCCCTTCCACATTCCAAACAAACTGTCCTATGAGCTATTGCTAAAATATAGAGTTTCATTTCATTACTCTAGGACTTCACACACATTATCTCCCATACCTGAAATGTATTCTTTTCTCAAGTTTACCTCTGAATTTTTATCTTCCTTTAAGGGTTATCTGTATTTCCAGCTAAGCACTTATCATGTGTCTCCAATCAATCAATTAATAAACATTCCTTAAGCATTTATTTTGTGCCAAGAATTCTTCTAAGAGCAAAGTCAAAAACAATCGCTGACCTCAAGGACTTTTACATTATCATGAAGGAAACAACATACAAATAATTTAGAAAGTCAAGATGATATATAAATATATACGTATATGCAAATGTGCGATTTGTATGTATTGAGAGAGAGAGAGAGAGAGAGAGAGAAAGAGAGAGAGAGAGAGAAAGAGAGAGAGAGAGAGAGAGATGAAAAATAATCTCGGTAAGACACTAGCAAATGAAGAGAACTGTATAGAGACTGATCTTTTGTTACACAAAGGCATTTTTTTTAAGAATTACATATATTGAGGCAGCTAGGTGGTGAAATGGATAGAGCACTTGCCTTGGAGTCAAGAATTGCATATATTGATGTTAACAAAGTAACATTAATTCCATTTTACATTTTTCTGTGCCTTTTAAAAATGCTTTGAGGATATATTTTTTATGACTATCACTACCCACTAACCAACTTTCTTCCATCCACTTTTGGAGTAGAAGTCCCCCTTTTAAAACAAAGGTACAGAAGTAAACAAAATAAATCAACATATTTGGCCAGTCTCATGATGCATTTCAAGTTCTGTCTTTTTGCCCAGCACCTCTCTTCCATCATCAGTCTTTTGAAGTCATGACTGACCACTACTAAATTTTTTTTTCAGTCAGAGGCAATATTTGTGATACCAATACATGAGGACCATATTTTAAGAATCTGAGCTATTAAAAACTTTAAAGTTGTTTTTCCTTCACAGGATTATTATAACAAAATATATATTTATTTGTTGTTGTTATATTCAGTCACTTCAGTCCTATATGACTCTTCATGACCTCATTTCAGGTTTTCTTGGCAAAAATGCTGGAGTAATTTGCCATTTCCTTCTTCAGTTCATTTTAAAGATGAAGGATGGAAGGAAATAGGGTTAAATCAGTTATGCAGGGTCACAAGAATATCTCAGACAAGACTAGAATTCACAAAAATGAGTCCTTTTGACTTTTAGGCTAGCACTCTACCCACTGTGCCACATTTATTGAGTGACAACTTTGTGTCAGTCACTGTACTCAGCACTGAACTTCAAAATAAGAAAAAGAAAGAAAGAACCTGCCCTCAAGGAACTTACAGTCTGATTGGGGAAGGCACCATACAAAAGAAAACTGAAAAGAGGTCGGGGGAATTATTTGGTACTTGGGCACCTGGATATTGGAACTGAAATCAAACAGTATAGCTGGTGGGAAATGTGATCATCACACAAATCAATCTCCATTTTCTACTTATTTCACTCCATGTCTGTCCATACAAGTATGGTGGTGATGGTGGTGGTAGAAAGCTATGATCTATGAAATAATCAGTAAATGTAAACCAGATATGAATGCACCCTTAAGCAATTTGAAAGGATCAAAGAGGCTTTGAATGCCTAGAAAAACATTAAGTGATGCTACACATGAGGCTGGAAGAATCACACACCCTTTGGCAATATAACACAGAAAGCCAGCTTGCTATCTCAGACGCCAGCAGTAGGACAGTCCAACAGTGGTCCAATTTATCGGACGACTTCTGAGATAGAACTTCCCTGGAGGGAAGAAGAGTCTTCTCATTCTTTTCTTCTCTGTCTCCCTTTCCTCTACTTTTTACCAGGTGACAAGCTAGTATAAACTTTTAAAGGTCAGAAGATTCAGAATGCAAGTTAGATTTGGTCGTAGTGTCCACCAAATCTTTTTTCAGTATCCCAAGAGCAATAGTGATTAACAGTAGTGTTTTTCAGGAACTGAGATACACATTGAGGACACATGGTCTCAGGACATAATCTTGTTGAAACAGGACACCTTAATAAGCTACTAAAGAACCATGAATTAATAAATAATAGCATAAATATCTTTCAAAATAGCTGTTATTTTATCAAATTCTTTTAAATAATGCTTGAGATACAAAGGTAGATTTTATTTAGACTTCAGCAAAACACTTGAGAAAATATTTTATAAATTAATTTTATAAAATTCAGTTAGGAAATTAACTAAATTCTGTGTCAGAATCAAAAGAAAATGATAAATTGTAATCCACCAGTCAAGAAAAGTGTGATGTAACAGACATACATTTATCTCTATCACCTGAAATTCAGGGAAGAAATTTGTTGGAACTATAGAAGAAGAGTCATTTGGACACACACGAAGATGAAACAAACATCTCATTTGTGAATGACAGAAATTTGGAACATAAAATGCATATCCCTTGAAAAAGATCTTGAACACAAAGAAAATAATGTTGTCATTTTGCTCATCCTCTCCATGCTGTTCCTTTTTCTCTCTTTTTTTTTAAATCAGGAGCTTATTTTGTGCCCAATTTAGTTTTATGATTTTTTTAAATTAAAAAAAAAAACTATTTCCATTGAGGTGATATATGCCTTTAATCTCTGCTACAAAAGAGGCTCTGACAAGTAGATTGATTCAATTCAGGAGTCCTAAACTGCAGTTGGGCTAAAGGGATCATGTATCTCTGAAGTCTGGCACCAAATAATGAGGTCCCAGGAGCTGGTAGTGTCTATGTGTCAGTAGAAAAATTGGTCCTATAAATGGCTACTGAACTTTCAGCCTGGAAAAGATGAGGGAACTCAGTTCCCCTCCAAAAAGCATTAAAAAAAACACATTTTGCTTTATTAGGTAATATACCATATACCAAACTATTCTTTCAGGCAGAGCCTGCAGCTTAATATATTTGTACAGTGTGTCAACTCCCTCAAGCCAAGTATTTCATTTCGTTATATTCATATTTTTAATTAAATTTGTGTTTTTAATGAAAATCCATCTTCACTCCCTCTACCTCTCCCCATTGAGAAAGAAAGGATTAACATACTTTTTTTAAAAAAACATTGATTTATTCAATCAATGAAAATCAACCTTCTTTCCCTCCTACAGCCTATGCACATATACAGAGTGAGCAGGAGAGAGACAGAATCAGAGACAGACAAAGACACAGAGTGAGACAGAGACAGAAAGACAGAGAGATAGATACAGATGGAAAGAGGAAGAAAGAGGAGAGGGAGGAGAGACAGAGACAGAGACAACCCCTGTTACAAGCATGAGGAGATAAGCAATGCAAATTCTTCCACTGGCATTTCTGAAATGTCTCAATTTACACTATGAGCCCATCATCTCTCAGTCAAAAGATTGGTGGCATTTCAATGAGCTGATTAAAGTTCTAAAGTCTTTCAACCTGTTGGTCTTCACAATAATGATATTATTGTATAAATTATTCTCCTGGTTTAAGTTAGCATACTTAATGAGAGTAATTGAAAAATCATATTTGGTATAAAAATGATATCTACCTATAAGAGGAAAAGTTCACATATATATTCTTAGACAACAATAATAAAAGGATATAAAGAAAACAGACAAAAATATTTATTAAGCACCTACTATGTGCCAACACTATGCTAAGCACTGGAGATATGAAGAAAGGCTAAAGACAATTGTTCTCACTGGCTAATGGAGAGACTATGTAAGTGACTATATACAAGCAAACTAGATACTGGACACATCGTAAATATTCAGAGGGAAGTCACTTGAATTAAATGAGATCAGTTAAGGATTATCAGAGAAGCTAGGATTTTAGCTGAGATTTGAAGGAAGCCAGAAGGCAAAGAAGAGAAAGAATTATAGGCAGAGGCACAGTTAATGAAAATGCCAAAATTGAGAGATGGAATGGCTTGTTTTGGAGCAGCTAGAAGGCCAGTACTGCAGGACCACAGAATCTGTGGAGAGTGTAAAGTGTTGAAAAATTGAGAGATGGGAGAAAGTTTGTGAAGCATTTTAAAAACCAAACAGAGGATTTAATATTTCATTGTAGGGGTGATGAGAAACCACTGGAATTTATTTAGTTGGGGAGTGACATGGTCAGACTTGGCATTTAGGAAGATTACTTTGACAGCTGAGGGGAAGACAGACTGAATTAATTTTACAAAGGCTTACAATAAAAGGGAAGAAGTATGAGTTTGTTATGAAATATCTGAATACTTCAATGGATCTGTCACCTTATCAATGCGGGATTCCCTCCACCTTTGCAGGTGGGAAACCATCTACCTTTTCTCATTCTGTGTTATTGTTGTCTACATCCTCCTATTAATTCTCCCATAAATTGTGGTATGGTATAAACCAATTAAATTTCAGTCAGTTCTATCATGTTCTTGTTCATGGCATGGTACCATAGTCAAAGAAAGCAAAAATCTTTCCATAAGGGCGTGGTGTTGTGATATGAAGATATCAATTATGTCACCAGTTAGTCATGTGTCTAGCAAGGAACCAGCTATTAGCAGAAGGGATCCTCAGGACTTAACCAAGGAATAGCCTCTTCATTGGCACAGAGAAGGTCAAGATGAAACTCAGTGGAAACCTTTGCTTTGTTCCTATTCTCCAGTCTCTACTACTTTCAACAAGTAGAGCAGCAATTGTTACATGTAGAACAATTGATCAAATAAGTGGGATTGTTAGTATTGGTTAATTTATTTCCCCAAAGCGTTATCGTAATAAAGAAGGGGTTTGACTTCTATCCTGAAATGATCAATTTAGTTTTACATTTAAGCAGGCACAGACATAGCCCTGACCCTCCCTGTGGCAAAGCTAATCATGTTGGTACCATGTCTGAGTCAGTCATTTAGTGGTGCCAGCTGGTACCACTATGGATAAGGAAAGATTAAAGTATTATGGACAAAGCAACAGTCTGAGTCAGTCTCTGTAATTTTGGATATTAAGACAAGTTTTGTTTCTTGTTCTTACGTTTGAGTATCTAGAATAATCTATGGCTTTCCAAACTAGACTACATGTACCCACAAGGGATATGAGAATCTTATTAAGGTAGCAGAAAAATAATTGGTAAATTATTATATTGTATAATTGAAGTTTATCTATTTTGTGTCATACATATATCCAGGATAAACTGTAAAATTTATTTCCTTTCATACTGAATAGGGGATTCAGGAGAATTTATTGAAAGCAAAGGCACAGAACATCTTAAAGAGATTGGAACGCTGGTCAAGAAGGCTACAAGGCAGAGTAAGGATACGGACATTGACCAGAGCTTCTCATGATCTGTAGTTACTGTTTTAAGGCCTTCCAAAGAAGTTTTGTTGCTAATTAATTTCAACAAATTCCACTATCCCACATTGGCCCCTTCCTGCCTGGTCAGTGTCTCTGGATCTATCTATCTATCTATCTATCTATCTATCTATCTATCTATCTATCTATCTATCTATCTTTCTATCTATCTATCAATCTATCTGTCCATCTGTCTGTCTATCTAAATTTAGAAGCAGGAGCTTTTAGATTTTTTATGTGTCATGGATCAATTTGGCAGTCTATTAAAGCCTATGAACCCTTCTCAGAATGAGGTTTTTAAATGCATAATAGAAAATCCACAAGATTATAAAGGAACTATTTATATTAAAATACAGGTATCCAATTTAAATATATATATACACACACATATATATGTATATATGTATGTATCTTCACAGACTCCAAGTTAAAACCTCCTTTAAAGAGATTATCCTTTAGTAGGTTTGAACATGAATGTTGGACATGAAAAGAAAAATTGGGAGAGTTAGTATAATAAAATTCACTTTTAAAAAGTTACCAAAATAGTAAAAAATATGTGTAAGTTATAGATAGAGATATGTAAGAAGAGAGTAAATCTACAAGTTCAACTAATTTTTGGAAATGTACAATGGAAGAAAGTCTTTTGTTCATTGGCCAAAATCTAAAATGTCATTTCAATTGAAAAATTTCAGGAATGGCATGACATAGAATTATTTTTTACATTATTGCCAAGCTTATTTTAATACCAGTAGTATAGTTGTCTAAGAAATACATTTTCCCCTAAGTTTGCCTGAGGAAACAATAAAACAGATGACATTCCTCATTTACTTTGACCAGACTCCCATTTGATTACATTCTGTCTGTCTTCCATTGTTCTGGAAATATCAGTCCATCTATTCATCTGTCTATCCATCCATCCATTTATCCGTCTGTCCATCTATCTATCTATCTATCTATCTATCTATCTATCTATCTATCTATCTATCTATCTGTCTGTCTGTGTCTATCTATCTATCTTTCTGTCTGTCTATATTTTGTTCCAAGAAAAAAATGACAGTTTGGTCATGGATTCCAAATGTATCTTCAGGAAGATCAGTGATCTCTAGATGGATCAGGAGGAGGCAAAGAGAAATGGTTTCCTTCACTTTAATGAGTCATTCCATATGCCTTACACTTTTCTGGATGACTGGTAGAAACCGAAGGGCAAGGAGAAGTCTAAAGCAGGGAAAGGGAAGCCTAAGGACTAAGGAAAGTTCAAAGTCTTTGATATTCAATTTCAAAAGTGATGTAGACATTTCTCTACTTGATAAACAAGAATTCTTCAAAGTGATCTGACCTGCGTGTACCATCATTGTTTTGGATTGATCCATTCAGGAGCCATCAATGTAATTCTGCCCTTTTAAAGCACGACCTCCTGAAAACCTATTGTATAATTCTCTTAGAACACTTGGTCTTATGGCTTCAATGACAGTTAAATATTGGCAGATAAGGTAATCTATTCTGTATAAATCATGTACAGAGTGGACTCCAATAAGTTCACCTTTTCTTGGTTTTTCAATCAATAATTTTTTCACAGTATATTTGAAATTTGAAATAGCATCATCTTTGAGCATCTGATATCTAACTGTAAAACTCCTTAAGTAAAGAAAAACCCCTGGAAATTGTTCCAATTTTTAATAGCACTGTGTGTTTGTTAACTCAATGATCAATCTCTTTGTTCTATTAATGTATTTGTTTAATGAGATCCAACAGGGGAAAATATTCCTCTAAGTTAAGGCTATTCCTCAAACTAATTTTTAAAGGAAATTTAAAAGCAATAAAATATGTCCCAGGAATCCAGTTGTCAAACTGCAATAGTCTTTCCATCTGCCCAGAAGTTTCACGTCTTCCTTATTGCCTCCTCAATTACTACCTGTTCTATCTCCATTGTAGCCCCCACTCCTGACGATTTTGGGACCACCTTCATCATCCTGTGTCTGCTGCTGGTGGCTCATCAGACCCAATGTCCATGTGTATCCAGCTCAAAATGGGGAACTGAATCTACTTCCTCTAGATTTAGAAAGCCCTCAATGAAATCAGATCAAGAACCCATTGTCTATTCCATTGACAAAACTATATTCACTGGACAATAGAGCCTAGAGAAAGAATACAACTTTGGGGATGCAGGGCTTTGACGCCTGGCCCTCTTGTTGCTATACTTATTTTCCAAGTTTAGGGCAGGCCTTTTAGGTATGCGGACTCTGACAATTAGCTGTCAGAATAAAAGAACACAAATGACTTATAGGACAAGGTAGTCCACAGATTGCATGGTGGTTGAAAGGAAGACTAGATAAAGGCAAGCAAAGTAGGATCTTTTACTGTTTTTTGTTTTAGTATAAAGTGCTCTAATTGAATTCTGTGATTAAAGAAGATCTTCCTCACCCATTAACGGGCCTAGGAAGATTTGTGGGAAGACTCACACCTTTTGTTAATGAGGCATTGGTTCTCAAGGACTGTGATACTCTCTGGCTCTGAAAAATGTTTAAGTTCTCTGAGGGCAGACTTTACATTAAGGTTTACTGACGAAGTGTTTGTCTGGTCAGAGGAGAGCTGAGAAGAAGCTGCTAAGAAGTCCCCCCCCTTTGAAAACCCAGATGTTGGTGCTTCCCTCTCTGGTAACTATATATGTATTGCTTACTGTCAGACAGTTTGGAAGTGCTGTCAGGTGATTTATTTCTTGTACTATTGTATCAAGATTTTTTTGTCATAGTTTTCAGGTAGTCTGTTTATTCTTATGGCTTTTTTTTTAATCTGGTCTCCAGATGAATTGTTTTTCTTGAAATGTTTCATTTCTCTTCTATTTTGTCATTCTGTATATTTTTTTTTTTTATGAATTCTTGATCTCTTATAGCTTTGCTGACTTCCTTTTGTCCATTTCTGATTTTCAAAGAGTCATTTTATTCCCTAAGATTCTGGATCCCGTTTTCTGATTGGTTGACTTTCTCTTCATAATCTCATTATTCTTGGATTATTTTTATTTTTTTTAGTTTTTCCTCAATCTCTCTCATTTGACTTTTCTAAAGTGTTTGTTAAATACTTCTTTGAATTCTTTATAGGCAAGTGACCATTTGACATCACTCTTTGGGCTAGAAGAGGATTTATTTGCTTCATTATCTTTCTCCGAAGAGGAACCTTAGTCTTTTTTTCTCTATTCCCTTAGTAATTATCTGTGATTGAATTCTTCCTCTTTGACTGCGCTTTTTCTATGTAGTAGCTTAATTTTTTTTGTTTTTTTTTTGTAATTACTTCTAGTCCTGAAGTATGGAAGAATAGTGTCTCTGGCTTTAGACCTTCTTCTAGTTCTCCTCTGTGGCTTGAAATCTGAACCAAGACCTTCAGTCTCTTGTAAGTGCTCACAGTCAGCAGGTCCCTACTCCACTGCTTCTACACTCACCATGTATTGGTTCCTTCTCATCCCAGGCTGCATCTCTTCAGCACAGCTGGGTCTGGTGTTTCTTGTCAGAAAAGGTTATTTCAGTCTCCCCCAACTCAGATGCCCAACTCCCTTCACTGTGGGATAATAGTTCCTGTGGCTGAGGTTGAGGCAGCCTCCCAACACAGCTAAATCCAGGGCTCGTTTCAGCAGTCCCTAGTCTGGAGGTGTTTATTCTTCACAGGGGCCAAACCTAGACTTTTTCATTAGATCTCCTCCAATTGTCCATCCTCTTATTTATTTCTGCTGTTCTATATTCACCTGGGGTTCTATTTTATCTCTTTTGTGAGGGGAAATCTTGACAGCCTGGATTTTTCTGACCTACTTCGCCATCTTCCCAGAATCCTCTCCTACAAATATGTTCTTAATTTTCAAAAAGTCACAGCTTCAAGCTAATTGCCTGTCCTCATTGTAAATACTCTCTAAAAAATTTTTAAAAATTAGAATTAAAAGTTACCGTATGGGTTACTATCCCTCATTATTAAAAAAGCAATAAAAGAAATCTGTGACCAAAGGAGTCAGAGGAGGAATAACCATAAGTAAAATAGAGTTTAACTTTAGAGAGTGGATTGTAAGCTGGGGGTGGGGGGTTAAGGGGAGAAAGACATTAAAATAGAAAGGGTAAGAAACAAATATCAGTCTCTAGGTTTAGTGAAGAGAGGCAGAGGAGGAGGAAGAGAATTCTTCATTGTAGATTACTAATGTTAATCAGATTCCTTTTCTGTCCCATTATCAATAAAAACAGACAATGGGCAAGAGAAGATCAAATGGAAGGCGGTAAAGATGTATGTAAAGGTGGCTGCCTTGGCAAAGACCATATTTTCCAGTTACATGGGGTCGAAAGAGATGATAGGGACATTTGAGTCACATGATATGAGGGAAAGGTTGAAAATGTGAACTGTAGGTCAATGGTATCAATTTTTGTGAAATATGAAGCAATTTCCTACTCTGAGGGGTTAATGCATGAAGATGACAAAGGAGGCTTAAGTAGGGATAGAAAGAATTGTAAAAGATGCTGTTAAATAAGAAAGTATTTAAGTTGAGAGGAAGTGTATAAAATGACTGCCTTGTAATGTTTGGGGTCAGACTGAGGTTATGTAGTATAAATTTGTAATGGACTTAACATAGTTTTGAGATTTTTCTACAATTCCATTCAGCAACACCTGAATAGTTTGTGTTCATCCTTCATTGTTAAAGAAGACCATGCCATCAGAGAATGATGACATGACTTGCACTTGACTTGGTTTTGAGTGAGGGAGGGCTGTACAGTGTCACCAAACTCACTTCTCCTCTGGAGCCATCTGAATCCAGTAACCAGATATTCATCAGGATGACTGGAGATGATGCATGCAATGAATGATGAAACTTATCTAAAGTTAGGGCTTAGCAAGATATGATCAGTGTTGGGATAGGGGGTAAAGGGACTCAAGTGTAGTACTGAACTGTTTCAACAAAGGGTTAAGATGTACAGAGAGAGAGAAAGGGAGAGAAAGAGAGAGACAAAGACAGAGAGAGACAGAGACAGAGAGAGACAGAGAGAGAGAGAGAAAGTGTAGCCTTTGTAGGACTAATAGCCAGGGAGAGAAATTGTAGTGGAAGAACAGTGTGCATGAATAACAAAGTTAAGGGCAAAAAGGCAGAAATAAAATTGAATGATGAAAGATTAGGATCGGATCAAGGAATTTTGGAACTTACGAATGTAGAAGAAAATGTGTAGGTCATGATAGGCCAAGGATGTCACTACATCTGTGTATCCCAGAAGTGGAGTGGAGGAGTAGGCTCTGGGAAATGGCCAGATTGAATGGGAAATTAGTGTGTTTAAGAGAAATTCAAAATATATGCTGAAATCCCTCAATATAAAGGCATAATTTGGGAAAAATAGAAAGGTTATAAGACAGGCACTAAACCAGTTGAGAAAGGAGAAGGATCTATAGGTCTGAAGAAAACAGTTAACAGATGCTTGATTGAGCAATAGGTTTGGATTAAATGAAACTCAAAGGAAGAGAGGTTATTTGGTGATGGTAGTAGTGGAAAATCCTTGTATTGCCAAAAGGAAACAAGAAATATTCTTATTGCCCATGTAGCAGCAATGAGTAAAGAGGTATAAGTGATGCAGATCATTTCAGGGTCAGCAAGTTATTCTGGAAAAGCTATTCAAGGAGGAACCAGGTCTCAGTGAGAGACAAAAGATAGATAAAATAGGAAAAGAAAAGCTTTCCAAACATATTCTTCTTGGAAAAGAGGTAATAGGGGGAGGCATATGTATGCCACTATGTATGCATGTGTACTTAATCATATAGTTACCGTATATATGTATACATATATATATATACATATGATAAAGATAAACACGTAATTAACAATTCTAGCCACAAATGTGATTGTGAAGAAGACAGAGGGTACCAGAATGGAGTACAAAGCAGAGTGTAACATTATTTGTTTACAAGAAATATTCTTGAAGTAAACATTTCATCCCAAATTACTTTCAAAGGATAAAGCAGTATTTCTACACTTCAGACAAATTAAAAAAGCAAACAAAACATAAATGGCAATAATGATCTCAGACAAGGAGATAGTTAAAGGATATATGGTTAAAAGATATAAACAAAGACAATAAATTATTCATAGAGGAATCATACATAATGAAATGAGTTGGATAGCTTTGGAGGACAGACTGTGCTGCTCATTATGTGATGGGTATTCTATATTCATGTGTGTGTGTATGCATACAACATATTTATATACATAGAGATATAGATGCATATATATTTGATATAATTCACTTGTAAATACAGCTTGTCCTAGGATGCTATTCTTTCAGAGTTCTTTGTGGTTTATTCATTTTTTTCTTAGATTATGTTATTTAAATTCCTTATTTTGTTGTTATTGTGTGTTTTTTTTAATTTTTGTAAGTATCTATATATTTCTCTTAAATTACATTTTATTGGCACATCATGAAAATAATTTCTATTGACTTCTTTTATTTTCTCTTTATTTGTCATGATTCTTTTCTTCTTTTGATTTTAGCCATTTAATGTTCTATTGTCAGATCAACTAACTGTTTAACTATTGCTTCAGATTCTTTTAATAAGCTAGCTTTATTGACCAATTTAATGATTTTTGTTCATCTTTTTGTTAAGATTTAGTATTGTCATCTTGGTGACAATGTTGGTCTGGGCATTAAGAAAACCTGAGTTCAAACATGGCCTCAGACACCTACAAACTATGTGACCATGAGCAAGTCACTTTAACACCTGTTTGCCACAGTTTCCTCAACTGTAAGATGGGGATAATAATAGCACCTACCTTCCAGTACTGCTGTGAGGAACAAATGAGATAATGTATACAAAGTGCTTAGCACACTGCTTGGCTCGTAGTAGTCTACACATGCTAGTTCTTGTTGCTACTAAAAATATGAAATATCTAGTATATGTCTGGAACTTTACTGATAATACAAATGCAAGCCAAAAACTTCAACTCTTACCTCAAGGTGATTACATTGTAATAAGGGAAGATAATACATAAAAGAAGGCAAGAGGGGAGAGGCAGCAAGGCTGCTGGGTAGAGACTGGTAAAATTTGGAGTCAGAAATGGAACTAGTAGTGAAGTGTGCATGGAAAGTTATGCACCTCAGAACATAATGAACCAGCCAGGGGATCGGTAGTCGGGGATTAGGAAGAAGAGATTGAGAAACAATGGAAAAAAGTGCTGTAACACTTGACAAATTAGGGCTACAGCTATTAGAGTATGAATTCCTTTATTTAAAAACAATAAAACAACTGGAAAAACTGGAAAGCACTTTGGCAAAAATTATGTTCAGAGCAACATTTCTTAGAATATACCACAAAAAGCAGCTCCAAATGAACATGTGCCCTCCCCATACATAAAAGGTCCTCTTAGATGAAATATGCAATGCTTGGAGATGGCAATAACTCTTGAACAAAAAATGGATAAAGGGAATCACAGGAAATGAAATTTGCAGTTATAATTACATAAAATTGTATTTTTTTCACTAAGAAGTTCAATTCAAATATAGGGTTGTTAGGAAAACAATAAACTGTGTGGGGAAAGTTTTTTTAATAAATTTATTAGACAAATATCTGATGACCAAGATATTAGAAATGTATAAGAAAATGTTATTGTGTCATTGAAAAAATTTCAAATTTTATGAATAAGCAGCTTTTTTTTCTAAAAAGAAAGGTATCATCAACCATATAATAATGCTAAAAATGACAAGAACAAAAATGCATAGAAAACAACTGTGAGATCTACCTCAGTTTACAGATTGGCAAAGATGACTCAAAAAATATTTGAAAATTACATTTGCTGGTGAAGTTATGCAAAGATAGACTTAGAAATGCACTATTGCTAGAGATAAAGCCCCAAAATTCTACAAAGCAATTGGGAAAAATAATCCCCAAAGCCACTAAAATTGATCCAGCAATATCACCATATCCTAACAAGTAATGAGGGAAATGATATGTATATGTATGAGAATATTTATATGTATATGTATGTATAGTATTTGTAACAACACTATTTATTGTATAGTTGATCATTGGAAAAAAGAGTGAGTGTCCATCAATTGAGGAATAGCTAAGCAAATGATGGTATCTGAATATAGAGGTATAATATTTTAAGAAATAATAAAAAGAATGAATTCAAGAAACCTAGGACTTATATGAATTGATGCACAGAGAAGTGAGTAGATGCAGGAAAACAATTTCTACATTGAACTGAATAATATAAAGTATTACAATTTGAAAAAATAACTTTCTAACCAAGAAGTAACCTAATTCTATATGACTCTATAAGACTGATTATGAAGTTAGGCTTCAGCAATATGTGAACTGAGAATTACCAGAAGAGCAGGTTGGTTTTCAAATAGGCAGAGGAACTAGAGACCAAATTGAGATTATTTGCTGGATTATGAAGAAAGTAAGAGAGTTACAGAAAAAAAACAAACAAACACACACCGACTACTGTTTCATTGACTAAATTAAAGCCTTTGTGTGGATCACAACAAAAGGTATCAAATCCTCAAAGAATGGAAGTACCTGATCATTTTATTTGCGCCCCTGAGGAACTTGAATGTGGGCCAAGAAGCAAAAGTTAGAAATCAACATGGAACAACTGATTCATTTAAGATTGGAAAAGGAGTATGACCAGGCTGTATATTGTCACCTTGTTCATCTAACTTAAGTGCAGAGTACAATATGCAAAATGCTGGGCTATGTCAATCAAAAGCCAGAATTAAGGGCAGAAGAGGAAACTGTCAAAACTGACTTGAAGTTTAGCATAAAAATATTAATCCTAAGATCATAGCAATTGGTCACATCACTTTCTGGCAAATAGAGAGAGGAAAAAATGGAAGCAGTCTCAGATTTAATTTCTTGAAATCAAAGATAACTGCAAATAGCAAGTGCAGACATCAAATTTGAAGATACTTGCTCCTTGAAGAAAAGTGATGGCAAATCTAGATAGTACACTAAAAAGCAGAAACATCACCTTGCTGACAAAGGTCCATATAGTCAAAGCTATGGTTTTTCCATAGCAATGTATGGCTTTGAGAGTTGGATCATAAGGAAAGGTGAGTGCTGTAAAATCAAAGATTTCCAATTGTGGACCTGAAGAAGAGAACTGAAAATCCCTTGAACACCAAGGTGATCAAATCAGTCAAAACAAATTAATTCAGGCTATTCATTGAAAGGTCAATTACTGAAGCTGAAGTTTAAATATCTTGGCCACGTAATGAAAACATGGAACTCACTAAAAATGACCTTGATGTTGGAAAAGATTGAGGACTAAAGGAAAGGGAGATGGCAGAGAATGAGATGGATAGATAGCATCATGGGAACAATGAATATGAACTTGGACAGACTTCAGGAGATACAGGAGCCTAGAAGGACCTGGCATGGGCTCGTGAAAAGTCAAACATCACCAAACAACCAAGCAACAATGATGGTAATCTTGGAAAAGAGATACTAAAATAGAATTATAGAATGATATTTACATTTTTAGATGTGTCAAATGAGTGGAATTTTTTTCATGACTATACCTTTGGTTATAAGGAAGGGCTTTTATTTATTTTTAAGGGGGGAGGGAAAGATGAGTGAGGAACATTTAAATAGTAGTGATGACATGAACAATGGAAAGAAAAGAGAAATAGTGTGAAGAGAAACACAGATAAAGTATTATTGAATCTACCATGTTAAAATTTTAATTTTTTTTTTTATTAATTTTTTTTATTTTTTTAATGTTTAACAATCACTGCCATACAATTGCGATTTTATCCCTCCCCACCCACCCCCCACTACCTCCCTCCTTCCCCACGACTGCATACAATTCTGTATAGATTCTACATATACTTTCCTATTGAGTATATTTTCACTATAGTCATGCTATGTAGTCAGACTAAGATAAATGAAAGAATCCGTATAACAAATCAGAACATGATACACAAACAGATACACATACACAAACATGATCTGCTACATTATGTGAGTGACTTCCATATTTCTCTCTCTGAGTGTGGAAGGCATTTTGCTTTGAGGTCCACCATTGGGATTTTTTTTTTTTTTCAGAAGTTCTTGTGTTATTACAAAAATCTAAGTCTACCAGAAAAAACTCTCACACACTGTGGTTGTTGCTGTGCATAAAGTTCTCCTGGTTCTGCTCCTTTCACTCAGCATCAGGTCATATAAGTCCTTCCAGGCCTCTCTGAAGTCTTCTTGTTCATCATTTCTTATGACACAATAGTACTCCATTACATTCATATACCATAATTTATTCAGCCATTCCCCAATTGATGGACATCCCCTTGACTTCCAGTTTTTGGCAACTACATAGAGTGCTGCTATAAATATTTTTGTACATGTGGGACCCTTTCCCATTTTTATGATCTCTTGGGGATATAGTCCTAGTAGCGATATTGCTGGGTCAAAGGGTATGCACATTTTTGTAGCCCTTTGGGCATAGTTCCAAATTGCTCTCCAGAATGGTTGGATGCGCTCACAGCTCCACCAACAATGAATTAGTGTTCCAACTCTCCCACATCCTCTCCAGCATTTATCATTTTCTTGTTCTGTCATGTTTGCCAGTCTTATAGGTGTGATGTGGTACCTCAGAGTTGTTTTGATTTGCATCTCTCTAACCAATAGTGATTTAGAGCATTTTTTCATATGATTATAGATAGCTTTAATTTCTTCCTCTGAAAATTGCCTGTTCATATCCTTTGACCATTTATGAATTGGGGAATGACTTGTATGATTATACATTTGGGTCAGTTCTCTATATATTCTAGAAATGAGGCCTTTATCCCCGAGCTTAGCTGTAAAAATTTTTTCCCAATTTACTACATCCCTCCGGATTTTGGTTGCATTGGGTTTGGTTGTGCAAAAACTTCTCAGTTTAATGTACTCAAAGTTATCCATTTTGCATTTCATAATGCATTCTATCTCTCCTTTAGTAAAGAATTCTTCCCTTCTCCATAGATCTGATAAATACACTATTCCTTGCTTCTTCAGTTTGTTCATGGTATCAATCTTTATACCTAAATCATGTACCCATTTGGACTTTATTCTTGTGTACGGTGTCAGGTATGGGTCTATGCCTAATTTCCGCCACACTGTTATCCAGTTTTCCCAGCAATTTTTGTCAAACAATGGGTTCTTATCCCAGAAGCTGGGGTCCTTGGGTTTATCAAACAGAAGGTTGCTATATTCCTTGCCTACTGCATCTTGAGTGCCAAGTCTATTCCACTTGTCTACCTCTCTGTTTCTTAGCCAATACCAAGTGGTTTTGATAATTGCTGCTTTATAGTACAGTTTAAGGTCTGGTAGCGCTAGGCCACCTTCCCAAGCATTTCTTTTCATTAGTCCCTTTGATATTCTGGACCTTTTGTTTTTCCAAATGAATTTTGATATTATTTTATCCAGCTCTAGAAAGTAATTGTCTGATAGTTTAATTGGTATGGCACTAAATAAGTATATTAATTTGGGTAGAATTGTCGTTTTTATTATATTAGCACGGCCTACCCATGAGCAACTAATGTTTTTCCACTTACTTAAATCTGAGTTTATTTGTGCAAAAAGTGTCTTGTAATTGTGTTCATATAGTCCCTGGGTTTGTTTTGGCAGGTAGACTCCTAAGTATTTTATACTGTCTACCCTAACTTTAAATGGGATTTCTCTTTCTATCTCTTGCTGTTGAACTTTGTTGCTAATATATAGGAATGTAGAGGATTTGTGTGGGTTTATTTTGTACCCTGCAACTTTGCAAAAGTTGTTTATTAATTCAAGTAATTTTTTACTTGAATCTCTGGGATTCTCTAGGTAAATCATCATATCATCTGCAAAGAGTGATAACTTAGTTTCTTCTTTGGCTATTCTAATTCCTTGAATATCTTTATCTTGTCTAATTGCTACAGCTAACATTTCTAGTACCATATTGAATAATAGTGGTGATAATGGACAACCTTGTTTCACCCCTGATCTTATTGGGAATGCATCTAGCTTATCCCCATTGCATATAATGCTTGCTGAAGGTTTTAGATAGATACTGCTTATTATTTTATGGAAAGTTCCCTTTATTCCTATGTTCTCCAATGTTTTTAGTAGGAATGGATGTTGTATTTTGTCAAAAGCTTTTTCTGCATCTATTGAGATAATCATGTGGTTTTTGTTAGCTTTGTTGTTGATGTGGTCGATAATGCTAATAGTTTTCCTAATATTGAACCAGCCCTGTAGTCCTGGTATGAATCCTACCTGATCATAATGTATTAATCTCGTGATAAGATGCTGTATTCGTTTTGCTAAAATCTTATTTAAAATTTTTGCATCTATATTCATTAGGGAAATTGGTCTATAATTTTCTTTCTCTGTTTTGTCTCTTCCTGGTTTGGGTATCAAAACCATATTTGTATCATAGAAAGAATTTGGGAGGACTCCTTCTTCCCCAATTTTCAAGAATAGTGTATGTAGTATTGGAATTAACTGTTCTTTAAATGTTTGATAGAATTCACTTGTGAATCCATCTGGCCCTGGAGATTTTTTCCTAGGGAGTTCATTGATGGCTTGTTCAATTTCTTTTTCTGAGATGGGGTTGTTTAAGTATTCAACTTCCTCTTCTGTTAATCTGGGCAATTTGTATTTTTTAAAATATTCATCCATCTCGTTTAGATTGTCGAATTTGTGGGCATAAAGTTGGGCAAAGTAGTTTCTAATTATTGTTTTAATTTCCTCCTCATTGGAGGTGAGTTCACCCCTTTCATTTTTAATGTTAGTAATTTGGTTTTCTTCTTTCTTTTTTTTGATCAGATTAACCAAAGGTTTATCAATTTTATTAGTTTTTTCATAAAACCAACTATTGGTTTTATTTATTAATTCAATAGTTTTCTTTATTTCAATTTTATTAATCTCTCCTTTGGTTTTCAGTATTTCTAATTTGGTATTTACTTGGGGATTTTCAATTTGTTCTTTTTCTAGCTTTTTCAACTGCAAGCCTAAGTCATTGATCTCCTCTTTCTCTATTTTATTTATGTAAGCATTCAGAGATATAAAACTTCCCCTAATAACTGCTTTTGCAGTGTCCCATAAGTTTTGGTACGTTGTCTCACTATTGTCATTCTCTTGAATGAAGTTGTTGATTGTTTCTATGATTTCTTCTTTAACCCAATCCTTCTTTAGAATTAGATTATTTAGTTTCCAATTGATTTTTGGTTTCTCTTTCCATGGCCTTTTATTACATGTAATTTTTAATGCATTATGATCTGAAAAGGATGCATTGATTATCTCTACCTTTCTGCACTGGATTGTGAGATTTTTATGTCCTAGTACATGGTCAATTTTTGTAAATGTTCCATGTACCGCTGAGAAAAAGGTATATTCCTTTCTATTCCCATTTAATTTTCTCCAAAGATCTATCATATCTACCTTATCCAGAGTTTTATTTACCTCCTTAACCTCTTTCTTGTTTATTTTAAGGTTGGATTTATCGAGTTCAGAGAGGGGGAGGTTGAGGTCCCCCACTAGTATAGTTTTGCTATCAATTTCTTCCTTCAACTCCCCCAACCTCTCCTCTAAGAATCTGGATGCTATACCACTTGGAGCATACATGTTTAGTAATGATATTGCTTCATTGTCTATGGTGCCTTTTAGTAGGATATAGTTTCCATCCTTATCCCTTTTGATTAGATCTATTTCTGCTTTTGCTTTGTCTGAGATTAGGATTGCTACTCCTGCCTTTCTTACATGAGCTGAAGCACAATATATTCTGCTCCATCCTTTGACCTTTATCCTATGTGTATCCCCCTGTTTCAAATGTGTTTCTTGTAAGCAGCATATTGTTGGATTATGGCTTTTAATCCATTCTGCTATCGGTCTCCGTTTTATGGGAGAGTTCATCCCATTCACATTCACAGTTATGATTACAATCTGTGTATTTCCCTCCACCCTCTTTCCCACCATTTGTGCTTTTAACTCTCCTGTCTCCCTTCCCCTCCTCAATAGTATTCACTTTTCTCCCCCTCCTCCTGCAGCCTTCCCCTCCTTCTTTTAGCCCCCCTCCCTTTTAGTCCCCTTTACTCTTATTGCTTCTTTCCTCCCTTTTAGCCACCCTCCCCTTTCTTCCCCCTTCCCCTCCTACTACCTATAGAGCTAGTTAGGATTATCTGCTTAAGGTTATTGTTCCCTCCTTTGAACAAATCAGATGAGAGTACCTCTCAAACAATGCTCATCTCCCTCCCCTCCTTCCCTCTAATATGGTTTTGTACTTCTTCCTGTGATATAATTTGCCATTTTCTGCTTCCCCCTTTCCACACCTCCTATTACATTCCCTTCTCATACTTAAATCATATTTTTGCCATGACATCATTTACTTTATGCCCGTTCCCTCTACATATATCCCTTTTATCATAATAGCTGCACAGTTCTCAAGATTAACAGGTATCATCTTCCCTTACAGGGAGGTAAACAGATTGCCCTAATTGAGTTGCAAGTTTTTGTTTTTGTTTTTTCCCCTCTGTTTACCTTTTTATGATTCTCTGGAGACCTGCATTTGAAGATCAAATTGTCTATTGAGTTCTGGTGTTTTGGTCAGGAAGCTCTGGAAATCCCTTATTTCGTTGAATGACTTTCTCCTTGCCTGAAATGTTATGCTGAACTTTGCTGGGTAGTTGATCCTCGGTTGGAGTCCCAACTCCTTTGCCTTACGAAATATTGGGTTCCAATTCTTTCGATCTTTTAATGTAGAAGCTGCAAGGTCCTGTGTGATCCTGACTGTGTGACCTTGATATTTAAATTGTTTCTTTCTGGCTGCTTGTAGTATTTTCTCCTTCACTTGATAGCTCTGGAATTTGGCAACTATATTTCTTGGGGTTTTGAGTTTGGGATCCCTTTCCGGTGGGGAACGGTGGATTCTTTCGATGACTATTTTGCCCTCTGAGTCTAGTACTTCTGGGCAGTTTTCCTTGATGATTTCCTGGAAGATATTGTCCAGACTCTTTTCTTCATCATGGGTTTCTGGCAGGCCAATAATTCTTAGATTTTCTCTCCTGGATCTATTTTCCAGGTCAGTTGTTTTTCCAATTAAATATTTTAGATTTTCTTCTATCTTTTCATTCTTTAGATTTTGTTTGACTGATTCTTGTTGCCTCATTGAGTCATTAGTTTCTACTTGCCCAATTCTAATCTTGATCGTATTGTTTTCTTCAGTTAGCTTTCGCATCTCCTTTTCCATCTGGCCAATTTTTCCCTTTAAGGAGCTATTTTCTCCATTTAATTTTTGTACTTCTTTTTCCATTAGACCAATTTTCCCAGTTAGGTTTTGGGTTTCCTTTTCCATCTGATCAATTTTCCCTATTAGGTTTTGAGTTTCCTTTTCCGTTTGATTAACTCTTCCTTTTAGGGAATTATTCTCTCCAGTTAATTTTTGAACTTCCTTTTCCATTTCTTCAATTTTCTTTTTCAGATTGATGTTCTCATCAGTGAATTCTTTTTTTATGGTTTTAAAATCATTGGCCAGTTTTTCTTTTATATCCTTCTTCAGACGTTCCAGGTAATCTAGTTGTGCTTGCGAGAAATTCATAGTCCCATCTGAGGTTTCAGATGGAAGTACAGTCTCAGCTCTGACCTCTTTGGTGTTTGTGTTTTGGTCCTTATCCCCATAGAAAGATTCTATGGTTTTTTCACTTTTCGTCTGCTTTTTCCGATTCATGATGTTGGCTGAGTGTTGTAGCTTTTGGTTCTTTCAGTCAGAAGATACAGATCTTTTAAGTTGAGTTGATGTTTGTCTAGGCTAAAAGCAGGCTTTTTTTTGTTGTTGTTGTTTCCCAGATCAACCCTGGGTTTAGCTTGATAGGTGTGTGGGAGGTGTGGTCTGGTCTCAGGATATCTCCTCAGCTGGCCTGAGGCAAAGGCAAGGTCCGGGGGGATGGTGATCCCAGCTTCCCTATTGTCTTCCCTTTTCCCCTGGAGGGCTGGGGCACGCCTAGAGGCTAATGCGTGTTCCCACCCCTCCTGGGGCTCGTCTCCGGGGCTGCGGCTTGCTTGGGTCTCAGTGCGAATTTTTCTCTGCCCTGTGTCGTCTGTCCCTCCAGATAGCCTCCACCACGGTAGGAAGAATCCCCCTTTGCCACCTCTCCAGCCTCTGGTGTTATGAGACCACCCGCCCCCTTCTGCTGCTCCCACTGATCCAGGATCAATCTGGGGAAGAATTTTATGGTTCCCTCACGGTCACCGTGGGGGAGGGGAGAGCACTTACTGATCACTCCGGCATCCCAGCTCCTGGATGTTCAAGTAGTGACCCACTGAAGTCCCGTCTTTAGGCTGAAGATTTCAAAGGCTGTTGCGCTGATATCATTGGCTCGGCCTGGCTTATCTCCTGCTCCGCTGGTCTCGCCAGCCACTCTCGGGCCCCTCGGGTCGCCTCCGCCCTGCCGCGCCGACCGCGCTGCGCTGTGCGCCGGGGTCTTACCCCCGCGGAACAGATCCCTCCCGTGGACCTTCCAGTCCAGCCTGGGCTCCGAATCTGTCAAAGTCCGTCTCCCACTGGATTCTACACCTCCAAAGTCTGGTCAGACTCTCCCCCCAGATATATCCAGAGGAGTTTTTCCAGGAGCTTAGGTGAGTCGTTGCTTTCACTCCGCCATCTTGGCTCCGCCCCTTAATTTTTTTTAAAAGCTGAATTTCATGCATATTCACAGTTTCATATACAGCACATATTTTCTGTTCTTTGTATAGGAAAATACTCATACTTGTTTATTAAGTTTACAGTAATAATACAGATTTTTCTAAAAGAAAGATCATAGAGAATAGAAGCACTACAGGACAAGAGATGAGCAAATGTACAAATTTTTTCTGAAAAGGGAGCAAGTAGAATTAGCAAACTATAGGTTCAGGCATTTGAATTCATTTTCTGGCAAAATTCCAGAATGTCTATTGGCCACATTATACCATTCATTTTGATGGAACACCTATAGAGTTTGTCCATCTGCATTTGTAGCTGAGACAGACAATACAGATGGAAAATGGATTGGACTCTGAGATGAGCAAGAGAAGGAAAATAGATTGTATTGCCTTTAGGAAATTTACCAAACTCCTTTAACAATCACAAATTTTCCATGAAATCAAAAGTCCATCTTTTCTTTTTAATGTGAATGTATTACCAGTATTGTTGGATGACAATGAAATGTAATCCAACAGTATAAGAATTAAAGTATAAGATATAAAGTATAAGAATTAAAAATGAATATCACTCAGAAGGCAATGAAAAAGCATATGATGAATATGAGGAGACTGTAATATACAAAGAGGAATTTTGAAGGACAAAAGTAAAAGAAGTCATCAAGAGAATTGCATTGGCTAGGCACATGGCAAAGCCCAAAAGACAGATGAAGTGTTCTACTAATGTTTTTAAAATGAGGAAAAAGCAAAAAAAGACCTCCAATGAATTCATCAGAAGACATGGTCAAAAGATATAACAGACGGATAGTCACGAATGGGCTATGAAATGCATACTTAGGATGAACTCCCAAATTGACAAATCCCTGGGCATATTTAAATACCTGAAGTAGAAACATGAATAAACAATCCCTTACTCTAGCCTCCTAATTCTGCTCCCCAACTGTCTTATTCCAATTCAATTCCTAGATATTTCCTCTTGAACTCCTTCAAGTCTGTTAAAATATGACTTTATTTGAGTTCTAGCATGCATTCTGTAAACAAAAACTGAACAATTAATTTTCTTTTGAAAACTGGACTTGTTAATTAAGTATTTTCACATAAAAGTAATGTTGTCATTGATATGATAGAATTGTAAGGTCAATATTATTTCTTACTTCGGTCTTTCTTCATTTTTATTGGTTTTGAATATCACTCAGTTACCATCACTCCCACTTTCCCCATCATTTTCTCCTATTTTCTGCTAGAAAATATATTTATGGCATATCACAGTACCAAGTTACACATCTAAATAATCTCAGTACTATATGCCTTTCTTAAAATGAAACTTTGGTTATGGGACTGTCTTAACTTATTTTAGTAAATAATCTATTGCTTGAACCATCACTGTCAAGAAACAGTTCCTGAATTCCAACCTTCATCCCCCTTCATCTTGTATATATTACCCTAAACCTCATTTCTTCTCCTATTATTATCTTCCTAACCTTTCCAAGAAATAAGTTTGACTGCCCAGAGCTAAACTTTGGCTTCCTTCTCCATTTTAAAGGAGATATTAATTATCCGTAATAAATAAATATGGAAGGAAGAACCAGGAAGAACAATACCCAAATTAGATAAATTTGTCTTAGATAAATGAGAGCAGATTGATGGATAACATATATGAAGTTGTTTTCATCGTTTGAACAATTTTGTAGTAGTGTTGAAGAGTATTAGAAAATACTCTTCACTTGCAATTCAATTTCACAAATACATATCAAGCACATACTATGTGCAAAATGAGAGTCAGTAGTGCATAGTGATTAGCAAGCCAACCTTAAAGTAAGTTCTAGTTATGCCTAAGATGTTATTAGTCATTCAGTCATGTCTGATTCTTCATGACCCTATGGACCAACCCTCTATGGGGTTTTCTTGGCAAAGATAGCGGAGTGGTTTGCCATTTCTTTCTCCAGTTTTATGCAGGCATGGGTTCAGTAACATAGGTCACACAGCTAGTAAGTACCTGAAGTCATATTTCAACTCTGGCCTTTCTAATTGCAGGCCCATTGTTCTATCCACTGTGCCACTTAGCTGCCTGAGACACATACCTGCTATTCAATTAACTTTGTGGTGCCTCCAGTCAATTTTTTAAGAAGTTGCCAACTTGAACTGGTTAAAGGAATTATTTGCACTGATGAAATGAGGGAAAGAGAAAGAGAGAGAGAGAGAGAGAAGGAGGAAGAGAGAAATATAGAAACAGATATAAAATATGATGAAATCACAGGTTCAAGACCTATATCTGTGTATCATTGCATTGTGTCAGGTGTTAAGGATACTCACTACCAAAGGATTTAGGACAACTGAGATGAAGCCTTGTGGACAGGTCAGAAGTTTTGAGTTCTTTTTGTTCCACTGTCTAAAAAGGGATTATGATTCGAAGAACCAGTGCTCCTCTTCTTTTTTCCTGAAAGGTAAAGTGTGCCTGAGTCCAAGGGTGAATAGCATGTTGCACGTGATTTTTTGATAAAGACTGGAGTAGATGCTGAGAAGCCACCACACCACCTCCACCTGATGTGATAAGAATAACCTGAGACAGATAGGAGAGGATCTGAGCAGACTGGCTGCTGAATCTGGAGAACAGATGAATTATGTTATTTCTCCATCCTTCCTCTGCCCTCTTCCTGCCAGAGATAGAATATGTTTAGTGCAAAGCTTACCTGATTTTTAAAATTTATTTATGTTTCTGTTCAATTATTTTGGAAATATACATACAGTGAAAGTGTGTTCATAGCCATTTCTGATCTGTATGTTTCATTACTGAGAATGAGATGTGAGAAAGAGAGGCAGTGACTGGAATAATACAGAGTGGCAATTTCTGGGATTTCCCTGCTGGGAGTGCTGGAGCTAAATGAATGATCACAGATTTATATTTTATAGAGAAGGGCAGAAGCACAGTGAATTTGGTTGAGTTCACCAGTAGCTCTTGTCTGGCATGGCAGGTGAGCTGTGACAGTAGGCCATCTGGACTTCCCCTATTGCTCAACTCCATGCCTTTCAAAGGATGGAGATGAAAGCAAAGGCTAGACAGAAAATTATGAACATGAAAAAGAGAATGGGAGCATTTGGAATAGACTGTCAAGGACCACATTCCAGAGTTGAAGAGAAAGGAAGTCAGAATCCTTATTCTTCCTCTCTTCTGAATCTCTTAACATCTTACATATTAACATATGAAAACCTACATTATACAAATGGAGCATTCTCCTGATATGCACATGGAAAGATGTGACACTGCTCTCCTTGTAGATGAGGATATAGAAAGTGTTTTAGAACACCAATGATGGCATAAAATGGAAGTGCCTTGGAGGAACCTGAGGATACATAGATATACTGTAACTGGTTGCAATGTATTAACCACAGGATTACAAGAAGCTTCTTTAATTGGCTGTAGTTGCAGAACGGGAACTAGGAATGCTTTCAAAAAGGCAAACCTTGCTCATTTCATTCACTTTGGCTGCTTAGTCTTGGTAGACCTGTTTAATTCCTTTGATGATGACATCTGGTAAAAGACTTCATGTTAAGAGGACAGGCCTTAGACCTTTTTCCGTAGAGGCTACATGATCCCATGGAAATGAACCTTTGTTCTCTTGCTGTGTTTTGCCAAATTTTATTCTTTTCCATCTTTAATGAAGATTAATGTGAAATTTCTGACCTTGTATATTTCAAAAGGTCAGGAGAGTTAGCCTCTGAGAGTTTGGGAGCCTGAATCCCTGTCAGCTTTTCAAAGAACTTAGAATGGATGCATCAAAAATCAAAGAGCAGCTTTGAGGAACGACCTTCAAGACCCAGCCTAGCAGTAGCAGAGACAGGGACTCATCATCCAGATATATGCCATATCTGGACATGAACTTGATTGGACCAATGTTATGTAGAAACTGAGTTAAGATTTAACTCAGTTTTCCAAAGACTGAGGTAGAATAATGGATAGTGTGTTCCCAAGGTCTTGGGGAGAAAGTGGCTATGCTTTTTTTATGTTATGACTACAAAGAAAATATATCTTTTAAAAAGTTAATTAGGGATAGCTAATTAAATGGATCTGGGCTGCTAGTCACTGGAAATTAATGCCACCATAGTTAGTAGGGTAGTCCAAGGCAGTTGTTAGAGACAAGATACTCCAAAACCCCTCAAGCTAACCTTGAACCCTGAGGGGCAGACCTTGAACCCTGAGGGGCAGACGTAAATAGCGTGGCTTTGGGAAAGTGAGACCAGAGTATACTTGTCACACAAATATATACTTGCCACACAGCCTTGACTACATAGAGGTTTTCTTTTTTCCCTTTAATATCTCCCATTAAGGATCTTTCATTGTTCTAAAAGCATCCATGCATTCCTAGTTCAAGAGTAAGAGTTCATTGGTTATTTAATATACACTCAAAACCTTTCTAGTTTGTGCAAGCTCATATTTGGTCCAAACAACCTTCAAGACCCATGTCCCCTCCATGACACAATGAGGCATTAGAGAATCTTTAGAGAATTAGAGAATCTTTAGCAGAAGAAACATTTAAATGCTGACTAATTACTGGCCTCTACACTACATTGTTCACTATTATAAGGTACCTTTATAAATAATTATTATTGCTTTAATAGTGTAAGGTTTATCAAAAGAAATAAAAGAATGTTAATATGTTGCTACTGCTCATGGTGAACTTAAGTACCTTAACTGGGAAGGATACGAGTTCATACTGATCCATTTAAAACTCAAGGATTAATTCACCTTTCACTTGGCTTTCAAAATGGGTTTGAGCATTTAAAATTGCAAGATGAAATAAAATTAATTAATTTGTCAATGTTGCCCTTCCCATGAATTCCAAAAATAATCACTTCAGGGGCAATAGATGGTTCATTGTGGTACACAATTGCTTAACTTAGCACCTCCACTCTCTATATTTATAATTTCTGTACCAGGATGAAGTTGTCTTATCAGTCAGGCAATTTTCAAGCAGTTTAAGGTACTGGGGATATCAAGTCAAAAATGAAACAGTCCCTGCTTTCTAGAAGATTACATCACATCTATCTACATTGCATGTAACTATGATCCCAAACATACTGTGTCTATCCTTGCTTTTTAAAGGTCTCTGATATAAAAATGAGTGACTGGGCATCATAAGTGTATGACTGGTCAGGCAAACTGGCAGAACAAGTATTAACTGTTTCCAAGTATGGTTTGTTTGGTTCAGTATAGTATTGGGTTCCTCCCTCAATCGTGAAATTTTGCCTTCTCACTAGCTACTATAATACAGAAAAAAGAGACACGATAGTGCTGCATTAACAGGATATCAGCTGTCTTTATCACTCCAAGGATTTTTTGATCATTCTTATCTCAGGAAATAGAAAAGATCTCATTTGTTGCTAAAATACTTTTTACTAATGTCCTTAGTTTTTTTTCCGATTAGAGTTACAAATCAGTGGAATTAGGAACTGAATGAAAAGAGGTAAGGTAAAAATGAAAAATGAGTTTAAATCAGAAATAAACTTTTAAGTATTAAGGGACCATAAGAAGAAGGGGACAGTAAAGCTACATTTACCAAGAACACAGCATAACATTATCAGCAAAGTAACTGTGGCTTTCCAGTGCCTACATCATTCTCTGGAAGGAACGTTTTCAACCTCCTGACATAGTAAGCCCTTGGTGATTGTATCAATGTAATCTACTAGGAGCTGGTGTATTATAGCCTACTAGAAGATGCTCCAGGCAGGCTTTCTCACTCTGAATATGAGCCTGGGACTTCAGTTTTGTTTTATTCCCCAATAGCTCTTCAGTTCCTTCCATGCACAAGTTGTCATCTTGAATATCTATTCCTCATTTTTTTTGGTGTATATAATAAATGCCCTTTCTGGCTCTCTGCGAGATGTCTTTTTTGACCCACCTCACAGTTGCAAGACCAAGTGGATCTCGGGAGACACTACGCTTGAAATACATTAAGTATTGTAACAAAGTAACCTCAATACATGAAGTGCTGCAGAAAAATCTAATGAATGTTAATGTTTTTGCTAAAACATTATTTGACATTTGGATTTCTGCTTTGGATGGCTTAATCGTCAAGTAAATAGTCTTGGACAGAGTTAGAAATAACTTTTTAATCTCTTTGTGGCACTGACACTGTTTATCAACTTCTCCCTTGTCAATTGCTTATCTTCTGTCAGTTTTCACATTTCTTTTAGTACTAATCTTTCCTTGATTCACCTTCTACTTGTCTGGCTACACTTTCTCAGTTGTCTTTGTAGGATCTGTGTACCACTATACTTGAATAAACATGTGTGCATTTGCACATGCATACACAAACATGCACGTATATACTTGCATCTACATGTTTTACATATACAAATATACATATACATAAACAATCTAATCTTTCTCTCATTTCCTAGTACTCTCTTCTTAGAAATTATATTGTGTGTACATTGGGTCACCTAGGTGGAACAAAGGATATAATAGCAGTCCTGGTGTTAGGAAGACTCCCCTCGGCAGTTTAAATCTGGCCTCAGACACTTACTAGCTCTGTGACCCTGGGTAAGTCACTTAACCCTCTTTGCCTCAATTCCTCATCTATACAATGTGCTAGAGAATGAAATCACAAAACTATTCCAGTGTCTACCAAGAAAACCCTAAATGGAGTCATGAAGAGTCAAATATGACAACAGCAACAAAATATTGTGTATTTAATGTTCTGTGTATATTTTATTTCTTTTGACAGACCCTAAATTTCTTGAGTTTAAGGATTGTAATTTTTGTCCTTGTATCTGCCAAATCTGGTACAGTACCTGAAACACAGTAGTAAATGAATGTTTTTTAATAGACTAGCACTTCTCTTCCACACACAGCTTCTTTTCACTTATATTCTTGAGTTATAAGAACTATTCTTGTCAAGACCTTCTACTCCAAAAGTGTTATGGGTGAATGGATTAATAACTCATTCATGTAATGGTCCAGAACTCTACTTAACATATTTTCCACCTTTTCTCCTTCAACCAACTGTGAGGCATAAAGATTCCCAAAGCACACATTTTGGGAAGGAAGTAACAGATAGCATCTTATCCCCTTTTCCCCACAAAAAAATAATCCTTCCACAACAATTATAAACCATGAAATTAAAAGTGAGCTCAAGAAGAAGGAAATAAAAAAAATTTTTAAAGCCTATTAAGTTTTAAAATATCCATAATCTAGGTCATCATATAGACTTCCATAGAAGTGGAGTTATAGAGGGATTTGAAGAGTTATCACAGGGCCTATAAGAATGAAAAAAAGTAATATTGATTCAGCTTTCCTTCCCCCATTGTCACAGGATATTTATGACTATGATACATCCATCAATAAATGTCTTAGTTCAATCAGCAATCGATCAACAACCATTTATCAACTGCTTCTTATATGTCAGGCACTGTGCTAGTTTCTGCAGAAACAGATACCAAAGCGAGACACCCTCTGGCCTTTAAGATATCACATTCTATGGATAGGGGAATGATTTACACCATACAAGCAGAGAAATAAATATAAGATACATATAAAACAAACACAAACTTATGGGAGATAGGGAGCTAAGTAATGGTTTCATATCTGATCTGCATCTCATAGCAGAAAGTGAAGAGGAATTAACAAACCTCTTAATGAGGGTGAAAGAGGAGGGTGTAAAGGTTGGCTTGAAGTTTAACAAATAAACCAAGATCTTGGCAACTGGTCCCATCATTTTCTGCCAAATTGAGGGAGAAGAAATGTCAGATTTTATATTCTTGGGCTCAAAGATCACTGCAGAGGGTAACGGAAGCCATGAAATTTGAAGATGGTTTCTCCTTTAAAGCAAAGTGATGGCAAATTTGGACAGCATAGTAAAAAGCAGAGACATCACCTTGCTGACAGTGGTACATATGGCCAAAGCTATGGTTTTTCCAGTGACAGTGTATGGCTTTTAGAGTTGGACTGTGAGGAAGGGTGAGCACTGCAGAATCAGTGCTTTCAAACTTTGTTCCTAGAGAAGACCTCTGAGAGTCCCTGGGATATTAAAAAAGTCAAATTAGTCAATACTTAAAGAAATTAATTCAGGCCATTCATTGGAAGGTCAAATGCTGAAACTGAAACTTAAGTTTGCCACATAAGGAGTAGATAGGACTCATTGGAAAAGACCTTGATGTTGGGAAAGATTGAATACAAAAGGTAAAGGGGGCTAATACATGGACAGAGAGTATCATGGAAACAATGAACATGAAATTGGACAAACTTTGAGGTACTAAAGAGAACAGAAGGGAGTAGTATGCTATGGTTGCTCGGGTGAGAAAAGGGAAGGGAAGGGAAGGGAAGAGAAGGGAAGGGAAGGGAAGGGAAGGGAAGGGAAGGGAAGGGAAGGGAAGGGAAGGGAAGGGAAGGAAAGGGAAGTTTTGTAAGAAATATTCTTAATCAAAGAAAACCAAGTGTTACTTTGACTTTTTCCAAAAATATGCATCTTATTAGGTATATGTTATGTTTATCCCTCAATATATAGAAGGACATTTCAAATCAGTCCTTTAGAACTATAATTGATCATTGCATTGATTCTTAATTCTTTCACATATGTATATTGCATATATATATTATATATATATACACATTGATATATTTATGTATGTTATACATCACATGCATTTATAAAGTTTCTGTATGTGCACACATGTATACACACATATATACATATCCATACATACACATATACAAAGAGAGGTATCTATATCTATCTGTAGCTATACTGTTGTTATTGCATAAATTGCTCTCCTGGTTCAGCTCCTTTCAATCTTCATCATTTCATGTCTTCCCAACTTTTTCTGACACTGCCTATTTTGTCATTTCCTTCAATAATCCATAAATGCATTCATATTCTTTAATTTATATAGTCATTTTCCAATTTTTGAGCTACTCCTTATTTTCCAGTTCTTTGCCATAATGAAAAAGAGGTGCTATAAATTTGTTTAATATGGATTTTTCCCTCTTTCTTTGAGCTCTTTAAGCCTTAGCTAGGTAAGTTTGGCTGGAATGTAGAATGTGGAAGAGGAAATAATGTACACTGAGTTCAAAAAGAGATTGGAGTCAAATGAAAGGCTTTTAGTCCATAGATACATTTGCATTTTTGTTGTAATATAGATTTTCACCTGTGTGATATGCTAACAAATTTATTACATACATATATTTATTCAGAAATCGTTAGCTTCTAAATGGAAGGAAATATACAGGAAAGATAAACCACCTCAGTAACCTCTAAAATTATCCTCTGTGTGCTTTAACATTGGTGACAAAGATCTGGGTGATGGTGGTATGGGCCTTTGCCATTGGTATAGTACTGTTCACCCTTAATATAGTGCTGCTTCTAAGTATCTTTGTCTCAAGTCCTGTTTCAAAATAACATGTCCACCTCAAAAGTTGCCAGTACTTGATTAAGTAAGCTTTAGTACACAAAATAGAAATCCAATGGATTAAAAATGAGTGTTTTCCTAAGTGCATAATTTACTATTCAGAAATTTTTTAGACAAGAGGGACTATGAAGTTATTATGATAAAATTCATTTCAGTTGTCTGAAAGTTAGCTAGCTTTCAAACATTTGAGGGAATGAATAAAAATGAATGGGAAATAGATGAGTTAATGATTTTTTAAGGGTTCATGTTAGAGGCAAAGTAGTCTATCAAGGTATTCGGTTTATATCCCTAACTCTACTGTAATCAGTTCTTTGGTATTACTCAGTCCCTTTAACTCTGACTCTCATTTTCCTCATTTTTACAATGAGATAATTGGCCTTGATGAAATACGAGGTCCTTTCCAAGTCTGTAATTCTATGAATTCTGTAACCTTATGAGAAATACTTAAAAGTTATTTTGAACAAGTTTTCAGCTTAAACAATATATTCTATTTTTCTAATGTACCCTGGCAGTAGATTCTGGAAATAACCATTTAAAAATAACTTTTCCATGGAACATTTTTTTTCAGGTACCTTAGTGCTTATTTGTGAAAGGTTTCATGGAAAATCTAATTTTATGTGTAAGACAGGATGAACCCCTATTCCATAATATCTCCCTTAATGAGCAGCTGAAGTTCATAGAATTAGTCTTCCATAAAGAATAAGACATTAATCCCTGGGAAGTATGATCCATTAGTTCACTGACACATAAGCAAAGCTTTTTTTTTTTTTTTTCATGATTAATAACCCATTACAGCTCTTTACTGGGAAATGAGCAACATGATCATGACAAATTTGACTTAACTCTGATTATGTTATTTTGGAGTAAGAAAGCTGTTAGTGTGATGTCCTTTCTGGAACTATATGAAGGGCAAAAGAATAGCTTTGGTGTGGATGGGGACAGTAATGTGGTGGGAGTGAAGGTAGTGATGCTAAAAGGTATATGAAGATGGCGGATAGGCTTTGTTTCCTCTATAGTTTGAAGCAACAACATATAGTAGAACAAGAACTGAATTTTGAGTCAGTGACATACTCAAATCCTGACTTTGCCAGTTAGTATCCTTATCATGTTAGACAAGTCACTCAAATTTTCAGTCTTAGTTTCCTTATCTGTATAATGGGCAAGTTAGACTATGGTCTGATCACTATGGTTTTTCTAACTCTAAATCTAAGATTCTATTTTTTTACCTAAAGTGAGCCTTGAGATTTCTCCAAAGTACTGCATTTAGATGTCTCTTTTTACCCCATCACCATTTAGTAGTGTCCTATCTCTGAAGACAGAAACTATACTATTTTTAAAAAATCTTTGTACACCATAGGGCCCAATAGTAGGTACCCATTAAATGTTCATTGAATTAAAGAACTGAGAAGGAAATATTTGCTTGTTACTCTTGTTTTAAAAGACAGCATGGTATAATAGATTAAAAAGCCACTCTCAAAACCAGAAAGACTGCAATTTAAGTCCTAGCTCTGATATGTACTTGTTATGTGACTCTGGGCAAGTCTTTCAGTGCCCAAAGCAACTCCCTAAGACTCTAAGTTACAAAGAAGGTGCTAACCTGCTTTATTAGGAGTTTCCTCATCCATAAGTTGCCCGTTCCAGTAAAATCACAGTTCTTCTTTTTCAGTTTTAACTCCCTTCTTTGATTTTAACTAAGGTTTATGGGAAATGGAACAATCGTAGATAGTTTTACTATGGGGATAAAAATGTTCTGCCTTTCATTTCAACTGCAAAATCATTTGCATGCAGTTAAATGATTTCCTCACTCACAATCCTGAGATCACTCTCCCCTAAATTCATGTCTATCTTTCTACTTCCCATTTATTTCCAAGTCTCGTTCTATGTATTTTTACAAATTAGATAAAAGAAAAGACAAAAGATACAAAAAGATTAACTGTTTAAGAAAGTAGATTGTCTTTTCTGAGACTATACTCTCCAAAATCATATCAATAATTATGATCGATGGTGGTGTCCTCACTATTTTAAAGTATTGAATAAAAAATGAAAATTCAAAATGTTTCCCCCCCCAAAAAAATTTGCATCGATGAATTATGTTTTTTTAAAGAGTGTTTAACTAATGCACACTCTGTCAATATTCCAAGGTCTGCATTAGGTTCAGTCAAAATGCACTGTTTACATTAAGACTTTTAAAGTCAAACAGATGAACATTTAAAAGGCCCTAAGTCAGCAAGGTAAGTGGTTTTGTAGCCAAATTCTGTTCTGTTATTCTAATGTTTCATAAACAACTTGAATTAAAGGGATCAGCTGGATCAATTGATTTAGTAATGAAGAGAAATCCATTGTGAACTTTATTAATCAGATACTTAGGTCTCCCCCAGCTATTGAGAACAAAATCACTTCCATTTGTAGTGAGATTTTCAATCCCCAGGCCAGTTTAACAATGCTTTGTGTACATCACAAAATGTCCCAGAGTTCCTTTTCCTAGCTAAGAATGTATTTTATGAAGGAGACTAAATAAGTGTTGTTATAGATAATTAATGAGATCAATTTATCACATCAACTTTTGCAAATATTCCAAGACAGTTATGTTTTTTTAAGCAATAGCATGTATTATTTTGTAAGGAAAATTGCTAAAAACTTCCAGTAATAAGAGAAAATGTTTATCCCATTCTAGTGTTCTCCTAAAATTCTACCCTGAGATCTTGTTTATAATTCTTTTCTTAAGCACAGAAACAAAGAAAATCAGCATGTTTCCTTGGTAGAAATAAATAATTCAACAGAATGATCACTTGTAAAGAAGAAAGCAATCAAGAGAGATTTCATTTTAAAATGGTCTTTAAGAAACATTCCAAATTTAACCATCGAATGAGAGTTAATATAGCCTTAAAAGTGATAAATTCTGCGTTCTCCTAAATAATTTTGGTACCACAAGTACTAATTCTTCTAAGCTGGCAGATCTATTGGCAGCCAAATGTAGTTGAGGACAGCAGTACAAAATTTCTGAACTATGATTTTTTGCTTTCTAATATTCAACAAAGTATGAAACCTAGAAACTTTGATGTTTCTCTGTAGTTTCTCTGATATTTTGGTGCACATATCATTCAAGGTCACAGATAAAAATTTGTCCTTTAATGATATTAAAAGAATAATAATCTTGTTTTTAAGATGTTACTGAAATGGATTGGATCTAATAACACACATGCTTTAATTACACCATATGTTCTGTGGTTGTGCTATATATAATATTCAGTTTAAAGCTTGCTGCAGTCACTTTATTAAATGAAACATTCATTGAGTTCAAACACAATTTACTCATAATCATTAAGAGGGTGGCAGTATGGTCCCCAAATTCATTAATAAATCATAGCATTCTGACTATTTTCAGACAGTTCCCAGTTGTCTAATGTGAGAAATAAATATATTGATTTGCTCTCTCTCTCTCTCTCTCTCTCTCTCTCTCTCTCTCTCTCTCTCTCTCTCTCTCTCTCTCTCTCTCCCTCTCCCTCTCCCTCTCCCTCTCCCTCTCCCTCTCTCTGTGTCTCTCTGTGTCTCTCTGTGTCTCTCTCTGTGTCTCTCTCTGCCTCTCTCTCTCTCTCTCTCTCTCTCTCTCTCTCTCTCTCTCTCTCTCAAGGTAGTTAGCATTTTTCATCATGGTTCCTTTGGAATTCTCTCGGATCATTGACTTGATCAGGAGAACTGTTCTTTCACAATTGATCACAGTTATAATGTTGCTCTCACTGTGTGTAATGTTCTCCTGCTTTGCCCACTTCACTTTGCATCAATTCATTAGATTTCCCAGGTTGTTCTGAAATCATTTTTGCTAATAATTTTTTACAACACAATAGTATTCTATCTCAATCATATGTCAACCATTCCCCAATTGATGGGTATCCCCTCAATTTCCATTTTTTGTCAGCACAAGATGAGCTGCTATAATATTATTTTTACATAGTTGTCCTTTTCTTTCTCTTTGTTCTCTTTGGGAAATAGACCTAGTAGAGGCATTTGTGGGTCAAAGGATCAGTTTAATAGGCCTTTGGGCATAACGCCAAATTTTTCTCCAGAATGGTTGGACCAGTTCACCACCCCACCACTAGTGCATGAGTGTCCCATTTTTCCACATTTCCTCCAATATTTGTGATTTTCCTTTTCCTATCATGATAACCAATCTGATAGGTATGAGGTGTTATCTCTAACCAGAAGAGATTTAGAGAATTTTTATGTGAGTATTGATAGCTTTCATTTCTTATTCTGAAAACCTCTTCACATCCACTGAACATTTATCAATTGGAAAATGCTTATTTTAACACATTTGTTTCAGTGTCTTATATATTTAAGAAATGGGACATTAATCAGAGAAATTTACTGTATTTTTTTCCATTGTCCTGCTTTCCTCCTGATTTTGGCTACAATAAATTTATTTCTGCAAAAACTTATAAATTTCATGAAATCAAAATTATTCATTTTACTGCCCGTGATGCTCACTATCTCTTTTTGGTCATATTTTTTTCCTTTTTTCTATACATCTGATAGGTACATTTTCTAGTTCTTCCCTAATTTACTTACATCATCTTTTATGTCTATATCACCTACTTATTTTGACCTTATCTCAGTAAGTGGTGTAAATGTTTGTCTATCCTGTTGTTCTTGTTGTTGAGTCATTTCAGTCATATCTGATTCTTTGTGACCCCATTTGTGGTTTTCTTTGCACAGATATTGAGTCGTTTGCCATTTCTTTCTCCATGAGAAAATTGTGGCAAATAGGGTTATGTGACTTGCCCAGAGTTTCACAGCTATATTTGAATTCAGAAAAAATTAAATCTTCTTGACTCCAGGACCAGCACTCTGTTCACTGCACTGCCTACTAGATTAAGTAGATTAATAGATTAATGGCATTGCTCCACCAATCTACTTCGTAACCTTTATAAGGTCATTTTCATGATTACCACGCTATAATACAGTTTGAAATTTGATAGTGTTAAGCCACCTTCCTTCACATGTTTTATTGATTCTTTTGACATACTTGACCTTTTGTTCTTCCAAATGAGTTTTGCTATTTTTTTCCTAACTCTGTAGGTCATGGGTAGTTTGATTAGTATAGCAATGAATAAATAAGCTAATGTAGAAATGTCATTTTTATTGTATTGGTTTAATCTACCCATGACTAATATTTCTCTAGTACATACATGTTTTTATTTCTGTGAAAAGTGTTTTGTAAGTGTGTACATATGTCCCTGGGTTTTTTCTTGGTAGGGAGACTGCCAAATGTTTTATATTGTTTACCATTGAGTTATTCAAGACTCACCTGTGGCTCCAAGAAGCTGTAGCATATGCAGTGGCTGCATCTAGGTAAGTTGTATCAGCAGATGGGCTAAACCAGATTGAAAGTGCATGCTGAGCCTCAAACTCATCATGAATTAGGGGGATGTGTACCTATCCCAAACATGTGAAGATTTCCTCTAGATTAATGGACAGATGAGAGTAATTTGTTCCAATGGTCATGAAGGCAGCATTGTAGAGCATTTAGAGTTTGTTAAAGAATCAAAGATCTCAAGGCCATTTACTGCATCCAGGGACATGGCCAGTAATCCTGACTTTTGTCATGACACTGGACATCAATGACTCTGAAAAACAGAGGTTAACATCTTTGTGCAACTTTGCTTGTCCAATACACACTTGAGTCAAGATATCACCCCATGTGATTTTGCTCCTCTTCAAAAATGAAAGATAATCATGAACTTTGTTTACCATTATTTTTAATGGAATTTTCTTTTTATCTTTTCCTGATGAGTTTTGTTTGAATACATAGAAATACTGATGATTTGTGTGAGTTTCTTTTATATTCTAAAACTTTGCTTAGGTTGTTAATTGTTTCAACTAGATTTTTAATTCACTCTCTACGGTTCTCTGAATATATCACTGCACCATCTCCAAAAAAGTAATACTTTTTGTTTCTTTGTTGTCTGCTTTTAATTCCTTCAATTTATTTTATTTTCTTGTTGCTATGGTTAGCATTCCAAATGCAATATTGAGTAATAATGGATATAATGGGCATCCTTACTTCACTCCTGATCTTACTGGGAAGGCTTCTAGTTTATTTCCATTACAAATCATGCTTGCTCTTGGTTTTAGATGCTACTCATCATTTTGAGAAAATCATCATTTATCCTTATTCTTCCTAGTATTTTTAATTGAAATGGGAACTGTGTTTTGTCAATATTTGTTTTTTTTCTGTACCTAAAGGGATATCATTTTTTTTGTTTTTATTGATATGATCAATTATGCTTTTAGTCCTACTGATACCAAACTAGCCTAATATAAATCCCATAATAGTATATGATCTTTATTGTGTATTGCTATAATATTTCCACTAATATTTTATTTTAAAATTTTGAATTGATATTAATTAGGAAAATTGACCTGTAGCTTTTTCTCTGATTTTGCTCTCTCTGATTTAGATATCAGGTCACATTTGTTGGATAAAAGGAATTTGATAGGACTGTTTTATTAAAATTTTCAATCTTGTTATGTAGTACTACAAATAATTGTTTTTAAATATTTAGTAGAATTCATTTATAAATTAATTTGGTCCTGGGAATTTGTTTAAGGAACTCATTTATGACTCATTCAACTTCTTTTTTTCTAAGATTGGATTATTTAAATATACTTTTTCCTTTTCTGTTAATCTGGGCAATTTTTATTTTTGTAAATATTCATCCATTCCATGTAGACTTTTATTTTTATTTGTATATAATTGGGTCAAAAAACTCATAAGAATGGCTTTAATTTCATTTTCATTAGTGTTACATTCACCCTTTGCATTTTTTGATGTTTCAGCTTGACTTTCTTGTTTCTTCTTTTATTCAAATTAACCAATGGTTTGTCTTTTTTAAGGTTTTTAGGGTTTTAAAGTTAAGGTTTCCTGTACAACTAATTCCTAGTTTTAGCTGTTTGTTCATTTTTTTACTTTGAATTTTATTAATCTCTCCTTTGATTTTCAGCATTTCCATTTGAGTGATTAATTGGAGATGTTTAATTCATTTCTATTCTAGGTGGGTTTTTTTTTTTTTAATGCATGCCCAGTTCATTGATCTGTTCTTTCTTTCTTTTACTGATGCACGTATTTAGAGATATCAGTTTTTCCCTAAGTACTGCTTTGGCTACATCCCCAAATTTTCATGTTTTCCTATTATGCTTTTCTTTCTAATGAAATATTGATTGTTTTATGATTAGTGCTTTGACCCAGTCATTCCTTAAGAACAGATTATTTTGTTTCCAATTAATTTTTTGTCTTTTCCCATGGCCCTTTTTTGAATGCAATTTTATTATATTATGATCTTTAAAAGGTACATTTAATATTTCTGTTTTTCTGTATTTTTTTCTGAGATTTTTATTCACTAGTACATAGTAAATTTTGGTTAAGGTGCCATGTGCAGCTGATAAAAAAGGTAGAGATCTTTTCATTTTAATACTTTGTAATTCTGAACTTGGCAAACATCAAGAAATATGAATGTTTCCTTTAAAAATAAGAACAGAGAAAATGAAGATCTTAAATAAAATATAAATTTTTATATACAGAAGCAGAAAAGCTTCCAAGTCAAGTCAGCAAACATTTGCTAAATATTTATTGTTTTAAGAGATTTACCTTGAACACTGAGAGGTTAAGTGGCTTGCCAAAGGTCACACAAGTAGGATGTGTCAGAGGAAGGTCTTAAACCTTGGTCTTCTGATCTCTAAAGCCAGTTCTCTATATATTGCACCATGTTGCCTGCCTCATTCTTATATCTTAATTATTAGGATTCTTTGAGACAAAAACTACAAAGGATTTTCAATTTTGTTCAGTACAAAGTATATATTTTATCACCTGTGATATTCTCTATTGCATACTTAGTCAAGAACTCTTCCTCCCTCCACAACTGTGAAAGTTCCCTTCTTCCTTGCTCTTCTAGTTGTGAAAATAGAGAAAAGTCATTCATTTATTTTTACTCATTGAAGTGTATAGTATGGTCTAAACCAATACTTATTGAATAGTGATTTTTATCTCTAAAGTTGATGTTGGGTGGGTTTATGAAACACTATGTGAAAATACCTCTTCATAAAAATTAGCTCATTTCAAGTCTAGGGGCAATATAAGAGCCCTTAAGGTCTTTAGGGAGTTCAATTTAGATTGAAAGTCCTGAGGTCAGTTACCATCATGTGAACTCTTAATTAGGAAAATTCCTAACATTTAAAAAGAAGTTGACCTCTCTGCCTAATTCTATTTTTTCTCTCTATAATTAACTCCTGACCTCTTTGTAGATTAGACAAAATGAAATTTACTAGAAAGATTTGAGCAATGAAACAGCAGATTAGATTATAGTGACCGTGGATATACACAAATTATGAGGAAACATTGGGGAAAGAGTGGACTTATTGGCATTTCCTTCAGTCTGATTCTTTTGCTCCAAAATGTCTGTGGAGTCAATGTCTACTTCATTCCTTTTCCACTGTTCAGTCCTTCTTTTGCTTCTCGAAGGTAAGTATGAATGTCATGCTGTTCCAGTCTCTCAAATCCAAACCTCCCAGCAGTTTTCTCTCTTGCCTCTGATAACTTCTTTTTGACTTGATGAGGGTCACACAACTAGTAAATATCTGAGGCCAGATTTGAACACAGGAAGATTAGTCTTCCTGACTTCAGACCCAGCAATTTAGCCACTGTGCCACTTAGTTGCTTTGTTTCTAGCACTGCATCAAATAAAAGTGGAAACAAGGAATATCCTCATTTACCCCTTATCTTTCTGGGAAGGTCTCTAGTTGTTTACTTTGTTTTCTGTCTCTCTCTAACATATAGCGATGGCTACTAGTTTTGGTAGGTACTATTTGCCATATTTAGGAGAGTTTTTATTCATATGCTTTTTATTATTTTAAACAAATGTGGGTATTCTATTTTCTCAAAAGATTTTTCTACATTTATTTATAAAATCATGAGATTTTTTAATATTAATATACTACATTCTATTTTTAGTTTTGCTAATATAGTTTGCTAATAATCAACCCTGTCTACCCAGTATTGACTCAACCTGATCATTATGCATAATCTCTTAAATATATTGTTATAACCTCTTTGTTAATATTTTATGCAGAAGGTGGAGCCAAGATGGCAGACTAAAGGTAGTGACTCACCTGTACTCTCTCAAAACCCTTTTAGATAATGACTTTAAACAAATTCTAGAATAGCAGAAGCCACAAAAAATGACAGAGCAAAACAATTTTTCCAGTTCAAGACAACTTAGAAGGTCAATAAGAAAGATCTATTTCACCAGGGTGAGTACAGCACAGTCAGCAGCACCACAGACTGGGTCTCTGTAGGCACCAATGTGATATTCATGACACCTACATAAACCATGATCATCCTGGCATAATTCTGAATCATGAAATACAGAACTCTACACATGGAAGACAGAACCAAAACATTTAATCAGACACCAGAAAGCTAAATCCATCATAATAACAAAGACATCTATACACGAAAACAATGTAGGGAACACCATCCCCAAGCCTTCCCCCTGCTAGGCTTCCTACAAACCAGCTCCCTTAAACAAAATCCCAAACAAGCTTTTTCACTCACCATAGCCAGTCTCCTGCTTGTCTACATCCTTTCTAGCTCTGACTGCTCTCAAGACTAACTTCCTCTCAGCTCTGCTCTAGCTTTACTTCTTCCTGTTCCACTCTTTCTGCTTCACCCCTTCAGCAAACTCCTCCCACTACAAGTTTAACGTAACTCAAACACATGTGACTTAGGTTTCCATGTGATTTTAGATCACATAAGCCTATTATTGAATGGGAAAGTTCTTCCCATTTAAATTACCATTACACCCTCAGCAAACCTAGAGCAGGCTTTGGGGTGACTGAATCACTTGCAGTGAAGGCAGTTTCCAGATCTCTTAGCCTTCAGATGGCAAAGACAACTTAGAAGATCAGCAGCAAAGATCTGTCATATCTGAGTAAGAGAGAAGTGTATCTAACAAAGGCTGCACCAGCACAGTCCTAGCCCAAGTAACCCAGGACAAGGTTTTGGGAGTAACTGAATCAACAGTGGCAGCAGTAGTGGCTGCTTCTAGAGCTCTCAGCCCACATATGGTAAGAGGATCAGACAACTGTACAGAAGGAAATTACATAGATCTTTTTGCCAGCACTGGGGCAGGGCTCTATTGCTTTGCCCATACTTGGATCTGAGTAGCAGTTCTGGATGGCAGTCCCAGGGAAAAGAGGAGCACTAGCACAGCAGAGCTTGTGTCCACAGTGGAGGGAGGAATACTCCTCACAGTTTCAGAACAGAAAAGATTACTTGTGGTCACTTATAGACCAGAGCACAGGCCAGGAGAGTAATAAACACATCTCCTTAGATCATATCACCTTGGATGAACTGAGTATTTATAGGTCTCTAGAAGTATTTCTGAAAACAGCTACACAAAACCCCTGAACCTTGGGACAGTACACCCTCCACTATAGAAGCAGAATACTACCTTAACAAAGAGCTAAGTCAATTAATAGGCTGGGGAAAAAAGTAAACAATAGGGAGAAAACTCTGACTATTGAAAGTTACTGTGGTGACAAAGAAGTTCAAAACACGCACTCAGAAGAAGACAACAGAGTCAAAGCTCCTACATCCAAAACAACCAAGAAAAATACACATTAATCTCAGGCCATGGAAGTGCTGATAAAAGGAGTTTGAAAATTAAACAAGAGAGGGTGATGAAAAACTGGGAAGAGAAATGAGAGTGATGCAAGAAAATAAATAAAAATTAGTCAACAGCTTGAAGAAAGAGACACAGAAAATACTGAAGAAAATAACACCCTAAAGAGTTGACCAATAGTAGACCAATAGTAGAAGACGTTCAAAAAGCAAATGAGGAGAATGTCTTTAAAAGTAAAATTGACCAAATGGAAAAGGATGTTCAAAAACTCACTGAAGAAAATCATTCCTTAAAAGTTAGAATGGAGCAAATGGAAGCTAATGACTTTATGAGAAATCAGAAACAATAAAATAAAACCAAAAGAAAAAAAAAATAAGATTATGTGAAATATCTCATTGGAAAAACAACTGACCTGGGAAATAGAACCAGGAGAAGTAATTTTAAAATTATTGGATGTCCTGAAAGACATGATCAAAAAAGAGCCTAGACATCATATTTCGAGAAATTATTCTGCTATTCCAGAACCAGAGAGTAACATGGAAATTGAAAGAATCCACTGATTAACTCTTACAAGAAATTCCAAAAAAAAACTCTCAGGAATATTATAGCCAAATTCAAGAGTTCCCAGGTCAAAGAGAAAAAGTTTCAAGCAGTCAAAAAGAAAAAAAAAATTCAAATAGTGTTTTGCCACAATCAGGATAACACAAGTTTTATCAGCTTATACATTAAAGGATCAGAGGGCTTGGCATATGATACAGGGCAATTTGAAATTATGCCCAAAGGACTACAAAACCATGCATACTCTTTGAGCTGGGATTATCACTACCAGATCTGTATCCAAAAAGAGATTAAGAAAAAAAGGAAAAAAAAATCCTATATTTACAAAAAATATCTATAGCAGTTCTTTTCTGGGGACAAGGAATTAGAAAATTGAGTGGATGCCCTCAATTTGGGAGTGGCTGAACAAATGAAAGGATGAGTAGGATGCTCTCAGAGAAACCTGGAAAGACTTATGTGAGCTGAAACAAAGTGAAATATACTGCATATAAAATAACAGCAATATTGTAGGATGATCAGCTGTGAATGACAGATATTCTCAGCAATACCACAATCCATGTCAACTCTGAAGGACTATGATGAAAAATGCTATCCATCATCAGACAAAAAACTAATGTTGTCTCAATGCAAATTGAAACATGCTTTTTTAAAACTTTATTTTTTGATGTTTTTTTGTCCATATTCTCTTTCACAACATGACTATTACAGAAGTGTTTTGTATGGCTACACACACACACACACACACACACACACACACACACACACACTAACTTATACAGGAATATACACTAGTAACAGACATAAAGGCTAAAGAATTAGTTATTTGGACTAAAATTCTAGGCCAAATAGCTCATTCTTATACTTGCATCTGTATCACCAAAGCAATATCACAGCATTGGTGGTGACTATGAATATGCCAGTGTAGTTCTCAATCTCATAACATAAAAGGCTCTCCACCTAGAAGACAGAAGAAGAACATTTATTAAGCACCAGAAAGTCAAATCCCAGAACCAGAAAGCAAAATCCATCATGGTGACCAAGAAGTTAATAAACATGATCACAGCAGAGGGCAAAGTCATTCTCAAACCTCCCTCCTACACCAGGGCCTTCTCACTATCAACTGTCACTATGTGTCAGTTGAACTGTGTCAGTTGGGCCTGTGTCAGTCGAGCCTGTGTCAGTTGCCTGCATTCTTTCCCCTCTGACCTGACACCAGACAATCAATTTCCCCCAGTTTTGCTCCACCTTTCCTGTGCTGCCTCTTCAGCAAGCTCTTCCCACTACATGTCACCCAGGTTTTCAGGCAATTCAAGAAGATTGTACCAGCCTATTAATTAATGAGAAAGATCTTTCTATTTAAATTACTATTACAGCATCTTACAAGAGTAACCTCAAATGTTCCAGTATTGATCTATAATTTAACAGACTTAATACTATGATTATAAAACTTTTGATTATAGAAATTTGCCATAAAAAGGTAAGGATATAACTATACTAAGGGAGTAATGTTTCCCTAGCTTCAAGTCAATTCTAAGCAGAAGTTATGTAGATGGCCAATTGCACTGAACAAGGCTTACAGTCTGCTAGGTGGGGTATTCATACTGGGGAAAATAATTCAGGAGGATCCTACCTCAGCTCATTCAGAATAGTCATTGTCCCAACATTTCCCATTCTTTGCAGTATATATAATTGTAGGCATCGTGGATCATTGATTCAACAGCATTCCTTAAAAATACCTCATACCTGAAGTCAGACTCAGAATAACATTAGTTAACAGTCCCATAATGTCTTGAATACCAAATTTCAATAATCAGAGTTTCAGATATCTGACTATAGTCTCACACTGGTAACAGAGATTCACCACAGAAAAATACTACTGCTTTCTGAATCCCTTTAAAAAATGGAAACATTGAGGAGTGGATCCAAGATGGCAGAGTAGAAAGACACACATATTATAGCTCTTCCCCCACAGCCCATAAAATACCTGTAAAAATTGTTTCTAAATAAATTCTAGAGCAACAGAAGCAAAAACAACAGAGTGAAAGAGATTTTCAGCCCAAGGTAGCTTGGAAGGCTGACAGGAAAAGTCTATCACACAGGGAGCAGAGTGCAGCACAGCTGATGGAGCCCAGGCCAGCCTTGGACCCACAGCACCAGCAGGAACAGGACCAGAACAAGCCCTGGGGATTAGAATTCCCAGCAGCAGTGGCAGTCCTCAGATTCCCTCAACCCACAAACACCAAAGACAGCTTCAAAGGTCAGTTAGAAAGCTTTTTCACCTTCATGAGAAGGGAGCAGGGTCCTCTGCTAGCCCTGGTCCCAGGTAGCAGCAGTGGCATCCATTTCTGGAGCCCATAGCCTAAAGCTCCTGCAGGAACTGAGCCACTGGTCTGGGTATCACCCCTGAGTGGAGTCCCGGGGATGAGTAAAAGTGCTGGCTGGCTTGGTGGAGCTGGTGGAGGCTCTGGAAAGGGAATTCTACTTGCAGATCCTGGGCAAAAAAGTTTTGGCAGCTCCCAGACCACAGTGCAGGCCAAAAGAGGAGTCCCTTGACTGTGCCACCTTGGAGGAACTGAGAACTTACAGGTCCCCAGAGTATATCCCCTCTTGACAAAGGACTCAAAATTCAAGTAACTGGTGGGAAAATGCCCCAAAAAAGGAGAAAACAAGACTATAGAAGGTTACTTTCTTGGTGAACAGATATTTTCTTCCATTGTTTCTCAGGAGAAAGAAAAACACTTACCATAAGAGACAATGGTCTCAGGCCATGGAAGAGCTCAAAAAGGATTTTAAAAATCAAGTAAGACAGGTAGAGGAAAAATTGGGAAGACAAATGAGAGCAATGAAAGAAAATCATGAAACACCTTGCTAAAGGAGACCCAGAAAATGCTGAAGAAAATGACACTTTTAAAAAGAGGTTAACATGATTGGCCAAAGAGGTCCAAAAAGCCAATGAGGAGAAGAATGCTTTAAGAAGTAGAATTAGTCAAATGTAAAAGGAAGTTCAAAAGCTCACTGAAGACAATAGTTCTTTAAAAATTTGAATGGAGCAGATGGAAACTAATGACTTCATGAGAAACCAAGAAATTATAAAATAAAACCAAAGTTTGAAAAAGTAGAAGGGAATATGAAATATCTCATTGGAAAAACAACTGACCTGGAAAATTGAACCAGGACAGACAATTTTAAAATTATGGGATTACCTAAAATCAATGATCTTTAACAAAAGAGTCTAGACATCATCTTTCATGAAATTATCAAGGAAAACTGCCCCTATATTCTAGAACCAAAGGGCAAAATAAATATTGAAGGAATCCACTGATAACCTCTAGGAAGAAATCCAAAAAGAGAAACTCCTAGGAATATTGTAGCCAAATTCCAGAGTTCCCAGGTCAAGGAGAAAATATTACAAGCAGCTAGAAAAAAGCAATTCGAGTGTTGTGGAAATACAATCAGGGTAACACAAGATTTAGCAGCTTCTACATTAAGGGAGTGAAGGGCTTGGAATATGATATTCCAAAAGCCAAAGGAAGTAGGATTAAAACCAAGAAATCACCTATGTAGCAAAACTGAGTACAATCCTCCAGGGGAAAAAAATGGTCATTTAATAAAATAGAAGACTTTCAAGCAATCTTGATGAAAAGACCAGAGCTGAACTGAAAATTTGACTTTCAAACACAAGAATCAAGAGAAGCATGAAAAGGTAAACAGGAAAGAGAAATCATAAAGAACTTACTAAAGTTGAACTGTTTACATTCCTACATGGAAAGATAATATTTGTAACTCCTGAAAATTTTCTCAGTATTTGGGTAATTGGAGGGATTATACACACACACACACACACACACACACACACACACACACACACACACACACACACACACATATCTTTATATACACAGAGAGCACAGGGGGAGTTGAATAGGAAGGGATGATATCTAAAAAAATAATTAGGGGGTGAGAGAGGAATCTATTGGGAGGAGGAAGGAAGAAATGGAATGGTGCATATGATCTCTCATAAAACAGGTAATAAAAAGCTTTTTCATTGGAGGGAAAAAGGAGGGAGATGAGAAGGAAAAAAGTGAAACTTACTCTCATTACATTTGGCTTAAAGAAAGAATAACATGAACACTCAATTTGGTATGAAAATCTATCTTACACTACAGGAGCATAGGGGAGAGGGGGATAAGCTGGATGGGAAGGATGATGCAAGTGAAGGCAAATGGGAGGAGGGGGCAATTAGAAGCAAACACTTTTGGGGATGGACAAGGTCACAAGATAGAATAGAATAAATTGGGGGCAGGATAGGTTGGAGGGAAATACAGTTAGTCTTATACAACATGACTATTATGGAAATAGTTTCCAAAACTGCGCTTATATAGCCTACATTGAATTGCTTGCCTTCTTAGTGGGGATGGGTGGGGAGGGAGGAAGGAAGAGAAGTTGGAACTGAAAGTTTTAGGAACAAATGTTGAGAATTATTTTTGCATGCAACTGGGAAATAATAAAAACAGGTAATAGGGTACAGAAATTTATCTTGTCCTCCAAGACAAGAGAGAAGATGGAGGATAAGGGAAGGGGTGTTGAAAATGAGGGCAGATTGGGAGAAGGGGTAATCAGATTGCACAGCATTTTGAGGTGGGAGGAAGGGAGAGATGGGGAAAATATTTGGAACTCAAAATTTTGTGGAAATGAAAGTTGAAAACTAAAAATAAATAAATAAACATTTAAAAAAAAGAATGGGGTCATCTTTAAGGTGAGTCTTAAGTAGTTGGCTACACATTCTTGATTAAATAAGAAACAAACAAAAACATTTTTCCCATTAAAATAATATGATAGTTCATAAAAATACTCCTAATAGATTTGCATCTCTGTTTCTCAAGTTTATTTATCCTTCTATAACTATACTCAGTCTGAAGGAACAAGACACAACAGGAATTGAATCTTATACATTTGATAAGTTTATACACTAATTTTTAGCTGTTGTTAGACCATGAAATAAAGTCAGATCTAAACAGCAAGTTGTTTCCCACTTAACAGCTCATTACAGTAATTTAGATGCTTTAGAATTAATCACTAGCCTTAAATCTTGGATGCTATTTCCATTAAGCTGCCAACCATCTCTGAAAACACTCATTTAGGGCTCGTCCAAAGTACACAACAAACCTATAAATGAAACTCAAAAATTCACAGTAGGTTTGATCATAATTGTTGTCAATATGAAATTATCCTAATAAATTAACTTGCAAGTGAAATTTTCTAGGCCTTCTAATAATCAAACAAAAGATTTTGCATAACACTTCTTCATAGAAGTATTTCCTCTTCTTACATATAACTTAAAATTTATCCTGATGTTGGTATGACAAACTAAATTCCTAATCACCACATAATTCCCAGTGACCTGAACTGTCTAATCAAAAAAGTGTTTGTGATGAGAACCCATTTTCTCAGTAAGAATTCCACACCACAAATCTCATGTACAGGTTTAATAAGAATTGCAAAGGAGATTTTACAACGTCTTTGCATAGTTACGAAGTTTCCCTTCACAAAAATACCTTTGTAAAATACTTGACTAAAACAATAAGTCCAAATAGCTCAGTTAAAAATCTCACAAATTTCAGAAGTGATGGCTAAATAATTTTAGCTGAAGCTTCCTTTAAAATATAGACAAAATTGGAAATCTATGATTTCTTAAGTTTCATTACTTCAGAATGTTAGAAAACATGGTCAGATAGAATGACCTAACAACTTCCTGACTCATTCATATCTTTTTCTTTCTGACAGTATAATTCTTAATCTAGCATCTAGATTACAAGAAAAATCACTTTCCTAACAACATAAGTGATACAATTGTTACCAAATTACACAATAAAATGAAATTTGGAAATACAATGCCATAAACAGTTATCATGTATTTAAACTTGAAATAAAACCAATTAATTACCAATTATGTTACCTGAATTTAGTTGTATGTGTTTCTAAATTGCTTTACACAGAAAATAATTCATTTCATCACTATTGGTATACCGATCACATTTAAAATATAAATTTATCAAGTATGAAACATTAAACATTTAATTAAAACAGTTAACATTCAGATAACATTTGTCCTGTGCCAAATACTTTGCAATCATGTGATCCTTATTAATGGAATCCTAATAAAGCTTCCCCCAATTCCACTATTCTAACTTCCTTATAGGTGCCACTGAACAGCAGGTGCACTGTCCCTACCTAGCCAATTAACACCCTTCTACACACATACACTAAAAATCCTAACTTCTTAATATATGCCTCGCTACTCACTAAAATACCAGATGTGTCCATGAACTCATTTTTCTCACACAACAGCAGGTGATTTCCATGTGATGGAATCCCAGATACTGCCTCTAGCTAACTGCTGCCCCCAGACCCATTCCTCATATTTCTCACGTAAGCAGCAAGTGTATCCATGCACTCAACCATAACCACATCCATCTAGGCTTAGACAGGACCATAACACTCAGACAATCAGAAAGCAGCATCACAAGACTGGACAAGCAGGATGTGGACCCCAAAACAACAGAAGGGACTTTCCCTAATTAGGCATCTGCCCAGTAATAGTAAAGAACTGACCTAGAGTGAACTTATGACCATAGAGAGGCTTATGATAATATAATTATCATATATACATACCCCCCCAATTGGGTTTTTCTGTATGCATTGTGGGTTACTACATGTGCAATTACACTATGGCTGGGACAACTCCCCTATAACCTAATCCCTTACGAAACCCCTCCTGCCTTTTAATATTCATAATGTCTGTTGTGTAACTGGATCTTATATAATAATAATAATCTTAAATTACAATAACCAGTATCTTCACCATAGCCAATATTTATGTAGTGTTAGACTTAAAAAAGCCTTCCTACATATTCATCCTAGGGGGGGTAGACATAATTCCTTCTAACCCTCTATAACTCTACCTATTGGTTTTCAAATCAAGCTACAAAATTTTCATTTCCAATCTTTCTAGTTAAAACAAAAACAAACTTCCTTACATCCTCTCAAATACTTAAACTATCTGAAGGGCAACTAGAATAATTATGCAAGAATGAGGGGAGAGGGCTTAGAGCACATGGGCTTGCTTCTGTGCACCCCCATCTGTTTTTTTTCCTACCTTCTGTATCTTTGTTCAAGTCTTTATTTCTCTTTCCTAATCTTTCAAACACTTTACTCAAATTATCTTCACTTTTCCTTACATTCAACCATATCACAGACTTCAAATACCATTGCTAGACATGCAGTGGTTTATGTTCCTGTTGAAAATCCCACAACAGTGGGATTTTGACTACTCTCAAACCTCGTCAACAGATTATAAAAGACTTGACTATATAATTAAAGTCTTTAAAATTAAAAATCATACTCACTCCAATTTTGCCCTGTTTGCCTTCATTTTTTGGAATCTGGGGGAAATTAGTGACTATTTTGGAAATGTTTTTCATGACTACACAAGTATAACCTATATTGAACTGCTTACCTTTTCAATGGTGGGAGAATGGAGGAAAGGAAAGAATTTGGATCTTAGAGTTTTAAAGAAAAATGTTCAAAATTATTTTTACATGTAGCAGGGGAAAATAAAATAATAATTTTTTAAAGAAATAATATTTTACTCAATTTTTATTTGCAGTCAACAAAGATATTATTCTATAAGTTTTGTGTCTGCTTTGTCTCTCCCTAGTTCAAGTGTTATCATCATAGTTGCTTCATAAATTGAATTTTTAGTATTTGTTCTTTGCTTATTTTTGCAAAGAGTTTATGTTATATTGTAATTAATTGTTATCTTAGAATAGTTGTTATAATTAACTTGTAAATCCACTTTTCTTTCCTTTTGGAATTCTTCTATGACTCATTCATTTTTTTCCAAGACTGAATTATTTAAATTCTCTACTTTCTGCTCTTCCAATCTGGGTATTTTGCTTTTTTGTAAATATTCCTTCATTTCATTTGAACTAACATTTTTGTTAGCAAAAGCCTATTACATTACAAGATAAAAGTCCGGAGGAAGTATGACTTCTTTTGGGCTTTTCCTGGAGCCATCAGAAATCATGCAGTCTGAAGTGACAGTGACATGGTGGTTAAGTCTTACACTGTTAGATGTAATAATCTTCATAGATTTCGGTTAAGAACATGCTCTAAAACAATTTTCTGATCATTTGCAAGTTACATAGTTAATTTTCAATGAAAGATATCATCATTGCTCTTATATGAAACATTTTTTCCTTTCTATTTGAGATTTCAAAGGAACAAGGGTATGTGTATGAATTCTTTCTGAGAAAAGATCTATCAAAAAATGCCTTGTCAGCTCTTAGGCATTTGAAGCCTTAAAGACCAGGGTAAAAGTCTGGATTTAATATTATGTTATAAGAGATGAAATGAGAGAACTATATGCAGTCTTGTCTACCCACAGGTAACCTGTTAAATTCTTTACTACATGGAGAAACTTTCTGTGACTAGTTCCAAAAGATTCAACAATCACCTCTATTGTAATTAATCTTTCTCTAGTCTTTTTGAAGAGGTTTATGGTGAAGGGTGATCGGGGACCCCAAAATATACCGACAGTCCAGGTCGTGCTTGAATGAATTTGACTCAAGCCTTCTTAAAGCCAAAGAAAACACAGTTTACTAAGGATTCGCCTAATTGGGTTGCCTCTTAAGGAGCCTAAGCTTTTGTAACGCCTGTATTCACAAGCCGGCCAGACACAATCCCAGCTAGACAGAGTCTGAGCTGGATTGCATCTGAGCGCCTTCGTGGAGGCAAGGTGGGACTTAAATACAGAAAAGAGTATAGGAGGCACGGGGAGTGGAGGGGTCTGGTAGTCCAGGGTGATGGGAGGAGGGGTTTAGGAAGGGTCTTGAGGAGAAGTCCAAGGAGGGAATACAAGGAGGGTCAAAGGCTGGAAACACCTGGAGGCTATCATGAGACAGACTAGGAGGCAGACTAGGGGGCACCTAGGTGGCAAGCAGGTGGGGCAATCCAGAGATCTTGATGGGAGTGGTCAGCAGCCTGGGGCATGGGATTTTGATGGGATCAAGGGTAGGGAGTGCAAGAGACCAGAAATGATAATGAAAAGCCCACGGGCTTCCTGAGACTGCCAGAACAAATGGGAAGATTAGATTTCAGTAAGGAAGGCCAGATTAAGTGGGAAGATTCAAGGCGAGCTCAAGGAGGCTGCCAGAGTCTGAGCCTCATCATTTTCACATGGTCATAGCTTCTCCATGACTAACAACATCTACTCTATCGATACTGGTGTGTGTGTGTGTGCCAGGAGGCAGGGGGCAGGGGGAGGGGAAGATGATGATGCATGTTTTGTTTTTAAATCAGACAGAGTGTGCCTTGGATTCCAGTGCAACCATAGAAATTTATTTGCTTCTTTTCAAGAACAATGGGATGTATTTATAATCTTTTTTTCAAGCACATCCATCCATTTTTGATGCCTTATCTCTCACAATATTTCAATAGAATTTTTTCACATAAAAGTTGAAAAATTTTGGTCTCCTTTTATAGAGACATGAGAAGACTAATTTTTTGGATATTATTCATGGAGCAGGCTGAATATAGGTTTTTCTATCTCCATGGGAACAAAATAGTGTTCCTGACTCTTCTAGAAATGAAGAAAGAAAAGAATTAGTTTCCATGGAGATACAAAGGTATGCTAAACATGGCTGGCCCTGGGGCCACCCTGAAGCAAAGATGAGATTCAGGAAGTCTTTTTCTTCCCAAATGTACTAGAGGAATCCACCTAATGAGTTATTGGTGACCCTGGAGTTAAATAGGTGTCTCTATGCATTGTGAGGAATTATACCCCCAAATTCTTTTGCTTCATGGAAATATGAAACTAAGCATCAGACAATCCAAAGAAAACATCTCCTAGAATATGATTGCTAAAAGTCATACTGCAGAGAATTATGTCATAAAAATTAGGTGATAACATCATTTCTTGAGTGATTTAAAAAAATGTTAATTAGGAAACTTTATTAATAAGGGATCCTTTATTAAACAGCATATGAACTGGAATGTAGTCCTAATTTTAGATAAGACTCTGAAACTGAAATTTGACATTCCATGCATTAACATTCAATGAAGCCCATGCAATCAATATCCAGTTCTCCAATAATTACTCTATCTCCATTTAGGGAAAATTGCAGTACCTTTCATTAATTCCATCCTTTATAATTTTACATTCAGTTAAGTTTAAGATTACATCTATATGCTCATGACTAGTTTTCCAGAAAAAGCTTCCCATACTACCATGACAACCACATGATGTGCTTAGTACCTCCTGACAAAAGAAAGTGCAGTGACTGGTAACACAGATGTTTGTGTTCAAATGACATTTGTATCAAAGCATTCAGGCATGATGATCATAGAACACAGAGGATGAGCATCTACACAGTGCCTGTTTTGAAATTCACATTGGTATAATGGAGTTCTGCTTGAATATATCTATTAATATGAAACTGAATCACTTTCTTAAGGGAATATATTTTAATAACTAAACTCAATGTTATCAAATCCATGGATTGTGAGCATTGACTGGTCAGCAAACATTAAATTATAGCCTATATTGTGCCAGGAATACTGTAATTATGCAAAAAATAAAAGTCAAGAATATTCTTTGCCCTCAAGGAAAATACATTTCAATGAGAGAGATAAACATAGAAGATACATATAAATTAGGTGGAAAGTAGTCCTAGGTAGAAGACATTAGTAAATACCAGAACCAGGAAAGGTCATCTGCAGAAGGCAGTATTTGAACTGATTTCTAAAATGTTATAAACAATGACTCCAGACTCAATTCTGAAGACTAGTATCTCAAAGTTTCTTTATTAGAAAGGTTGAAGTGCATGTCCCATTCATTTTGGAGAAGCAGACACATCCCCATAGTAAAGGCATACAAAAGTAAAAACAAGCTTTATAGGGCTAATAATCCTAACTCCTCTTTTCTTGACTAGGATTGGTCCTAATCTTTCCGTCTTACATTTTATTCCCTTACATGTTTCCCATTCACATGTATTCCCCCTGTCATGTGTTGCATGACATTCTAATACGACTCCAGTTTTATGCAGGGAGTTTCCTGTTCCATGCATGAGGTTAATTAAGCATGCACTGTAATAAGAGAATGGTTGACCATTCCAAGACCAAACTGACTTGGTTCAGTTTATGTCTTCTGAGTTTATGGCTTCTGAGCCTTTGCTTCTGATAACTTTTATGTTATCTAAACAATTTCTGTTTCCCCCAAGACTGATGATTTTAGCAGTGTGGAAATGTAACTATTTCATATCTCTCACAGAAGGAAGCTAGGGAAAACAAGAGAGAACTAAAAGTGAAGAGTGGGAGTATTCTAGATGTGGATCCTCAACCATTCTTCTCACGGAATCCCGGGGTATAATATGTGGTCCACTGTACCCATGCTTGGATAAAAATATGACATTAACAATATTTTGTGAGAGAAACAGATGTATTGAGTAGTAGTAAAAAGAGATGGGTTCTTTAAAATTAACAAATTTTGGCCCAAGACTATAGCAGCAGCAGTAGAAGAAGTAGTTGTAACAAATCTAGCATTCATGCAATATTTAAGGTTCACAAAATATTTTATAAATATTACCTCACAACAATCCTGTGAGATAGAGGCTACTTGCATCCCTTATAATGAAGAACCTGAGGCTAAGAGGCTAAATGACTTACAGAGAGTTATACAGCACGGACGTGTCTGAACGATTTGTATGAAGGTAGGTCTTCCTGCCTCCATGTCCAGCATTCTATTCACTGTTATCTAAAGTAAGAAGAGATTTAAGGATGCTGTCACTATAAATGACTGTTCCAATTACCTAATATACAAGAATGAATTGTTTTGATTTGATTAGCACTCACACAAATTTTGATTTATGTGAAACCCATGCTTTACCTTTATTGTAACCCTGAAATAACTTGTCAAACAGTTGTAAAGCAGAATCTTGTCGAATTTTCTATTCTTGTGAATTTTGACCTTAGAACAAATAAGTTCAACAACTCTTTCGCTTACTATTTTCAAGATTCTTAAAATACATATATTTGAAATGCCAAACAGGGGTCATAGTTTTCTCCTATCACAATTTCCTTCCATTCACCACTTCAGGAATCAGATGGACACTGTGACACTTTGTGTTGTTTTTTTTTTTTTTTTAGAAAAAAGACAAGCTTCAGTTCTGTGTTGTAAAGACCTTCAAATGAAAGATCTGAGAGATTTTGTTTATAGATAGAGTAAGTCTAAGTTCATTTGCAACTGAAAGACTTCTTACAAGCAGTTCAGTGTAGGCTTAAAAGTAAAGCAAAAAAATGGAGCTTTTAAACTGCTTAAATTTTCAGGTCAAGAAGAAGTAAAACTCTAAGCCCAGTTCCTCTAAAAGCCGTTTTCCCATTTATGCTTGGGAGCTTAATAAGTGAAGAAGGATTCCTAGAGGGTCCAAGTGAATGAAATTGATGTGCACAAAAGGATTACTTTCAAACAAAATAATTTATGTCCTGGCTTTACTTTCATCTATAACAGAGTTTTTAACCTTTTTTTGGTCATAAACACACTGGCAGTCTGTTGAACCTCTTCTCTCATTATAATTTTTAACAATTGAAGGAACTATTAAATTTCAGTTGGAGGTTAGAGAAAATGTGTTTTTTCTTTGTCATCCAAGTTTATTGACACCGCCTCACCCCCTTCACCCTGGTCATGGACTTCTGACTAAAACCTTTGATCTACAGGAATAACTTACACCAACAGTATCCAGGGAAAGTGCAAAAATGGCATTGTGCTTGTATAAGCATTCCACAGAGGTTCTCAAGTCTCTACATGAGCACTTGGACCCCCTCCTTTTGGGCAAAGTTGTCCAGAGAAACAAGGTATTAAAAGCCTGGAGCCATTAGTTCAAAGCTCTCAGTCTCACCTTTATGTCTGAGGACCTCTGAGATTTCACCTTATTAGGAATTACCTGGTTAAACTCAAGACTTTGTGAGCAGCATCAGAAATTTCGTCAGCCTTTTCTGGGGTGATGGAATAATATGAAACTTCTCGCAACTCTCCAGTCTCAATGGACTGGGGTTTAGGTACGCTGAACATAATCCGTAGACAGGAGCCCAGTAACTTGTGAACACTGACTTTTACATGTTTATACAATCTTTAGACTCTCAATCAATACCTATGAAGTGCCTATTATGTGTCGTTGTTTTTGTGCTGTTTATCCTTCATTGCAGAAGAAGACCATGCCATTGGAGACATGATGATATGACTTGCACTTGACTTTGTTTTGAGTGAGGGAGGGCTGTGCAAGGTCACCAACTTCACTTCTCCTCCAGAACCATATGGATCCAGTGATCAGATATTCATCAGGATGACTGGAGATGACCCAGGATGTAATGGGAGACCTTGGCCCCTTAAGGCCAATGTGTATGACACAATTTTATGCGCAGTCAAAGATAAGTCAAAAATAAGCCTAGGGCTTCCTTGCAAATGCTTAAAGAATTTATCAATTAGAGAGACAAGATACAAAATGTGAAAAGACAGTTAAAAATTGAAGGCCATTGAGTTAAAATAAATAAGAAGGCTGCCTCATGTTATATATAGAATGAACTCTGAGTTTGGAGTCAGGAACACTTTAACAGCTGAACTCACACTCTACCAATTACTAGATGTGTGACCAAGTCACCAAATTTCCCTGAGTTGCAATTTCCTTAACTCAAAAATAGAATAAAAAGTATTGCTTGTTGTGTGATTCAAAAGAAATAATGCATTGAAAATATTTTGAAAACCTTAAAATGCTATATAAATACCAGCTATTAATAAATAAGTGACATAGATAATAAATGCCATACATTCGGAGGAAAAAAAGCATTTACTACAAACTGTTCCATTGACATGTCATCAAAAGCTTCAACAAAGCATGGTGTTCAAACTGGGCCTTGAAAAAAACACATGATTAAAGAAATAGAAAAGATTATATAGGCAGTGAAAAGAATGTATGCACAGGTGTCCAGCTGAAAATGCATGCCCTGGTTGCTTTAAGTAGTGCAGTTTGATTGACTAGAGGATTCATCAGAAGAACAATATTTCAGTACGTTACAATGAGATGGTAGCCTCTGGCAGTCACCCAGCCCAGACCATCACGAAATAAAGAATCCTCATGAAAACATCTGTCCACATTCTGTCTGAAGACTTTCTTGTAAGAAGGTAGCTAATTGCTCCACAGTCAGACCATTCCACTCTGGGATAGCTGGGAAGTTGTTATAAAGACTTTCAATAATCCAATGAATCTGTGTTATCATCTATTTGGATGTTCCCTTTGATGATGCTGGTGACAGTCATCCTGAATGATTCTTGCCCTTTTCCTTCCATTAGTGCACCATGGGGCCCATACCCAATGTGTAGGGATTATTTTATGTTTATTGTAACACCATGAGTATTTCAGAGGAGCACATGAGCTGTCCCACAGTCTTCCCTCACACTTACCACTGAATCAGCCCATTATCTTTATGCATCAAGTACGTTTCTGATGACATTCTACAATTTACTTCTGTTCTCCCAAGTTCTTTGTTTGCTATATGGTTAAATCTGCTCACAACCTACAAGTACTTTTCCATTGCCTAGTACATGATAACTGCTTAAGATTATTGGGAAACTGCTGTGTTCCATGTCTATCAGTCATACAACACTACTGGAACGTTGGGATTAAGATGATAAGCCTTTGTTTCTGAAAGAAGTTTGGGGGTCATTCAAGGAGCATTGTGATTTCCTGAAAGCAATATAGCTTCTTGATTTCAGGGCCAATTTATTGATAAATTTTATTATTATTTATTATTATTATTATTATTATTATTATAAACTGTCCAACTCTATAAATTATCTAGCTACTGGCATGTCATAATCTTGAAAACAGATATTCTTCAAACACTTTATTTTTCTTTTAAGATGATCAGAAAAAAATCTTTTGAATGGCTAAAAAATCTTTTCCATAATCTTTACTATCTGAGGACTTGACATAATAAGCACAATTTCACCAACCAATATAATGGGGGATTTTATCATCCATTGAATTTAATAATTTGAATCTTTTGGTAGAGTTCTACCTTTGTAGGAGGTATGATATATGCTTTATAAAGTATTCATCACTCTTGTTTTATATATTGCCTAATATTTATGACCACAGGCTCATCAAACAAAGTTGCTTCTATAGTAATCTCTTTCAAAGAATCAGGAATAATTTTCATGTATGATTCAGAGATACTTGGTTGAATGAGAATCTTCAGGATGGTATTTTTCCCTACTGAGTCACATATTTTCTTATAATTACAGTGAGATTTTATGTTATCTACTACTTTTGATCATTTTTATGATGGCAGCAATTTGGACTATTATAACATATCACTCGTAAAAGTTTAATGGTTGCCCACCAATATGCTTCATCAAGGATACCGTAGATATTATTTTCATAAAAATTAGAAAACTATTGGAAAGCAGGCATAAAGATTACCAGTTGATTATATTTTCTTTAGAGGGATCTTCCATTGAGTTTACTTCTCTCTCATTCTGTTTTTGGAGAAAAGTTCAGTCATCATTCCAGTCAAACACATGGAAGCTTTGTGGAAGAAGGTGCTGGTTTCTAAATATGAATAACACATCACTGAGTTAAATCTTCATGATTAGCTTGTAAGAGAGAATTTTGTGGTTATACTAAAGAGGAGGTAAGCTGCCCTTCAGATACTCTCTAACCCTGGGGACAGCTTTCTGAATTTGCTGCCCTCCATCTAGCTTCAAGCTGTTTGAAAGAGACTGACTCCTCTGGTCTGTTGGGAAATTCTTCTGGCAAAGCAGCAGCGGTAACATTAATGGCTTCATTAGGCAATTCAACCACCACTGGGAGAGAGTGCCTACATAGTAGTAGCAGGAGTGGATTGATTTACAAGGAAAGAGACAGCATCAAGGAGAAGCCATTAGAAAAAAAAAGTTGGCTATTTAATTTGACAATGCTCAAAGTAGAGGTGAAATGTGAAATGTTAATTAACAGAATTGCCAAACTATATCTCGGTAACAGTAACTATCAGGGTCCAAGCAGATTGCAAATTTGGTTATGACTTAACTTTCTGAATATTTTTTAAATCATTCTATATGGAATGCTGTGATTTACTTGGTCTTATCTAGGCTTTATTTGATTAAGATTAAATGACCTTTTTTGTATCCAATTCATATTCATACAATGAGCACCTCTTCTATCCCATCCACTTATCTACCACTCTGTCACCTCTTCAACCCTTGAAACTATGCATCTTGCAGTGAAACCAAAGATTGCATTAGCTTTTTTGCCTCTAAAAGTTTCCTCATCCAGAAGTTCCTAGTATTGAGGAGATCACAGGTACAATCCATATCATATTACTGAATCATATTGAGCTCACAGTCTACTAAAGTGATGTGTGTGCTATAGTTAGTTTAAACTGATTGATGAGAACAGATTATTAAATTTAAACATGAACATTTACACCTAAGAAATCAGCAAATGTTACTGTTGAAGCCTTGAGGTAGTGTGTCTGTGTGCCTGTGTGTGTGTGTGTGTGTGTGTGTGTGTGTGTGTGTTTATTGTATGGACTTAAGAAAATGATGAAGAAAATGTTATTAATACAGACTAAACTTGGAGCAATTGTTAAAGATTTATCAGTACATGTAGCAATAAGCACTCTGGCATACACAGGAGGGCTTGCTGCATATGTTCTTAGATCTGATTTCCTAAAAGGAAAGCAACTTTTTGGGGGTCAATAATCTTCTTTAATTTCATTCACCAACAGAGAAAACACAAGCAGAGAAATAAGACCAATAGGCAGGGCTCCTAACCGTCTGACCATTAAATGGTCAGACATACTGCAATACATACATCACAGATCAACAGACAGATCCAACTGTCTGACCATTACATATATACATAATTTCCAGAGAGAGAGAAGCACCAACATCTAGGTTTTCAAAGCTGGGGGCACCTTAGCAGCTCCCCAGAGTCCCATTTGGCCAAACACTTCCAATAAGTAAGCCCCAAAGTAAAGCCTCACCCTCAGAGCATTTATACACTTTTCAGAGCCAGAGGGCATGACCCTCTGACCCAGTGCCTCAGTAGAAATTAACAAAAGACATTGAGGCATATCAATGAATGGGGAAGATTTTTAATTCCTCCCCTCACCCACCATTAACCTTATAGTAATATTACAGTACACTTCTGACTAAAATGCTTAGACCTTTTTTTCAGACAAACTATTATCTAAAAATACATATATACACCCAATTCTGTACTTTATTAAATCAAAATTTTAGGACAAGTCTAAGACTTTATGTTTATCCCTATTAAATTTCATTTTACTAAATTCAGTTTGATGTTCTACTGCAACAAAATATTTTTGGATCTTGTTCATCACATGGAGTGTGCTAGCTAGTTTGGCAGTTAAGTGGTGTAGTGAATAGAGGGTGGGATTTGGCGTTAGAAAGTTCTGAATTAAAATCCCTCCTCAAACATCTATCTAGCTATGTGTATCACTTCCTTTCTATATAACTCAGTTTCCTCAACTGTAAAATAGGGATAATAATGGCACTTGTAAGTGGGTTGTTATGAGTATCAAATAAATTAACATATATGAAGCTAATTAAAAACTTTGAGAATCATGTTAATGTTATCCATTATTATTAGCTATCCCTCTAAGCTATGTGACACCTTCCACTTTGATATCTATCATCTATGTGTTTGTTCAAGTCATTGAAAAAAATATTAAACAGCACAGGGCCAAGAGTAGATGAGTGTAGGACCATACCAGAAATATATTTCCAAGTTGATGTGGACACCTCTTTGAGTACAATCATGTAACTAGTTCCGAATCTTTCCAAATGTGTTATTATTTAATGCTTATCTTTCCAAGAATTACATGAAAGACTTCTAAAATCCAGAGAACTTAAATCTTAAAATCCCCTTAATTTATCAGGTTAAAAAAAAATTCCTATAAAATAAAGTTAATCTGTCATGATTATGCTGCTTCTTTTGTGATGACTGATTCATTCATGAATCATCTCTCTAATAATATGCTCTGGAGTTTTTCTAGGAAATGAAATTAAAGTTAGCCTGTAGCTTACTGATTCCTTTTTTTAAAAAATCTGGGACATTTACCCTCCTTTGATAACCTTACCTTTCCTATTCTCGTTAGTCATTCAAAGATCCTGGAGAATGACTCAGCAAACATGACCACCAGGTCTTTCAGTAATAGAAAACATAGCTCATTTGAGCCAGATTCCAGGAATCTATCAAATGCAATTTGGTCCTTTTTTTTACTATTTCCTTATTTATCTTGGATTTTAATTCCCACTTTTCTTCTGTTGTTTTCAGTCCAAAGTTCATTCACTTTGCCAGAGAAAAAAGAATCAAGAAAAGAACTGAGTAGTCAGGAAAAAAACTAGCAGAACCCAGTCATTTGTTTATTGTACAGGCTTTGACATTGCTAGCTTTTCTTGTTCAGCAGTCTATTTAGGTACTTTTCAGTCAGTCAGAGACAGTCAAGAAACATTTATTAAGGGCACATAATGTGTGCCAGGTACTGTGCTAAGAATGAATGTTGAGGATACAATGAAAGATACAAGACAGTCTCTACCTCTGAGGAGCTCAAAATCTAAAGAAAGAAACAATGTGCAAACAGTTATATTCAACAAGCTATATACAGGATATTTAGAAAAAATTAACTTAAAAGCAGATATTAGAATTAAAAGACATGGGGAAATACTTTCTGTAGAAGACAGGATTTAAGCTGGGATATAAAAGAAGTCAAGGAATTCTAAGAGATAGAGATGAGGAAGGAGAGTATGCTGGGTATGGAGTCAAGCAATGAAAATGCCTGGAGTCAGAGACAGAGTGTCTTGAGCAAGGAACTGTGAGGATAGAGTTCAGTATACAAAAATACTTGGAAAGGTAGGGAGGATTAAGTTTGAAGGGGTTTGAATGTTAAACAGAAGATTTTGTATTTGATAATTCATAGTAAGCTCTTAAGTTATATATGACTACAATCTGATCACAATGTTCTCTTTTTGTCAACAGGAAGCAGAATGAGATTATCTATGCATGTTCCAAGGAATGATCTCTACGGGAAAATTCATCCTTGTTACAAGATACCATGTCTATTGTTTTCCCTCCCAGTGTGTTTCACCACTAAGTAACTCTTTACCTTGCCTATGAGGTGAATAATCACCAAACACACCATGCCTACAATGAGATATTTTAGTTTCACCAAAAAGTTTTGCCTTGTAATGTCTACATAAACTAGCCTGTCACTCTATTTCCCAGGATGTAATTGTATTAAAATACAATGAGCTCCTGTATTTAGAGTTAAGAGGGACCCGGGTTTAAATCTTCCCTCGGATATTTTCTTATTGTATGAGACTGGAGCAAGTTGCTTAGTTTCTTTGAATTCACTTTATCATTTTATAATAGTTATAATAAGTAATTAATAGTAATAAGTAACTGTAACTGCATAATATTAAGAGACTGTTGATATAGAGCAAAGGTGACGAACATGCAGCCCACAGACCACATGCAGTCCACAACACTAACCAATGCGGTCCAACAAGATTAAAATATAATTGGGAAATACTTAAAATAAATAAAAATATAATAAAACAGATAACATTAGTATGTGGTTTTCTAAGTCAATATGCAGGCTGCAGGAATCCTTATATGTGGTTTAGTGGTGCCCATTTCTGTTTGACTTTGACACCGCTGGCATGAAGGATACTCTGGAAGACAGGGTAAGTATTATCCTCGAAATATATATATATATATATATATATATATATATATATATATATATATATATATATATATATATATATATATATATATATATATATATATATATGTATAGTTTGATCATGGACAAGTTATCCAACCTCTCAGTGTCTCAGGCAACTCTCTAAGACTACAAATCATAGAGAGACTACTGATAAGGGCAGAGTAAATTACTCACCTACAATTTTCTATGCCAAAGAAACCACAAATCCAGGCAAAAAAAAAAAAAAGAAAAGTATACTTGCTCACAAAATTGTTGTGAGTTTCAAATAATAAAATGTATATAGTTTGCAAGCCTTAAAAGCACTGTGCAAATATAATTTGTCATTATTTCTTTTTGTCTTACAATTTGAGGCCTAACCTCAAGATCTTTTTACTGAAGGTTTCCACCATCTCAAAACACTCTCCTTCTGTAATATCCCACGCATAGAACCTCTTTGTGTATGTTTATAGACTTTCAGTAAAAACTGTAAATAGATTGAAAAGCAAGTATATAGGTTTCACCTTAATTATAATCTCTTTGGAGTGGCTGCTCTTTACTCCCTGCCCTTCTCTTTTTGAAATATGCTTAATCATCATTCTTAAGGAGCTCTTAAAAGGTTGATGAGGGAAAGTACTTGTTTTCACTCCTAATGTGAGAAGACTTGAGTCTTCATGATTGTTCTCTGAGTCAGAAATCTGTGGATATATGTATAAAAGTAGGAGGTTGCCCCTCAGATGCTCTCTAAACAAATACCTTACCATTCCCACATCCACCTCAACCTAGCTGTAAGCTGTTTGTGATGAAGCTAGTTCCTTTTGTCTAGCAGGAGAGGCTGAATAAAATCTCCTCAGTGATATGGATTGACTACTTTTATAACACTTTTAAAAAAAAAATTTCCCAACACCTCTGATGTGGTCATCAGAGAGAGATTTGAATCTTGCTTTTATCTCAAATGTTGGCATGTGTGTTATGGAAATGCATCATATATCAAATAGGATGTAACATAAGTTATTTGGAAGAACTTACAAAGCTCATATATCATATTTTTGAGCATCAAGTTTTATAAATGGAAAAATCCCAGTTATCACTAAATACATGCTACTTTTCTTTTAAAGTTTCTCCCTTTATGGACAGAAATTTTGATTGGTCATGTGGAAATGAGAGTCATAACATTAACAAAACATTACTTAAATCTATAGTAAAGGACTATCACTTTGGAAATATTCTTGCTTCTCTAGGTCAGTGTGCATTTATTTTTAATAATATGTTATAAAAATTTTTCAGGAATTAGAGTTCAACTCATTGGTCTCTAGTTTACAGATTCGATCCTATTTCCTTTCATTAAAAAAATCAATAAATTTCCTCAGGATATGAGGTTTCCAAGAACTTTCTTGGTTTCTGAGAACTTTCAAAGATCATTGACAACGATTTGATAATCATATCTGCCATTATTTCAATACACAAAGATATAATTCATCCAGACCAGGTGACTTGAACTCATCAAGAGGGGTTAAATTCTTTCGTATAATGTCCTTGCTTTTCTTGGTTATCATTGACATATATTTTCTGTCTTCTCCAGTTCAATGATCACTCTGCTGGCAAAAGAAACAGTAGAAAACAAAATCCAAGGAAAGCTATAGTTTCTCTTGATCAGTTATTTTTTGTACTAATCAATTTCATCCCAAGCTCCTATGCCTTCTTAGATATTTCTCTTTTCATAAAAGTTTTAAAAATTACTTTTTATGATCATTATATTTCTCACCAACCTCAGTTCATTTTTACCTTCAGCATTCCTCACAATATTCTTTGTGATCATGCCATATTTTGCCATTCTTTCATTCTCTATTACATCCCTTTGCTTGTCTTCTGTACCTTTTTAAAATCATAAGTAGTTTTATGAATTTCATGTGCACTCAATAGCTTTTTTAAAAAATGGCTCTTCTTTTCTTCCTTGTTGGAAGTGATTTCCTTTCAATAACAATAATTTGTTTGTTTGAGATCCTCCTATTTCCTGCAATTGACTTCCCTTATTAAAAGTTATTTCATGGAATTCTAGCTATCCTTCTTTGTAATCCTTTGCAATCTATTCCTTCCAATTCTGGGTAGCATATCAGATTATTTTCTGCTTTCCTTTCCACTCTATCAAAAATCCTAAGATGGAATGGATACTTCACAGGTTCTCATAACTTTCACCCCAGGAACCAACTCCTCCTGATTGATGAGAATAAAATTCAAGAAAAAAACAGTTACCCACTATTGATTGTTCTGTGTTATGGACAAAGTAACCTTCCTTTTCAGGTTAGCGTATTTTTGAAGAAGAAATGATTGCCTTTTCTATATCATGGCCTCAAACTGAATTGCACTTTAAATATATCCTATATCATTTGGTTTTACTCGGGAACACAAAAACATCAGTTCATATTAAATCAGTTTCATTTTAATGGCTGCTCAACCATAGGCTAGCCACTTTTTTTGGTCCTGGCAACCCACAATACAGAAATAAGAATTGGTACTTATTGCTACCTATTCTCCTTCTGGTTTTGTGATAATAGTGGCAGATTAGTAGAAAATAGGAAAGAGATTGCTTGAGATCTTAACCTTCCTACTAGCATTGGACAGGTTCTTGGTACTCTAAATTTGAGACCTTTGTTCACTGAGTGATAAATGGACCAATCAATGGTAGTACTGATATTCTTTCTATAAATGAAATCAGTATGAAAAAAAGAAGGTTGGGGGGAAAATGGAATGATTATTTATTTTCTCCTTAGAAAAGCAAATGAAAGAAATAGACAAATTGGTTTCATTGCACATCCAAAGACCACAAGAAGTTTCTTTTCATAGGACACAATTATCTTGTAATACACAATTTAAAAAACTGTAAAATAATTGTAAGTTATGAGCTAGGTTTCACTATAGCAGATGAGGAGGTGAAAAATTCTATGAAAAACTCAATACAAAGCTCCAAATAAATCAAAATCCTCTTTAATGTTCTGTAATGTCAATTCACAACATCATTTAGAAAAGTGAAAAATATGTTTTAAAAAACATGATGCGGTAGCAAGAAACAAAAGATTCCCAACATTCTCAGATTATGTAAAAACCTTAGGTTTATATAAGACAAATATTCCTTAAAGGGACTAGGCATAATGGGCACCAAATAATGTACCCAAAATATAATTAATTATATGTTAAAAGAAAGGAAATGACAAGTTGGATAAGGAAGCCTTTTTTCAAAATCAGCTTTCTCAATAAAATCAGACCATCATGTTGAGGTAATGCTATAATAATGCTAGAGTCAGAGAGCTGGGGTTCAAATCTTATCTCTGATGCTAACTATGTACATGAATTTGGTTAAATTTAAACTCTCTGGGTCTTAGTTTTCTCATCTGTAAAGTGTAAGTATAAGGTTAGAACCTATAAGGCCCCTTCCATGTCTAAAATTATGATTGAACTAACTTCAGAGATCAAAGATTGAAATAAATACTTAGAAAAAAATAAAAGTGAGAAGATAGGGCACCTAACTACCAACATAATTCCCTTCAATAAGCTTGTGATATCTAGAAATGAAACAGATAAAAGAACAATCAACCCAATTACCATTCTCAAGTGTCAGTCACTTCCTACTATGAATAGGTCAAAAGAGCACATCTTTACATTATACAATTCAGTGAAAAATGCAGGCTACAGAATTCTATTACAATAATTGAGGATCATTAAAATAGCATTTGATCTCAACAGAGTAGAATAACTCTTTAAAGGCTATCCTCCAATAAAACATCTCAAAGGAATGTGACAAATTAAACAAAGATGCATGAAAAGTGCTATAACAGAGAAAGCTTTATTCATAACCTTTGATAACAGATGACAAGTAAGGCATTGAAGAAAAGGATGCCTTCTCAACAAAGGTGTTATTCAATGTTATGGATGATGCTAAGCACAGATTCCAAGTGGAAGAGGAATTATCTATAGATGAAGTTCTCCACATAGTCTTGTTTTTAGATGACATAATAATGATTGCATCAACCTCTGCAATCCTCATGAGTCTCTTAAGTGATGTCTATAATCACTCAAAAAATTTAAGAGTTTAATTGTCCATGAAGGAAAAACGAAGTTTATATTGTATAGAATAAGACCTGCAGTTGGACAAACAACCCATAGAACTAATTCATCTCTATACATGTCTTAGGCAACCTAGTACAGTAACTGGTATTTAAGGAGTGCTTTAGTGATTTTAATTAAACTGAACTGACAGATGTTTCAGACAAGGACAGGACAAATTGAGCAGGTCAGATTTCTTTTGAGAATCATTCACCACTTTCAAGGAGTCCAAGCCTCTTCCTGAGGAAGGGTGGAAGAAACTATGTCATTTACTTATAATTCATGAAGAAATATTCAAATAAACATTGTGCCCCCTCCATTGCCCCTTGAAGGATACTCAATTTCAATTCTTTTGAGACTTTTATTCAATAAATTGTATCCCTACAATATCATTACATTTCCTTTCCTTTCCTTTCCTTTCCTTTCCTTTCCTTTCCTTTCCTTTCCTTTCCTTTCCTTCCCTTTCCTGATTTACTTATTTTTCATTGCCTCACTAAAGGAGCTATCCCCTGACTACTTCTTAAAATCTATTCACTGAATGGGCATTACTTCACTCTAAGAGAGTACTGAATAGATCTGGGCCTAAAGGGGCCAAGACATCCCATTGCATCCTGGGCCATCTTCAGTCAACCTGATGAATATCTGGTCACTGGATCCAGATGGTTCTGGAGGAGAAGTGAGGTCACCTTGCACAGCCCTCCCTCACTCAAAACAAAGTCAAGTGCAAATTATGTCATCGTGTCTCTGCTGGCACGGTCTTCATTGGCAATGAAGGATGAACACAACAGCAAATACAGTCAAAGGAAGTACCTATATTGAAGTAATTACAGATGCATCAAAAGTATCAAAATAAGTCTTACCAGGCTGGGTTTTCCAATCAAACATTTGTATTTTGTTTTGAAGATTTGTTATTTTTTATTAATTAATTCCTACTTGCTTTAAATGAATAATTAATAGATTTTTTTCAGTTCTTTCATATTCTCTATCTTTACTCTTCACTGATGTCCTTTTAATGTTCTAATGCTTGATTGATAATCATAAGAAAGGGCATTTTTCTACTGTAGGCAAACTATTTCTGAAACAGACATCAAAGGAACACTCTCTAGATTCTTGTTTATACTACAATACTTAAAAGTTCCATGACTTGAAAAGTTTGGACATTTCCTTCATGAACACCACACATATATTTTTTAATTGGTAACTTTTTTAATGTAACTGTTCTCTGCCTCTCAGACAGACAGATATATAGAACAAATATTTATTAAGTGCTTACTATTTGTCAAGTACAGTGCTAAGTAATATTTATGCATGAATAAGTAAAAAAGATTGCACCCATCCTCAAAGAACTTCCATTCTAATGAAGGGTGATAATGCATAAAGAGAAGCAGAAAAATAAGAGGAGGGAAGGATACTCATATAGGGGCAAGACTGCTGGTGAGAGAATGGAGAAGTCCAGAAAATGAATAGATTCTGGAGTGAAATGGTCATGAACAGGTGTCTCATGAGATAGTAGTATGGTCCGTAAACTCCCCCATGAAAAGAGAGAGCCATGGCACAAAGACCTCTCCAGGATAAGAAGAGTGCTTCCAGGAGGGAAATGGGGTGAAAAAGTCTGAAGAATGTGAAATGGAGTCAAGAGTAAGTTAATTTTGTGGTGGTTAGCCTTTCTGAACTTACAAAAGATGGTCACATAATCATAGAATCTTACAGTTGGAAAAGAACTCTGACATGATCTAATTTAACTTACATCAGAACAAAAAATCTCCTCTACAAATTACTTAACAAATGGTCATCTAGCTTTGGGTTAAAGATGTTAAGCAAGAGGGCAGCCATTATTTCCTGAGACAACTTATTCAACGTTTGAATTGCTATTTGCCATTTTTTCAGTCTTCACATGTTGTATCTTTCCCACATGGCAGCTATAATATTTTCTTGAATTATACACTTCTGAAACTTAAATATCCCAGCTTTTTTCAGCCAGTCTCTATAAGACCTGATTCTGTCTTTCTGTTCCATAGTGACAAACATTCAATTAATAGATCATACTCCAAGTCTTTCCAGGTAGTTGGAATGTCCCGAAGCTTGTGTCTTATTATTACAATTTCAGAAAACCCTGGGTCACTTATAAATAATGATGAAGACAAGGAGAGAAAAGTCTTCTTTATGTTCTCCTAAGTTCATTCTCTCCAAATGTATTTATATATTATTACTAGGTATGGTTGCAAGGTGCTGGGAATACAGGGAACAATAAATAGCCCCTTCCCTCAACTAGCATAAAGTCTATGAGAGGATACAATATGAACACATAATTATAAAATAAACGTAATATATTAATAAAGGTATTTTTATATACAGAGCATTTTGGTGGGGGTAAGATATGGTTCTTGTTTTTAAAAAGCTTAGAGAAATTATGTTACAGATCTATAGCCACTTTTCCAGCTTTTACTCACTTTGATATATTGGGTCCCTAGAATGCAGTTGACTGTCACTTCCATCAAGGTTATAGGGGCAATCATAAAGTTTCTAGTATTGTATATCTTGAGCAAATGACATTTAAAGCAGTGTAGTAAGAAAAATTGCTGTACAGTGTTCTCCAAAAACTGGGATACACTTTCTCCTGTGCACACAAGCTCAAAGTTAAAGTATAGAGACAATGAGGCATATATGTAGACCCATATTGCACCTCAGAACTAAGTGTCTTTTTCTACCATTGTGGGATTTTCATGAAGTTCCCCTTACTTGGAGCTCTCTGATTGGCTCTGCAGAACTATTTCCACCTCTCATTTTTAACCAATACTTCTTTTCATCAAGAGGGGTCACTATCCCTATGGGTTATACTGTCTTTGGATGACTGTCTTTCCATATCTGTCTGCAAGCCCAGCCACTCTTGTCAGCCACTACAGCTGAGCAGGCACTTGTCATCACCGTGGTGTACACTGCTACTGACTTTTTGTTTTGGGGACATTAGGATCTCCCAAACCCATAAACTCAATGTCTGGTCATGCCCACCACAGAGAACTTATATTTGGAAAGAATAAACACAAAAGAAATAGATGCCATGTGCTCATAAATGTATCATGCCTGAGTGGGTGGCATACAGCTTCTCACTCAAAGAGTCTCACATAAAAAGACTGCAAAATTTGTAGGTTGTCCTTTTTTTTATGTACACGTCTCTACCTTGGCACCTCCTGAATCATTAGCACTTTCAACTTGGTAAGCAATTAGGAAACTTTTCATCACACACAGTACCAAACTCTCATTCACTCATAACTGGAAATTGACCTACAAAATTCCACCTATTGTTTTGGCAAGGAAGATATGTATGTCTGTGCTTTGCATACTGTTTTAGTAAAGGTGGTAGAGGATTCTCTAAAGACTCTGCTCTCAGTGGTCAGACACCCTATTACAGGGTGTTAACCCATACCACAGAGAAAGTAATTAGAGGATTCAAAGGGATCATTTCTGATTGAGAGGGGGAAAGAATGAAATCAGGAAGCACTTTATTAGGGATATAATATTTGGTATGAGTCTTAAAAGATAGTATTCAAACAGGTGAAAATGTCAATAGAAGGCTACATTGATAACCCACTTGATCTTTGCATGGGAGACATTATGGGAAATATAGATGATCAGGCAACAGAGTAAGGAAATAGAAAAGAAAAATTTTAGGTATTAATTCAAAATTAAGGTAATGATCAAAACAAGCTTCTGCAAGTATAAAAATATACAAATGTCAGAATGGTAATATTTTCATGTTATGCTTCGGATAGAACAAAGTAGAAGTTTGTGAAAATTATGTAATTTACATATTAATATTAGGATCACATATCATACTTCAAGATCTTCAATCTCCCTTTCTTTACTGATTTCTTCCTTTCTCCCTACAAAATGATCAAATCTTTCATATATTAAAAAGTGACAATGGCAGAAAAAAACAAGCTATGGCAATGATGATAATGATTAAAAATCTCTTCAGTGTTCTATTTCATTCAGTTAGTGGCATACTTTTCTCTTTTTTCTGCTTATTAAGGTTTCTTGTCTTCTACCAGCTTAATGGTTCAGTGCTTGGCATCTTGCCCCTTTCGTTTATTTTCCTTCCTACAGAAGTTTGCATTTTTTTAACAAAGGAATTGATACCATTTACAACATAAAGGTTAAAAGTAGAAACAGTCTTGACTGTGGAGAAAAGATTATGTGTGTGTCTGTGTATATATACATGTATATGTATGTATATATGTGCATGTATGTATATATATATGCATTTATATACATATAAACCCAGAAAGTTTATGCAAATTTAAATGAGTAAAGTGTCTTAGGAACATGAGAGGAAGGGGACTATATAAAGCTATATTTATTTCAGGGTCTAAGTCCAGCATGCACAAGGGCACGTACACACACATATCACACACACACACACACACACACACAAACATACATACAAATGAAAGTTGGCTCACAGTACGAATCAAAGAACCATAGGATTTGGAGCTGAAAGGAAATCATTCTGTTCAATCCATTCTATTAAAGATGAGGAAACTGAGACTCTAAGAATTTAAATAAGTAACCCAAGTACCAACTTCTGATTAATAGTCCATGTACATGTGTGGAATGTTGTAAGCATCTGTGTTTCTCCACTTCCCTATGATTGTAATTTTATGTTTATCATATTTAGAAACAATAAAACTTAGAGGGTTAGCTAACATAATGGATAACTGAATTACTATTTTTAAAACCTTGGAAGGATAGAATAAGGGATTAAAACTAATTTAAAAAATTTAATTGGGAAAACTTTTACATATTAATGTTGCTTCAAAGAGTCAGGTATAAGATGGAAGGATCATGGCTAAATAATAGAATGTGTGTGACAAATACCTGAAACTTCAGCAGATCATCACTCAACAAAAGTAAGTAGCATAACATGGAAGCCAAATATATACATATATATGTATGTGTGTGTGTGTGTGTATATATATATATGTTTGTGTATATACATATGTGAGTGTATATATATATATACACCCATATACATATGTTTGTGTGTATGCATATATGAGTATGTGTATACATATATATACATTTGTGTGTCATGTCAGAGAAAACTTCACAGAACATAGGTTCAAGTTGGATCTTGAAAAAAAGCACATGATTAAATAGGTGAAAAATCTGACAGGTGATGAGATGTGTGTGTGTGTGTGTGTGTGTGTGTGTGTGTGTGTGTGTGTGCGTTCCAGAAAGAGAAAGATAATGGTTCCTTTCAACCCAACCTGGGTAGACCACATCTAGACTGCTATGTTTAGTTCTTGGAAACATATTTTAGGAAAGACATTTACAGCTGAAACTTATTTAAAAGAGGTCAATAAGGATGATGAAAGGAAGGAAGGAAGAAAAAAAGGAGGGAAGGAAGGAAGAATAGGAGGGAGGGAGGACAAAAGGAAGAAAAGAAGGAAGGAGGGAAGAAGGAAATAATAATTATTAAGTGCCAATTATTAAATTTTGGGCACTGTGCCAGTCCATAGGAATGTAAGAAATAGCTTATACTCTTTAGTAGGTAATATGTATAATAGATGATATGTTTACATATAAATATATAAGAAATATTGCTGTTTCTGTTCAGTCATTCAGTCATGTCTGACTTGATGACTCCATGGGCCATACCATCCTTGGGGTTTTCTTGGCAAATATAATGGAGTGGTTTGCCATTTTCGTCTCCAGTGGATTAAGGCAAACAGAAGTGACCTGACCAGGGTCACATAACTAATAAGTATGTGAGGCCAGATTTTAACACAGATTTTCCTGACTCTAGAATATATGTATGTATGTGTATATGTATATATAGTGTGTATATGTACGTATATATGTGTATATATATATATATATATACATATATGTATATGTGTGTATAAGTATAATTTGTTGGAAGGAGGTAAGCACTAGCAGGTGGGAATTGGGAAAGACCTTACATAGGAAGAGACATATAGGTTGAACTTTTAAAGAAACAAGGGCCACGAGGAAGTGAAGTGAGGAGAGAATATATTCTAGGCACCTAGAACAGTTAATGAAAAGGCACAGAAGTGGGCAATGGAAAGCTATATGTTAAAATCAAAAGGTCGTTTTGGTTGAACCAAAAAAAATGTGTGAAAGGGAAGAATGTATAATTAGCCTGGAATAGTACATGAGAACCAGGTCATGAAGTTTTTCAATTCATTTCAATCTGTATTAGAGCCCAGAAGAAATGGAGTTTGTTAAAGAGAGAAGCAACATTTTTTATACCTGTACCTTAAGAATATATTTGATGTAAAGTTTAAATTTGAAAAGGGGTGGAATTGAGTCAGGGAGATCAAATAAGAAACTTTTACAATAGTCCAGGGAAAAGGTGATAAGGGTTTGAACCAGATGAATAGTTGCATAAGTGAAGAAAAGGATGTGGAAGCAGATTCAACAATATTCATTAACAAAATGTGTGGAGTAAGGAAGAGTATGGAAATTAGGACAATGCAGAGTTTGTCAATTTTGCTTTGCTTGACAAAAAATAGGAAAATTAAGAAGACTGATAGGTATAGGAAGAAATACAGAAAAGAACAGAGAAGAAAGTTCAGAAAGAAGCACAAAAGAGTAGAACAGTTTTGAAAATTATGTACAAATTTATTATATGAAGGTAAAAGTAAAGCAGTTGTCTAAAGCTGGTTGCTCAGTATATACCAATCAGCCTAAAACAGTTGTACTCACAAGTATTTTTCTATGTAGATCACTTAATCTCCACTAACTTATAAAAAACAGATGAAGGAAAATCCATAGGAAAATCAAATGCTTATCATGGAAGAGCAACATCTTCAATTTCCCCTTCAGGATCAGAAAAGGTGTTTTACTTATGACCATTCACTCCCCAGTATTAACCTCCTCTTTTAATGTTCCACCCAAAACAACTATTTCCCTGTTGAGTTTGGTGCATTTCTCCATCCAATTCTGTGTTCAACTCTGTACTATTCCAAAACCTTTTATTTAGAATAGAAGTTGCCAGTTCTTGTGAAGTTCTGACTAAAGTTCTTTGGCACTTGAACTGCTTCTTTTTGGGAACATTATTTGTGCATGATGTGTGACTTCTGGATTTTGGTGATAACTCCTTGGATTTTACTTGAGAGATTTCTTTCAGAAGGTGATTGTTGGACTTTTTTCAGTCTTCGTCTTTGCCTCTTATTCTAATAGACATGGGCAATTTTAAGTTATGATTTATTCATATGTACTGCTCAGGCTTTTAAAAATAATCATGGTTTTTATGAAGCCAAGTGCTTCTTAAATTATCTCTTCCTGATCTGTTTTCCAGTCAGTCATTTTTATGCCAGATATCATACACTGTCTTCTATTTTTCCAATATCCTAAAATTTTCTTTTGATATTTCTTGCAGTTTTGTCAAACTATTCATTTCTGCCTTAGTGTATAGTTTTGTTATAGTCTGCAAGACATCCATTTATTTTTTTAAATTATTTTTACAGCAAAAATCCACCTTTCCTAATTCCTATTTCACTCCTTCATTCCTCAACTGACATCTAAAGAAAAACAAAACTTGTCAAAAACATGTATAGCTAATCAAAACAAATTTTTACATTGGTCATATCAATATATAATATATGCATATATACATATACACACATATGTGTATATATACATACATATATGCATACATACACACATATGTGGGTGTGGGTGTGGGTCTTATTCTGCACTCCAAGTCCTTTGCTCACCGTCTGGAGGTAGAGAGCATGTTTCACCCTTATTCCTCTGGAATTGTGGTTGGTCATTTCACTGATAAGTTTTCCTAATTCTTTCAAAGTTGCTTGCTTTTACCATATAATTGTCTTTGCACTAATTGTTTTCCTAGTTCTATCGATTTCACTCTGCATCAGTTCATACAGCTCTTCCCAGGATCTCTGAAACCAAAATATTTTTCATTTCTGATAAAACAATAGCATCCCATCATATTTATATATGATAATTTGTTTCAGCATTCCCCAATTTATAGGCAGTTCCCTCAGATTCCCATTCTTTGCCACTTCAAAATGAACTGCAAAGATTTTTGTACAAGCTTAATTAGAGTTTGTTTTCTTCAAGACTAATCACTCTCTTAATCTAGTCTCCTTCTAAATCTCTCTCCCTGCTTCTCCTTTTTCCCTCCTGTTTCCCTGTTGAGTGAAATCTATTTCTATACCCAATTTGGTGTGTGTGTGTGTGTGTGTGTGTGTGTGTGTGTGTGTATTCTTCCTTTCTTTAGCCAATTCAGATGAGAATGAGGTTGAAAGTATTAACTTCTCCCTCAGTCTTTTCTCCTTATTTGCATAGATATTCACTTACATACCATGACTATATGAGTTAATTTTCCCTAACCTTGTTTTCTTTCTCCCAAACTTCTCACCACACTCCAGGGAATTCCACATATCCAAAACATATCCCAGTTCAAAATTCCCCTGACTATGACTTAGTCTGTCTTCTCAAAATTCCTCTATAATATTATGTGACTGGTTCTATAGTTTGTCTTTCCAAATTTGTAAGCTGTGAGGCAAAATCTTTATTTTTTATATTATTTTAATTATTTTAATTTTTATAACATATTACATATAATATATACCATATATATGTTACATATAATATATAATATAGTATGTATTTTAATTTACATTTCTCTTAATAATATGGATTTGGAACTACTTATAAATCAACAGACACATATAGACACATAAGCATATCAATATATGTACATATATGTGGATGGTTTCCAACATATTTGAAAAAAGTTTGTGAATATACCTTGGTTTGTTAATATACCATTTATCCACTAGGAAATATTTCTTGGTGTCATTTTTTTGTAAATTTCTTAAATATTTTAGATATAAAACTTATTTTGATGATATTTGATGTAAATATTTTTCTCACTATACATTTACTCCTCTCATTCTATTTTCTATCTTCTATATTCATTCTATATTCTACTGTCATGTAAGGCTTTTTTTTTATTTATTTAAAATAGTTCTACTCAGTATTTAATAAATCCTTAAACAAATATTGCATAGCAAAGAACTCCCTGTTTGACAAGAATTGCAGGAAAATAGAAGAAGTTAAGTTAGGAACAAATCTTATGTTATTTATCACAATAATGTCAAAATAGAAATGTGAAAAAGAATCAGATCAGAAACCTTTCACAACTGCTTCAGTGGCGACTTCTTAACTAAATGGGGAGTAGAGGTAATTATCATGAGAAAATAGTTGATAAAAATTTTGAAAAGCTTTAGCATAAAGCAAAATTAATGGAATGAGGATAAGAAGGGAAATGACTTTACATAAATGGGAGAAATAGGTTGCTATTGCGTGTCGGTAGTAATGGTAACTGCTATACTGACAGATTTTTAATTGAGAATCTGTTCCATTTACAGTTACATGGTTATCAGGATGTTTTGAGTAGTTGCTGAGGGTCTTTGGTGAAGAAACTTTGCATTGCTTATTATCTGCTCTGATATCCAAATATTAGGACAAAAGTTTACACTGGACATTCTTTAGACATAAAAAACTCAGTTATGTACAAAATTGAACTCATCTTCCTTCATGATACTTTCCTCACTTCTGAATCTCTCTATTACTTTCATGGGCACCCCCATCCTTCCAGTCATTCAGACTCACAAACTGTCATGCTTGACTCCTCATTGTCTCTCACCCACACTATTAATCTATTGGCATGTCCTTGTTCATTTCATTTCCTATATGCTCCTTTTCCTTCTCTGACACTGTCATCACATTTTGCTAGATGTAATTACCTCACAACTAGACTATTAAAATAGCCTTATGATTGGTTTCTTTGTTTCAAACTTCATCCTACTCCCATCCATCCTGCAACCAAAAGTGATCTTCCTGATGCAGTAGAGTGATGATGTCACACCCCTATTCAATGAACTCCAATGACTTCATATTGTCTTCAGGATAAAATATAAAATCTTCTATTTGACTTTAAAGTCTTTTATAATCTAGCCCCTTCTCCACTTCCTATTTTCTTGTACTTTAATGTCCTCATCATCTATGATGCAGTAACACATGATTTCTTTTCTTCCTTGAACATGACATTCCATCTCACAACTCTCTTTACATTACCAATGGCTATCTTCCATACATGGAATGCTCTTCTAATTCATCTTAGACTCCTGTCTTCACTGAATTTCCTGACTTGCTTCAAGTGTCATCCAAAATTCCATCCTTCAAGAAAACTTTCCCAAAAGGTAATGGATATGTGTTTTATTGTGTGATACAGTTTTTCTCAAAAAAATTTTTTTTTCACTTGGGGCCCAACTTGTAACTTTAACTGTGATGCAGTTTTAATTTGCTATGAGATTTTGCTAACTGATTTGCTGAAACAGTTTCCCCCTTCTTAATCTCCCTGACTATGCTGACTATGTATTCTGATAAAATGACATTCCTTACCCTGTTCCTTGGCATAAGGTCAGCTCTCTCAAGATGGTCTGAGGATAGGACATTGAGTAACCCTTCACCTATATATCTAGAGATAAAACTTACCACTTCTCAGATGCTTAAGAGCGAGCAATTCATCATCATTTTGAGGCCAGTGAAGAACACCCTTCTTCACTTTTCTCTTCCTAACAGAATCCATCTGAACCAGTTGAATGTGTAACAAGCCAAGCCTAGATCACAAGCTCATCCAAGCTAACGCTAAATGTCCTGGTGGGCTGTCCATCCAGTCCATGAGGGCTAGATCACTGAACTGCATGCTTCATCAATAAAGAACTCATTGCTGTTCATAAACTATTACCCAAAGCTTGGACTATTCATTCAGACAGCCACATTGATATCCTGATAAGCATTGTGCCTTGATTCAGAATTTGAATGCAAGTACTTGACTATAGAACCTCATAATTCAATCAGAATATCTCTTCTCTTCTGATAGATCCATAAATCATTGACTAAAGTTGGCACAAAGACCCTCAGCAAACACCCAAAACATCCTGATAAGCATGTAACTGTAAAGAGGAACAGATTCTCCATTAAAAATCTTTCAGTATAGCAGTTGCCATTACTACCGATACGCAATAGCAACCTAAATCTCCCATTTGTGTAAAGAAACAGTTCAGGGATTCAGCAGATGTATCCAGACCTACTGGGCAAACACTAAATGAAAAGTCCTCACATAATTGTAAGATGTGTAACACCAGTTCCAAAGTCCATTGGAATGAGATGCTGCCTTTATTGATGAAGATGAAGTTCCTGATTTGTGTGAGGGGTGAGGAAACATTTTTTACATTTTTCATTAAGAATGGCAAATATACCTTCAACATGCTACAAATGATTTTTTAAGAGAAGAGCTTACCACATAATATCTACCAGTAATCAGAAATGAATGAATATGCCTTTAAAAATCTCCTGAGTAGTAACTCATTTGTATAGAGCTTCAAGGTTTATAAAGTGTTCTCTGCACAACTGTTCTGTGAGGTCAAGAGTATTACTATCTACATTTTATAGATGGGGGCACTGAGATTCAAAGTCGTTAAGTAATTTGCCCATAATAACACCTCTAATAAGTAGCATAGTTTGCATATGATTGATGCCAAACCAGCACTCTTTCCATTATATCATGAGGATTCTTAACTCTAAAGAAAGGAAAAAAGAGAAGTGGAAAATGTGTTTTTGTCTATTATAGGAATAAAGTGATGTTTGAATTTTGTGTTTTATCTTCTCCCATAAAAGCCCTGGAATGGAAATCTTAACATTTTAACATCTTCAAGTGATTTTTGACCATATCCTACATATTGAAGAATGAGTTGTCATCACTGTTCAAAAACAACTTAAGCTTCATATCTAAGTATAAATAACATTGCCTCTGTAATCAACGAACAATATTTAATTTTATTTTATTTCATTATTTCTTGAATTCTATTATAGTACCCATTCCATATGAACTTTTGTTGTAATGAAATATTATAACAACGAGACATTGATGAAATCATATTTTAAGTCTGTAGGACTGTTAGCCAATATTTACCTAGTTATTTGAGGAATGAAAATATGTTCTGAATACAATAAAGATGTGCCATATATGTGTTCATAGTCAATCTTTTTCATACTTCAAACTGCCAAATAAGATTTATAGAGTGGAAAGAATATAAGTAGGGATAATTTGTGATTCATTTCTGAGGAGTACTGAACCTATTATTTGTCAACCTAAAATAAGGCCAATAGAAGAGTCTGCCTTCTTTGTGGGACATGTATCCAGGATAAGATGATGGGGAATCTCCTAAGATTTGTCAAAGTAGGTAACTACTGTTCTCTTCTGGTAATCAAATGTTAAGAAAAGAACAGGTTCAAGATCATGAGGAAATATGATAAGTAGGACAGTTTTTTAAGTTAAAAAATAATATTCTCAATCAAATAAAGGATAGAGATTCAACTACCAAATCATGTCCTCACAGTACCTTAAGTTGGCAACCTAGGTGTCATTTTTGACTTCTTAGTCTCTCTTTCTCCCACCGCATATCTAATATGCCAAAGTTGACAGTTTTCTTCTTTGAAACATCTCTTGAATATAACTTCTTCTCTCCTCTGACTCTGTCACCTTTCTAATGCAGGATCTCCTCATCTCACATCTGGACTATTACAATACCCCAAGGCATTGTGTGTCTGCATGTTATATCTGCCTACATCAAATCTCTCTTTCACTTCTTTCTTCCATTCAGCCATCAAAGTGGTTTTCCAGCAAAGCCAAGATGGCAAAGTAGATGCACCAACCTAGCTGAATTCTCCCAATATTCTCTTTCAAAGAATTTTAAAATAATGCATCAAATTCAATTCTGAAGTGCCAACAGCCAACAAAAAGTCAGGTGAAACATTTTCCCATCCCAAAACAATTTAAAATGCTTCAAGTCAGTGATTTAAAATTCACTGAATAAATAAATCTTTTTATATTATATTTTACTTCATAAATACTTAAAATTATAGTTTTTTAAATTAAGATTATTTTTTATTTTGCATTCCAAATTCTCCCCTTTCCTTCAACTTTTCCCCACACAGAGAGAAGATAGGCAAGAAGATATAAATTAAACACATGAAATCATACAAAAATATAATTATATATTAGCCATGTTACAAAAAACATGCAAGAAAAAGCAAGAGAAATAAAGAAAATGAAAAAAAAGATGCTTCAATCTGCACTCAAAGTAGATCATTTCTTTTTCTGGAGGTAGATAGCATTTTTCAATATGGGTCCTTTGTGATTGTTTTAACCTTGTTGATCTTAAAGTAGCTAAGTCTTTCACAGCTGATCATGGTTACAACATTGCTGTTTACTGTGTACTATATTGTCATGTTTCTGCTCAAGTAATTTTTTATTAGTTAATTTAAGTCCCCTAATATTTTTCTGAAATCATCTTCGTTGTAATTTCTTATAGCTCAGTAGTATTCTGTCACAATCATATAGTACAACTTGTTCAGTCATTCCCCAACTGATGGGCATCCCCTCAATTTCCATTCTTTGTCACCACAAAAAAAAAAAGATGCTATAAATATTTTCTTACAAATGTATTTCCCCCTTTTAGAAACATATGACCAGGATGATTCAGTTAGCCAAATAACTATAGCGTGGACTTGATTTGAGGGTATCCTAAAATAATATTAAAAATTAACAATAATGGGAAAAATAACAAATTTTAAAACCACAAGAAGTCATGTAAGTAGAAAAGACCCAACAAGATACTCATTCTTAAAAATGTGTGTTCCTGGGGGCAGAGTCAAGATAGCAGAGTAGAAGCAGGGACCACTTACAGTTGTCCCCTCAAACCCCTCAAAAATACTGTAACAACGACTCTAAACAAACTCTAGAAAAGGAGAAGCCACAAAATGATGAACAAAAACAAATTGCCAGCCCAATACATTCTGGAAGGTTGATGGGAAGGGTCTATCACACTAAGTTGGGTGTGGAGCTCAGTTAGGTATAGGTTATGCCCATTCAGGGGACTGAATCTTGGGTTACTTGTGAGCATTCCAAATTTCTCAATCCACAAATTCTAAAGACAGCTTCAAAGGTCAGTGGGAATGGTCTCTCACCTGGCTGAGAGGGGAGTGTGGTCCAGCCTCAAGTCCAGCCCTGCCCCTGCTCTAGGCCTAGCCTCAGGCTCAAGGCAGCTACAACCTCTGCTGAAGTGGAGGCTGCTTCTGGAAACCTCTACTTAACAAAGTTCAAGATTCAAATAATCAGCTGGAAAAATGAGCAAACAGGGCAAAAACAAACAGAGGATAAATTCTTACTTTCTCAGTGAAGAAGTATTTTCTTACATCATTGGTGATGAGGAAGATCAAAACATACAGTCAGAAGAAGACAACAAAGCCAAAACTCTGGCATCCAAAGTCTCTCAGAAAAATGTGAATTGCTCTCAGACCATGGAAGAGCTCAGAAAGGATTTTGAAAATCAAGTCATAAAAGTGGAGGAAAAATGGGAAAAGAAATAAGGTAATGCAAGAAAATCATGAAAATGAGTCAAAAGCTTCCTAAAGGAAACCCAAGAAATGCTGACAAAAATAACACATTTAAAATTAGACTGACTGAAATGGAAAAAAGAGGTGAAAAATTTCAATGAAGAAAAGAATGCCTTAAAAAGCAGAATGGGCAAAATGGAAAAAGAGGTTCAAAAAGGCACTGAAGAAAATAATTCTTTAAAATTAGAAAGAAGCAAATGGAAACTAATGACTTTATGAGAAATCAAGAAATTTTAAAACAAAACCAAAAGAATGAAAAAAACAGAAGCCAATGCGAAGTATCAAATTGGAAAAACAACTGTCCTAGAAAATGGATCCAGGAGAGATAATTTAAAAATTATTAGGCTACCTGAAAGCCACGATCAGAAAAAGAACTCAGACATCGTCTTTCAAGAAATTATCAAGAAAAGCTGCCTTCATATTCTAGAACTAGTGGGTAAAATAGAAATGGAAAAAATCCACCAATCATCTCTTGAAAGAGATCCCAAAAAGAAAACTCCTAGGAATATTGTATCCAAATTCCAGAGTTCTGAGGTCAAAGAGAAAATATTACAAGCAGCCAGAAAGACACAAATCAAGCACTGTAGAAACACAATCAGGATAACACAGGGTTTTGCAGCTTCTACACTAAAGGAACTGAGGACTTGGAATATGATATTTCTGAGGTCAAAGGAGAGAGGATTAAAACCAAGAATCACCTATCCAGCTAAACTGAATATAGTACTTCAGGGGGGAAAATGGAGCTTAATGAAATAGAGAACTTTCAAGAATTCTTGTTGAAAAGACCAGTGTTGAATAAAAATTTGGTTTCAAATACAAGACTCAAGAGAAGCATGAAAAGTTTATCAGGAAAGAGAAACCATAAGAGACTTATTAAAGTTGAACTGTTTATATTCCTACATGGAAAGATGATACTTGTAACTCATGAGACCTTTCTCAGTATTAGAATAGTTGGAGAGAACATATATATGTTTATATGTATGTTTGTGTGTGTATATATATATATAGATACATATGTATATGTGTGTGTGTGTATGTATAGAGAGAGAGAGACAGAGACAGGGTCAGCAGAATGTAAAGGAGTGATATTTTTAAAAAAAAATTAAAGGTTGAGTGGAATGTACTAGGAGAAAGAGAAAGGATTTATCTTACCCTACAGGAAAGCAGAGTAGAAAGGGAAAAGAGAGGGGAGATAATAGAAGGGACAACAGATTAACAGATAGGGTAATCAGAAGCAAACACTTTTTCAAAGGGACAGGTCAAGGGAGAGAACTGAATAAATGGAGAGCAGGACAGGATAGTGAGAAATATCGTTAGTCTTTCGCAACGTCACTGTTATGGAGGTTTTTTACATGACCACACATATATAACCTATATCAAATTTCTTCCTTTCCCGATGAGAATGTGTAGGGAGGGGGAAAGGGAGAGAAGGTGGAACTCAAAGCTTTAAAAATGAATGTTAGTTGCTGTTTTTACATGCAACTAGGAAATAAGATATATAGGCAATAGGGTATAGAAATACAGGAAAACAGAAGGGAAGTGGATGGGGGGGGTGATAGAAAGGAGGGCAGATTGGAGGAAAGGGCAATCAGAATAAATGCTTGGAGGTAGAGGGGAGACAAGGAGAAATTTTGAAATTCAAAATTTTGTGGAGGTGAATGTTGAAAACTGAAAATAAATAAATTTATCTTTAAAATATGTATTCATTTCTATTTTAAGGACATCTTCTTATGTAGGAACTTCGAAGTCCACAAATGGAAATTATGGAAAATCAAGTGCAAAACAGACCAACAGACAATGCTACTTTACATGAAAAGATAAAAGAGCCCTATCTAATATATGAACACAACCAACAGGAAAAAGCAAAAATATGCTTTGTTAAAACTGCAGAAAGCCCTATCCAATCATGTAGAGACTAGACAATAGCTCTTGTAGTGCAGAAGTGAAGGACCATAAGATCATCTTCAGAAAAAAAAAGTAGGTTCAAGGGATGAAGTTGTCTGGTCACTCATAACCACTAAGCAGGACTTAATCATCAATTCTTTATTCATTAGTGAGTCTTTTGAGTCAAGATTCAAATGACTTCATAAAGAGGGGATGGTGAAGACTGAAGATGCAAACTGTACTGCTATCCCAGACAGTGAAGCAAAAGTGACCATTATCTTCTAGTCAGATGATGGAAGACATTTAAGGAAAATATCTTTTTACAAACTTTGACCTTACAGGACTGAATGACAAAATCTATGGGTCCAATACTTGGGATACTTCAATGTAATCTTAAAATTTCCTCCAAAATTTGTTGTGGTTGACATAAAAGTGAACACTGACAGTAATATGATCTAATATGATAAGACTCATCATCTATCAAAACATATCTAATGTCTATACACTTTGACTATTCATACAGACTGTGTAAAAGCATATAGAAGGAAAGAGGAAGAGCAATGAAAATGAACATTTTACAGTACTTGCTTTTTATCCTCTAAAGTGAAACCAGAGAAATTTGATTCTGATAACTCTGTCTCTGTCTCTCTCTGTCTCTCTGTCTCTGTCTCTCTCTGTCTCTCTGTCTCTGTCTCTGTCTCTCTGTCTCTCTCTGTCTCTGTCTCTCTCTATCTCTCTGTCTCTGTCTGTCTGTCTCTCTCTCTCCCTCTCTCTCTCTCTCTCTCTCTCTCTCTCTCTCTCTTCTCTGTTGTTCTCTTTCTCTCTCTAGGAAAGTGGAAAGAGTGTGAGACATTCCTGAGAAAGAGCCTGAAAATCCAACTTACCCACTTCAGTAGTTTTAGTGATGTTCTATAAAAATTCCTTTCTGTGTGATTAGTAACTTCAGAGACCATCTATAAAACCTTCTGGTCAATGACATTATCAAAGAGTTAACAGTTCATATGTATATCCTATAGTAGTGGTACTAAAGAATACTGGAAAGATACCTATGTCTGATGACTATGGAGTTCTGAAAAAAGAAGTGAACCAGTTCACCATGTCAGGAGTTCAAGATACCCTGGAATATCTTTTAGGCAGCTAAGGAGAAGATCACAGGACTGGAAATCAACTGGTGTTACTACCAAATTTCTATGGCAGAAAAGGAAAAAGGAAAAGACGCTTTCACCTGTACAGTTATATTTCACTACCTTGTTCCAAAGTATCTCAAGGACTCCCGATATTTTTCAAAAACTGATTGAAAAAGCAGTTGGAGACATGGACTATTGTTGGTGATATAACATCATTGTCTTTGGGAAGATCTATGGGGAATAGGATGAAAAACTGATGAAAGTATTTTATTTATCTAAAGATAATAGTCTAAAGGAGAGATGTTAAACCTTCTGGTCATGGCTCACATTGTCTGAAGTATTTCTGAGTGCAGCTGAACCTGATAAAACTGTAATTGGGAGATCTGCAACAAGAAAAATAAAATAGAACATACATAATATCAACCTGCAATTTTCTAATTCAATATGTAGCCCAGGAGGCTCTTTAGGTACCTTTATTGTCTGTGATGGCTGAGATTGAAATCACTGACAAGTCAATTGATAAGTGCTAGTTTTATTATTGCCTTTGCCAGAATATTGCGGCAAAGTGTGAGCACTAAACCAGAGAAGAATGAAATTCTTCTGACTTGGCCATCTCCAAAGAAGCCTTGAGATAGATCTCAATACATCCTAGGATGTGGAAGTTATCATAGTTTTGTTTTTTTAGGAACTATGTTATTATCATCTAGACACAGAATTTTACTTGAATATTGAACTGAATCTATTAAGATGAAATTTAATTTTAATAAATTTTATTCTTCAGATCAAAATGTGGATTTTACAAGTATAAGGATAGTGAAATATCTTAATAAAATACCATGTGAGGAGTATTTGGAGGAAATGGATATATTTAGCTGGAGAAGAGGGAAAACATTATAGCTATTTTAAAGTAGATGAAGGATTATCATAGGAAAAAAAAAGATTCAACTTTCATATGTTCTCAAAGAATATTGCAGGCAAAAGGTGAATGTCTCCCTCAATAGAGTTCCTTAAGCAAAAGTTGGATTTCACTAGTTGGGTATATTATAAAGAAAATTCTTGTTTAGGTATGCATTAGATTAGATATCTTTCCATGCCTCTTCTACCTTCATATGCCTTTTTGTTGTAATGTATTTAGGTCTGGTCAGTAATTCAGAACAGGTCAGTTTTTAATAAAGTTGATTGGTATGCTTAAAGATAGAAGAGTAAGGAAATTTAGTGCTAATTTCTTCAGGATGACATAACAAAAGACTTCCACGCTCTTTTTTGCATATAGTATTTTCAATGAGAGGCCATATGAAGTAGTGGACAAAGCACTGCCCTTAGAATCAAGAAGGTCTAAGCTCAAGAATAACTTCTGACATGGCAGATGTGTGACCCAGACACAGGGTCTTTTCTCAAGATGAAACTAAAGCACCACATGAAGTCTTTTCTGATCCCTCCAACTTCTACTTCACTTTCTAATTACCTCATAATTATTTGCATGCATTTTCTTTATGTAAATTCTCTGGTTATATGTGCACTTGTGTTTCCAATAAAAACTAAAAGAAAGAATTGGTTCATAATTTCTATTTCTATCCCTAGGGCCTAGAGCATAGCATATAATTAATAAATCCTTATTGATTAATTTTCAAATCATTAACCTTTAGTCTCCAGGCAACTCACTATAATACTCATTGACAGAAGGAGCTTCCTCACCAAAAGTTCTCTACACTGCTGAAATCAAAGATTTAAAGCAAAAAAAAAAATAATAAATGCTTTTAAAGTACATGGACAAGAATTCATGGTGGAATATGAATTTATTATAGTAGAGAATTAATCGTCAACATTTTTTTAAATCATACATTTTGCTCTTGTCAGCCATGCAAGGATCTAAGACAACTCCAAAAGATTCACAATGGAAAATGCTATCCAGATGTCTGAATGAGGATGCAAGCATACTGTTTGCTCTCCTTTTGTTGTTATGTTGTTTTTTCTCTCTTTTGTTTCCTCCCATGAGTTTTAATTCCTCTTTACATCATGACTGATGTAAAAATATGTTTAACATGAATGCATAAGCAGAGCCTATATCAGATTGCACATGATCTTGGGGAGGGAGTAGAAAAGGGAGAGGGGAAAATCTGAAACTCAAAATCTTATGGAAATGAATGTTGAAAACTAAAAATAAATTAATTAGTTTTTGTCTTCTATTTTTTTCATTCTTTTGGTTTTGCTTTACACTTCCTTGATTTCTCATTAGCTTCTATTTGCTCCATTCTAATTTTTAAGGAATTTGTTTCTTCAGTGAACTTTTGGACCTCCTTTTCCATTTGGACAGTTCTGTTTTTAAGTCATTCTCCTCACTGGCTTTTTGGACCTCTTTGCCACTTGGGTTAATCTATTTTTAGAGGTTTTGTATTCTTTAGTATTTTGTGGGTCTCCTTTAGCAAGCTGTTGATTCATTTTTCATGATTTTCTTGAAACAGTCTCATTTCTCTTTCCAATTTTTTCTCCACTTACTTGATTTTCAAAATACTTTTTGAGCTCTTCCATGGCCTATGACCAATCAATATTTTCCTGGAGGTATTTGATGTAGGAGCTTTGGCTTTGTTGTCCTTCTGGTTGTATGTTTTGATCTTCTTTGTCACCAAAGTAAGATTCTATAGTCTGAGGATTTTTTTATGCTGTGTGCTCATCTTCCCAACCAAATACTTAACTTTTTAACTCTTTGTTAAGGTAAGACTCTGTTTCCGGTGGGGTTGGGGGTGGGTGTACTGTCCCAGGCTTCAGGAGTTTTGTATCAGCCACTTGATTCTCCCACTATCTGTGGACTCAGAGATTTGGGAGCAGCTACTGCTGCTGCTGCTGCTACCACCACTGCCACCACCTCCTCATGTGCCCCAGGGCTGGGACCAGACTCTGGCCAGGACAGGCTCCTCTTTCACCTAGGTCCCACATAGTTTTCCCACTGACCTTCTCTGCTGTCTTTAGCATTTGTGGATTGAGAAGAATCTGCCACAGCTGCCAGTGATTCAGTCCCCTGAGGCCTGCTCCATCCCTATCTGTGTTGGCATGACCCATGCAGCTGGACTGCTCTCCACTCCCAGCCCTGCAATATACCCTTCCTCTCAACCTTCTAAGTTATCTTGCGCTGGAGATTTGTTTCACTCTGTCATTTTGTGGGTTCTGTACCTCTAGAATTTGTTTAGAGTCATTTTTACAGGTATGTAGAAGGATTTGGGGAAGAGCTCAGGCAAGTCCCTGCTTTTGCTCTATCCATAAATTAATTAATTAAAAAAATAAAATAAAATCATACATTTAGTGCAATAGAGTTTTATTTGATTTTTTTTTTAACAGAAGCATCTAATGTCTTCTCAATGCATAGACTTTAAGAATAGTGCTAATGTGTAAGTTAATAACTTCTTTAAGTATGTGTGTTGGAAGAAGAGTGTCTGCCTTGATATACTATTTTTTAATTATCTTGTGTTTACTTAAAGAAAATATGTATTGGGGAAGCCCACATGGAAGAGTCAGAGAGGAGGCTGGACAAGCCAGCCCAGCAGGAGTCCAGGCCAGGGCCGGGGTTATGGGAGAGCCACCACTTTAGTTCCAGCCCTCATCACTTCTCATCTGGAGTCCTGCAATGGCCACCTAATTTGTTTCCGGCTTCAAGTCTTTGAACTTCAATCCATCTTCTACACAACTGCCAAAATGATTTTTCCTGAAGTTCAGGGCATATTTCCAGTTTGAGGTGAAACCATGAAGAAAAAATAGAACAAATAATAATGCTTTTCCAAAATCGTTTTTTGTTGCTGCTGTTCTTGGCTGCCTTACTGGCCTTTTTGAGCATCAGTCTACAATTCTTCCATCTAACACCAGTAACACCAGTCAAAAATGGGATGAATGGCAAAAATCACAAGAATATAATGCCTGATCCATTGACTGAACCTCCTGTGGTGGATCCTATTCATGAAGCTCCTATTTACTGCAATATTCCAAGCATAACAGAATGTAGTGCAGAAGGTCAGGCACCATATTATTTTGAACTAATATCTGTTCATGTGTTAAATCATCATGGAGATAGATGCCCACTTCATGCCATTCCTAAAACAAAGAGACCAGAAATTGACTGTACTTTGGTTGCTAACAGGAAGCCAAACCATCCTAAACTTGAAGCTTTCATCAATCACATGTCAAAAGCATCTGCAATCTTAATGGAAGGCACGCTCAGTACCCTGCCTCTTTATCCTAATCACTCACTGTGTGAGATGGGAGAGCTCACACAGACAGGATTGTTCAACACTTGAAGAATGGACAGCTGTTATGATACATTTATTTAAAGAAACACAAAACTCCTTCCAAAAGATTGGGCCACAGAGCATCTTTACTTAGAGATAACTGGAAAAAGTCAAACTCTCCAAAGTGGACTGGCCTTGCTCTATAGTCTTCTCCCAGATTTTGAGTGGAAGAACATTAACCTCAGGCACTGAGGTGGAACACTGTCTTCTGTTCTGGAAGTTGTGACTGCCCTATGAGAAATCAATATCTAGAAAAGGAACAACGTCGCCAGTATCTCTTGCATGTTAAAAACAACCAGCTAGAGAACACTTACATGGAAATGGCAAAAATAGTGGGTATTCCCACAAGGCAACTAAGAGCTGCTAACCCCATAGATTCTATGTTATGCCACTTTTGCCACAATGTCGGTTTCCTTTGTACCAAAAATGGCTGTATTGATATGGAGCATTTTAAAGTTATCAAGACACATCAGATAGAGGATGAGAGAGAGAGAGATGTGAAAGGAAACTTTATTTCAATTATGCACTACTGGCCTCTCATCCTGTACTTAACCAGACAGTCAATCGGATGCTGCACATTGCAAAAGGGAAGAAGGAAGAGATTTTTGTTCTCTGTTCTGCTCATGATGTCATTTGTCACCAGTTCTCAGTGCCTTGGGTATCACTGAAACCAGGTTTCCAAAATTTGTGGCCAAATTGGTCTTTGAACTGTGGCAACACGGGGAAAGACCTGCTGATCATTTTACCTGTATTGTTTATAAGGGAGCTGATGTTACATTCCACACCTCTTTTTACCAGGAACACCACAAGCATTCCAACAAGCTTATGTGTCCTCTTGAAGATTTTGTTCACTTTGTCAAAAGGGACATGTTTTCAGTCTTAAATAGCAGTAGTCATTATGATGCATGTCATAGAAAAACATTTTAAAAGAAAATCATTCTGTATTTTGTGAAATTTGTGCTGGTACAGAAGATGACCACTTTCAATTCTTTCTGATTCAAAAGGTACAACAGTATTGGTTTGAAAATACTTAGAAATCCTTGCTTGGGACCATATAGGCTGAGTGACTTGAATCGCAAATAATTTACTGTGATTTGGTACATGATTTAGTTCGTTAATTTGGTACAGTTCTACTTCATTCAGAAACAGAGGTACTCTGCTGTAAATTGATATTGCTTGGAATAAATGATTTTCCCCCTTTTGCCAGAGTAGATAAGTTTAGGTTGCCAATTGAGAATTTCATTCTCTTGACAGCCATGGTACCATAATATATAGCCAACTAACCTCATCCACAATGTTTCTTAATCTTGTGCAGTTATAGTTACTCCTTAAATGAAAGTATTCCTAAATTGTATATCCAACACCTCTCTCTACTGTGATTGTACTTGCAGAAGTAATTTGAATACCAAGAACTTTATGTTGGTTCTTCCAGTTCTTTTACAATCAACATACTTCTTGGTATAACAATCTAATTACAACAGAATATGAGGAAAATGATCATTAAATCAGGATGAATCTAATAATAAAATTATTAAGGTACTGTATGTTCAGGATGATAAAAAATACTGTGGTATAAGATCATTAAGTGTATTTTAAATATTTGTCTGCTGTAGCAAAAGCTGGATATGCCGAAACTTTGATATGCAATTTAGTATTTTTATAGCCTAGAAAAATATTTTCTAAGACTTGTGTTAGAAATGATGTGGTACTAATCTCAATTTTCTGTATTTTCTTGATATTCAGAGATTTATGAAGGCCAATTTTGGATATCTTCAATGAACAAACATATTACCAAAAAATAGCATTTGACCAATTGTGGAATTGAATACATTTTTAAACCAGTTTTGTCAGTTACACATAGTAAAATCTGATTTGATTTTTAAGGAGATATTTGGGGTAAAACTTCATTACTAGAATATTAAATAAATCTTTATAGTGATAGATTTTTTTATACTTTTAGAAAAGATTCTAATTTAATCTCTGATAGTTGAAACAATGGTGCTAGTTAAATCAGAGGAAATGTAATCTATGAGTGGGATTCTGTAGTGTTTTTGGCATTCCAGACTCTTCATTTTATTTTTTGCTCAGTGCTGCATTTGAATGCACTTGTTTCTATCAATAAACTTTTGAGAAATAAAAAAAAAGAAAACGTATTTACAGAGAATTTGTATTAGCAAAATCAATTGGATTATGTCACTCAGATTAATTACATTAAGTCATGTGAGGGTTTTGAAACACTTTCCATTTTAGTTCAAAAAATTTGGCATTAATGTAATCATGCCAAAAATGAATGCCTAATTTTGAAGACAAAAATAAAACACTATAAATATCAGTGGTTTCAAAGGAAACTGTGATTATAATGTAGACACTGACTTGAGATAGTCTTATATAACTATTTTACTTTCAATTTTCCTGAAAAAAAACCAATGTTACACTGATCTCTTGATATTCTAAATTCTCTAAATTCATATACAGTTATAATATTAAAGAAAAATTATAAATATAAGTTTAAGTCATTTCATTCTATTTGATTTTTAATTGAATGGAATACTATTGTTGAAAGGAAAATTCTTCTTTTGGGTTTTCACCCTGATTAACAAGGCAAAACTCAAGACAAAGAGAATTAAAAGAATTTTATTACAAACACTTCAAGGTAGCAAAATGTTGATAAGCCGATCATTGGAAATCAGCAATGTCTTCAAGGTGGGAACAGCTTTTAAAGTTAACTTTAAGACATATAGATCCACCTCAGCAAAAGAGGTTGGGCCTTTGAATCTTAGTTCCTCCCCAAGGTAGTAAGACATTGATGGTTTGCAGGTAAGGATATTTGACAAAGAGCAGGCAACGCAAAAAACTGCAGACTTGTTGTCTCCTTCTCCATTAGAGCCAACACTGATAAGCAAGACTGGGAACAATGAGAAACTGAGTCAACATAATTTTCAATAGTACCATGGCTTAGTAGGGAAGAAAACTGGACTGTAAGCCAAGCTATACCATCTTGACCAAGTCTCTTCATTTCTCTGAGCTTTAGTTTCCATCTATAAAATGAATAAGTTAGATGGATTATCCATAATGCCCTTCCCAACTATAACAATCTATACTTCATCTATAACCAGCTCTATTTAGTAGTCCAGGTAAGACAGATAGTTGATTGTGGTACTGGTATAATATTGTTGAATCTGGACTCATCTCAAGGTTAGAATTATGGATTAGATTTCCTTCTTGCTCATGGTTTAACTTCCCAACAACTTTGCTCTTCTCATTTTAGTGGACCAGAGACTAACTTCTCAACTTCATTTAACCACCTATCATCTGATTAGCTTTACGAAGTGGTATTTGGTGAGGTTTAGGCATGCTGGGATCCTGAAATAGCAGCACACCAGGTCCTGCCTGAATGAATTTCACCCAAACCTTCTTTCAGTCAAAGAAAAACAAAGTTCATTAAAGATTCACCATATTGGGTAGAATCTTAAGGAATCTGAACACTTAATGATTTTTGTATTGGCAAATGGGTCAGATAGAATCTTAGCCCCTTCATGGAGACAAGATTGATCTTATATGCAAAAAGACAATGGGAGAGATCTAGGGGTGGCCAAGTAGTCTGGGGTGACTGAAGGGGGAGTATTATTGGGAGTGGCCAGTAGGCTGAGGTGACCAGAGGTCAGGTGCCAGGAACCCAGAGAATGGAATTTTGATAGAATCAAGGGTGGAAAGTAGCCAGAGGCAATCTGGAGATAACACAGATTTGGGCCTAGTGATAATGAAAGGCTTATGGTCCCAAGCAAATGCCAGAACAAGTGGAAAGTTTCAAGAAGAATTCAAGGGGTTTCCCAGAACCTGTACCCCATCAGTATTTGCAGTTATCTCTTCCACATTCAACTTTCTCCAGTATGATTTGATTTATCACAGCTCCACAAAAGAAATTAAATGGGAATCTGAGGGTCATTTGTAGAAACTGTAGACAACAGTCAAAGGTCAGCAGATAGTAAAGAAATAGTTTCGAAACTCAGAAATGCATAAAATGTGCATAGTATTGTATATCAGCATATTTTACATTTTAATTTATTGTGCAGGATGATTTGTTGTACAGAATTTCATTATACCATACCATGATAATTCAGACTTCTTCTCTAGTACAAAAAATTTTATGCATATTTCCCAAATCACAAGGGGGCCGGGCCCCTAACCCTTTGTCATGTGAAAAGGATAACTGTACTTCAAAAACCCAGTTAAAAGAAAAATACTCTTCCCCTAACATCTTCAAGCATGATTCCCCTCTACCAATTTGGTCTCTGGAGGAGAGAAATGTAAATTAGGATAATAGTTTATATCAATCCCTACAGAACATTAGTCCCTTGCTACTCAGTGCATAGCTGCTAGGCTGACTACAGCATCTGGTCTAGATACCTAAAGGTTAGGATTCTGAAGGTTTACACACCCAGGCTAGATCAGAGACTCTCCTCCCTGCACCTTGAATGAAAAAAAAAATGAATGAACAGGTCAAAGACTAAACCCTTTCTTGGAGCCACAGGAGCTAGTGACGTTTATGAGGGATGGGCAAAGGCCAGGGTCTCATGACCTAGAAGTAAGTGAGTTATGTCCTCCCTCAGACTCAAATGGCTAAAAAGCTACATAAAAGTTTTGAATCAAGATCTTTCAAAGATCCAGAAGACTGCTCTAAACTGTGTAGTAAGTGAATACAAAATGTTCATGCATAATCCAGTCCTCCAGCACCCTGGAAGTCTCCAGTGTTCAATGTATGTGTTGATAAGGCTATCAGCAAATTCATGGCATCTGCATATGTGCCTGACCCCAATTACACTAGTAAAACTGAATGCTTTTAAAATATTTGTGTCATTATAAACTGTTAAATATCTCTTATTAAATTGAATCATACATTTATCACTCTTCAAGGATGGATAGAAAGCAACAAACTTCTTATTATATATATTTGTGTCTTTATGTATGTGTGCATGTGTATGTGCATATGTGTGTGTGTTGTAAAAGAAAATTAAATCATACACCCTCTCTAATCAAAGATTATTAGAACAGGCTGCCTAGCTATCTCTCTAGGACTCTTTTTGGAAAAGAGTTCAGCTGTTTTACCATTCTAACAATTCCTGGCTTTCTTTTTGTATGTAAAGCTTGCCAAGGCACATGTAACACTTGTTGACTATTTATTAATTTCTCCAGATAGAGTTCCATTTCCATCAAATTATCAAACTATGATACTGATCCCAAACTTGCACCCCTTTTGGAAACAGAAAAATAATCATTGCACAAAATTCAATGACATTATGAACTATTCTTTATCTGGTGATGGTAGTGGAGGAATAGTGGTGTGCTTTACAAAATGAGACAAGCAATTCATCATGGATTAACTGCCTTCTACTTTTTAAGGTTATCTAAATTAAAACCCAATCTGTAATTATTCTCCTTTTCAATTTTATTATATCTTCTGTTTTACAATCATGTGTTTTTATATAGAAACTCAATTAACAGAAGTGTTATAACACTATTGTTTGCTTAATAGTATCTCATTTGCAAAGTTCTAAGTCTGAAGAAAGTAAAACAAAATGAAAAATACCCATAAGAATTTTCTTGCATTAAAATTTTAGTTATATCTAACCCAAACACTGGAGAAAAATTCAATTTGGGATGGATCATTCTTTATGGCAACAAAGAATAGTGGGGAAAAGAGGGGCAGTGGAGAGGGCACAGAACAATGTGGGGTATGTGGAGACTTGGTGAAACAAAGTGAAGTGAATGGTTTGATTCCCCAAAGAATTCTTGGAGGGAGTTGTATTCTGTGCCTCTGAAGGCACTTCAAAGCAAAGTGATAGTGATCTATGGTAGGAGATTGGTTGCTTCGGGAAAATGCACCTGCATCCCATACAGCATCCTACAGCAAAGTCCCGTGACAGTTAAAGCTCTAATCAAAACAATTGATTTTCTCAAATCACTTGGGAAAAATCAGTTAAACCAGTAGTCAATAAAGTCAAAATAGTCCATAAACAGCTACATAATTCATACTGGGTGGGTAGATAAGAGTTCTAAAATGGAGGTTCATGGCATAATCACTCATGTGCACATTTCGTGGTCCCCAGAATTATATAACTAATTGAGACACTGGAAATAATCAAATTAGCTGGGTCTTGGTAAAGTTGATCAAGAGGGTTTGTGATCCAGTGACTAGTGATGTAGAGTCCTTTGAAAGTAGATCTTTCTTCAAATGTCTGGGTGATTCAGGCAAAGCTAATATCCTGTATTCTTGCACTTTACACCAAGCTGGACAACAAGATGTAGTCAAGATCACTGACGAAATACAAAAGCTCATAATATGAACTGTATCCACTAAACAGCACATTGAACTAAAGACCTTTTATTTTTTCAAGATTCTAAAAAATAAAATTTTCTACTTAACAGATATGAGAAATGCAGGAGTCCAACAAGGAATAAAAGTGCCAGTTTCTGATAGGTGACAGATTTGAATTCAATTAGAAATTTGCTATTCCCTCAAAAAACTCTAACTACTCTCTACTCCCCACTACCCTTAAGTAAGGTAGGGTTTCTGTCCTTCTGTTTGCTTATATATTTGGAGATAGTATGCTGACCTTACTAAAATGATTTTCTAGAATCCCTTTTCTATCTTGCTTCCAGTTTTATTTCTTCCCTTTCTGTTCAGCTCAAGTAAGCATATTTCCCTGGAAACTTAGAGCTCATTGTTTCTTCTATCTTGAAATCATCATATCTTGAGATAAGAATTCTTCATGGTCTTTGTTCAGTTATACAAGAAATACTATGCCTATTGAATTTTAAAACTAGAAACAAGCAAGCTCACAGATAACATCAGTAGATTTTAGATGTCAGTCTGCATAATACAAAGTAAACCAAACTCTTCTCTCTCTCTTCCTTACAACCACTAGATATGTTCTGTTTCTGTGAAAAGTGGTGGAGAGTAATTGATGAATTATCTAGTGGGTGGTTATTGAAGAAAATAATGCAACCTTGGGGACACCTTGAAGTTCCTATGCCTCTATAGGCCTAGCCACTACTGGGAAGACATAGGGGAAATGGGGAGTACTGGGAGAGAAAAATGGTCTAGGTATTTCCTAAATTTCATGTCCTGGGGTAAAGCCTCAATTGTTCTGTAAGAAGTTTACCTATTACTGGATCATAGAAAAAGATTAATTATTCAGGACTAAATGGATTTGAGAACACCCTGGATGTTTACTTCTTCCTTCCTTACTTATCAATTCCTGGTTCAATAATGAGTAACAACATTCTTTCATAAGGACCCATAATTTTGTGAGTGCATTGCTGAAAATAATAGCATTTGAGCCAGCTTCAATTCACTCTTGACTGTACATGGCTATAATATCAAGAATGGGAAAATAAAAGTAGGTATATAATTTTTTAAAGTAGATTCCTTCAAAACTGCCATTGGTTATCATCATAGGTCCCTGTCATGTATGTCAAAGTAACTGAGATCACATAACATCACCAGCTCAGTACTTGTCAACCCACTAGACAAAATTTTCCCCTTTTGCAGACCCATATTGCAGAATGATGTCAAATTTTGGCTTCTAAAAATCCTCTCGTGAGGAGTTACTCATTTCTGTTGGAATTGCAAGATCCTCCATCTCTTTCATTCAAGAACTCAAGATTAACAGTGAGTCAAGTAAAGATGCACTTTCTTTCAGGTGAATTCCTATGTTCGTTGGTTGCTGTCCACTCTCAAACAGGACCAAAATGACATCACCATGATAAGTTCAAGTTTCAACGTGTCTGACTGTGGTTGATCAGACCAATATGAGCTCGGAATGCTCTACCACAGGTTGGGCACAGATGGTCCATGTGAACATATTAAATTTGCACATCCTATGTTTACTTTGTGCTGTCTCAATTCTGTTTTGCTCATAGAGTACAGTACCTTCTCTGATATGGACACACTATGCTGAGTGGTGCTGTGCCAGTGTCTCCCGTGTCCCACAATCAAACCCAAATTTCTTGAGAGAGACCTTGAGAGTGTCTTTGTATCGTTTCTTCTGACCACCATATAATCTCCTGCCTCATGTGAGTTCTCCATAAAATAGTCTTTTTAGCAAGCATATATTTTGTATTCGAACAATGTGGCCAGCCCATTGGAGTCACACTCTCTGAAGCTCAAGCAAGGACTTCAGTGTCAGGAGTTCAAGGATGCCTCCATTGTCCATCTCTATAAAAGTAAAGGAAATAGATAGCCCTGGGACAATCACAGGGGAGAGTCTTTCTCTCTCTTAGTCTTTTCTGGCAAATTTCTTGCTAGAGTCCTCCTTAATAGAGGAAAATGGTCATATACCTAAGAACCAGTGTGGCTTCAGAAAGGGCCAAGGAAGAGTCGATATGGTGTTTACTGCCCAACAACTGCAGGAGAAATGCCAGGAGCAGAACAGAGGTCTATACAGATCTGACCAAGGCATTTGACACTGTTAGTCATGAGGGATTATGGAAAATTATGTCAAAATTTGGTTGCCTGGAAAAGTTCATCAGTGTTGTATGCCAGTTTCATGATGGCATATTTGCTAAGGTTCTGGATACTGGACAATGCTCTCGTGCCTTCCCAGTCACCAATAGAGTGAAACAGGGCTGTGTGCTTGCTCCCATGCTTTTTAGCATGATGTGTTCAGCCATGATGCCAAAGGCTTTCAGTGAGGATGAACACGGACGGCATCAAGGTCAACTACCATACTGATCATAAGTTCTTCAATTCGAAAAGGCTACAAGCCAAGACTAAAGTGGAGGGAGTATTGAGCATGATATCCTGTTTGCAGATGATTGTACACTCAGTGCAGCCTCTGAAGCTGGGATGCAACAAAGTATGAATCAATTTTCTGCTGCCTGTGCTAATTTTGATCTAATAATCAACACCAAGAAACCACAGGTGCTCCATCAGCCACCACCACACCACCCATGGAACCATCAGTTATAACAAATGGAGAAGTTTTGAATGCTGTGGATAAGTTCACTTACCTTGGTAGTGTACTTTCCAGGGATGTACACATTGACAATGAGGTTGATGCACACATTGCCAGAGCTAGCTCAGTGTTTAGGAAACTCTGAAGAAAAGTTTGGGAGAGAAGGGGTATTAGACTGACTGCCAAGCTGAAGGTCTACAGAGCCCTTGTGCTGACCTCATTGTTGTATGTCTGTGAAACATGGACAATCTATCAATGCCATGCCAGGAAACTGAATTGCTTCCATTTGAATTCCTATGTGATATGAATATAAAGAGACAATTTACCTCCCAGTATAATTTAAGGAGCGAAGTAATTTGCAATAGTTCTAAAACCTCTTGGATCTTGAGGGAACTTAACTGTTTCCCACACAGAGGATGGAATAAGGGGTAGGGAGATACGGTGAGTTTTCGTGAAAGTTAAGAGTGTTCTGTATGGGAGACAACTCCCCCTTCTTGCGAGTAGCAAAAGGGAAGGGAATAAGCATTTATTAAGTGCCTACTAGATGCCAAGCACAAGAAGTGCTTTACAAATATTGCCTCATTTGATCAGTGCTAATTCTGTGTTTTCATCCTTCATTGCCAAAGAAGAGGATGCCATCAGAGAAATGATGACATGACTTGCACTTGACTTTGTTTCGAGTGAGGGAGGGCTGTGCAGGTCACCAGTCTCACTTCTCCTCCAGAGCCATCTGAATCCAGTGACCAGATATTCATCAGGATGACTGCAGATGACCCAAGATGAGGCAATTGGGGTTAAGTGACTTGCCCAAAGTCACACAGATAGTGAGTGTCAAGTGTCTGAGGTGAGATTTGAACTATGTCCTCCTGATTCCTGCTCTGTTGCTCTATCCACTACACCACCCAGCTGCCCCCTCAGTGCTAATTAATGATTTGTTAAAGACACAGCCTATAGTAGGTAGGATAGTTTGCCATGATAATCATGATCATGGTAATGAATCTACTATTTTAAAAGTTCATTCCAATTTTTCAATAATCTCAGCTACCTAACCATATTACAGAAGATGGAAAATCTAGCAACTGAGAATAACAGGCCCCAAATTAGATCTTCTTCATGGTAAAATGAAAGCAGTAATTACAGGCAATGGTACATAAGGCAGAAGGATATGTCCTTTCAGGGCTATGATGGCAACTGACAAGACAGCAGATTTAACTGGGGACCCTACAAAGTCATATCTTAAATAAATATCAGTAGCTGTAAGGGCAAACATCTTTTCCTGAAATGAGAGAAGAGTGCTAATATAAACAATTTGCTAATTCATGACAGATAGGAAACCTATCTGATATTTCAAAGGTGGACACTCTAATTGACACAAAAAAACATCACTGAACCGAACAAGTTATATTGTCCTTAATTTAAAGGATGATGTGGCCCTGAGCCCACCACAATATTCCATTACAGATCCTGTGTACACATTAATAATAGAATCAATCCTCTGTTCTCATTAAAGGTTCAATGTAATTATTAAGCTCAGCAGAGACTATATGATATGTATGATGGTCAATATAAGCACACATATGCACATACGTGATGTGGACATATATATAGATGTGTTTATACTTATGCACATGTGTATGTGCATATGATCTGTATTGTGTATGTATACACACATATACGTGTATGTATGTATGTGTGTATACACATGCATATATATATATGTGTGTGTGTGTGTGTGTGTATTTGATGATACCTAACCCCAGAATGAAGAATCTTTATTGACTGATTCTATACTCTCTAGACCCCAAACCACTCAGGCAAATTCATGGCAATCATTCAGGAATCAGTATGATAAAATACTGTTTGTCTTATCCCTCAAGATTCTCTCACTTGTCAGCTATGCAGCTTTCAGCTCAGCCAACTAACAGGACTTGTTAGCATCCCAACTCACTTTACTGGATTAATGACTTCTGAGATCCAATTGTATATACCCCTCTTCTAATGTCAAGAGCCTGCAGTGAATAGGGAAAAACAGATCCTCATTGAGCTAGCAGAGGAAGCAGAGAACTGGACCTGGGGACTTGAGGTCTCAGCCACTGGCAAAGATACATCTCAATGAAAGATGTAACAGCTGAGCAGACTGGGTAAGAATGATCTTGAATGCCCAATTTCCATCAAACAATGGAAACATTTTATTGCCTACTCATCTTGTCAGGGAGACCATCTTGCATTACCCAACTCATAATAAGGAAAACTAGACAAAAGTTAATTTGATGAGGCAGTGTATTTCGTTCAGCAGTGTCTAGGACTCAATAAGATGCAGCTATTTTCCCCAAAGTGACACTTTTAGGAAGTTTAGGACTCCAAAAACCTAAAAGTCATATAACTTGACCATAACTTGGCACTTACCAAAGTCTCACCTCTATTGGTATGAATATAGATTTCCATGAATATAGGTCCCACAGGATCATAAGGTCTCAGGAGGAAAGACTCCTGGGCAACTTACTTGAGATCTCCCTTTTTTGAGTTGCCTTCAAAAGAAGCAGACTTGAAAGTGACTCAATAAATGGAGAACATAAAAAAAAGAAGTGGGAAATATGAGTTCTCAGTAATAGATCCCAAAGAATACTTTTCAAAAAAAGTATGTACTTTATTTTATAGAATAAAACAAACATTTCAATAAAATAATATAATAAAAAATATAGGATTACTCATGGAATTGCCAATTTACTATGTACAACTTGCTATTCCTTTTAAATATATAATGAAGTTCTCATGGAAAATTCTTTCTTTTCCTTCCCCTCACCATTAGCTTGCTACTATTAGATACAAATATGCACATGTGCTTGTGTGTGTGTGCATGTATATGTAAAATAATTCTGGACATACTTCTTTTTAATAGTTCTTTCTCTTGATGCAGATAGAGTCTTCTTTCATATACCTTTTGTAGTTCATTTGGGTATTAATAAGTCAAAATGACAGTCATTCAAAGTTGTTCTTGCAACAATATTGCTGTTATTGTATGCAATGTTCTCTTAGTTCCTTTTGTTTCACTCATTATTTTGTGCTAGTCTAGGCTTGTTTTTCTAAGATTATCGAGCTCATCATTTCTTATAGCACAATAGTATTCCATCATAATCATTTGCCACAATTTGTTCAGCCGTTTCCCAAATGATGGTAATCCCCAAAATTTCCAGTTCATTGCCACCACAAAGAGAGCTGGTAAAAACATTTTAGCACATATGGGTTCTTTTCCTTTTTCCCTAATTGTCTTTGGAAATAGGCCTATTAGTGATATTGCAAGGTCAAAATGTATAGATATTTTGATAACTCTTTGGGCGTACTTCCAGATTGTCTCAAAAATGACTGGATGAGTTCACAATTCTATCAACAATGAATTAGTGTCCCTCCAACATTTATTGTTTCTCTTTTAATCATTTTAGCTAATGAAGTAGGTGAAAAGTGATATCTCAAGATTGTTTTAATCTGCATTTGTCTAATAAATAGTGATTTAGAATATTTTTTCATAGGATTATAAATTGTTTGATTTCTTCAGCATAAAACTGCCTGTTCATATCCTTTGATCATTTATCAGTTGGGGAATGATTCATATTCTGATAGATTTTCCAAACTTCTTTACATATTTGAGATATAAAACCTCTATCTAATAATTTTTAGGATTTCTTTTAAAAATATAACAGAAGTCTAGGGGGGAGGAGCCAAGATGGCGGCAGAGTAGAAAGATACACATATGCTAGCTCCGAACCCACAGCCCATAAAATATCTGTAAAGAAGAACTCCCAACAAATTCTGGAGCAGCAGAAGCCACAGAACAACAGAGAGGGATGAGATTTCTGTTCTGGAGAGACCTGAAAACCTGACTCAAAAGGTCCATTGCGTACCAGACCCGGAGCAGAGCGCAGACCTGCCTTGCCCGAGATGCACTGGGAGAAGCAGGTCCAAGCAAGCTTCAGGGACAGAATCTCCAGCAGCCACACAGGTCCCTCCATTCACAAGGGTCAGTGAGAGAGTCTTTTTGGGAGGCCGAGAGGGGAGTGGGGTGTCCCCATAACTCAGGCCCCCTTGGGAGGCAGCAGCAGGGGCAGCAGTGGACAGGGGCTCCGCCAGCAGGCAGTAGCCCAGATTCATTGTTGAAGGTCTCAGCATAAACCCCCTGAGGGAACTGAGCCCTGTGTGGCAGCCCTGCCCCCACCTGAGCACCTGAACTTAATCTCACACTGAAAAGCAGCCCTGCCTTGGCCCAAAGCCCTGAGGCTGGGAAGCAGCATTTGAATCTCAGACCCCAAGCACTGGCTGCGTGGATCTGGAGGAGTGGTGGGTGTGGAAATGTCTTTCTGAGTTGTCACCCAGCAGTCAGGTCACTGGCTGAGAAAATGCCCAGAAAAGGGAAAAAAAATAAGACTATAGAAGGTTACTTTCTTGGTTAACAGATAATTCCTCCCTTCCTTTCTGATGAGGAAGAACAATGCTTACCATCAGGGAAAGACATAAAAGTCAAGGCTTCTGTATCCCACACATCCAAAATAAATATACCATGGGCTCAGGCCATGGAAGAGTTCAAAAAGGATTTTGAAAATCAAGTAAGAGAGGTGGAGGAAAAATGAGAGAGATGAAAGAAAAGCATGAAAAGCAGGTCAACAACCTGCTAAAGGAGACCCAAAAAAATGCTGAAGAAAATAACACCTTGAAAAATAGGCTAACTCAATTGGCAAAAGAGGTTCAAAAAGCCAAGGGGGAGAAGAATGCTTTAAAAAGCAGAATTAAGCAAATGGAAAAGGAGGTTCAAAAGCTCACTGAAGAAAATAGTACTTTCAAAATTAGAATGGAACAGATGGAGGCTAAGGACTTTGTGAGAAACCAAGAAATCACAAAACAAAACCAAAAGAATGAAAAAATGGAAGATAATGTGAAATATCTCATTGGAAAAACAACTGACCTGGAAAACAGATTCAGGAGAGACAATTTAAACATTATGGGACTACCTGAAAGCCATGATCACAAAAAGAGCCTAGACATCATCTTTCATGAAATCATCAAGGAAAACTGCCCTGAGATTCTAGAACAAGAGGGCAAAATAAGTATTCAAGGAATCCACCTATCACCACCTGAAAGAGATCCAAAAAGAGAAACTCCTAGGAACATTGTGGCCAAATTCCAGAGTTCCCTGGTCAAGGAGAAATATTGCAAGCAGCTAGAAAGAAACAATTCAAGTATTGTGGAAATACAATCAGGATAACACAAGATCTAGCAGCTTCTACATTAAGGGATCGAAGGGTGTGGAATAGGATATTCCAGAAGTCAAAGGAACTAGGACTAAAACCAAGAATCACCCACCCAGAAAAACTGAGTATAACACTTCAGGGAAAAAAATGGTCTTTGAATGAAATTGGGGACTTTCAAGCATTTTTGATGAAAACACCAGAGCGGAAAAGAAAATTTGACTTTCAAACACAAGAATGAAGAGAAGCATGAAAAGGTAAACAGCAAAGAGAAGTCATAAGGGACTTACCAAAGTTGAACTGTTTACATTCCTATATGGAAAGACAATATTTGTAACTCTTGAAACTTTTCAATATCTTGGTAGTTGGTGGGATTACATATACACACACACACACAAACAGAGCACAGAATGAATTGAATAGGGTGGAATCATATCTTAAAAAAATGAAATTAAGCAGTGAGAGAGAAATATATTGGGAGGAGAAAGGGAGAAATCGAATGGGGCAAATTATCTCTCATAAAAGAGGCAAGCAAAAGACTTTTTAGTGGAGGGAAAAAGAAGGGAGGTAAGAGAAAAACATGAAGTTTACGCTCATCACATTCCACTAAAGGAAGGAATAAAATGCACACTCATTTTTGCATGAAAACCTATAGTACAATACAGGAAAGTGGGGGAGAAAGGGATAAGCAGGGTGGGGGGGAGGGTGGAAGGGAGGGCAATGGGAGGAGAGAGCAATTTGAAGTCAACACTCTTGGGGAGGGACAGGATCAAAAGAGAGAATAGAGGCAATGGGAGGCAGGATAGGATAGAGGGATATATAGTTAGTCTTACACAACACGACTATTATGGAAGTCATTTGCAAAACTACACAGATATGGCCTATATTGAATTGCTTGCCTTCTAAAGAGAATGGGTGGGGAGGGAGGGATGAAGAGAAGTTGGAACTCAGAGTTTTAGAAACAACTGTCGAGTACTGTTCTTGCTACTAGGAAATAAGAAATACAGGTAATGGGGTACAGAAAGTTATCTGGCCCTACAGGACAAAAGAGAAGATGGGGACAAGGGAAGGGAGGGATGATAGAAGAGAGGGCAGATTGGTGATAGGGGCAATTGGGGTGGGGGAGGGGACAAACGGGGAGAAAATTTGGTACCCAAAATTTTGTGAAAATGAATGTTAAAAGTTAAATAAATTAACTTAAAAAAATAAAATAAAAAAATAAAAATAAAAATATTACAGACTTGAGTATTAGCATCTTATTATGGACTGCATACAGAATCATTTGAACTCTCTGTTTCTGGAATATTTTCCACAACTTAACTAATAGGAATGAACCATTCTTTAACTTCCTTTTGGAAGAAATCACTCCATGGAAGATAGTATCTTCGGAGGTAGCATGGAATAAGCCCAAGGCTTTTTTATCACCTGTCCCAATTACCAATCTTCATCCTTCCTCCATTTTCTTCCATGATAGCCCTAATCAAATAAGGACTTTATATATTCTACAGAGAAGTCCCTGGGTCAGAAATTGTACTTCCCATCTGTAATAGCAACAATAATTTCTTGCATTTATGCAGTACTTCATCTTTTACAAAGTGCCTTACATATATTTTCTCATTTGTTCTATAGATCTATTGGTCCCTATCTCCATTAACAATATCTTTTTAAGCTGAGTATTAAATAGATATGGAAGGTATACCTCTTTTCCAAGAATAATTTTTATAGGCAAAAACCTTATTTAGCTCTGACTCTAATAGTCTATTAAGGAAGGACACTTTTTCTTCATTTTCCTTATGTTGATGATCCAGCTTTTCTAAAACCAAGAACAAGAGCTACAAATTCATGATTTTTGCCATTTTAAAAAAATTCCCTAATAGGTTCTGTAACCATCCAACAAGTTCACTCTACAAGATGAATTTGAACTTCTTTTCCACTAAGAGAGCTCTATCCCATATACCCCAAACACAATTTTGGTGATAGGATGTCAGAGTCCCATATTTGAGTGTCATCACTTAATGTGTCATTTCTTCCAGACCACACTTCTCTCATTTATATAAAAAAAAAGTGACAGCCTCAAAAGCTTTGCCCACAACCTGAAGCATCACAAACATTCTAGGCGAGACATAACACATTCCAGGTCACTTTTCCAGGTTACGATTAAAATACAGAGGCACTATACCATAAACATATCTGTATTGCTGAGCATGTTTAAAGAATATAATTCCTCAGGTTAAAAAGGAACTAATTTAGGTAAAATGAGTATTCTCCTCTGCTACTGCATTCACCATGGCAACCACCTAAATTGGGTCAGAAAGGAGTTCCTATAGAACAATGGAAATTCTCCTAAAATAGCCAACAATAGCTCTTCATAGGCTGGGCCTTTTATGCCTCAGGCAGCAAAGGCAGCCAAAGCAGTAATAATCCTGAGAATGATTTCTTTGCTCCCACATAATAAACCAGACCCAGCAAAATGGGTCTTGCTACACCATTCTATTTCTCATATATCAAGAAAGGGATGTCTAGTATCCTGTTGTCACTTTCTAAATAGTATACAGAAGCACAGAAGATAACATGACGAAGTAAGCATCTGGCCCTGGAGTCAGGAAGACCTAGGTTCAGTTTCTTCTCTGACACTTTGTGGTTGTAGGATCATGGACAAGGTATTCTTAATGCCCCAGACATCTCTTTAAGACTCTACATCTCAGATAAATATGGATTTGCATTAAGGGAGAGATTTTTTTCTCATAGATAAAAACCATAGTTTAGGATCAAATAAGTTTACTCTCTTTGCATCATTGCCAAGTAACTGAGTTCCTTCTCTGAGTGCTCTACTTCAATGATAATTGAAGATCCAAAAGCTACTCCCATTTTTGAGTGTAAGACTAAGAAATAAAATAAAATGAAGCTTTGCTTTGGAAATAACCTGATAGTCTAGTCAACTCCAAAAATAATTGAGAATCTCCTGTAGAAATTGAGAGTTAAAGTGGATCTTTAGACCTTTCCTTGATCTCGGCTTTTAGTCTCAAGGTGGAATTAAGAATCTCTGAAACCACCTGAACCACTATCAATGCTCAATAGCCTATATATGACTATTGTGTATTTATTTGGTGGCTTTCTGGTGGTAGGTATTTCTTAATGTATGTAGGGAAAAGAAAAGGAAGAAGGGATGGGAGTGAACTGAAGGAGAGAGAACTGAAATAAAGGGAATGGAAAGGAAGGGGAGGGGAGGGAAATGATGTAAAGGGAAAGGAATGAAAGGGAAATGAAAAGAAGAGAAAGGAAGAGAAAGGAAGGGAAGATAAAAGAAAGGAAGGGGAAGGAGAGGAAGGAAAGAGAAATCAAGACATGGCTAGGCAAAGCAGGAGAACCAGATATGTGATTTTGTGAGATTTGGTTCAAAAAAAAAAAAGCTCATCAACGCATGCCAGCAACATAGCATTATTATATAAATTCTTATGACTTCTACAGACAAGACGGCATTAACAAGAATCATACACAGAAATTTGGGCTATTTATACATCTGTCTCAATTGCCTTGAGCCAGTACAGCTGCTGTTTGCTTTCCATGGCCAACATCCTTGTTTGCAAGTATTGCAAAACTTGATTCTATATATTTTTAGTAGTTTTTTTCTCCTATACTGAAATAGAAACGTGATCTTCTAAAATTTTAGCTTTCATGCTCTTAATATTAATATTATGAGCCAAAGTATATACACAATTTTATAAGAGAAAGTTATTGTCATTCTGCTGTAGTTTTCTTCAATGATAGCTGGCATATGTAAAACCTTAGAGGCACAATCCTAGAAAATAGTCTAATTAGTCTTTTCTGAGGTCAGTTCTTGCCTCCTGTAAGAGGCAAAAACCCAATCAGCTCCAGTTGCTCCCCTGACTTCTAGGGGTCCCAATGGATAGATTATGACCTTTATTATCTATCCCCCACCTTCTCTGAAGACCATAAGCAGTTTGCTCCTCCTGTTACTGGACTACAAACTGTGAGAACAGAGAGGAACAATGGCCTATCTTATTTTCATATCTTTCCTAGAACCTAGCAGAGTGATTTTACATATGGTGGATGTCTAATAAATGTCTGTTAATATTATTGCAAGTTCCTGAAGCTTTGGCTCAAGGAAAACACAGAAATTCAAACACAGAGTAATTTGAGGAGGGTTGATTAGGTATTTGAATCTTGGGGTTCAAGGTCCTGAACCTTGGATCAGTAGGATCCTAGAGTTCCAGCTCTGAAACAAATTTATCCAGTAATGTGGAACCTCAGGAACAAGAAGAAATGAGCTTATCACCTGAATGAGTCTTTTATCTGGTATTAACCAAAACTGAACTGTTTCTATAGAGTCACTGCGTCCACTAGGCCGTATGGAAAAGACTGCCTCAGTGATGAGACTTTTTTCATGCTATTATCTAAACTTTACTTCCCCTTGGATAGCTGATTCACTGACAGTTTGATTGCTAAATCCAACAGCTTTTTCTCACTCTTCATTCTCCATGATATTTCTGTAACACTTGATACTCTTATACCCTACTTCCATGCTCACCCCACCACCCACATAGCTCATTCCTTCTGTATTCTTGGTTTCTATGATAGCATGCTAAGACAATAAATGCTTATTGAAAAAATGTTAAATAAATGTCTAACATTCATCATCCTTCTAAACAAGGGATTCTTTAAAAGGGGTCTAAAAACTTGATAAAAATAGAGATAAAGAAATAGAGCTAAAGACAGAGCTACATGACATAAATGTGAGTATCAATATGGGTATAGAGACATGCAGATATAAATATGTGTAGAAATATATATGCACATATACATATGTATATATATATGTGAAATACATACTATGAAGCACATATGCATGTGTATGTGCATGTGTTTTGTACGTGTGTATGATGTGATGTTTTATGTGCATTCCACATGTACACTATACACATGTGTGTATATATATGCAAACATATGTGTGCACTGAATTGTGCATGATGCATATATGTACCTGTATTTATGGATATGCATATGCATACACATAAACACCCACCTATATTCACAAGCACACACATGTCTGTATATACCTATATGCATTTTATGTGTATGTGTGTATGTAGACAGAGATACTCATGCATCTATATGTAATGAAGGCATATGTATACATATATATCATGTGTGCATATATGTATGTGATTGCAGATGTCATTATTGTTCATGTTTATTGTGTGCATGTAAGCATTTATGTATTGTGCAGTTTATATACATCTTTGTGTGTGTGTATATATGTACGTGTGTGTATTGCACATATACATATACATATATACATAGATTGTTTTTTGTCCTGTGTTCTCAAAGAGACAACAGGAAGGTGATCTCTTGATTTGCAAGTGAGCTGAAGGTAATTGACACTGGGCTGTGCAAAGTCACCAGCCTCATTCTCTGCTCCAGAGTTGTCTGGGTCCGCTGGCAAGATACACATCAGGTTGACAGGCGATGGCCCTGGATGTAATAGGAGATTTTGGCCTTTTTAAGCTAAGGTCTTTCTCAGGTTTCAGTTTGTCTGAGGCAGCACCTTTTTAGTTATTAAGGTTAGGTAAGAAATGAGGTAAAAAATGGCCTCTTTTACCTAGTCAAAGAAAAAAAATTCAATCTGGGAGCGGAAGACACTCAAGGTTTCACACCAGAACAAAAACAATTGTTATTTACACTCCTCTGAGTCATCAAAACCAAAGCAGTGACTAATTACTAAATAGTAACTGTTTCTCTTTTACCTGAGAAGCCTAAGGGTTTAGTTTTTGGTTTAATTCTTTTGTTATTTTTTTTCTTTTTTTAAAAGGGGCCATCCGTTAAGCAACTACTTAAAGAGGCCTATTCTTTGAAACGGTGCACCACGCTCAAAGTGAGAATCTGAAAGACATTAGCCTAAAATGACCAAAGGCTCCTATTATGTCCTGGGCCATCTTCAGTCCTCCTGATGAATGTCAAGTCACTGGATCCAGACAGAGGAGAAAGTGAGGCTGGTGATCTTGCAGTGATCGAAGTCAAATGCAAGTCATGGCATCATCTCAATGTCATGGCCCTCTTCCAAAAAGAAAGACAAACACAACAATAAGTGACCAAGTGAGGCTTGAGCTGGGAGTTATTGTTATGCAATCAGCCTGAGTCAGAGTGATCTGGGTTTAAGCTATGGTCAAGGAAGGACGCAAGGAAGGAAAGAAAGAAGGAAGAAGGAAGGAAGGAAGAAGGGAGGGAGGGAAGGAAGGAAGGAGAGAGGAAGAAAGAAGCATTGCTCAACTGGAACTGGCCAATTGGAGCAGCTACTACTATTCAGATTGCTGTTTGTCCTTCATTCTCAAAGAGAACCAAAGACATCAGGAAGGTTGTATCATGACTTGCAAGTATATGTGTGTGTGTATATATACATATATGTGTGCAGATATATACATACATACAGAGAGAGAGAAAAAGAGAGAGACTGCATTTGTAAAGCATTTTGCAAACCTTACAACTTTATATAAATCCTGGTTATTTTATCACTTTGCAAGATTTGTCTGTAATACATTATTGTCTGCATAGTTCGTATTGACATTTGTTTTAGGCAGATTTTATTGTCTGAATAGTGTAAAGATTAAATCTTTAAGACTGAAAACCACTCATGAATCTTGAGATGAACCATTTATACTAAGTTCATCTTCACTGGTACAGTGGCTTTGAGTTCCTACTGACATGATATATTGCTATAACACTCACTTGCATTATTATTTTTTAAAGCACTTCTTTCTTAAAACTGTGTCAAGAATATCATCATTTGTTTATGTGATTTTCTGATCATCTGTCATAAACCTAAGATAAGTCTATAAATACAGCATGGTTTTACTTTTCAGTAAGAGGACACAGGATGCATTATGCTGTAGTCAAGCTTATGAAGTGTAATTGGAAAGGAATTGAGTCATAATGAATGGTCACAGGCTGAAATCTACAAGACATTGTCTTTCAGCCTGAGACTCACTCTTCTGATTGGACTATCATTTGGTGAGGGTATTCAGTCATGCTTCCTTCACTCTTGGCCCAACTTACTTTCTGGACTTCATGTTACTTTTTGGAGATCTCCACTTCCTCACCTTGCCCTTGCCCTGGTATCCTTATTACTGATTTTCTGCTTTCGAGATCTTTTTGATGTGTTATCTTCTTTCTATACCAGAATGTAAACTGTTGGTGGTAAGGAATACTGTATATTACTTAGCATGTTACTTACCACAGAGCCTGGCAGATAATGTTTAATGATTATTCCATCTATCTGTCTATCTATCTATCTACCTATCTATCTATCTACCTATCTATCTATCCGTCTGCCTATCTGTCCTATACAATATTTTATTTGGCATTTATTTGCTCACAAAGTGGAAATAAAATGGGTTTTTTTTTTATGTTTAGCATAGTCTGGAATTCAGAATTCAGATCTAGCATGAGAAACTGATCAACTTGACCCACAAGAGTTGGAGCAAACGTCTCAGTCTCTCTTGTATAAAACCACTGCAGTTTGGATCATGTTCACCTCTGGAGAAGTCTGATTTCTAAGCAATGTGATTAGACTCCCTATTCTTATATTTATTTGTTCATTAATTGCCCCCTTAACAACATCTTGGGAAATTATTTTACTTGTGGTAAATTTAATTATAGCTTAAAGTTTAAGAGTTCCTCAAAAGAAGGAAAGTTCCAAAAAAATATTGCTCAGGATATGTGACAAGTAATGATAAACATAAAGAATTGCAGCACACATAGACAGAATTAATAGAATTTTATAACTTAACGTATAGCCATCATCACAATCGATTGGGAGGCTACTATTTAGGCCTCAACAGAACTGTTTTGCAAGATTGATAATTAACCATTTTACACTTCACTTCAGCTAGGCAATGTATTTACTATACTTTTCTTATAAAATGGCTCCACTTAGCCCAGGTAGTTTGTCTGTGACCAACCTCTCTGATGAAGCATTTTCCCTTAGTGCCAGCTCTCACCCAGTGAGGTCCACAATCTCTAAATTCCTTGAACTCTTGAGATTACTTCCTAAGTTGTACCTGTCCATCACAGGAAACTCAATTGCTTAAGATCAGGGATGAATAAAAGTAGAAGACATTTCCAGGGCCCAGATGAAAGCTTATTTAAGTGCTCACAGTCACATGAAGCCAGGTATAAGACAGATTAATTTCTCTTTTGCCCAACTCTTGGAAAACAGCTGGAAATAGTCCATATGTTTCCAGCCAAAAAGTGAGAAAGAGGTGAAGGTGTGGGTTGATATCTTTCGTATACTTACTGAATCATCAGCTCCTCCAGCTCAGCAACCAAATTACAAGATTCTTTATCATATCAGAGGATGGGCATTTTACCTGTGAGTCATATATAACTGGCAGCTAGCCCCAAAACTCCCTTCTGGTCTATCACAATTGAACAACCCGTGTTACACAAATATTCCAGTAAAGAATGTGGAAAGGAGAGGAAAAGATTCCTTCTGCTTCCACAAGGCCTGACTTGAATGTTTTATGGCACACTTTAATTAGCAGATGGAAGTTTATTAAGCAATACTGGAATTAATCTTCTTGTGGCTTTGATAGATTTCAATAAGATGTGATAGAAATGAGGGAATGGACTGCCTATGTTTTACTACCAGATCCTTATGATGCAAAGAACTCAAAATCTCTTCTTGAGATTTTGCCTAGTATATATACTCATATGGCAAAACAATGTACTTTCCCAAATGGAGCCTACGGTTAACAAAGTTCCTCATAGATACCTTTCAATTCCACTCTACCACAGCATTTTAAATAAAAAATTAAGCTTACTGTCAAATACATGTGAACTCACTTTTGCAGGGTTGCTGAGATGCTAAGCAAAAATGTCTTGGAGTAATGTGATGCAAGTTTTCACCTTAGCAGAGGCAACCTGCTATATGGCAAGTGGTACAGCTCTGTACCATCTGGGCTTTTGACAGAAATTCCAGCATCTGAGAATAATATATGAAGATAGGCTGCTACTTCTAAAATATTACCCCATTGATTGTCTCCTTTCTCAGCAATTCATTAACTGCTTATCGATCTGATGAACTCAAATTTAGGAATAACTCCTTACCTTTAAATAAGTTTCTAACTATCCCTCTCTCATTTTCTTGATAATCCATTTTGAAAGATTACAGATTCAGTTGCGAAGCACATCTTTGCCACTAGATGACTATAATAAACACATTTTAATTATATAATTATGAATACATTTCCTGGTGGTAAACATAAGTAAGCATCTATTTCTTCATAAGGAAACTGGAGAGTGTGGTGAACTGGAAGCAAAATTTAGAGGGAGGAAAAAAAGGCAAAAAAGAGTATAAGTCCTAAATGACTCCCAGGCATATGTAATTAGTACAATTCAATGAATGATATCTGTCTACTTGATGGTTGTGTACCTGGCATAGAAATGAAGACAACTTGGTAATAATAATAAAAAAAAAAACAATTATATGGTACTTTTGGGCAATGAGGAGGAGCAATGAGTGCTAGATTTGGAGTCAGAAGTACTCTAGCTCAAATCCAGCCTCAGATACTTACTGTCTGTGTGACCTTAGGCAAGTCACTTAACTCTGTTTACCTGAGTTAAACTTTGTAAAATGGTCTGGAGAAGGAAATGGTAAACCACTACAGTATGTGTACCAAGAAAACCCCAAAGGAGGTCTTGAAGAGTTAGATATAACTAAACAACTCAACAAACAACAACATATAGTGCTTTAAGCTTTACAAAATGTCTTTATATGTAAGGTGTTTGCCTCTGGAGATTCTGTGTATGTTCACAGAGTCTATCTAAATGCATTTTATGAGGAATCATGAATAGATATCCCTGGAATCCTACCCTTCCTTTTCTCCTTTGATTCTTGCCTGGAGGGGAACAAGAGAAGGGGTCACAAAGCTGGCCATGCTCTTCTCCTCTGAGAGAGGGGGATATTAGACTGGAATTATATCTATATACCCCTCTAAATATTGCTTGTCAAGGGTAATGATTTCTTTAGGTTTAAGTCATTTCTGTTATTTCTTAAAGGAGGGACGTGTAACCTGTGCTTTTATATACTGAGTTCTTTCCACCAAATAATAGTTACAAAAAGGCTATCATAAATAATGAATAACAAATAAACCAATTTATCCAAGAAAATAGAAATCAGAGAAGATATGTTGATTAGTATACATTAAAAAAATACAGAGTAAATAGACTCTCCCAATGGGAGCTGGATACTTTGGTTCAACCCAGAAAGAGTTGCCTGAATATAATGCAAGGGGAAATTCCTTGAAGTATCTAGGGAAACAAGGTAGAAGTTAAGGACATGTTGATGAGCTGAATTTTCCTTACATGTCCTCCTTCCGTAATTTTCTTTCCCCTTTCCCTTCAAAAGTAAGAAGAGTATTCCCCATCTCTGTCATACTCACACACAATATACATACATACCTACGTACATCACGTGTGCATTTGTGTGTTCATATAAGTATATGCACATATACATGCATACATATGTATGTGTGCATATATATATTTATGTATGTGTGTATGTATACACACAACACATGAACTTATATCTTTCTGATTCCAAGTCAAGCAGTCTATTCACTGTACCACTTAGCTGTCTCTGTTAGAACCTTTCTGGCACCTTCCAGCCCAACAATTTTATACAGATTTATAAAAGTTGTGCAAAAATATAACCTCATTGTGTGTTTTTACACCACAAAATAATTGTAAAATTCATAATTAGTCAGAGAAACTATAGAAACACACAAAATGTTTTCACAAGCAAATAGCTCTATTTTAACCAAATTTACTTGTGATTTCAGTCAAGTAAGCAGGCAATTCAATCCAACAACTAGATTGAATTTTTTTTTTTGCTTTTGGGGAGTTCTTTTTTAAAGTGAATTAATCAATATTTGACTAAACAAACCATTCAATGTAGTGAAAATTGCTGAACCTGTCTGATTTGTAGATATCACCATAGGCTAGCAGGAGACAGAGAGAGAAAGGAGATGGGTTAGTTTATACATTTGAACTTGCCTGTGCTCTCTCTTCAGTTTCTTTAACACTGGAAAATCCTTTTTATCTGATATTTAAGTGCACATGAAAATGATAAATGTATGCATAACCATTTCAAAGATATGAAAATAATTATTTAAATGATTTAGCAACAATGCAGTCAGAGTATATTGAATAAATCTTTTTGATTTCCATTATTTCTTCACAAGGAAACTTGCTTTAAGTATTCTGTAATAAAACTTTACCTTTTCAAAAGGTTTGTCATTTAGATATATATTTTTTTCACTTGTGATATTTTTCTTGGCTTTTTAAAATAATATCTTAATATGTCTGTAGAATGAGATCACTCTTATTTTAAAGTCCCTATAAACTTCTCTATTTTGTTTGTATTTCTTAAATAATACAAACCTTTTCAAATTCTTATGCCATAATAATTGCAGCCATCAAGCAAAATGTTCTTTAGGTTTTTTTCACTTCTCTCTCGACTTTGAATAGTTTAAGACTATTATTTAGAAAGTGTGACCTACTTTACATCTCTTTTGGGTGATTTCCTATATACCCTCCAGTATAATTTTTATATCACCTTGCCAGGAACATAATCAATACTTCATTATATATCATACCACGCTAACATATTATTCCAATGCCTCAATGCAATGTAACAATGACCTTGATTCTCAAAGGTTATGCCAGTTGTGGTCAAATTCAAGTCTGCACTCCCAACCTGGAAAGGCTTTAGGTACAAACTCAAAGCTGGTTGGAGGTTAGCAGTCTGAGAACCAGATTTAGGGAGTCTTATAAGTATTATAAGTATGAAAATATTTTATTGGCTAAAAATTGACTGCAATCTATATCAACAGATGGAGTATTCATGTTGATAAAATCATAGCAGCATAGGATATTGGTCAGGGTTCCAGGCATGGACTCAGAGATACTTTGGATTCAAATCCTACCTTAAATATTTGATGGTTGTGTGACCATTGGCAATTTACTTAACCTCTTTGAGCCTATTTCCTCATCTGGTTTTATTAGCTGTTGATTTCAATCTGATACAAATTATTCCACTGCCAAACATCCACAATTACAGCTCCTTCCCACTAAAGAATACTCATTCTATCTACTGAGTGGGATCTGTGGGAGATCATAATTATCTGTCTTCAATTGGCAATCCAGAAGATTGCATGTCCTTAAACTTGTTTCATTCTCTGTTACAAAGAGAATAAGAATAATGAGCTGGCTGAAAGAGAGCAGTAGCGGACTATTTCAATTATAAATCACCAGTGTGGAACACATTTCTTTTCTTTTTCTACTTCCTTTTTTTAAAGGCAAGGTGGATGCAGGGTAGAGAGATTAATCAAGGGAATAAATTTGGTACACAACATACAAAACAATGTAGTAGACTAATATTTGAAAATCATTAAGATCTCAGCTTTTGGGATAAGAACTGGCTATTTGATAAAAACTAGACTAAAGTACGAAGAAAATTAAATTTAGACCTCATGCCTTTTACAAAATATGTTCCAAATGGACAAATGACCTAAATATAAGAAGTCACATCATAAACTAATATCTAAAAGATTATCTGTCAGATTTGTGGATAGGAGAAATGTCCATGACCAAACAAGAGATAGTGAGGATCACTATGAACTAGTCAATTGCTGTTACATAAAACTAAGAAGGTTTTGTGCAAACACATCCACAAAAGCTAAGGATAGAAAGGAAAAAACTCAGGAAAATCTTTGTATCAAGTTTCTCTAATAAAGGTTTTTTGTAGTGAATAGTCTTTTTGAGATACCTACTTGTGTCTAAATTAGCAAGTTTCAGTATAACAAGGTATTATTTAATTTTTATTGATCTGATAACTTATATATCCCAAACACATAAAGACCTGTTGTTTTGCTGAAGGTCTTGAGAATAAATTTGAATGTCATACCAATATTCTTTTGAGCTACATGATAAGCTTCTTTTAAATTCTCTCCCAGTCAAGAGACAGGCTATTATGAGTGGCCATAGCCTCTCTTTCTCGGAGACTCCAAACTATTGATTCTAAAGTGAGAATGTCATCCAAACTTCAAAGAGTAGGGTATAAATTCAGTAGCATCATTCTTGGTGGAGTTATATGAGTATACTAGAAATGCCGTATGTTAATCCCAATGACATTTTTTCCTGGTCTCAGTGTATCTAATATGTTCAGCAACGTGCAATTGAAACACTCAAGCTATGTATCTCATTAAGGGTAGTAAGTAGTAGTTCTAGACTTCAAGAGGTCAGCAAAGTTGTCTCCTTGAAAAAGTCTTCTTTCAATGTCTATGCCTCCATAAAAATGGAACCTGGCAAGAAGTCCATGCAATGACAAATACTTCTGACCATAATATTTTATCTATCATCAAAGCTTTTCATTTCGGTTTGGGTACAACACTGTATGCATTGGGGAATGATTTGTCATCACCAATACATGGCATGTTTTGCCTCTTTCAAGAAAGAGGAAGCCAATGTAGACAAATTTTAAAGTTTGCTATCAATTGTGTTCTCTAAATATGCACAGTGACATTATAGAATTTTTCTTTGCACACAATGTGCCCAAGTATCAAATTTCTTGGTGATACTAACAATCTGGAGGCAAACAAGGTCAAGAATCTTGAGAAATTATAAAATGAAATGGTAACATAGTGGGTCTAGCAGTACCTGATTAAGTAGAGTTTCTCAAAACAACCTAGTAATGGATAAAAAAATAAAGACATCACAGTAGAATAGACTACAATATTTTTCTTGTTTAGTCATTCAATTGTGTTTGACTCTTTGTGACTCCCTCTTTGGGGTTTTCTTGGGAAAGATACTAGAATGCTTTGCTATTTCCTTACCCAGTTCATTTTTACAGATGAGGAAATGGGGTTAAGTGACCTGCCCAAAGGTGACAGAGCTAGTAAGTATCTGAGACCAAATTTGAACTCAGGCCTGCCTGACTCCAGGTCCAGCACCCCATCCACATATATACACACATAGATACATATACATATATACACACATAGATATACATACATATATGCATATGTGTATATGTATAAATATATACATAGTACCACAGTATTTGATAATTGATCAATAAATAAACATTTGGTAACTCCCTACTACATACAAAGCACTGTGTTAAACACTTGGGATACAAAAAGAGACAAAAGACAGTTTTCAATCCCCTCAAGAAGCTTACGATCTAATGGTAAATAAAAGGATCCTAGCTGTTGGGACAAGGACTCACTATTTGACAAAACCTCCTGAGAAAGTTGGAAACTAGCATGGAAGATATTAGAAGTACTTCTCACCTCTCATCTTACCCCAAGATAAATTCCAAATGCGCACATGACCTATATCTAAAACTTCACATCACAAACAAATTAGAGAAATATGGAAATATTATCAATCAGTTCTATGATTAGAACAAAAAATCATGACCAAACAACAAATTGAGAGAATAGTAGAAGATAAAATGGATAATCCTGAATACATAAAATTTAAGTTTTTGCACAAACAAATCCAATAAAACTAAGATTAAAGTGGAACAATTTGCTGGAAAAGCATCTTTGCAACAACTTTCTCCAAGATGAACATTTAATAGAAAGTTAGGAAGTAAGAAAAGAAAGAAAGGATGTGGGCTGCAGTATTTAAGTGGGGGGAGAGGGATTGCTCTGGTTTTGCAGCTGTTCCAGAAGCCTATTCAGTGAAGGGGCATTACCTCACTCAAAGTGAGAACCTGAAAAGACCTTAGCCTAAAAGGGCCAGGATCTCCCATTACATCCTGAACCATCTGCAGTCGTCCTGATGAATATCTGGCCACTGAACTCAGGTGGCTCTGGAGGGGAAAGTGAGGCTGGTGACCTTGCACAGCCCTCCCTCACTCAGATCAAAGCCAACTACAAGTCATGTCAATGTTTCCCTGATGTCATGGTCCTCTTCAAAAATGAAGGACAAACACAAGATATAAAAGAGTGTCAGAAGGACAAAGGTAGTCAGAAGTTATGCCTGAGATCTAACTGCTTGTAGTTCATCTTCCTGGCTTCCTGATTTGGCATTTACAGAAGAGAGAAGAATTTCATATCATTTTTAAATTTCAGATGCATCCTTCTAATGTTTATTTCATAAAGATGATTGCAATTAGATAGATAGATAGATGGATAGATAGATAGACAGACAGACAGACAAACAGACAGACAGACAGACAGACAGACAGACAGACAGACAGACAGACAGATAGATAGATAGATAGATAGATAGATAGATAGATAGATAGATAGATAGATAGATAGATAGATAGATAGATAGATAGGTAGGTAGGTAGGTAGATAGGTAGATAGGTAGGTAGGTAGGTAGGTAGGTAGGTAGGTAGGTAGGTAGGTAGGTAGGTAGGTAGATGGATAGATGGATGGATATAGATAAAGATACATAATATTTCATGGATTTTATACAAGTGCCAACAGTATTTTAAACTTTGAACCTGGACAGTAAGACCAATATATTCCATTTCTTGACATGGACAATGCTATTTCAGAATTAGCCTCCATTTCAGTGTAAATGAGCAATCGCAGTTACTCTATGTATTTTTCCCCCTTTATCTCAGTTCTTGTATACTATAAGATCAACCAAAGAGCACCCTAAGTCTACACTGCAAGCCACCTTCAGACTAGTACATCTGAAACTCCCTGTATGTCCTTCCTAGAAGGGAGGCAGAAGAAAGAAAAGAAGGAAGGAAAAAAGGAGGGAGAGAGGGAAGGAAGGTAAGAAGGGAGAAAAGGAGAAAAGAAGAAAGCAAGGAAGGAAGGTCGGAAACAAGGAGAGGAACATTTATTAAGAGCCCTGTATGTACCAGGCTCTGTGGTAAGAGCTTTTTACAAATATAATCTCATTTGATGCTCATGAAAACTCTGGGAGATAGGTGCTTTTATTATCCTTAGGTTACATTTGAAAAAACTGAGGTAGACAGACATTTTACATTTTACCTCATCTCAACATTGTTCAAAAACTTTCTTCTAGTTCATATATTCCATCAAGTCTGGATCAGAGATTAACATCCTCTCCCTATTGGTGATCCTTCTTATTACAGAAAATCCTCCTGTCACCTGTTAACTCTGACCAAGGGATCCAAGATGTCTGGATTCTGAAAACACACAAGTTTTCCTCGAAGGATTGACTCATCTGTCTCAGAATTTATACTCAGTCACTTATGCACAAGGAATGAAGCAAAAAGTATTAAAAGCAGCTTAAGGGATCAAAGTTCAAATTCAGCTCACCTAAAGAAGTCCCTTCCTATAGTGGGAAGATATCTTTATTTGGAATGTCTCCCATTATTCATTTATACATGCAATACATATCTTTCCCAATATAATGGAAGATCTTTGAGAGTAAAGATTATTTCATTTTTATCTTTGTATTAGTAACACAGCTTTGTTAATGATATAGAGGACATACGTAATAAATGATGATTGATCGATCGATTGTATATGAATGCAAGTCATCTTAATTTGTAACCCAATTATACACTGTCCTCTACTGCCGCTACCAAAGGATTTCATCTTTATACCAATAGCTCAAAATGTTAAAATGCAATAAAATCATTTTTTAGGTTTAACTGCATGATCTTTGTTCTATGCTAACATGACTCCAGATCCTCCTTAGCAAAATTTGTTAAATTATTATGCCTTTTCTAGGTGAAGAAACAATTCATTGTTTTACAGCCTTTTCTGTTTTTCAAATGTAGCATTAGGAAATATACCATATTGTTCAGTTATTTTGAGTTGTCATCATTTTGATTCATTTAAAAAGCAACTTATTTCCTACCTTTGAGGAAACATATGGGAATTTTCTTTTTCCAAAATCTAACTTCTGTTTTAATTAGTCTTTTAGACAAAATGTGTTCCTGCTTAAACGGAAATGGCAAATTTGATTTGATTCTTCCTATTACCCCTCCCGATAGCCTCCATTTGTGTAAAGTATCTAAAAAGCTATTGGCAGGCATTCTAAATGACCATTGAATTAAATAGCTTTTAATATATTCCAGAGAGAACACTGAAAGACCAGTAAGTAATGTTCATTGAAATTCAACTCTAATGGGCAAAATTTCATTTAGCATAAGTCACTTTACATGGATATTGTACTTATCCATTATATTTTAAATAAATATTTCAAACTTGCTTCTTTCATATCACTTAAGGAAACTTTTTAAAATTAAAATGTATTTACATGAAGCCAATTTCTGTGAAGTTCAAAGAAGTTGATTCTCATTTTTGATCAGGGAAGGTTGAGGAAGAAATACGGAAATAAAAATATTTTTGTTGTTATTTTTTCCAATATTCTATTTCTTTTAAAACCCACAGGAGAAGAGTGAGCTCTACACAGTAGGAATATTCAGGAGTTTTATAATTTGAAGGTCATTAAAAAGTCTACCTCCTGAAAAATATCTCTTTTCCTGACATTTTCCGGTGCCTGATAGTTTTATCTTTAGTGTTATTCTTTTACAGTTTTAGAATCCCAAAAGCATAGATTTGTTGAATGCCAAAGCTGGAATTCTAAAGATTATAGGGGTTCTTAACCATTTCAGGAGCATTAATTTCTTTGGCAACCTAGTGCAGTTTATGGAATTCTTTTCAGGATGAGGTGCTTTTAATGCATCAAAAATACACAGGATTGTAAAGGAAAACAATTACATTGGAGTGAAATTATAAAAAATAATTCAGTGCATGGAACAAGTTAAGAACTCTTGTTCTAGTGATACTCTAGTTTTATTCAAGTTAACACATATTTATTAAGCAGCCGCTTTTTATTGCAGATATTTTGCTAAGTTCTTGACATCTAAAAATACTACAATTACTTGTAGTATTGATTTGAAGGTAAGATTGCGCTAATTAGAAAGTGAAGTGTGTAAAGAAGAGATCCAAAAATATTAGATAGTAAAAGTTGGAGGGATTGACATGACCAGTAAAATGGAGAATTAGTTGCTCGTTGCAAATCTGTTGCCAATGTTTATCTACATCACTTTTGGAAGCTCTCTCAACTAAGCCTTCATACCTCCTCTGACACTGGCAGCATTCCAGTGCAGGTCTTCTACACTTCACACCAAGACTCAAGTCTTTCCCCATTTTAATGCATCCTCCATTCAACCACCAAATTTACTTTTCTAAAGCATAGGTATGACTATGTCATACCCTCCCCCACCCATTCAACAAACTCCAGTGATTCCCTATTTTCTCCATGATCAAAGACAAAATCTTTAACATTCAAAAATTTTCATAATATAGTTCCCTCTTATGTCTCAAGTCTTCTTAGACCTTACTCCTTGAAAGATACTTTTCAAGCTAACAAGAGACACTTTGATAGTCCAGTGACACTGACCTACTTGCTGTTCCACAAATAAGACATTCCATATCTCACTCCAGGCATTTTTTTCTGTCTGACATTCCCCCCACCCCCTTGAATGTTTCCCTTCTTCATCTCTGCCCACTACTTTTCCTGGACTCCTTTAAGTTCCAGCCCCTTCTAATTCTGGTGCCTTCCCTCTGTTAATTATTTATAGCTTGCTTTTCGCATGTATGTTGGCATATTGTCTCCTCCATTAGAGTGTAAGCTTTTTGAGTGTAATATCTGTCTTTTGCCTCTTTTGAGAGGATTGGGGGGCACCTAGTAGCCATTTCATAAATTGATGACTGACTGACCTTTGTAACTCTTCAACCTCCAAAGAAATTATGTGACTGTAGAAAATTTAAAAACACAAGAAAGCACTGAAAGAAAAAAGAACTTTCTTTAAAATAATAGGAAGTTTAGATCTAAAACAAAGAGAAAGAATAATCTAAAATGGGAAAAAGCTAGAAACTTCTCTAGCAGAAGCAGAGGTGAAACAAGGATGCCCTTTATCGCCATTACTCTTGAATATTATACTAAAAATGTTAACTATAGCACTGAAATAAGAAAAAGAAATTGAAGGAGTAAGCATAGGCATAGAGGAAAAAATGTTCTTTTTTCAGATGATATGATGGATTTGATTGATTGATATGAAGGTTTATTTAAAGAGTCATGGAAATTCAACTTTAGTAAATACTAACAAATCATTATCAACCCCAGTAAAGTTGCAATATATAAAATAAACTCACACAAATCTTCAATATTTCTGCTTATTACCAACAAAACTAAGCAGGAAGAAATGGAAAAAGAAATTTCATTTAAAATAATTACAGACAATATAAAACACATGAGACTCTATCTGAATATTTGGAATGCTATATATAAAATGCAATTGTAACACTATCTTTGCATGAACATGACCCCAGACCAAAAGCCCATTGGTAGTGATGAATGCCCTGCCCTATGTGACAAGTAGGATGAAGTTGGTGAGAGCAGTAGGGTAAAGTTGGCAACTAGTCTTCTTTGCATTCTCATGAGTTCCATAATTTTCTCTTCAATCATCTTTGAATTATCTTCTAGCTGTTGTAGCTCTTTGGACTTCAGACACTTCTGGCTTCCAGCTTTGAAATACAAGACAGGAAAGGTCAACCTCACTTCAGGTTGCTGAAGGAAAACACTCTGGGAAGACATGAAAGAAATTTACAGTATTCCTCAAGTTCCTCCTCCCAGTTTGCTACACTACAGATTTAACTTCACCTTGGGTAAGATCTGGGACTCCCTTGGTTGAGCTAAATTACCTTGGTCTTAATGAGAGTGTCCCTTCACTCTGTATTTTCTGGTGTATGTTCTCCTATGTATACCTTTTATTTTTTATTTTTCTGATATACATTTATATATATACATATATATATATATATACACCTTTTTCTGTTATGATTTAGATAAATGGGTTTCTTGGTTTTTTGCTATATTTGGTCTTATTTTGGCTTTATTTTTCTGTTTCCAATTTGGATGGTAATTCCCACTAGACTGGAAATTTGAGCTGTAGAAACCTTGGAGTCAGGGTGCTGGTGAGAAACTGTAGTCAATCAGTCAACCAGAGACTAAGTTTGAGTCCCTGTGGCCCAAGCACAAGAAAGGTTTTGGACTTAGAACTTAGAATTTTGCTTCACAGAAATGGAGGTAATTATGAACCTAATCTGCTCTCAAGAGACTGAAGTAGTGCAGGAAGGTGGACTAAGTTCCATATGTTAGAGGGATAAGATGTTTGTATATACATATATATATATATATATATATATATATATATATATATATATATATATATATATATATATATATATATATATATATATATATATATATCTTTAAAGTAAATATAAATTTGTAAAAATGTAATCTGGCTGTTAGTGCTTAAATGGAACTGGGGCACAGGGGACCCCCTTATAATTGAAGAAAGTAGATAGTAGAGCCATAAGGAACCAAACTGACACACCCTTATTAGAAATAATGGCAACTTTTCTTTGATCTTTGTTTCAGAACTGGAAGTATTGGAGAAAGGGTAATGGGTAATGGGAATTTAAACTGGAGTTATGGAACTAGGAATGGAAGAGAGGAGGTACAAAATATGGAATCAAAAAGTTCTAGTAAGTGATTAGATATGATGATGATAGATAAGGGAGATTAGGATTAGGAAAGGTTTTCTTTAGAAAGTAAGATTTTAGCTGAGATGCAAAGGAAGTCAGGAGGCAGAAATGATGAGATAAAGCATTCCAGACCTGGGGGACAGACAGAGAAAATGCCTGGAACTGAGTGATGGAGTATCTTCTTCAAGGAACAGCAATGAAGCCAATGTCACTGGATCAAAGCGTATGTGGAAGAGGGATTGTAAAATGTAAGAAAATTGGAAAGGTGGGGGGCCAGGCTCTGAACTATTTTGAATGCCAAACAGAATTTTGTATTTGATTCTGAAGTAATAGGGAGCCATTGAAATGTACTGATTTGAGAGGGTGGGATGATATAATCAGAAATACTATACTCTTTGGGAAAATCACTTTGACACCTGAGTGGAGAGCACTGGAGTGTTGGAGAGACTTCTGGCAGGCAGACCAACAGACTATTCCAGAAGAGATATACCCATAGATATTATCACAGTGCTGTGCCCTGTTTGTCCTTTAGACCCTTTGCTTTCTTTTATCTTCCCTCCATAGCCCCTCTCATAACCTCTATCCACAGGCAATGATGCATAACTTATGCTTAGTGTCTCTCTAAGCATATAATGGAAAATAGACTTATCTTTCCCCTCACCATATACTTACGCTGATATGATCATCATGGAATTGTGACAGTTCATTCTTAACTCTGTAGTAGAGAGATCAAAACAAATGTTTCGAAATATAAATAGATAATAATGCAAAATGTCATGCTTAAATATTGTGTTCTTTTTAATATGATTAAATGTAACATTTCAATTTAATCCATAAGACAAATTTAGTCACCTCTGAGAAGGAAAGGTTTGTCTTTTGTTCTAAATTCTCTAGCTCTTTCTTATATTTACTGTTTTTGTCCTTGATCAGATATTCAAACAAATGAGATCTCACCTGTTCAGATGTTCATTTCAGCAATACACATCACAACCTATCTACATTTTCCCAGGTTAAGTGATTTTTTATTCATTTCTTTGTATAAGATTTCCACAAGACAATAGGAGGAATGATGTTTAACGAACATAATGCACTCTATGTCATATCACTTGTAAAAAAAAACCCCTTCTGTTCCCTACTTATACCTTAATTGAGAATGCTCTTGATAAAGAATGCATCCTCCTAAATTTTTATATGCATGAAAAAGTGTACAGGTTAGTAGCTATTTTCTCTTTATGATCTTTTGATTTTATTTTTGGTATTGATAAGATATGAGAACTTTTTCCCATATTTTTGTAACTTCTCATCATTCAGCTACCTTATGAATAAATTCCTATAGTCGCATATCTCTTCTTTGTATTCTTAGTCTAACAACAGTAATAACTAACAATTACATAATGCTTACCATAGTGCTATGCTAAGCACTTTATAAATATTATCTCATTTAATCCTCACAACAAACCCAGGAGGTGAAATGATTATCCCCATCTCACAGATGAGGAACTAGGGCAAACAGAACTAAATGACACACAGCTATTAAATGTCTGAAGCTGCATTTTAAAATAAAGTCTTCCTAACTGCAGGCCTGTGCCACCTAGCTTTACACCTGACTTAATAAGTTTTCTTGTCTCATCCTTCAATCCCATTTCTAACTTTTCTATAAACACATTCAGGACTATTATTAAAGCCTAAATGTGGTAGTTCCAATATCCTTTATGGTATGCTGCATTTTTTATGGAATGAAAAACCAGAGCCTAGAAATTAAAATCTATTCTAATTTTTTGGGTGAAGATTTTATAAACTTGGGGTTTTTATTGTTTCCTTTCTAAAGCACTTAAGTTTTTAAAGTAATGACATCTTTACACTAAAATAACATGTCTAAAGTGCAAAGTAAGAACAAAATGAGCATATGTGAGAAAGCTGGGAGTATAAATTTTATTTTATCCTACCCAATGATATAAATGATGTGCTTATGGTATAATACTATGGAAAATACTTCTTTTGCAAGGTTTCATTTGTTAGATTCATTTGCTAGAGTTTCTCATAGTATGAGTGTATTCTTTTTCAATTAATTAATTAATTACTTCCCTACATTGTAACAGGTCAGAACCAAACACCTTTGACCTTTACCTTACTCTAGCCAAATCACCAGATTGGCTAGTTACTGAATTTTATTTCAACCAAGTTCAATAAAGAAATATTCATTAAACATCTGCCATGTGCTGGCCACCATAGATACTTGTTATCTTAGGTTCAAAACAACCCAAATGTTAAGAAAAAAATAACTCATATTTAGATATATTTACTTTTCTATCACTATTTGAATTTTCCTTTTGTCAAATGAATTTAAACCTGGTGTTGTCTGCCCCTACTTACCTTTAAAGAATTTATTGTCACTCTCATACATAAACACTTTTCAAATAGTGTTTTTTTTTAATCTGGCTTCCATTTCCAATTTTGCTGTTAAACGGTTGGCAAGCAAGGACTAGATTGTTTGCACTATTTAGAATTCCCTGGGTGATTACAAAAGTCATTGACTAATTGAAAGTCATTGACTAATTGAAGTTTGGAAGAAGAAATGTATTTATGGTAGTATGCTTTCACTAGACCTGGCCTTTACATTCCCTTTGTCTGAAAGGCAAAATATTGCTAAAATGATTTAATGTGGAAAAGAAAAATGATGCTGCTATGAAAGCAGTTGGTCAAGGAAAAAGTAACAATGAGAAAATATTTTTAAAAAAGACATTACATACAGGTGCAAAAACAGAGAAAAATAGGATACTGCCAAGAGGAAAGTAAATGAAGTTTAGGCTATCCTAGTATTTTGATAACGCTTTCATTGACATTTCGATGACTTAGCTCAAAGGCCAAAAGTTTAAGTTTTATTGAAGCTAGAAATTAAAAAAAGAATTCATACATGATACGTGTTCTAAATGTGTCCAGATCTATAGAACTTTAGGTCTTCTTACCATTGTATGCAAATTAAAACTAGCTCAATAAATATATATTGAGCACCTACTGTATCCAAAACACTATGAGGTGCTACAAGAGGCACAAAATTTAGATGGCACCATTTCTGCCCTCTTAGATCCCACTCTCATGTCACATTTGAATGGAAAACCAAAGATCATAAATATAAATTTTCTTTTTGTTTTATTTTCTTTTTCTTTTATTTATTTAACTTTCAACATTCATTTTCACAAAATTTTAGGTTCGAAATTTTCTCCCCATTTGTCCCCTCCCCCCACCCCAAAACACTGAGCATTCCATTGCCCCTATCACCAATTTGCCCTCTCTTCTATCATCCCTCCCTTTCCTTGTCCCCATCTTCTCTTTTGTCCTGTAGGGCCAGATAACTTTCTATACCCCATTACCTGTATTTCTTATTTCCTAGTAGCAAGAACAGTACTCAACAGTTGATCCTATAACTTTGAGTTCCAGCTTCTCTTCATCCCTCCCTCCCCACCCATTCTCTTTGGGAAGGCAAGCAATTCAATATAGGCCATATCTGTGTAGTTTTGCAAATGACTTCCATAATAGTCATGTTGTGTAAGACTAATTATATTTCCCTCCATCCTATTCTGTCCCCCATTGCTTCTATTCTCTCTTTTGATCTTGTCCCTCCCCAGGAGTGTTGACTTCAGATTGTTCCCTCCCGCCATTGTCCTCCCTTCCATCATCCCCCCACTCTGCTTATCCCCTTATCCCCCACTTTCCTGTATTGTAAGATAGGTTTTCATACCAAAATGAGTGTGTATTTTATTCCTTCCTTGAGTCAAGTGTGATGAGAGTAAACTTCATGTTTTTCTCTCACCTCCCCTCTTTTTCCCTCCACTTAAAAGTCTTTTGCCTGCCTCTTTTATGAGAGATAATTTGCCCCATTCCATTTCTCCCTTTCTCCTCCCAATATATTTCTCTCTCACCCCTTAATTTCATTTTTTTAAGATATGATCCCATCCTATTCCATTCACTCTGTGCTCTCTGTCTCCATGTATGCATGCATGTGTGTGTGTATGTGTGTGTGTGTATGTAATCCCACCAACTACCCAGATACTGAAAAGTTTCAAGAGTTACAAATATTGTCTTTCTATATAGGAATGTAAACTGTTCAACTTTAGTAAGTCCCTTATGACTTCTCTTTGCTGTTTACCTTTTCATGCTTCTCTTCATTCTTGTGTTTGAAAGTCAAATTTTCTTTTCAGCTCTGCTCTTTTCATCAAGAATGCTTGAAAGTCCTTGATTTCATTGAAAGACCATTTTTCCTCTGAAGTATTATACTCAGTTTTGCTGGGTAGGTGATTCTTGGTTTTAGTCCTAGTTCCTTTGACTTCTGGAATATCCTGTTCCACGCCCTTTGATCCCTTAATGTAGAAGCTGCTAGATATTGCGTTATCCTGATTGTATTTCCACAATACTTGAATTGTTTCTTTCTAGCTGCTTGCAATATTTTCTCCTTGACCAGGGAACTCTGGAATTTGGCCACAATGTTCCTAGGAGTTTCTCTTTTTTGAATAAATATAAATTTTCTTACCATTTACAAAACATCATGTGGCATGCTCAAAGTATCAGCTGTGATAAGCATTTGACTTTGATATTTGATCAAAATCTGGCATTTCCTTTTATAGAAGCTATAATTGCTTTGATTATTAATTTTTCCAGTTTTTTCCAGTGTTTCTCAAGTTCCCATTATTTTATTTTCGGAAGACTTTCCAAGGATATAGCTTCTTAGTCCTGGGAGAATGCAAATAGAAAAATCATCATTTTATGCAGTAATTTTTGGCTTAAATCATTCTTTGTTGGACAAATTTGAAAACCATCAAGTTTAAGTTGCTTCACTTTCCTACTCTGCTTGTCACATTGATATTTTGATTTGTTCTTTGAAAATGAAATTGCACCAGCTTGTGTCAATAGCCAGCATATCCTGAAAAAAAGGCAATTAAATGGTAGTTTTTATGCAACAGAGCTGACTTCAATAGATTGGCATATTCTATTTAGTGATGCACATTAAGATTGAAAATTATAAAATTATAATAGGCTACAAAATTCACCACATAAAAAGCACTACAAAAAAAGGAAGAATTTGCATGTAAATAGCTAGCAAAGTGTTTCATTTCTCATGATTCTCATGAATTTCTCATGATATTTCCCCACCAAATATGTTATCCCTATTCTTCCATATTCAAAAATTTCTCATCTTTCAAGCTCCAATTCTAGTGTCTTCCTTTCCATGAAGCTTTGCATAGTGTAATATTTGCACCTTTCTAATACATTTAACATGTATGCATAGATTATAGTTTTCTGAGTGCAGCATATCTCCCTATGAAGATATAAGGTCCAGTGTCCATTCCAAACTTTATATCTCACATAGCGCACAATTCTCTGTACTTGGTATTAAATATTTATTGAATGGGATAGTAGTGGAATGAAATGAAATGTTGGAAATTTATGCTACGAAGAATCTGTGATTCCAATGATCAGACACTTCTTCTAAAGAAGTGCATTACAAGCTCATCCTGCATTTTCTTGAACATGTCATTTCAGAGATTCTCCATATGATATTTACTCAACATGCCAAGCCCTTCCTCTATGTCTCTTAATATTTCATGGATGCCAGTGAAGCACATTGGCTATCCATAAGCAATCCCCTACTCTTACTCTGTGACTGACCTCCCTCCTTTTCTGGTCCTATGTCTCCTGAATGATGCACTTTTTCTATGAAATGGAGCTAAATCAAACTGATGTCAAGTCAACTGGATTACTCTGATTAATCTAGTCCTTACCATCTCTCATCCCCAGATATTAGTCCTCTGTCCTTCTTCAAATTATCCTGCGTGTGGTAGCAGCAAGCACACTGACACATCCAGGATGGCCAGCTACCACAGGTTGTTAGATTTCCTTTTCTTAAAGGAGAGCAACTTATTTAATCATATATGCCAACAGAGAAAATGCAAACAAAGAAATAAAGACCAACAGACAGGGCTTCTAACTGTCTGACCATAAGCAAAATATATGTTACAGATCCACAGAGAGATCCAACTATCTGACCATTACATACATACATAGTTACCAGAGAGAGACACACCAACATCAGGTTTTTCAAAGCCAAGGGGGCTCCTTAACAGCTACTCAGAGTCTCATCTGACACACAACCCTTCTTCCAAAGAGTGAGCCCCCCAAAAAAACCTCATCTCAGAGTATGTTCACACTTTTCAGAACTGGAAGGCATCATGACCCATCTTGACCCACTGCCTCATTAGAAATTAACAAAAGGTGTGGGCCTCCCTACAAGAAAGCCTCCCCTAATCAAGCTTCCTTTAATGGGCTCCACCTGAGGCCTATTAATGGGTAGGGAAGTTCTTTAACTCTCATTATATGTGAGCATCTAGGTAAAGCAGTTAATAGAGCACTGCACCTAGAGTCAAAAAAAATCTGAGTTCAAATCAGGCCTCAGACATTTGCTAGCTGACATTGGAAAAGTCACTTAAAGAAACTCTCCTTGCCTCAGTTTCCCCAACTTTAAAATGGCATGATAAGAGCACCTACTTCCAAAGGTTGCTGTGAAGATCAAATGAGATAATAAACGTAAAACACTTAGGATAGTACCTGGCACATAGTAAGCACTAGGCAAATATAAGTTATTACTTATTATTATTACTAATATAATATACTAATATAATATTATTATTATTACTAATTCTTTATTGTTATTGCTATTTGCTTATCTCTTTATGTGTTACATATCAATAAGCACAAAGACTCCTTGACCCTAGGGACTAAATTGTTTTCATCTTTGTGTCCCTAGAAGGAGTATACTTTCTTGCTTAAAATAAGTACTCAAGAAATATCTGTTGAATTGAACTGAATTTTACTGAATATGATTCTTTCTCTTAGTTCACAGCAAGGATATGCTTGAGTCAACTCTAACCAACTCTTAAGTGAGAAACTTTATTAAATTTTCAGCGTAAATTTTGCTCCACAGAAATGAGTGATGGCTACAGATCAGAACTTGATTTATTGCTTTGTAGATTGTCAAGACTTGAGAATAATGAAGATTAAATTCAAAAGTGTATTTCATACATGTTTCTTTGTTATCTGCATATCTTTCTTGTGAGAAATAGATCAGTAAACCCCTGCTTTGTTCTATTAACATTGCTTGGGCTCAGTGGGAATACAGTAGAAGATTCAGAGAACACAGTCATTACAAAACTGAAGCCCTGATGAGAGGAGTAGGGTAAAAAGAAGGAGAAAGAAAAAGAAAACAAGAAGGAAAAATAAGATGAGGAAGGAGAGAGAAAAGGAGGAACAAGAGGAGGAATGGAAGTAGGAAAAGGAGACACAAAGAAGAAAAGATGAAAATGAAGAAAACAAGAAGAGCATTTATGTAGCTCATTAAGGTTTGCAAAGGCTTTTACATAAATTGTCTCATTTAAGCCTTACATTCCACTTCTTTAGAGTCAATATACTTTGTACCACCTTATGCAGCTCTCTCAGTTTTATGCAGTTCTGAAATAGCTCTGTTTGTTTTAGCTTTATATCATCAACTACAGATTAATTGCCTTGAGGTTAGAGAACCTATCTCCTTCATCCTTATTGTTCATATATCCCCATGTGATCTAGAACAGGGCTGGACACACTGTAGGTTACCTAGTTAAGATCTGTCAACTTATTTACTTGTGAATTAGTTGTGTGTATGGACATACAAAATAATGTTGCTGAGGGAGTTGCTCTTTCAGTGGGCCAATTTGGTTGAAAAAGATCATTATACCCTCAGTAATTCTGTCGTCAACTATTATTCTTACCACACATACTGGGTTATATCAGTTGAACATGGACATAATTTTGTTTAGTTTTTCCGGAATGATGGAGAATACAAAAGTCCAACCTTCACATTCAAAAGGTTTCTGTATGCATATATTGTATTTATAGTACTAGAATTCTGTAATCAAAACCCTCTGAAGGCAAAATTGATTTTCCAATAAAATCCAAAGGAAATGATTTGTTGTAATGATTGGTAGTGTCTTTCTCTTAACTATTATAGGTTTTATCAGTGTATGAAGTAATTGAACAAGTAATCTTTGTGATTTAAGTTATTCCAATTTTATTTGGTTCAATTTAATATCCATAAGCCACACAAATCTTGAACTCAGATCCTCCACTTGGGTATTCAGAAAAAATCTATAAGAAACATGAAGATGCCAAAAATAGGACCACAGTTTTAGAAATTTGCAACAAAAAAAAAAAACAAATCTAATACTTAGATGTTTGTTAGTTGAGGCAGATTTTTCTGTTTAGGTATAGTCAGAACTTGGGAAAAGTCCTTTGCAGTGGTAGTAAGATGTGTGTCAACTCAAATTTCCATTTTTTTACATGAAGTAAGATTTAGTCTATGATACAGCTTAGAAATTCTGCACTTTAAATTGAATGATAAAATACCTTAAGGTTTATGGTACAGGAAAGAAGGCACCATATGTGAAATAAATATAGGATGTTCTCGAGTTATTAATGTCATATAAGTATGTCTAAATTTCTAACATGCTCCACTATTAGTTTACAAACTCTTCCAATTCACTCAGATATCCATGTTGATGATACTTACTCAAATTCATAAATACATAATTCATCATGGACTTTAATACTATTTTAAGATAAAATTTCTTTTAAATTCTTTTTAACATAATACATTAAAATACTTATAAATTTCCCCATTCCTTAACCTGAAACTCATCAATTTTTCTGGGATCTAATAATAAAGAGAGAACAGGAGAAAAAATGTAAAGCATTGCAAAATGACTGTTGATTTTCTTCATTCTTCCACCAAAAGTCTACTGTGGGTTGAGACTATAAAAGATAGGACAAGCTAGTAAACAAACGTTTGCTTGTTTCCATAAAGAACACGTTTTTTGACAAGACACTGTAGACAAAACATATTTTGGGGTTTTGTTTTTTTTTTATCAATTATGGCCTTGGAATTGCCTAAAATTATATTCTTCATGAAGTTTACAAAAGAAAAGGTTTGCTTTTTACCATGTTGCACTGATACCATGGTACTAGCAGCTATAAGATTAGTTCATTGAAATTTACATCTTGAGCAGTAGATACAAAATGTCATTAATGGAAAATGTATGGCACTCATGATTTGCATAATAGTAGCCTATACTGAAATTACTTGGAAATTTCATTCAGTTATGAGAGTCCAACAATGTACTAGCTTCTATGAATGTTCCCAACTACATATTTTTGGAAATATCACAAAAACACACATCCTCTAAAATTCCTCACTATTTTTTTGCTTTCCAGAGTTCAGAGATTCTTAAGGAATGGTGGTTTTCCCTTTTACCTTGAATGAAGACCCTGCCAAACAGTAGGAGTGAAGGAACAGAAGGAATGAAGATGGAAATGCATTTGTGGTTTTCCAAAGAAAGAAAGAATCATCCACTTGTAGTTTTGAAACCCATCAAAGAAGGCAGAAAATTGATATTGATGTCAGTGGTAGTTAGGAACTGAGGATGTGGAGGAGGAAGGGAGCTGCAGTTTCTGCTCAACTCTTCAAAATCGATTAGATTAGAAAATTGAGGTCCCTGGAATATTTCTACCAGTACTATTTAAAGAGATCTAAATCTGCACACATGAAAAGACTTGAAAGTGACATCTAGAATTATTTTCAATTTCATTTATCCTGCTCACTCTTCATTTCAGTGATAAATGAAACCTTGTCATTCTTGTCCTTCACAATGGCCAGTTACATATGGAAGTTTGTCTTGTTTTTAATGTTTTTCCCCAGAATAATGTAAATAGATAATCCCAAAATCCCACTCTTTAGTGGCATACATTCTTTGGTCTTCCTTTATCAAATGAGCTTATTTAGAAATTCATGAAAATCAAGTCTGCAGGAAGATGTAAAGTGACCAATGGAGAGGTCAGGAGGGCCAATAAATGGTGGATTAGATGGATTGTCTTTCTTAACCTTAGTTTTCCTTACCAGCCTCAGCTTTAACTTTCCTAATACTTGTTAAAATCCCATGTCACACTTTTATATTCATCCTCTTTCCCAGCCTTGTTTCTGTCTATATTTTTAAAATTCTAAGGTGGTAAGGGAATTACTTCTAAATCTATATCAGTTTTTTTTATACAAATCCCATTTTTCATCTTTGTTGGAATTGTTTCCCTTTGTGTCTTCACGTTATTATTCTTAAACATTTCCTATCCTTCCTAGGTTGACTTACTCTGAAGCATTTTTTTTTGCACTAGTGACTCTGTCTGTCTCTCCTCTGAACTTTCACATTCTATTTCCCCAAAATTTAAGGTAGATGTCAGACTATATTCATATTTTCTCTCCTCTCTCACAAACTTCAAGATAGAGTGTCTATTTCCCCTATAAATCCCACCATTTTCACCCTAGCAACTACTGCTTCATTTTCATTTACAATCAGATTAGGAAGAGAATGTCCCCTGTTGATTCCTTCACCTTTAGAGGAATGAAATTATCACCAAAGTAAGTCAAGATTTTATTGACTGTATTTAATAGCTACTCTGCTTTGGATAAATATAAAGCAGAAGCTCCAATAGATGCCTGGTTAATTGATGGATCCATACTGTTTCATGCCTCTTTGCCAGGCTAGTGGTCTATTTGTCAAATTCCTCATCTAGATCTTCTTTCTGACTAGGTGAACTATAGAATACTTTGATAAGACAATCATTTCTCTTTCTCTCTTCTTTCAGTTTTTCCTAAATGATTTCCATAATGCTTTTCCTCTCTGATTTGTGTATTTCCTCCCATAAATGTACCTTCTACATTGTATAAATGAATTCACAGTACTACCCCATCATTCCCTTTACCTACCTTGTTTCTTTTTAAGGAGACGTACTGAACCAAAACTATAGTTCAATAACAGGTTTCATCTAAACCAACTTAGTGATATATATTATGTATAATTTGACTTCTTACATTAGTAGCTCAAGTTCCTCATGTTTGTCAGCTAAACTTTATGCAAATACACACATATACATACATACATACATACATACATACATACATACATATATACACATATTATTTAAGACTATGGGTTTTTAGATTTAGACTCCTGTGAATTTCTTGGGTTCTCTACAACTACGTGTATTTATTCATGTCTACTCCTTATAGTAACAACAGTAACAATAGATAGCACTTAAAGAGGACCTACTTATGTGCTAAGTATTTCACAAATACCTCATTTTATCCTCATAACAACCTTACAAAGTTAAGTTCTATTATCATTCTCCTGTACATTTGAGAGAACTGAAGCAGATAGACATTAAGTAATTTTCCCAGGATTACATATCTAGAAAATGCATACAATTTTGAGAGAGAATGAATTTGAACTCAAATCTTCTAATTCATTGTCCAGGGCTCTGTCTATCAAACTGTCTGACAAGCAGAAAAGGTCAGGAGATGTGAGCTCGGAGCATTTTCTCTTCTTTCTTTAATTTAAAAAAGCTCTTTTGTAAATCCTTCTCAGAACACAGAAGTCGCAAGCGATCAAAATTCATGGTTTAAAAGTATTAGGTGCTGCTATGTAAATGGGTGCCAAAAGAGTTTCTGCCTAAAATCTTTGGATCTATAAAGCTAATGTAGATACAGCCTTAGAACGGAATGGTTTGGAACAAGAAAATGCATTTCTCAGTGCTGCCCTCCAAACTCTTCATGAAGTAGTTTATTTTTATCCCAAAGTTACACACAGAATTATTAACGCCAGATGCACAATGCTGATTTTAATAAATCAAAAAGTCATCTCTGCCAGAAAACTTGTATTTTTCTCAGTTTCCCAGAATGTAAATGATGGGAGATAGAAAGTTCAAAGAAACTGACACCTTATTTGTTGAGCTCAGGAGCTTTTCTAAATTCAAGTAACCTCAAAGTGACAGTCTACCATTTGAATATTTTGCTTAAGAAATAACTCCTGGAAGATTAACTAGTGTCATGAAAAGAAAAGGAGTAACATTTAATAAGATATGTCAACATATCCCTTGAGTAGAATGAAAAGACAATTCTATAATTGATGATTTCACACTTTCTTTGTACTAACAAGCATCATTTTAAGGGCTATCTAGAGAAAAACAAAAGAAAGTTGCATATGAGCTATACTCCTTAGAGATATTAAGAATCTAATTGACTGGTTGCAAGAATAAGAACTGCTTTTAATTGAACCCATTCTTATATAACAAACCTTTCTATAATGCGTTCAAGGCACCATTTAATAACACTGCTTAGAGTTTCAGTTGGGATTTTTGGTGTTTTTCTGGGGAAAAAATGGAAACATTCTTTAAAGATAGCATTTTAGATTATAAAATTCTGATTAATATTTTACATTTACTTCCAAAATGTATTAAGCAGGCAACATGGACTGGTAGATAAAGTGCAAGATTTGGAGATAAGAAAACATGAGTTCAAATTCCTATCACTGATGCCATGACCATAACACTGCTAACTTTAGTTCCCTCATTTGTAAGTTGAGAATAATATCTGTAGTACTTTCCTTACAGTGTTATTGCAAAGATCTAATTAGATAATTTATATAAAACCTTTTACAAACCTTCAAATGAAATTGCAGATATAGTTTAATAAAAAACTCATTTGCAGTCCTCTGTATTGATGTATGTTATATGAGTTGATACACATACATATACATGTTCACACATATTTGTTATTGGGAGAGGCAGTATGGTTTACTGGAAAGACTATTACACTTGTAGTCAGGTACTTGACTTGTGAATAATTTGCTAACTGTTTGATTTCATCTTCAATTTGTTCATTTGCAAAGAGGAGCAATATTTACATAACCTATTTTCCAGTAATATTACAAGAAAGATAACTTGTAAACCTTAAAACAGGATAGAAATGCATTTTATTGTTTTCCCAATTGCTAAGATTTAGTTTATTGAAGGAAATCATGGGTTACGTTTAGGAATAAAATTATTTCCCTGCTTTCTCTCAATTTCAAAGTTTTTCATTTAATTATATGTAATGTCATTAGAAATTCTTATACTATTGTCCTCTCTGGGATCTACTCTTATTTTAGGACTTTATATTTCCAGGAAAATAGAGTACAGGTTTGTACAAAATTTACATTTTTAAAATCCTGAACACAGAGCTTGACCTTAGAAGTCACAAAACATACGTTAACTCTTGTTCAGGTTTGTTTTGGCTGGTTTTTCTATTTTCTTTTATTTTAGAGCCAATTTCTCTTCTTTAATCTGTAATTCTCTTGGACTTCTCTGAGATGAAAATGATTAAGGGTAAAGATTCAAGGATCTAAGTTATTAGCAGAGATCAGCACCAGGGTGACAATGATTGCCATTTCCTTCCACAGTAAGATAGATAGGAAGTTAGAAACCCTATTGTAGGAGGAAAAATTGACAGGATAGATGTCAAAACTAAAAAAGAGAAGACTTAGGAGTGAACTCTACAGAAGATGGGATATATATTGAAGCCACTTAAATCTGTCAGGTATAACTAAGCTAAAGAAGTAGTGGAACCAACATGGTAGACAGAAGCAAGAGTCAAGGTCCATGATGATCAAATTTATTGCATAATAACTGTCACCGTAAGTAAGAGAGATCAATGAGACTCATAGTGCAGGGAGGGAAACAAGAGTACAATACAAAACAAATCAGCTCAAATAAATGGAAAGTAACAGAGAAATATTAAATTGGGGTTAGGAATAAACTGGGGCCTAAGTTATAGAATCTAATAACTATAAGGTGTTTCAGAGATTAATTGATCTGAAAGAGACCAATAATTCCTTCTACAATATCATCAGTAAGTGGTTTTATATTCTGAAGATAGCTAAATAAATTATAGAATGTTAATATGGTGGCACAATGGAAAGAACCCTGGTTCTGGAATTAAAAAATTCTAAATTGACATATAGCCCCAGGCTCTAGATATGCGACCTTGAGCAAGTTACTTAACTTCTATTTGTCTCAAATATAACTCTCCTCATTTGTAAAATGAGGATACAATTACTCATGTTTCCCAGGATAGTTGTAAGGATCAAAGGGGATAGTATTTGTAAAGTGCTTAATACAGTGCCTGGCTCTTAATAGGGGCATAATAAGTTCTTATTCCTTCTCTCCCTCTCTATAATGCCAGACTGATTTGATGTGCTGAGTTTTGCTGAATTGATTTTTTTCCCCTCTTTTGGATGGGTAAAGGATATTTTGGGAAATGGTGACGTGAAAACAAAAGACATCAACGTGTTTTTTTTTTTTCCAATCTCAGATAAATAATGATGACAGCAGCATTATTTGTAGAATAATCCTTACAATAGCTCATTGGAGTAAGAGGATAAATATTTGTGTCCTCCTGGAAATTTCTTCTTGTCTGCCACTGAACTCAAATCTACGCTCACCTATGTGAACTTGGGCAGATTCAACTACTCTGGATCTCAATTTCCTCATCTGCAAAATCAGAGGATTGGCCTTTTCCATCCCTTAATGTATGATACTAAGAAAGACTATTCTGGAACCAGAAGAGAGGAAAGAATGAAGATTGTTTTCCCCCTAGTATTAATGACTAGGACAGAACAAGTTGAATTCCACAATGTTATCTATGGTCTGTGGGGATGAGTTGCTTTGGAATATATTTCAAAAAAATGACAAGCTACAAATACACTGAAACTAAGTATTACTCACAGAATAACACAGCACATGGGTCAGATGGTCATCTACACTGTGCTTAAAAATTAGATATGTTCTAAAACTGTCCAGACCAAGCAATGAAAATAAATATTTCTCTGGGGGCAGACCTTGTGGTGGAGAAACATGTGATAAGGTGAAAGAAAATCCCCTAAAAAAAGGTTATGCTGAAGTGATAAATGTTGAAGTCAGAAAGTATGAAATTAAATGAAATCCCTAACTTCAAAACACAGACCTTCCTCTATTACAAGGAGTATTTGCTATTTTGTCTAAGACTGACAGACAGCTCACAAGGGATGAGTTTTAGGAGGCATTTTCTATTCCTTTAAACAACTTTAATCTCATCATGAATTTCCAATCCTTTCACAACTGTCAAGTCTTAGAATTTATTCTTTCCCATAAATTGCAGACCCTTGTGTATTTCTGCCTTTGGATTTTTCCTTCTTTGATGGATAATCAGTCATTTGTCTCAAGAGAATCTGATTTACTATTATTTATAATATATCTGGGAAAATGGAAAGCATTAAGACATCATCATTTTTAATTTATTGATTGAGAATTTATATCTCCCCTTTTCCAAAGGTTGTGGAGGTAGCTTATAAAATTAAGTCAAACATAAAATAGAAAATCAAGGTTACAAAGAGAACAATCTGTCTGAAAAAAAAGAGGCAATGGATAGAAACATGGCATTGGGTAATTATTCTAGTTGGATGCTAAATTTGATTCTTTTTTTCCCAGCTAATACAAAAGAGAAGCATATTCTATGGTAATGGTTCCCTTGATTGACCATAGAAAGCAGGCAGAGTCATCTTCTAAAACAACCTTTCTCTCTCCCCATATTCCCAAAAGTAAAACTCAAGGATCAGTTTCTTATATTGGTACTTAAATAAAGAACACTGAATAAGAGGCGGTTCTTCATCCTAAAGTTTTGTAAATGTCAGAGAAACTCTATTTTAAGTATGATTCTTGTGTAAAGTGTAATGGGCACAGCACTGAAATTCATCTTTCTCCAGAATTCTCCTCTATTTAAAAAAATAATAATATGGCCTTTTTTCTTGTCCAGGTCATATATCCAGTTTGAACTTATTTTGGTATATAGTGTAAAGAGTTTATAAAAATCTAATTTCTGCCAAACTGCTTTCCAATTTTCCAGCAGCTCTTGTCAAATACAGAATTCTTTTCCAAGTTATTTTTGGTCTCAGACATCTCAAGTTACTGAGCTCAGTTGCTTCTGATTTTTGCTTATCTAGTTTGTTCCACTGGTTGACCTTCCTAATTTTTAAAATAGTATCAAATTTTGGGGTGATTACAGCTCTTTAGTGCAGTTGAAGTCCTTTTTTCCCCTTTAGTACCACTTTTTATTCTTTATTTACTTTAAAATTCAATATCCTGGGGGTGGAGCCAAGATGGCGAAGTAGAAAGATGCACATACACACAGCTCTGAACCCACAAGCCATAGAACATCTGTATAAAGTAACTCACGGTGAATTCTGGAGCAGTGAGGCCACAGAACAGTGAAGTGAAGGAGATTTCTGTTCCAGAGGGACCTGCAAACCTCTCGCAAAAGGTCCGTCACGCTGCGGATGCGGAGCCCAGCCCAGCCCTGCCGCGGCCATGGCACCGAGAGGAACAGATCCGAGCAGGCTTCAGGGACGGGATCTCCAGCGGCCACATAGGTCCCTCCACCCACAAGTGACAAGGGTTGGTGAGAGGGTCTCTTTGGTGGGTTGAGAGGGGAGTGGGGTGCCCCCATAACTCAGGCCCCCTCGGGAGGCAGAAGCTGAGGCAGCAGCAGACCAGGGCTCCCCAAGCAGGCAGGAGCCTGGATCCATTGTTGAAGGTCTGTGCATAAACTCCCTGAGGGAACCGAGCCTGAGAGGCAGCCCTGCCCCCACCTGAGCACCTAAACTTAATCTCACACTGAAGAGCAGGCCTGCCCCTGCCAAAGCCCCGAGGCTGGGGAGCAGCATTTGAATCTCAAACACCAAGTGCTGGCTGGGAGAATCAGGAGGCAAGGTGGGTGTGAGGAGAATATTCAGAGTTCAAGTCACTGGCTGGGAAAATGCCCAGAAAAGGGAAAAGAAATAAGACTATAGAAGGTTACTTTCTTGGTGAACAGGCATTTCCTCCCTTCCTTTCTGATGAGGAAGAACAATGCTTACCATCAGGCAAAGACACAGAAGTCAAGGCTTCTGTGTCCCAGCCCACCCAATGGGCTCAGGGCATGGAAGAGCTCAAAAAGAATTTTGAAAATCAAGTCAGAGAGGTGGAGGAAAAGCTGGGAAGAGAAATGAGAGACATGAAGTCAAAGCATGAACAGCAGGTCAGCACCCTGCTAAAGGAGACCCAAAAAAATGCTGAAGAAAATAATACCTTAAAAAATAGGCTAACTCAATTGGAAAAAGAGGTTCAAAGAGCCAATGAGAAGAAGAATGCTTTCAAAAGTAGAATTAGCCAAATGGAAAAGGAGATTCAAAAGCTCACTGAAGAAAATAGTTCTTTCAAAATTAGAATGGAACAGATGGAGGCTAATGACTTTATGAGAAACCAAGAAATCACAAAACAAACCCAAAAGAATCAAAAAATGGAAGATAATGTGAAATATCTCATTGGAAAAACAACTGACCTGGAAAATAGATCCAGGAGAGACAATTTAAAAATTATGGGACTACCTGAAAGCCATGATGAGAAAAAGAGCCTAGACATCATCTTTCATGAAATATCAAGGAAAACTGCCCTGAGATTCTAGAACCAGAGGGCAAAATAAATATTCAAGGAATCCACCAATCACCACCTGAAAGAGATCCAAAAAGAGAAACTCCTAGGAACATTGTGGCCAAATTCCAGAGTTCCCAGGTCAAGGAGAAAATAATGCAAGCAGCTAGAAAGAAACAATTCAAGTATTGTGGAAATACAATCAGGATAACACAAGATCTAGCAGCTTCTACATTAAGTGATCAAAGGGCATGGAATAGGATATTCCAGAAGTCAAAGGAACTAGGACTAAAACCAAGAATCACCTACCCAGCAAAACTGAGTATAATACTTCAGGGGAAAAATTCGTCTTTCAATGAAATAGAGGATTTTCAAGCATTCTTAATGAAAAGACCAGAGCTGAAAAGAAAACTTGGCTTCCAAACACCAGAATGAGGAGAACCATGAAAAGGTGAACAGCAAGGAGAAGTCATAAGGGACTTACTAAAGTTGAACTGTTTACATTCCTACATGGAAAGACAATATTTGTAACTCTTGAAACATTTTAGTATCTGGGTACTGGGTGGGATTACACACACACACATGCACACACGCACACATACATGGAGACAGAGTGCACAGAGTGAATTGAAGAGGATGGGATCATATCTTAAAAAAAAAATGAAATCAAGCAGTGAGAGAGAAAGATATTGGGAGGAGAAAGGGAGAAATTGAATGGGGCAAATTATCTCTCATAAAAGAGGCAAGCAAAAAACTTATTAGTGGAGGGATAAAGAGGGGAGGTGAGAGAAAAACATGAAGTCTACTCTCATCACATTCCACTAAAGGAAAGAATAAAATGCACACTCATTTTGGTATGAAAACCTATCTTACAATACAGGAAAGTGGGGGATAAGGGGATAAGCAGGGTGGGGGGGATGATGGAAGGGAGGGCAATGGGAGGAGGGAGCAATTTGAGGTCGACACACATGGGGAGGGATAGGATCAAAAGAGAATAGAAGTAATGGGGGACAGGATAGGATGGAGGGAAATATAGTTAGTCTTATACAACACAACTATTATGGAAGTCATTTGCAAAACTACACACATTTGGCCTATATTGAATTGCTTGCCTTCCAAAGGGAAGGGGTGGAGAGGGAGGGAGGTAAAGAAGTTGGAACTCAAAGTGTTAGGATCAACTGTCGAGTAATGTTCTTGCCACTAGGAAATAAGAAATACAGGTAAAGGGGTATAGAAAGCTATTTGGCCCTACAGGACAAAAGAGAAGACGAAGACAAGGGCAGAGAGGGATGATAGAAGAGAGAGCAGATTGGTCATAGGGGCAATTAGAATGCTTGGTGTTTGGGGGGGGGAGGGGATAAAAGGGGAAAAAATTTGTAACCCAAAATTTTGTTAAAATGAATGTTAAAAGTTAAATAATTAAATAAATAAATAAAAAATAAAATAAAATAAAATTCAACATTCTTTTTTCCTCCAAATTTATTTTGTGGTTATTTTGTCTGGTTCTATAAATAATATTCCTTTGGTAATTTAAATGGTAGAGTGTTAAATGTGTAAATTAATTTAGGTAGTGTCATAATGCTTATTAAATTGGGGCAGCCCAGCCATGAGGAGTGATCAATATCTCTGTGGTTATTAATATGATTCTTTATTCAAGAAATATGTTCCAAATATATCTACATAGACCTCAAGGCTGCCTTGGAAGCTTGACACCCACACATTTTATAATGTTCTGTTAAAGTGACATTTCTCTTTTTTACTATTTTATCCAAATGTGATGATTGCATAGGAATGCTAGTGATTTGTGGGCTTATTTTGTAACCTACAACTCCAAAGAAATCGTTAATTACATCAACTATTGTTGATTTTCCAGAATTTTCAGAGTAAATCATTGACAGAAGCTACAAGTACTAGATTTGTCTCTTCATTGCATAGCTATCCATTATATATCTATAGTTTCTTTTGTCATTGCTATTGTTAGCATTTATAGAACTATGTCAAAAGGCAGTGAGGAAAGAGGGTGTCTTTGTTATATTTCTGTAGTTAGGGTTAGGGTTACTATAAATGAATAGTGGTAAGCTGTTGAATGCCCTTAAAAATATTGAAAAGACAATTTTAGGGAATAAGGAAGACATGAACTAATTGAGTAAGATGAGCAAAGACAAAAGAATATGTTACATAAGAACATTACTGCAAATAAACAACTTTGAAAGTCCAAAGAACTCTCATCAGCTCAATAAATAACCATGATTACCAAAGACTGATGATGTCAAGAATGATACTCACCTCCTGACAGTGGTGAGAGACAATTGCAGGATGAGATGCTTATTTTCAGACATCATCAATATAGGAATTTATTTTGCTGGACTACGCATGGCATTTTATTTTTAAAATGTATTTTTCTAGGGGGTGGGGCAAGGTAAATGTGAGAGACAACAAATGTTAAGTTTCCACAGAAGTTGTTAGTAGTTGATAGAGTCATTAAGAATAGGTTAGATAATAAGTAGACCAGTAGACTGCAGGTGGACTCAACCAATCAAAAGACAGATAGTGGCCTTCAGAAAATTATGAGGGTTTTGATAAAGGAAACAAATCTATGGCTAGCTGGAACTAGCCAAGAAAAATGACCTAGAATAACCTGGAGAAAACTTTTCTTCACTGCACTTGCTTATTGAACTTCATGCAGACATACTTCGCATAAAATTATCCTTTTGTTTTCTGATCATGGATTCTGTGTTAAAGCATATTTGGGAGGGAGGATCATACCAAGGGTGGTTACATAATGGGCATGTAGAAAAGATGAAAACCTAATGGAGAGTGGATCAATCTATCTCCTGGTGGGACTATCTGTCTTGAACTAATGGCATATAGCTCATCTTGCTTCTGTATTCAGTGCTCTTCCTTCCTAAGCAGGGAGTTCAGCCCACTTTTGGCCAAAGACGTTCAATTCCTCTGAACTCTGCTGAAATAAATTTTCCTTGATACTTTATTAGTGTCAAGAGCATCATTAACAGTAGATAAGGCACAAAATAAATGTTTGTTCATTTTTTAAAAAAAGAAAAGATATTCTTTAGTATATCCCATTTATCCTGATGAAGTGCTTATTATGTTATGAAGCTCTGGGTTAAATACTAAAGACTCAAAGTAAATAAATAAATAAATGTCTCTCTTCTCAAGGAGCTCACATTCTAATGAGGGTAAAAACATTCAAATAACTATATACAGACAAAGACATATACAAGACAAAATAGAGCTAATTTCAGAAGGAAGACTGTGGGAGCATCCAGGAAATGCCTTTTTCAGAAAGTGGAATTTGAGATGGGTCTTGAAGGAGGTAAAGGGGAAGAGGGGTGAAGAGGAAGAATCTGAGGTCTGTGGGACACTCAGTGAAAAGGCACAGAGTTTTCAAGGAACATCAAAAACTCCAATATCACTGGACCATAAAGTCAGTGAGATTTAAGAAGACTCCAATGGTAGAAGGAACCAGGTTATGTTTCAAAAGCCAAACAGAGAATTTAATATTTTATCATAAAGGTAATAAACAGAGAGAAAACAGAGAAGATTAAGACAGAAAATAGACAGCTATATGGTGCAGTAGATAGAGCCCAGGACTGGAGTCAGGAAGACCTGAGTTCAGGTGTGGCCCCAGACACTTAGTGGTATGACCCTGACTGAGCAAGTCACTTTGAAAAGATCACTTTAGCAACTGAGTGTGATATCTATCTATCTATCTATCTATCTATCTATCTCTCTCTCTCTCTCTCTTTCTCTCTCTCTCTCTCTCTCTCTCTCTCTCTCTCTCTCTAATCTATCTTTCTAGATAGTTACACATATATATGTATGCATGTTTGTAAGTATATACATATTATCACATCCAAAAATTTCCTTCTTCTGTGATTTGCATAATTTTTAATACAAATGAATGATGTACTTTATAAAAATACGTTTTCCCCTGAATCTGTTAAACATGCAGTTTTAGATGTCTGTTTTCAGTATGATTGTGTTACTTGCTTTCATAATGTTGAGCTATTTTTGCATTACTGGCATAAATACAATTAGATCACAGTGAATTCCTATTATCTATATTTCTATTTTCATCTCACAAAGATTTTACCTAGAATTTTACAATGGTGTTTATTAATAATATTGATGTATAGTTTCCTTTAGTGATCCCATCAACTCTTACAGGTATAACCATATTTTTATGATGTGCACTCCAGCCATAATCTCTCAAACTCCATTCCCAAATCACCAACTACCTTTTGGACATATATCCAATGAGATGTCCTTTTGGAATCTCAGAACTCAACATATCCAATATAGAAGTCATTTTCCCCTTCCCCTCTCCCCATTTTCCCTATTTTTCTCAAGGACAATTTCATCCTTCCACTCACTCATGCTCCCAAACTCAGTGTCATCCTTGATTCCTCACTCAAACTCACCTCTTATATCCAACGCATTGCCAAATCCTGTCATTTTTATTTTCACAACGTCTCTCATTTGCATTCCCTTCCCTCTATTCACAATGCCATGGCTCTCATTCTGGCCTCCATTGCTTCTCACCTAGATAATTATAATAGCCTTCTAGTGTCTCTATACTCTCCAATCCAACCTCAATCAAGGTAATATCTTTCTAAAGTACTTAATGAGTTGCCAGAAGTATTACTTCTCAGACTCAAATATTAACTCCTTTTCTGACACTCGAAACCCTTCACAAATTGGTCTTTTTTTAACTTTCCAGTCTTTTTTAAACTTTACTCTTCTCTGCATACTCTACATTAAAGCCTATTTGCAATTCTTTGAACATAACACACCAACTTCCATCTTCAGGCCTTTGTACTACCACTCTGAATAGTCTACTTCCTCATCTCCACTTCTTAATTTCCCAGGCTGTGTATAAAATTCCAATTTCACCTACTCCACATTGTTCTCTGCTTTCCCAGTTAATAACATCCTTCCTTCTTACTGTGCCTCCCATCATTGTATTTAAATATTAGAATTAATCTCTGTATTAGAATGTAAGCCCCTTGAGGGCATTAATTTTGTTTCTGCCTTTCTTTATAACCAGTGCTTAGCACAAATGCCTGAAACATAGTAAGCACTTGATACATGCTTGTTATTGGCTTCCTTGGTGTAAGTACTTAGTAAATATTTATCCAATAAAAAAACTATAAGAAGGGGAGGTGGGTTTCCCCTAAATTAAAAGAACTATAGACAGTGAACCAATATGAACACTGAACATATATGCATCAATGGCATAGCATCTAAATTCACAAAGCATAAATTCATAAAGTGAAAGTATCCTTATTTATTTATCATTATTTGCTATTTAAATTATAATTTATTATTTGTTATCCTTATTTATTTTTCTTGATAGAGTGTATTTTGGGTTTTCTTTACATAAGAGCATGACTGCGTCTTTTGTTTCTTTTAAAAGTTCAGCTGATGCACACTAAATTTTTTTCTGACTTCTCATTTGATTCTATATGTTTTGACCTTTATACATATATTTCTTGCACACATTATTTCATTGGATTTTTTGTGACCACTCTGTCACATTCTCTTATTTGGTTCATTTAATCCATTCACATTTAAAATTAGCTTTCTTGGAATTTTGTTTTCCTCCAGCTGGATCTTTAGTATAGCCTTTCATCCAGAGTTATTTTGCAATTCTCACTTTTGTAGACTAGGTCTCTGAAGGATATCTGACTATTTCTCCCTTTGGTATTCTCCTGATAAATATCATTTATTCTGTTCCCAGAAATTAACTATTTTGTTGAAGTCGTTTACTAAGGTAGCACAGTAAGAAGAGTTTGTAAAATATATTTTGTTCAAAAATCTAAGAAATAATCTCCCACAAATACATTCAGAGTCCAGGGTTAAATGAGCTACAGATTAGAGAAAACATAGTTAATGGTTAGATATAAGTCCCTTCTTCCTATTCTTTTAAGTTCTTTTGAGATGATTTTTGCTCACTCCTGGGAGATAGTGGACAGAAAATTTGTCAGCCCATTTTCTGCCCCTGGTAAAGGCAAAAGGGTCTTACTGAACAAAGTGACCCAAGTAGTATAATTGATTCCCTTAGCAAATCATAGAATCTTTCCTGTGTGATGTCAATTGGTTTCGTCCAAAGGCCAGAGTCTTATAAGCTTCACAAATTGATGAAATACTTTTCCATATGTTGTGGTGGAGTTGTAGGAAAATTTCTCAAAACCCACATTCTATTTCATGATTATGTACTTGGATATATATATATGTGATTACCTTACTTGTCAGCAAGTTCCATCAGAGGACTAGAGGAAAGTGGTGCCATGAAATGAAAGTGAATTGGATGTAAGTGAGGGAGGGCTGAACAAAGTCATCAGCCTCACTTTCTCCTCTTGAGCCACCTGTGTCCGGTGGCAAGTTATAGACCGAGAAGACTTGAGATGGGCCATGGATGTAGTGGGAAATCTTGACCTTCTTAAGATAAGGTTTTCCCAGGTCTTGGTTTGACTGAGGTAATGTGCATTCTTTGGTTAAGGCTAGGTAAGAAATGAGGCAGAGAATAGCCTCTTTTACCTAGTGGAAAAAAAAACATTAATCTGGGAGGGAAGACCCTATGGTTTCTGACCAAAATGGTAGCAGTTGCTATTTACATTCACTCTGAGCCAGTCAGGGACCAATCAATGAGAGCCAGAGTGATTTAGTTTTAAGACATGGTCCTTAAGAAAAAACTTCTAGCTTGTATACCCCAAGATATGTTGTGAGGTTTTAGTGATATAGTGATACCTTACGAGGTTTTAGTGCTCAAGTTTTTCATTTCTTTAGGCAGTACATCCACATGTAAAGGTATGATATCCTATGTGGACATAGGAAAAGGAAGGAAGGAAGGAAGGAAGGAAGGAAGGAAGGAAGGAAGGAAGGAAGGAAGGAAGGAAGGAAGGAAGGGGAAGGAAGAAAAGAATGAAGGAAAGAAGGCAAAGGAAGGAAAGAATGAAGGAAGGAAGGAAGGTGAAGGAAGAAAAGAATGAAGGAAAGAAGGCAAAGGAAGGAAAGAATGAAGGAAGGAAGGTGAAGGAAGGAAAGAAAGAATAAAGAAAGAAAGTAACAAAGGATGGAAGGAAGGAAGGAAGGAAGGAAGGAAGGAAGGAAGGAAGGAAGGAAGGAAGGAAGGAAGGAAGGAAGGAAGAAAGGAAGAAATTGCGTTGCTGAACTGGTCAGTTCCTATTGGGTCCCCAGTGGGACAGCCCCTACTGCTACTCACAGAGGCAGTTTATCCTTCATTCTCAAAGAGGACCATGATATCATGGAGGTGATGACATGACTTGCAAGTGAACCGGAACTCCTTTGGAACCATCTGAGTCCAATGGCCAGAAATAGATAACATGACAGGAAAGGGCTCTCTGTACCCTTCAGGAAAAATATGAAAGTGAGGTCTGTGAGATGCTCATTTCCCTACACTTCCTTCATGTTTGTAAACTCTTCATCTCATGCATTTTAATTACATGAGATATTAATTCCCTTCCTCTTCTCCTCCTTTCCTCCCCAATATTTTCATCTTTTCCTCTCATTTTCTTTTCCTTCTAAGATTAAGAGCACCCTCTTCTAAGATTATAACCACCCTCAGAGACCTTCTATCTATCCTTTTTTTTAGCTTGATTTATGTTCTTAAAGAGTGGACACTTGTTTGTTCCACCTCTGTTGGAATATAAGCAATTAATTATCACATAGTTCCTTTCAACAAATCGAATATCTTTACTTTTCTGTTTTTCTTGACTCCTGGGATTTACTTCAAAGTTTCTACTGAATTCTGCCTTTTTTTTACACCCAGAATACCTAAAAGTCCTTTTTTTTGACTGAGTGCAATTTTTTTCACTATAGGAAAATGCTTGGGTTTCCTGGATAAATTATTGCTGATTCTAAACCTTTTGACTTTTTTACATAATATGTTTAGATTTCTTTCCTTCTGTGTGTGTGTGTGTGTTCATCCTTCATTGCTGAAGAAGATCATGCCATCAGAAATAATGTCATGTCTTGCACTTGACTTTGTTTTGAGTGAGGAAGGGCTGTGCAAAGTTACCAGTCTCACTTCTCCTCCAGAGCCATCTGAATCCAGTGACCAGATCAAGATGCCTGGAGATGACCCAGGATGAGGCAATTGGAGTTAAGTGACTTGCTCAAAGTCATAGAGCTAGTGAGTGCCAAGTGTCTGAGGTGAGATTTGAAAATAGGTCCTCCTGATTCCTGCACTGCTGTTCTATGCACTGCACCACCTCTTATGTGCAGTTGTCAATTCTTATGTGATCCTGAGGTTCTTTTATATATGAACTTTTCATGAATGCTTGAAAATCTCTTTTTTCTCTAGATTTTGGTTCTGATATTTCTGGGAGTTGTCCTTTGAGATTTCTTTCAGGGGGTAACTGGTAGTTTCTTTCTAATCTCACTTTACCTTCTGCTTCTAATAGATCTGGATAGATTTTTGTTTATATTTTCTTGAAATATGACATGCAGGTTTTTGTCGTGATTTCAAGTAGTGAAATGATTTCTAGTCTCTCATCTGTTTTCTAGTTCATTTTTTTATAGATGTATTTTATTTCTTATATTTTTACAATATTATATTTTGCTTTAGTATTATGTTACCTAATGGAGCAAGGTTTGTTTGCTTGTCCCATTCTAATTCTCAGGGATTTCAACCTTTGGGTAAGTTTGCAACCATTTGTTCTAAGCTATTAATGCTCCTTGTCATTCTTTCCTCCCTAGATGTCATTTCTTTTAACAAAACATTTCATATCTATTTTTTTTTTATCCCAGGAACTCTTATAATCCTTGTGGACAAGATATTCTTTTCTCTCACATTTTTTGATGAAGTTACTCTTTTCTTCTAGATTTACCATTTAGGCTTCTCTCCATCCTAGATATTCTTCATTGTGATTAGCATTTTCTTGTGTCTGTCATATCAGCAGCTTCTTCTTTTGGATAGGGGTTCTGTGCTTGGGTTAGCCTCTGCCTACTTTCTTGATCTTGGATTTTGTGAATTTCTGGGTTTCAGCTGAGTTCTTAGTAGCTCTACTTAGGTCTTGACCTTGGCTCTTTCTCTGTCTCAAAATTATACAAATTCTGAGTTGGCTCCAACCCTTGCTGCAACCAAATATTGTTGATTATGCTAATAGTAGGCCTCCTGTAAGAACCCAGTTTCTTTGCATCTCAGATTTAGCCTTACCCTTTCTTCTGTTTTGGTTCCTTTGTGTCTTGTGCATGGGCTGCTTGGGCACATCTCTGGGGTGTTAATTTTTTTTTTCTCTCTCTTAAGTTCAGACTGAGTTGTCTAGACTCTGTGCTGAGCAAAGGCTACTAGATGCTGAAGGGCCCACAGTGTATGTGAACACTAGTCTTATCCTGTTTCCTGCAGTGACCTTGGAACAAGACCTTTGTTGCCCCTTCTGGGGAATTGGTCTGACTCTGTCTTCCATAAAGACTTACACCTGGGAGTATAGCTAAGGTGGTAGAGTAGAAACAGGGATCTGCTACAGTTCTCCCCCAAAACTCTTCAAAAAGCCTGTAAAAAATGACTCTAAACAAATTCTAGAGCACCAGAAGTCACAAAATCACAGAATGAAGCAAATTTTAAGCCCAAAACAATATGGAAGGTCAATGGGAAGGGCCTACTGCACCAGGTTGGTAGTAGAGCACAGTTCAGAGTGGGCCACACTACCATGTACCGAGCAGGAGCAGGCCTTACGGGACTGAATCACTGGTGGATGCTGTAGATTCCAAACTTTTCAACTCACAAACACTAAAGTTAGCTTCAAAGGTCAGTGGAAAAGGTCTCTCACCTGGCTAAGAGGAGAGATGGGTATAGCTCCTGCTTCAGGCTTAGCCTCAGGGTGGCTAAAGCCAATGCTGAAGCAGAGGCTGCTTCTGGAGACCTCCACTTAACAAAGCTCAAAGGTCAAGTAATTGGCAAATGGGGGGGTGGGGAAGAAGCAAACTATATATTCTTATTCTCTTGGTAATGAAGTACTTTCTTATTTCGTTGGTGACAAGGAAGATCAAAACATACATCCAGAAGAAGACAAAAAAGTCAAAGCTCTTACATCCAAAGTTTCTAAGAAAAATTTGAATTGGTCACAGGCCATGGAAGAGATCAAAAAGGATTTTGAAAATCAAGTCAAAGAAGTAGAGGAAAAATTAGAGAAATGAGAGTGATACAAGAAAATCATGAAAAAATGAGTCAACAGATTGCTAAAGGAAACCCAAGAAATGCTGAAGAAAATAACACCTTTAAAATTAGACTAACCCAAATGGAAAAGATGGGGATAAAGGAAAGCTGGGGTATAATAGAAGGGAGGGCACATTGAGGGAAGAAATAATCAGAATGCAAGGTGTTATGGGGTGGGGGGGGAGGAGAGATAAGGAGAAAAATTGGAACTCAAAATTTTGTGGAAATGAATGTCAAAATCTAAAAACTTTAAAAAGAAGAAAATTTGACTCTCAAATACAAGAATTAAGAGAACTATGAAAGGGTAAACAGGAAAGAGAAACCATAAGGGACTTTTTAAAGCTGAATTGTTGACATTCCTACATGAAAATATAATATTTGTAACTCATGAGACTTACAAGTATTAGGATAGTTTTACAATGGAGAGGAAGAAGGGGAAGGTAAGAGGGAATAATTGAGCCTTTTGTTCATTGGATTTGGTTTCAGGAGGGAATAGCATACACACTCAATTAAGCTTGGAAGTTTATCTTACTCTTCAGGAAAGCAGGGGATAAAAGAGGGGGGATAATAGAAGGTACAGCAGATTGGAGGAAGGGGCAATTGGAAGCAAACACTTTGATAGAGGGACAGGTCAAAGGACAAAATTGAAAAAATGGAGGGCAGGGCAGGATAGAGGGAAATATAGTTAGTCTTTCACAACATGACTGTTATGGAGGTGTTTTGCATGAGCGCACATGTATAACATTTATTAAATTTCTTGCCTTCTCAATGAAGGTGTGTGGGGAGAGTGGAAGGGAGGGAATGTGGAATTCAACGCTTTAAAACTGAATGTTAGATGTTGGTTTTTATATGCAACTAAGAAATAGAATATATAAGCAATGGGGTATACAAGTCTATCTTACCCTACAGGAAAATAGAAGGGAAGGGGATATAGTGGGCAGGGGGCAGGGAGAGGTGATAGAAAGAAGAGTAGATGGGAGGAAAGGGCAATCAGAATACATCTGTCCTGGGATGGGGTAACAGGGAGATGAGGAGAAAAACTGAAATTCAAAATTTTGTGGAAGTGAATGTTGAAAACTAAAAATAAATAAATTTATATGAAGCAAGAAAGACTTAGAGCTGGGTCCAACCTATGCCCTGGTCTGGCCATAACCCCTGTGATAGCAAAAGCATGTGATACCTGCTTATGCAATCTTGATGTTAGAACTAGTTTTTAAACTTTGCTTCTCACCTACCCTATTTTTTTATTATGATTTCCAAAAAACTCTGGTAGTCTTTTTGCACAATTCTGGACTAGGGGTGGGGGCGGTCAGTTTGTAGCTATTTCTCTTTTGTTCTTTTTGTTATTATTCCTTGCAATACATTTTTAGGGCATTATTGGAATGCTAAAGGCAGGAGAGATCTGGGCTTTTCTAGGCACTAATATGTCTCCATCCTTCCATAATTCTCCTTAAAGTTGACTTTTTGGATAAATTGTGGTTGGTGAATTCTGCTGTCACTTTAATGACTATTGTGTTTTCATTATATTCTTATTGAGGTCTTATTTCTTAATTTGCAGCCAAAGAGATTATGTAAAAGACTTTTTTTGAAAGTCAAATAAACATATAAATAATAGATGCAATACCCACCAAACATTCATAGCAAAAAAAGAAGGAATTTTAAAGATGCCTGAAGGCCTTGATATAAGAAAGAGTTATTCAGAGAGGAAATAATGGGAGAAACAGGGTCACTAAAAAACTCTTCCTCAAAAAAATTAATTACAAATTCAGAAAATTACAAATTCAGGGAAGAATTCTCTGTAGTAAGAATGCTGGAGAACTGTAATTGATAGGTACTATAACTACTTTTTAGTCTTTTAAGCATCATGAATTTTATGTCACTAGAGTTATGATGTCATTTGGTCAAAAGATATCCATTTACAGAAGTGGTAATATGATCTTAAATCACAAAGGTCTCTTAATATTATGTAGCAGCTCATTTCTTAATCATTAGTTAACCTGCCAAATCAGTACCCCGCGGTGACCATCTCAGTTGAAATTTAGATGCCAATTTTCTTTTTAGAAAGGTGTTGGTTCTTTTGTCGTGTAACCATAGTATGTCATTATATTGTCTAGTATAACATTAGCCAGAATTGAAACAAATGATCAAAAGCAAGAAATTTTATGTGCATACAAAGCTACTTCATCTAGAAAGGTGCTATTAAATCCTACATCAGTTTTCTGTGTGTAAAATAGCAAGCTGAGATGAATGAGTATGATTTCTCCTTATTGTTCTCCAACTAAGCAATCAGCATGGAGCCATTTTAGATGTCTTTTTACAATAAAATTGTTAAACTATGTAAGATTCAGATTCCTAGCAATTAAACTTGTGAACAAATAGAAAAAAAACTTTCATTCTGTAAGATTGTACCACTTGCACAAACATCTGATATTACTACACTAACAGCTCATTTGCTTGACAAAATAACAACTTTCCCAAATAATTATGAAAAATTATCATATGTCAGAATTTAAATTAAATTTGACAAGAAATTAATGATTATGCCATATTCTTCTCAAGTTTTATTGTACTCTTCCATACACATGGTGCCAAGTTTTGGAATGTGGGAATCCATCATTGTTATGGGAAAAAATATAACAGCTAATGATGGAAGCAAAAAAAAAATAATCCACAAAGTAAAAAACAAAAAAGGATCAGTTAAGAGTAGACAAAGAACATACAGAGATGGACAGAAAACATACACAGAAGGACGAAGCCAGACTATATTTGAAAAATTAATTTTGTCAGGGACAATAGAGTTCTGAGATTGGAGGGAACCTGGAAACTGAGCTATCTTTACCAATAAAGAGAATGTGTTTCAGTAGCAGCTTTATTTATCCAAAAGCTCTTATTTATTTATTTAATGACTAATATTTTTCTTTCTTTGGATAAGATTTAATTTTCCTACAAAAGGCCAAAATGCTTTTAAGTGTTAGAGTACATGTCAAGCTTCTGAACTAGGTAGTAAATCATTTTCTCCAGGTTTCACAAAGAAAATTCTAGTGTGACTCCATTGAACGGTAAACTGAAACCTTTGTTCATGGAAATTTTTGAAATAGCTTTATATGTGAATATGCCAGATACTCTCCCCAAAAACGTCCTTTTCAATATACTAATCTCTAAATGGTGTGTGATGTTTATGCTGAGAGAAGCCACAGAACAAGCAATTAGGAGCAACTGAGGCAGAAGGGGAAAGGAATAAGTATTTATTAAGCACCTACTATGTCCCAGCAGCTACATGGCATTGTAGATAGAGTGTTGGGCCTGGAGTCAGGAAGCGTTCAAATCCAACCTCTATAATTACTAATTGTATAAATCTGGGCAAGTCACTTAACCCTGTTTGCCTGCTTCCTTCTCTGCAAGATGATCTGGAGCAGGAAATAACAAATTACTCCAATATTTTTGCCAAGAAAACCTCCAATGGGGTCATGAAGAGTTGGATGTGACTGAAAAGAATTCAACAACATGTGCTAGGCACTATGTTAAATACTTTACAAATATATTATTTGATCCCGACAATCACCCTATGGTATATTCTTATTTGGGCCTACCTTCTTATTCAACCTAATTTCCACCAATCTCTCAGTATGACTCCTTCATTTCAACTAAATCAATCTTCTTTGTGCTACATGAATCTGATACTTTAGATGAACCTCATGTACTCACTTGGAATGCCCTCACTTCACTCCTCAGCATATCTATATACTGCTCTCTCATTTTTTTTCAGAAAGTTCATTATGAATACTTTGACACTCACTAGACTTCCTTCCAACAGATTCATAGAATTTAGGTGCTGAAAGAACCCTAGAGATCATATAGCCCAATACTTTTGTAATAGAGATCTGGAATACATGCAAGTTCCATCTGCTCACTTGGTTGATGCAGCCTTTCCACATCAAGGACATCATAGATTTTGCTTCTAGGAGAATCATAATGATGTGTAATGTTTTACAGAGGCAACTAGGAGGAAGAGTATATAGAATGTTAGATTCAGAATTAGAATCAAATCTCACCTCAGATATTTATTAGCTGTATGATCCTAGGTGAGTCATTTAATCTCTTTCACCCTCAGTTTCCTCATTTGGAAAACAGGTGTAGTAACAGCACCGACACTGAGGGTTGTTCTGAAGGTCAAAATAAGTAACACATATAAACTGCTTTGCAAACCTTCAAGTATCATACAAATGTTAGCTATTACTAAAGGGCCTGTGGAAAGTGTAGACATTCCATAATTTGTTCCAATCAGCTAACCATATAATGAAGGAAAGATTCCCTAACTGAATTTGGAAGCATTAAAAAATGTCCATCTATATCAGTCTCCTCTCTTGCCTCAGTTACTCTTGGGGGAACTTGGTGACTCATACTCATTGTGTCTTGTGGTAAATCAAGTGATAAATGGAAGGACCTTAGGGTCTTCTCTCCTCTGTGGCCATGTGGCCCCAAGAAACAGACCCAGGGTTTTGGCCTTTTAATTTGTTCTTTCCTATTTAAGGAATGAGAACAGACTGTCCAAACTTAAAAATTTTGAAAGGTCACAAGAGTCCTTGAGTCCAAGAGTCCTGGTTACTGTAGGGGAAATTACACTTTGGAGGAATGGGGGGAAGAGTCAGTACATTTTTACCTCCCATATTTTTTTAAGTAAATATCCCTTTGTAAAAGTCAATTGATATTAAGGGGCTAAATGAAACTGATTTGCTAGTCATAGCCCTGGGAGGAGCACACCTGGTTAGGCTTGAACTGAAATTAATACAGTGACACCTCTCGAACTCCTCAGGATACATTAGGATTCTGAGATGATGATTTAGCAGGCTGGCTCTGGGAAAATGGATCAGAATTTATTTACTCATTTTGAAGATACAACTGAGGCTCTAAGAACTAAAATGCCTTACCCAAAGTCACACAGGTAGTAATAGATCCAGAAGTTGGGATAGGTCCTCTGTGTGTTTTTTGCTTTGTAATTCTCTTGTCTGAATCCCTATAATATTCAGAATCTGTTCTACAAAAGTAAGTATTTTATGCAATATTGAATTATTCTTTAATTATATCAACAATGAATCTCCAGCTAGTCTGTGAATTGCTTAATGGCAAGAACCTCCCTGCAACAATAATACCTACACTATCAACTTCATGGTATTTTTTTCCCGAGGAAAGATTTTATTTTAATTCTTCCTGGGTCATAATGTAAAGCATTCAATAAGTGTGAACTATTATCTTAGAGACAGTGTAATACAAACTCCTTACTTGAACAAAAAATAAATGAAACTAAAGCCCCTCTTGTTTGATTGATGCACAGCACAGAAATATTAAAAAATCTGGTTCCCTATACAAAGCTTTCAGATAAAAATAAAACTCTCAACTTCTACTAACTGTAAAATAAGCAGACTTGTAGCAAGGCAGAGCTTCTATCTGTGCCCTCTCAATTATAGAAATGGCATGGGTGGTATGTTTTCTAAAGCATCAAAACTTTAAATGCTGTAGAAACAGAATGGAATGTTTTCATATCTTAACAAAAAAGTTCTTGGTGGCAAGTCAGAAATGCTGGAGAATCAGCACTTAGGGTCTCTAATGGTCAATTACTAAAAAGGAGATTCAAGCAATCAGAAGAGTGTGGGTCATAATTTATACATTCAGAATTGTTTATGAATGACTCATATTTGGTTTTTATTCAAAACTGATTTACTTATCTCCTAGACAGTTTATGATGAGAGACAGAGAGGAAAGGAGGGGAGAGGGGAGAAAAAGAGAAGGGAAGGGAGAGAAGATTGTTTTGTGTGCTACTGCGTTTTTTTGAGAGGCATGACTGCTAATTGGTATAGAGAATTCAGAAGTCATTATACTGTGCCAATGTATGATGGACAGAGTTGGTGCTAGAACTTCTTAGGGAACAGACATATGTGACTGCAGACTCTTCAGGAAAAGACCATGCTGAGACTAGGGGAAACTGCTTCCTCAATGTGTGCCTCATGACCAATTTGTCTCGCTACAGAGTCTGAAGTAAAACTTTACTTTAAATGAGATTGTAACCTCTGTCTTGGTTTAAGCTCTGATCTCATCTCACTCTCATTTAAAGAACTCGTGTCATTTCTGATATATATTAATCTGGATAACTTTTCCAATTTTTGCTTACTCTTTACTTGAATAAATATAGGAAATGTGCAATGTAAAATTTTAAAAGTAAGTTTTTTTAATTACTTTATTAATGTACTGTTAAAGCTTAGGGTAGGAAAAATGCTTAGACAAGTATAAACAGATCAAGTGATATGTGAAAACTCTTGACTAAATTGTACATATCACATTTGGTTCACATTAAATGAAATTTGGTATCATGATCTGATTTGCACTAAATCAAATATCTCATTATTTGGATTAACATTAATCATGACATCTATATTCACTATTCATGCTTTGTGATACATTTAGACAACCCATAGGGACATAAATACTTCATATAAACATCCCTATCCTTCACATACTTATGCTAATTGAAGGGGATTATAGTACTTTTCCCAGGATTCTATTGTATCATATTTCCCAGAATTTCATTTTTGCCATTTTCTTTGATCCTTTACCTCTTCTGATCCATTTTGTCACTCAAAATTTAATATTTCTTCCATCAGAACATTTCTTGGATCTATATCTAGACTGTCATGCATGTCAAAACTACTGGAATAATGTCCTCAATAATTTCTTTGTATTCAGTCCCCTTAATCATGTAATTAACTCTATCTGCTGCCATTTGCCACAATTATCTCTTACCTGGCAATGTCATCATAGCACTTCTTTCATTTATATATCCTTCTGGCATCTTATACTGATCTTCCAATACTATACTTATTTCTTTGGCTTCAAGGAGTCCTCATATTTCCTCAGATGATCTTCTGTTTTCTCTATTTTTTTTTAAAACTATCCCATCTCTTCAAGTCCTTAACTGAGGCTTCCCCTCTTGACCTCATTCTCATCTGAAAATTTTGACCACCTCCCTCTAGCACATACAGAGTTACAAAACAGAAATATATATATATATCTGTGTGTGTGTTTGTGTGTGATCATTATAAAAATTTCCTTCCTTGAAAGCAAGAAAAGGTGATTTCAATGTTTAAAATATACTGGACATATTCCACTAGATATATTTATACAAATATATGTATGCATGCATACACATACACAGAGACACATGTCTGGAAAAGGAAAAACATCTTTATTATCTATTTTAAAGGGTAAGGGAAGAGAATGAATCTATAAACCATAAGTCAGGGAGCTTGATTTGATTCTTGGAAAAATACTAAAGTGTATGATTAAAGAAAAGGAATCAGTGATAACAATGGGCCAGCTAGATTAGCTTTAGCAAAAATGGGTCAGTCTTATTGGAGGACAGAATGGAGGGCAGAGTAAGACAGAGAGAAATATGGTTAGTTTTTTACAACAAGTTATTCCTTTTCTGTCTCATTTGGACTATGTTAATAGAAAGGAACATGAAGGGAATAATATACAGTTTCCTTGTGTTTGAATGAATCATTCATGCTATTTCTGTTGTTAAAAAAAGAGAGACAGAAATGAGGGTAATTAGATGGATTCAGAGTTGGCTGAATAGCCAGACCCAAAAATAATCATTATTGGTTCTATTTTAATTCAGAGGTCTCCAGCAAAGTGTGCCTTGGGAACGTGGGCTTGGACCAATGCTACTTAGCATTTTTTATCAATGACACATAAATAAATTGATAAATGATATTTTCATCAGTTTTGCAGAGAACACAAAGCTGGAAGGGTTACTTAACATACTGGATAACAGAATGAGGATTCAATAAAAAACTGGGAAGGGTAAACCTAATATGATGAAATTTAGTAAAGATAAATATTAAACTCTTATAATTAGGTGCAAAATTAAATTCCACAAGTACAAAATAAGGCAAGTGAAAGTTCAATCATGGCCTCATCAAGAAAGTGTTGTGTTAGGCCAAATTCATTTCCTTTTTTGGCAAAATTACTAAACTAGTATGCTTTTTGCCTAGATTTTGGTAAAAATTTAGGTTACAATATCTCATGCCATTTTCCTAAAGAAAATAGATATGGATTAGATGATAACTGAGTCATATGGAATCAGAGCTGGTTGGACTATAAGACTCAGGACTCTAGTTCTTAAAGGTTCAATGTTCCCAATGAACTACCCAGATATTTATATTATTTTATTATTTACTTACTCTTTTTAATTTATAATTTACATATTTTTTGGTTCTTAATATTCACTTTCACAAGAATTTAAATTCAAAATTGTCTCCACATCTCTCCCCACACCACACTCCAGGACAGCATACATCCCATCTACCCCTTTCTCCAGTCTGTCCTCCCTTCTATTAGCCACCCTTCTTCCAACCCCCTTCCTATCTATTTTCATGTAGGGCAAAATAGATTTCTATACTCCATTGCCTGTATAGCCTAATTTCCAGGTGCATGCTAAAACAACTTTTAACATACATTCTTAAATCTTTGAGTTCCATATTCTCTCCCTCCCTTTCCACCCACCCTCACTGAGAAAACAAGCAATTCATTATAGGTCATACATGTGTAACAATGCAAAGCAGTTTCGCAATATTTATGTTGTAAAAAACTAACCATATTTCTCTCTGTCTTACTCTGCCCTCCATTTATTCCATTCTCTCCCTTGACCTGTCCTCTCACAATAGTGTTTGCTTTTGATTATCCCTTTCTGAAATTTTCTGTCCCTTCTATTATATTCCCTCTATGATTTCCCTCCCCCTTGCCTTCCTGCTGGGTAAAATAGATTTCCATATCCAATTGAGTGTGTGTTATTCCCTCCTTAAGCCAAATCCCATGAAAGTAAGGCTCAATTATTTCCTTTCATCTCCCTCATCTTCCCTTCCATTGTAGAAGCTGTTTCTTCCCTTTTGTATGTGAGATTATTTGCTACTTTCTACTTCTGCCTTTCTCTTACTCCTAGTACATTCCATTCAACAGTAAATTTTATTTTTATAGGTATGCTCACTTCATACTCAGCTTATCCTGTGCCCTCTGTCTGTATATATATGGATAAATAGATATAGATATATACATATATATACATGCACACATACATACATGTTCATACATATACCTACACATATATACATACTCATACATACTCACACACACACACACACACACATATACACACACATATTCCCTCTAACTACTCTAATACTGAGAAGGTCTCATGAGTTACAAATAACATCTTTCCATGTAGGAATGTAAACAGTTCAACATTAATGAGTTCCTTCAGGCCTCTCTTTCCTTGATTCTTGTATTTGAAAGTCAAATTTTCTATTCAGCTCTGATCTTTTTAACAAGAATGCTTGGAAGTCCTCTATTTCATTGAAATTCCATTTTTCCCCCCTAAGTATTATACTCAGTTTTGCTGGGTAGGTGATTCTTGGTTTTATTCCTATCTCCTTTGACCTCCAGAATATCATGTTCCAAGCCCTCTGATCCCTTAGGATAGAACTTGCTATGTCCTGTGTAATCTTGTTTGTATTTCCACAATACTTAAATTGTTTCTTTTTGGCTGCTTGTAATATTTTCTCCTTGACCTGGGTAATCTGGAATTTGGTTATAATATTCCTAGGAGTTTTCCTTTTGGGATTTCCTTCAGGAGGTGATTGGTGAATTCTTTCCATTTCGATATTACCCTCTGGGTCTAGAATGTCAGGGCAGTTTTCCTTAAAATTTCTTGGAAGGTGATGTCTAGGCTCTTTTTTTGTCATGGTTTCCAGGTAGACTAATAATTTTTAAATTATCTTTCCTGGACTTATTTTTCAGGTCAGTTGTTTTTCTAATGAGATATTTCACATTGTTTTCTATTTTTTTTTCATTCTTTTGGTTTTGTTTTATAATTTTTTTGGTTTCTCATAAAGTCATTAGCTTCCATCTGCTCCATTCTAATTTTTAAAGGATTATTTTCTTTGGTGAGCTTTTGAATCTCCTTTTCCATTTGGCTAATTCTGCTTTTTAAAGTATTCTCCTCATTGGCTTTTTGGGCCTCTTTTGTCATTTGGGTTACTCTATGTTTAATGGTGCTGTTTTCTTCAGCATTTTATTGGTGTCTCCTTTAGCAAGCTGTTGACTTGCTTTTCATGATTTTCTTGTATCAGTCTCATTTCTCTTCCCAATTTTTCCTCCACCTCTCTTACTTGATTTTCAAAAGCCTTTTTGAGCTCTTTCATGGATTGAGACCATTGCATATTTTTTCTGGAAGCTTTGGATGTGGAAGCCTTGACTTTGATGTCTTTCTCTGAGGGTATTCTTTGTTCTTCCTCATCTGAGAGGATGGAAGATAATACTTTTTCATCAAGAAAATAACCATCTATAGTCTTATTTTTCCCCTTTTGGGGACATTTTCCCAGCCAGTTACTTGACTTTTGCATCTTTTGTCAAGTGGAGGATATACTCTAAGGTCCTATAAGTTCTCAGTTCCTCCAAGGTGGGACAATTAAGGAAGAGGAGTTTATTCCTGTCCTGGCCTGCACTCTCTGATCTGGGAGCAAGCAACAGTATTCTTTTCTGCCCTGAAACTTCGAGTAGGATTCCCTTTCCAGAGTCTCCACCAGCTGCACAACACCAGTGTTCCTCCTCACCCCAGGACTGCCACTCAGGACTGAGACCCAGATCAGTGGCTCAATTCCCCCGGTGTCTTTAGACTGAGGACTCCAAAAGTGGACCCTGCTGCCACAGTGACTGCTGCCACCCCTGGGTCTAGGGCCAGACAGCATATCCCTCTGACCCAGGAGAAAGAACTTTCTCATTGATCTTTCAAGCTGTCTTTGGTAATTTTGAGTTAAGAAATCTGAGAATCACAGCTGCTATCCCTGATTCTGTACCCTGACACCTATTCCAGTGCTGTCCCTGCCATGTGGTCAAGGCTCTACTCTGAGCCCAGTGTGATAGACCTTTCCTCTCAGTCTTCTAGGCTGTCTTGGTCTGAAAATATCTTTCACTCTGTCATTTTGTGGCTTCTGTTGCTCTAGAATTATTTTAGAGTCATTTTTACAGGTATTTTATGGGCTATGGGGAGAGAGTCAGAGCAAGTCAATCTTTCTACTCCACTGTCTTGACTCTGTCCCCATATTTACTCATTTAAAAAAAAAATTATTTTTAAATCAATTCCTTCTATAAACGATCCAGATAGAGAGAATGATATAATGTTAAATCTTACCAAAGTGGCAGATGGCACAAAATTGGGGATATATAACACTGAATCCATCTTCAAAAAGATTAAAAAAAATAGAATTACATTAAAGTCAAAAGAGATAAATAATTATGAAGTGTTGTACAGGAAATCATCTTCTCAGGAATAAGATAGTGATAATTTCTAGACATCAGTTGGTCTAAAAAAATTGAAACATTTTAGTAGTGTATAAGCTCAGTGTGAATTTGAAGTATGATGTGATGGTCAAAAGGCCCAATGCAATCTTGGTCTGCCTTGAGGGACAAGATTTTCCAGCACTAGAAATGTGATCATCCTGCTGCACTGTGCTCTCATTAGATCTAACCTGGAGTGCTGTGATCAATTTTAGACACCACAGTTTAAAGGGACATTTATATGCCCCAGATTGTTCTGAAAAAGTTTACCAAAATGGTAAAAGGCACTGAGTCCACATCATATGAAAATCATCTGAAAAAAATGGCATGTTTATCATGGAGATGATTGACACAATGAGGATGCAATAAATTTTCAAGTATTTAAAGATTTCATATGTAGAAAAGAATTTTCTTATTCTTTCTAGTTTTAAAAAGAAATTAGTAGTTTGATATTGCATTGAATGGGCAAATTTATTTAAGTAGTATTTTATATTCAATATATTGCCTTATGTTACACATGAATGATCAATATGTTCCCAAATATTTATATCTGCCCTTATTTCTGTAAACAACTATTTATAGCTGTATTTATATTGTTCTCATATGTATCTTAAAATGTAAACTCTCAAGTACTTATTCTTTATATAGTTCTTTTAAATGAATTTTCTCATACTGTTGATTCTTCTTGAATTTTATTGTTACATAAAAATGGTCATGATTCCCATGGATTTTTGATGAAGTTAATGTTTCAGTAAAATTTGACCCTTTAGTATTCTTTAAGTCTATCATCATATTGTCTATAAAACATAGTCATTTTGTTCCTTCTTTACTTATAGTCATTCCCTATGTCTCTCTTTCTTGTTATATGAAGCATTTCCAGTGTGATATTAAAGGACGACAATGGATATTCTTGTTCCACCTCTGAATTTATTGAAAAGAATTTTATTTTATCTCTCTAACAAGTAATGGCAGCTCTTGGAGAGATAGATAAATAGATAGATAGATAGATAGATAGATAGATAGATAGATAGATAGATAGACAGACAGACAGACAGACAGACAGATAGATAGATAGATAGATGTCTTACTTATTTTAAAAAATTGTCCTTTTTTCCCTATGTTTTCTATTGTTTCAATATAAATGGATTTTACATTTTATCATAAATTTTTTCAGCATCTATTGATATGATCAATTTTTTTTTTTTATTTTGTTCCTAATATGATTAATTAAATTCAGTTTCCTTAATACCAAACAAACCTTTCTCTTTGAATATCAGCCCCCAGTAGGTGCTGGAAAAGAATGATATTTTAAATCTTTATTTTCTAATTTATTTATCTCCTTTTACACTTCATCTTGAGCATGGGTCTCAAACTAGGTTAAAAATTAGTTGTAAAACTCCCAAACACCTGCAACTTAGCCATTAAGAAAGTCGACAACACTGTTTTCTACTCCTAGGAGCTCAGGGAAGCAGAGGAGAGGGAAATTTCAAACTATTGGCTAGAATGAAGCCCCTCACTGACAGATTTCTATAGACTCCACTTTGATCAGGTTGTTGTTTTTCTGCCATGTTTTCCTTTTGATTCAGTATCTCTTCATTTGCTAAGATCAAGTTTCCTCCCTCAGGAAGAAACTGGAGCATTTGCAGAGAAAAGCACATGTACCTTACCTATCTTTAACTATCACCATTCTCTTAAAATACTATTAAATCCTATATGAAATAAAAGCCTATGAATACTTTCCTATGAATTTTTATCTTTATGTGAGTAATCTTTAATATCCTCTTGTAATGGAGGAGATTACACACCCCCTTATAATTACTAAAAAGATTTCTGATCAACAGGTTAACATGAAGTTACTCAAAAATCTCTTAATCTTGTAAATTCTTATTGATTTATTGTCTTAGTATAATAGTAAGCAGCCTTCTGTCTTAGCCTTCTCCCACCCACCCCAGAAAGCTCTTGAATGGATTTAATGTTTTTTTCCCCTGTTTCTTGGAACTTTGAATATATCCAAAAATGTTTGTTGAATTGAATTGAATTCACTATAGATGTGTTAACAGAAGTCAAGTTTTATTTGGTAGACAAAGCATACAAAGAATTTCCTGTAATAAACATATTCCTTAGAGATTTAGAGATCTCGTGCTTCATTCTTCCTAATTTGAGTTCTGTTCAACTTTTACATATACTATTTTTTTCTTTAGAACTGACTCAAGGTACTTTAGCTTACCCATCATGTAACAAGAACATATGATGAGGTTCTAATAGGAAATGTAATTAAATTGAAGCTAAAGCAAGCAAAAGAAATATGTTTTACACCAATGTTTTCAGACACAGCCACCTTTCCTCTTTCTTAATATAAGAGAGGACAGCTCAGTTTCTCAGGTGTAGTATTGCATGGAAAAGGACAATATTTAAATATCTCTGCTGTTCTCAAGAACTTAGTTATATTTAGACCTGGCTGAATATTACATTGAATTCATGTTTGGGCTCCGATTTCCCAGTATCATTTTAGGTGGTTCCATTTTTTCTTATTGCAAACCATACTGAACTAACCTTTCATTATTTCTTTAGGCAACTGTTTCTATTTTCTGCTACCCATTTCTTTTTACTCCTGTAATTACAGGCTTTCCATTATTTTTGTATGCCAACCAATTTATCACAGAAACTCTCTATTTTCTCCTCCTTTTTACCCTTAATACTGTCTCTGACACCTTGCCACCTCCTATTGGGTCTTGTTATTTCTGATTTTATTTGAGCGGTAATGATCTTTGCCGAGGGCATTTCACAAGGATTAACAACTAGATGGAAAAATTGATGGACTTTAAAGGTTAAGGTCATTAATCCTTCTATATGTACATACATCTTTCCCAAGAAAGGGCCTTATATTAAGGTGGCTATTATAATTATGCCATCTTTAATCAGAAAAGGCCTCCTCTCTCCTGCTGTTACTGTTCTTTCAGCACAACAGGGTGGGGTGACCATAAGAGTTTTAGAGTATTCTCTATTAGAGCATCCTGTTTAAAATGAAAAACTCAGTTAAATTATGTAATAATTTAGATATGTTGTTTTAAATTTCTTTTGTCCTCTTGAATATTAAATTCTTAGGACTAGAAGAGCCTTATTCAAGTAATCTAATTCTGGTCAATTTTCATTAAAAGTCTCCAGAAAAAGAAGTTACACAAAATCTCATAACTTTTTTCTAGTCTAACAGATATTAGTGTAGAAAAGATTCCTATAAATGCTAAATTTCCATTCACAGAAGATGTAAATACATATTTGGATATATGTTCATTTATATAGCACAATACAAATAGCAAATGAAAGAGAATGTTGAAGGGTTATGGCACCTTTTTCCAGAGTAAACTTCAAGGCATATTTTTAACATATATCTCAGAAAATTTAAAAAAATAACATTGATAGCCACAGTCCATATAAACTCTCTTCCTATCTTCAAAAAGACCCTATAATTACTATTTGCTATAAGGAAAATTGATGTGATGTATTTTTTAAATTACTTTTCTGCATTTTCTTTAAAGGTTTTCTTTTAAACTAGATTATAAGGCCTTTTTTAAAAAAGTGAGTTGTGTCTCCAAGAATAAAAATCACCCTTTTAATTCTTTATTTGGCCAACTAATAAATAAATCATTGTTTTTGTAATGAATAGATTATGCAAGCAAAACTAGATAGTACACACTCTTCTTCTGACCATATACATAATGAATATTATATAGGGACACAGGTTTATACACACACACACGCACGCGCGCGCGCGCACACACACACACACACACACGGAAGTCTTGTTAGCCAGATATCAGTAATGATGTATTAGTCATTTTGAGAAATTATCATCAACCAAAACATGCATAAATTAAACTATACAAAGAATTTAAATACAACTCTATTTAACCAAATTCTCTATGGTCATTATTCATTCAATTTCAGATCTTCAAGCATCACGCTGATTTTGATGTTATTATAGGAGCCATGAAGCAAAATCAACAAAGATACCTTCATCTCCAAGCTAAAGAAATCAGATAAAAGGGAAACCCTCAGTTCTGAGGTCCTGTTTCTATCCTACACTGTCTTGATATTTTCTAATATTGCAGTCGATTATCTAGAAAATGGTCACTTACCAAATATACTGAGTGTTACATAGTGACATGATCTTAGTGCTCTGGAAAACAATTTGAAATATGAGAAAAATTAATAAATTATTCATACCCAGTGGTGCAATGACTTCATTGTGGGGACTGAATTCAAAAGAGGCAATGGACAGAGGTAAAGATCCCAAATATCCCAACATATTCAAAACCAGAAACAAATTGAGTAGGGAAATACTTAAACAAATTGCAGTGAATTAATACCTTTGAGTAATAATGATATCCCTATTAACTATAAGAAAATGTAAACATGAAGTGTTCAGAGAAGCTTGGGGATACTTACTTGAATTTTAGGGAGAATTTTTAGTAAGCAGAAAGAAAATAATAATATATAAAATTACCACAATAGTGTAAAGGAAAATCCATTAAAATATATCACAATTTCAAATCAATCAAGTAAGTAATCTTTTGGAGCAGTAGACTCCAAACTGGGGAAACATGATGCCAAAAGATGTGTAATAAACTAGTCCCAAACTAAAACCTCCCAAAGTTAGCCAATCACGGATCTTATCTCCAACACAACTCCACTTATCCTGAACCCATTAGTATCCAATACTCTCCTATTCTGTCTCCTTCTATAGCTATGTAAGCAATCTTCATCCTTTTGTAGCAACCTCTCAGGACTTTTATAATGTAACCACAACCAGGTCACCCACAACAGCATATGGATAGGTTCTGTGGTAAAATTCTCCCCATTCTGCACCAGCACAGGTGTCCCCTGGAATGTTGGTTCTATAATCTATCTAGGGCAACAACTAATAACTAAGAGTCACATTTTTGTTAAGATATCTTACCTAAATAGGACATTAGTGTAAGTTTTCATCAGTTAATCAGAGCTAGATAAATGGTAAAGTGTTTATGTTGAAATCATTCAACTGAATTGAAATCAGGATAATTCATATTTCTTGATGTTTTTGACTTAGGTGTGGGAATATCCATACACAGAACAACATAACTACTACTGAAAAGCCATTTATGGTCATGGCACATTATTTGATTGCTGTTTTGTGGATCCTTTGATTAAAAGATATTTTTAAAAAAAGAAATTCACCAATGTGTCTAGCTCCATTGAGCAAATTAGATAATTAACTACTAACAATTTTTGTTTACAAGTCCATCCCATCCTTCTAAGCCTTATACATGACCTATGTTTAACAGCTAATAAGTGTCTGAGGCCAGACTTGAACTCAGGAAGATGAGTCTTCCCAATTCTATGGACAACATTTTATCCACTGAGCAACTTAGATGCCCATCTCTGGAAACTGAATACTATATATAATGTCAGATTTTTTTTCAAAATACTGATCAATTTTACTGATTTTTTTCTCTTGCTTTTCATTTCTTTCTTCCTTTTAAATTCTTTCTTGCAAGCAAAGACTCTGGGAATGGAAAGAGATGAGGAAGGAAACACTTAGACAATACCTGAAACAAAAAGTATGAATAAAATTATTCTTAAAATAGACAAAGTAATGGGACATATTCGATCATACTTCTGTAAAAATCAAAAAGATAGGGGGCAGAGCCAAGATGGCGGAGTAGAAAGACGCACATACACATAGCTCCGAACCCACAACCCATAGAACGACTACAAGGAAGTAACTCACGGCGAATTCTGCACCCAGAGGCCACAGAACATTGGAGCGAGGGAGATTTCTGCTCTGGAGAGACCTGCAAACCTCTCGCAAAAGGTCCTTCGTGCTGCGGACTGGGCGCCGGGACTGGGAGCTGAGTACAGCCCTGCCGTGGCCATGGCACCAAGAGGAAGAGATCTGAGCAGACTTCAGGGACGGCTCCAGTGGCCGCACAAGTCCCTCCACCCACAGGTGACAGGGGGTCGGTGAGAGAGTCTCTTTGGCGGGTCGAGGGGGGAATGGGGTGCCCCCATGGCTCGGGCCCTCTTGGGAGACAGAAGCTGAGGGGTGGCGGCAGACCAGGGCTCCCCAAGGAGGCAGGAGCCTGGATCAATTGTTGAAGGTCTGTGCATAAACTCCCTGAGGGAATCGAGCCTGAGAGGCAGCCCTGCCCTGCCCTGAGCATCTGAACTTAATCTCACACTGAATAGCAGCCTTGCCCCCGCCCAAAGCCCTGAGGCTGGAAGCAGTATTTGAATCTCAGACCCCAAACACTGGCTGGGAGGATCAGGAGGCAAGGTGGGTGTGAGGAGAATATTCAGAGGTCAAGTCACTGGCTGGGAAAATGCCCAGAAAAGGGAAAAGAAATAAGACTATAGAAGGTTACTTTCTTGGTGAACAGGCATTTCCTCCCTTCCTTTCTGATGAGGAAGAACAATGCTTACCATCAGGCAAAGACACACAGAAATCAAGGCTTCTGTGTCCCAGCCCACCCAATGGGCTCAGGCCATGGAAGAGCTTAAAAAGGATTTTGAAAATCAAGTTAGAGAGGTGGAGGAAAAGCTGGGAAGAGAAATGAGAGACATGAAGTCAAAGCATGAAGAGCAAATCAGCTCCCTGTTAAAGGAGACTCAAAAAAATGTTGAAGAAAATAACACCTTGAAAACTAGCCTAACGCAATTGGCAAAAGAAGTTCAAAAAGCCAATGAGGAGAAGAATGCTTTCAAAAGCAGAATTAGCCAAATGGAAAAGGAGATTCAAAAGCTCACTGAAGAAAATAGTTCTTTCAAAATTAGAATGGCACAGATGGAGGCTAAGGACTTTATGAGAAAGCAAGAAATCACAGAACAAAGCCAGAAGAATGGAAAAATGGAAGATAATGTGAAATATCTCATTGGAAAAAAAACTGACCTGGAAAATAGATCCAGAAGAGACAATTTAAAAATTATGGGACTACCTGAAAGCCATGATCAAAAGAAGAGCCTAGACATCATCGTTCATGAAATTATCAAGGAAAACTGCCCTGAGATTCTAGAACCAGAGGGCAAAATAAATATTCAGGGAATCCACAGAACACTGCCTGAAAGAGATCCAAAAAGAGAAACTCCTAGGAACATTGTGGCCAAATTCCAGAGTTCCCAGGTCAAGGAGAAAATATTGCAAGCAGCTAGAAAGAAACAATTCAAGTATTGTGGAAATACAATCAGGATAACACAAGATCTAGCAGCTTCTACATTAAGGGACTGAAGGGCATGGAATAGGATATTCCAGAAGTCAAAGGAACTAGGACTAAAACAAGAATCACCTACCCAACAAAACTGAGTATAATACTTCAGGGGAAAAATTGGTCCTTCAATGAAATAGAGGATTTTCAAGCATTCTTGATGAAAAGACCAGAGCTGAAAAGAAAATTTGGCTTCCAAACACAAGAATGAAGAGAACCATGAAAAGGTGAACAGCAAGGAGAAGTCATAAGGGACTTACTAAAGTTGAACTGTTTACATTCCTACATGGAAAGACAATATTTGTAACTCTTGAAACATTTTAGTATCTGGGTACTGGGTGGGATTACACACACACACATGCACACACGCACACATACATAGAGACAGAGTGCACAGAGTGAATTGAAGAGGATGGGATCATATCTTAAAAAAAAAATGAAATCAAGCAGTGAGAGAGAAATATATTGGGAGGAGAAAGGGAGAAATTAAATGAGGCAAATTATCTCTCATAAAAGAGGCAAGCAAAAGACTCATTAGTGGAGGGATAAAGAGGGGAGGTGAGAGAAAAACATGAAGTCTACTCTCATCACATTCCACTAAAGGAAAGAATAAAATGCACACTCATTTTGGTATGAAACCTATCTTACAGTACGGGAAAGTGGGGGATAAGGGGATAAGCAGGGTGGGGGGGATGATAGAAGGGAGGGTATGGGGAGGAGAGTGCAATTTGAGGTCGACGCTCATGGGGAGGGATAGGATCAAAAGAGAAGAGAAGTAATGGGGTACAGGAGAGGATGGAGGGAAATATAGTTAGTCCTATACAACACAACTTTTATGGAAGTCATTTGCAAAACTACACAGATTTGGCCTATATTGAATTGCTTGCCTTCCAAGGGGAAGGGGTGGAGAGGGAGGGAGGTAAAGAAGTTGGAACTCAAAGTGTTAGGATCAACTGTAATGTTCTTGCCACTAAGAAATAAGAAATACAGGTAAAGGGGTATAGAAAGCTATCTGGCCCTACAGGACAAAAGAGAAGATGGAGACAAGGGCAGAGAGGGATGATAGAAGAGAGAGCAGATTGGTCATAGGGGCAATTAGAATGCTTGGTGTTTGGGGGGGAGGGGATAAAAGGGGAGAAAATTTGTAACCCAAAATTTTGTGAAAATGAATGTTAAAAGTTAAATAAAAAAAGAATAATAATAAAAAAAAATCAAAAAGATAAAAATGAGGGATTTGTCCAGTTAACATATAAGGTTAAAGAATTTTTTTAAATACCATTTATTTCTTCTGTCTCTTTCTCCTTAATTTCAGCTTTGCATGTGTTATAAAATGTCTATAATTATTACAATAGCACATGTACATCATAAATTAACAAGTGTGTGTCTGTGTGTGTGTGTGTGTGTGTGTGTGTGTATAAGATGTTAAAGACAAATGCCTGCTGGTCAGGCAAAGGTCTCCTAAAATTGTCTCTCCTATATCCTCCAAGTACTTTTGCCTTTGGGACAAACAGGGATTGATTTTAACTGACAAGCAATTCCTTTCATACTAAAGGACTCTGAGGGGACAGGAAGGAGAAGAAGGCAAGAATGATGAGCAAAGAGAATCCAGAACTTGAACCTGAGAAGAGAATTCCAGAGAACCAAAGAGGTAGAAGAAGCATGAGGTATAACTGTAGTGAGAAGTGGATGCAAGGACTCTAGAACCCATGTGTATCAAGCCAGATCATTTTGATTCTGAAAAATCCCTTTTAGACTGTGGTTGATTTTTTTTTTTTATTTCTTCACTTCTCTTTTTCCTTGTTCACTCAAGAAGATAAATCTTAGCTTTTGAAACTCTATGGTTTCTGGTAGGATATGCTTGTGCATACCTTGTGAAATGGTCAGTCATTGTCTACATTTTCTTCTGTTCTTAATATTTCTTTCCAGAGAGAGAACATCAAGGAAGAGAAGTACTTTTGCAAATGTTTATACTCTTCAAATCTGTATTATAAGTTGATAACCACTTATACAATAAGTGTAAGTTGGTAACAACATTCAATGACAATTGTTTCTGATTTTATTTCCATTCACATTGCAGTAACTGTTATATGCTGCCTCTGCTTCCTTTATTTTTTATCATTTCTTTCAAATCTTCCAATGTTTTTCTACATTCATCACATTCAACACATTTAATAGTACAATAATATTCCATTATAACACAATTTCTTTAGTTACTGGAGAAAGAAGTAAAACAATACTGGCAGAAACAAAACAAAAGCAAAAGCAATGAAATAGCTCATTGAGTGACAGAATACAGAGCACCAGAAATCCCAGACTTTCCTCCTCAACTTCAGGGCTGAATCTCAGAACTTAGCAAACTGATCCATGCGGTTGGTGAAGCCAAATCTTTACAGTTTAGATCTGAGTCTCCTAACATAAATTTTTGACAATGAGCGGGCATAGCACTGGAAACATCAAAATTGTTAATGATGCGTTAGGCACAGTCATCAATTCTCATCTTGGGTCAGAGAATAGGAAATCTCAGAGTTCATTACCCTCTTCCCTGCATCTAGTTTCAGTACCACTGTTAATATGGAGAATCAGTCAGGATTTCCCCCTTCTCTGGAAATTTCATCAGAAAGAAAATACAAAATCTTTTCACCTTTAGAGTTATCTGTTGAGGGATTTTTCAACTTCTTCCACTGGGTCTAGGTAGATAGTTTCATTCTCTTTCCCCCTCCCCCATAAGAAAGCAATACACTTCCCAAAGATAAGCTTCAATGCTTTTACTTTGTCTCAGTTAATTTACGTAATACTGTGATCAGTTTTATATCAATACCTGTCAGTTATTATTTACTTCTTGAATTTCTACTTTACTTTCGTTTGTGCTTCAGTGAGACTGATCCTGTTTCACTGTGGACTTGCAAAACAACTAGAGTATTGTCATAACTACTGATTGGTCTCTTATTTCAAGTATATTCCACCCCACTCCACCCCACCCAAGTCTCTCACGTACTCAATTATCAAACCGATCTTCTTAAATACTTGTCTGACCATATAATCCCCCTTTTCATTAGACTGTACTAGAATCTTATTACCTCCAGAACAAACATAAAATGCTCTGACTTGTAAAACCCTTCAAAACCTAGTTTCCTTTCTTTTCAGTGTTTTTACACCTATACTCCCCTCTGTGGGATCCAGTGATCTTGACCTCCATTCTGTGTCTCACATAAGATATTCCATCTCCTGAATCTGCATTTTCACTCCAATCAAAAAAAATAATATCTCATTGTCCTTGTGTTTATACATTAAAATGCCAAAAAAGTCATACTTTACTTTTATTGTGTGATGTGTATATTACTAAAAAATCAATAACATAAATTACTTGTTAAACAAAAAAGATGTTTAATTGTAGAATACCACAACAATTACTTCTCTTAAACTCATTCCCAAGCTCCAATTGTTGTTGTGGAAGAAGAAACCAAAAAGACCTGAAACATACATATAAGAATTGAAGACCTAATTTTTAAATAATTTCATTTTACTTTTAGCTTGAAGAATTGAAATGAAAGTATCTAACTTATCATTGAGGGGTGATTATATACGGAGACTTGGAATCTTGCCCATCCATTATCAGACTAATATGATGTCATTGAAATTGACTTTTTTATTCTCAAGGGGAATCTTAAAATTGAAACTCCAACGTATCTTTACGGAAGTAAACTCCTTAGTGTGTTATAGTTTAAGGTATCTTATTGCCAATGGAAAAGAAGCAGGTGAAAAAGATAATGATGTAACAAGAGAACTAGAAAGGGGAACAGTGATTTTTGACAAGTAATTCCAGGTTGCCAAAATCTCAATTGTTCTTAAAGCATGGAAAAATTCAATGCAATTTACAACTAATACACTTTCTCCTCTCTCTCTTTTGTAGCCACAAATTTTAACATGCTGTGGATCTCAAGAACAGAAAACAGTCAGAATTAATATGAACTTTCCATATAGAAATTTCCATAATAAAAATGCATGTCATTCTATTCAATTTTCCTATTGATATCAGATCAGAAGACATGAACAAATTATGATACTTCCTAATCTGGGAAAAGTGCTGCACATAATAAGAGCAGTATAAGTGTTTGTCAAATGAATGCTTGTTGCTGTAGAGCTACCAACCAGCTCAGAAAATTAATAGAAATCTTTCCAATCATGAAAGACTCAGAATTTCCCTTGGAAATTATTTGTTCACCAACAGGCATTATTTACCTTGCTTGCATTTTCACCAGATTTAGAGAATTAAACATACTGTGCAATACCCTAATTCTAATGTAACCTTCATCAACAAGCCATAAATAGATGTCAAATCCAAACATAGCTTCATTCACCTTCATACGCTTTGCTACAAAAAACTCTGATAATTATGTAAGTTGTCTTTAGTATTAATTGTCAGTTGAATGGTTGAGTTTTAAAATGAGATTACAATTCACTGCTCAGAATACAGTTCATTCTTCAGTTCTGGAAGGGAAACACTAGGCATAGAACAACATCTTACATCATATATCAAGATAGGATCTAAAAGGATGAATGATCTAGACTCAACGAATCATATTAGTGGAGCATGGTAAAACATACCTGTCAGATCTACAAATAAAGGAAGAGCTTAAGACCAAAAAAGAGATAGAGAGGATCACAAAAATAGAAAGGGATAATTTTGATTGCAAGGATTAAAGAGTTTTTTCTTCCTTCACAAACAAAATTAATGCAGCCAAAATTAAAGGAAAACGGGATACTGGAGGAAAGATTTTACAGTAGTTTCTCTGATAAAGTTTCTCTCTTAAAGGCCTCGTCTCTCAAATATATAGATAATGGAATTATTGTACTGTAAGAAATTGTGCTATTATGCTATAAGAGAAAAAAACAGGATGTTTTCAGAAAAACCTTTGAGAATTTATATGAACTGAAGCAAAATGTAGTGAACAGAATCAGAAGAACATTGTATACAGTAATAGCAATGTTTTAATGATGATTAACTGTTAAAGACTTAGCTATTCTGATTAAGATAATCATCCAAAATAATTCCAAAGGACCCATGATTAAAATATGTTGTCCACCTCCAGAAAAAGTGCCAAAGCATGCATATTTCCATTTTATTTTTCTTTGAGTTTTTTGCATGTGTTTTCTTTTACAACATGGCTAATATGAAAATGCTTTGCATGCCTTCACGTACATAATCAATATCATATTGCTTACATTCTCAAAGAGTAGGAGAGCTTTGGATGGTGGGAAATTGCAAGTTTTAGAAATAAATCCTTAAAATTTTACATTATTGAAAATATTTAATGAAAAATAAAAAATATATCTTAATAAATCAAAAAATCTGATGGGGTTTTTTTTGATCCTTACACCTCCAACCTCTTTGAAGCATTTGACACTATTGATCACCTCCTTCTTCTACATATGCTTGACAATCTAAGGTTTCATGACACTTCTCTCACTTGGTTTTCTTCATGCCTGCCTGAGCTCTCTTCTACTTTCTTCCAGTTCTATATACTCAGTCCTAGTTTTTCTCTTGAGATCCTATTGTGTATATTCAATTGCCTATTTAAATATTTCTATTTCAAAGTCCTATAAGGAAACTCAGTGTCCACATAAAAGAAATCTTTGTTTCCCCCAAATATCTTTTTCAGTATTCCCCAATTCCTGATGAGGACACCATAATCCTTCCATTTTTCTAGCTTTTCAAGGTATAAATTATCTTGGATTCTTCAGTCTCCTTTTTTGTTTTATTGTTTGTGAATTAGTCATCTCTGACTCTTCATAATCTCATTTGGTGATTTCTTAGCAAAGATATTGGTATGATTTGTCATTTCCTTCTCTTTTTCATTTTATAGATGTGGAAACTGAGGTAAAGGGGATTTTGCTCAAGGTCACAAAGAGAGTGTCTAAGTCCAGATACAAATTCATGTCCTTTTAACTCCAAAGCCAGCACCCTATTCAATGAGCCACCTACTTGTCTTCTTTCTCCCATACCCAATGTATACAATCAGTTGCTTTCAGGTATTTCCATTTTTATCCCCATGATAATCTCATATTCATATTCTATCTACTGATGCAGCTACCACTCTAGTTCAGATTTTTATTACTTCTCACCTAGAATATGGCAAAAACCTCCTAATTTATCTTCCTACCTCAAGTCTTTCCCCACTACAACCCATCATTAATCAACCGGCACAGTGATTTTCCTGAAACTCAGTTCGGACCATGTCATTCCCTTGCTCAAAAAAAAAAATTTCAATAGCTTCCTATTGCCTTTGGAGTCAAATATTAACTCCTATCTTTCTTTTAATGGCCTTCACAATTTGTCCTTAACCCACTTTTTCAACTTTATTATCAATTACTTCCTTTCCCGTACCCTGTTGTTACAGCTAGGAAAAAAGGTCCTCTTACTACTCCTTCCACACAACAATCTCCTATATTGCTGCTGGGTTTGTACAGGGACTAAAGTGAAGCACCACTCACTTTTAGGCTAAAGGGTACCTACAATCTAGACTTGGACTTACAGTTTGGAATTCAGCTTGGGAGAACCTGGCTCTAATGAGAGCAGGGATAGACTCCCTTTTCTTACTTTTTGACTCACTAACCCACCCTCAAAAATTTTTTTACTTAGTGTTTAGAATCTATAGCTTGCTGAAACCTAGGAAGTAGTATCAAACTCAAATAGAAACAAGCCACATGCTGTCTTTGAAAAACACAAATTAGCATTATCTATGGTGCATGATATTTATTCTGTTAAAAATTTCCCAATTACATTTTAATGTGCTTCAGGCAGCAGTTGAGAATTTTTCAGGAAAGTTTTATACCTCTGGAATATATTACTTATTAACCAGGTGAGCAGAAGCAGAGAAAGTAAGCCGAAGCTATCCCTTCTTTAACTGGCACAGAATACCAACCCTCTTCACCTCCCCATTGTCATTGAGAATTCTACAAGGAAGCAAGTAGGTTTTACCATTCCATAGCATGAAGGCAGTGCTGGGCCTACAATCTAGAATGCCTGAATTCAAATCCAACCTCAGATAGTAAATAGCTGTGTGATGTTGGAAAAGCCATTTAATTCCTCTCTGTTATAGTCTACTAAATGGGAACCACAATAGCACCTTCCTGTTGTGTCAAAAATGCATACTTAACACAGTGCCTGGAACAGAGTAGGCTCTATATAAATGGGTTTTCCCTCCCTCAAAGCATAATCCCAAGTCCTTTTTATTACTGAGTCACTTTTAGTCTCTTTAGTTATTGCACGGCCAGAACTTTACGCCAAAGCTTGCATGTGACTTGTCAAAATCAGAAAGGGCAGTTCTGAGCATGTGCTATAGAATACACTTCCTTATATATGTATCCATTATAATATTCTAAGTCCAAAAATGTATTGGAATTTGCATCGCAAAATTAATGTCCAAGATATACTTTAATATCTGTTTTATTTCACCTTGAAATGCCAGGCCTATGATCACACACACACACACACACACACACACACACACACACACACACACATCACTATGTATTGTGTTGAAATCATGAACTATAAGACGTTCAAAATATTTGAACCATGCCCCAACTCTATCCCCTTGCCCCAACTGGTGTTGAAATAAGTTCATTTTACATTGCACACAAAAGTTTAAGTTTATAGTCTCTGTTAAAAAATGTTATTTTGTTAGCTTGGTGGCACAGTAGATAGAAGGTTGGAACTGGAGTCAAGAAGACTTGAGTTCAAATGTGCCTCAAACAGTTACTAGTTGTGTGACCCTGAGCAAAGTCTACTTCAGTTTTCTCAGCTAGAAAAACACAAGGATAATGGTAGCAACTAATAGCACCAGTAGTGGGAAAAATCAAATGAAATATTTGTAAAAAGTCTTTAGCACAGTGCCTAAGATATAGTAGGTGTCTAATATATATTTATTTCTTTCCTTGTTGACTGAATATTTAAAAGTGTTTAGTAATGTACTTTAAATATTCTTTAGTATTGTGAGTTTAGCAATGCCACATTGATGTGGGCTGCAAGTGAATAGGAATTTGTCTTTCAACTTGTCCCTAATTATGGAGAGTCAGGCTTCTGTGAAACCTGGGATAAGCCAAAAGCCATCCTAATCAATCCATAGGGAGGAAGTAGACAAACTTCAAGGGGAATTATGAACATTCTTTATTAGGTAAAAGTAATTTACACATAAGAAGGATAGATTTTCTTTGTGCCAATCATAGAGAAAAGCAACTCTAACAATATTCCATTGGATTGACCTTATTTCAGAATATATCTTGATACAAATAATACATTAGATTCTTTACTTTCATCAGCTCTAGGAAAACAGTAGTAGTATAGATAGAAAACAGTAATAATACATGTATCAGTTTTGGGTTACAAACCACTTTATATACATTTATCAAATGAGAGAACATGCTTTGTAAAATATAAAAGATTTATATAAATGCATGCTGCTGTTATCATTGGTTTTATTTTTATTTCATCTTTATCTTCCTAGACTGATTCCAGAAAAATAGGGCTTGAGTAGTTATTATTCTATCATTTTTATTTAATTTTCTGTGTATTATTGCATAACTTGGCAAAATGATTACCTCTTCAATCTTCTTTGTTGGGGGTTTAAGCTCAGTTTTCACATGAACAGACTCAGGCAGGTAAAAGCGAGGACTTCTAAACCTCAGAGTTCTTACGAGGCCCCCCAGGAAACAGCTGGGGATTGAGGCATGAAACATGAGATATCTCGTGTATTTCCACCTCTTCTCAGTGGGAAACTTGCTGGGGAGAGCATCCCACCCTTGAGATTGGTCCGTGGTCTCAACACACCTGTTGTTAATTAGCTAGGGGCTGAGAGCACACACGGTATTCACGTGCAAACTATGCGGTGGGAGAGCTTAAGTAGGGACAGGAAAGCCTGAAGGTGCTCTTCTGGTTGCAGGTTCCCCTTTGGGGGTCCCTCCCCTCTCTTCTTGCTGTGGGACCCTTAGAGGGAAGAGGGTCCCTCCCCTCTTCCGTTCCCATCCTCTTGCTGTATGATCCTTGCCCCTTGGGAGGAGGAGGATTTCTCTCTCCTGAGGAAGAAATCACCCTGCATATGGATACATAACTAAGACCCTGAATAAAGCCTAACCCTTGTTTGACTCTGGAAAGTCTCTTTTCGCAATACGTTTATCTGATTGGCCACCGAAGACCTGGACGAAAGGTAAGAAGACTCGGGTTGCTCATCGGCCTCTAGGCCGAACACTTCTTCAATTAAATTTTAATTTCAAATGACTACATTTTTGCAGTTGAATAAAAATATTAGTATGTAAGCCCATCTTCTACAGGATCTTTGAAAGCGGAAACTCCAGTAAGGGAGAGGATGATAATCATATATATTTCATCTTGTTCCCATATATTTTAAATTTCTTCCCATAAATTTCTATATTTTGGAAGCTTTTTTAATCTATGAAGTTTGGAAATGTCAAATATTTGCAATTGCCATATTAATTAAGTTTTTATTGATCAGTGTCATATCCATGTAACTGGGTCTGTGTTTGATGATATTCCAGTTCTCATATTTGTCGAACACAAAAAAATACTTCCAAGTTTGTATTTTTACTACAGAGATTTTTTTTTTCTGTTAGTTTATTAGGTAGTCTAAACTTGTGGTGTACTATTCTAGTCACCTGATCATGTCTTTCTAGGTATTTGGTAAGTTTTGAGTTTTTGCAGCATGTACTGATTTGTTGCCATGGGCATCTATAGACTATGGGTGCAGTGAGTCTGCACACCCTGAGGAAGAAAGAGAAGGACCAAAGGGAGGGGAACACTCTGTTTGCATATGTTACAAAATTTCTACCATTTCTTTGAGTTTTGATTTTAATTTTTATTCATTTTAAACTTAAATACAAAATGAGAAAAAAAAGAACATTTCCATGTACACAGCAAAACATCAGAAATGATTCAATATAAAACAAGAAATTTCCATTTCAAGGAAACCTGTGTAATAAATGCTATGCATTGTTTTCAAAGCTACCCAGTTTTTCCATGCCTCCTTCTAGATTTTCTTTTGTGCTCTGCTCTGCACTTTTTATTTAATTTTCTCATCCTCTCTCTCCCCTCCCCAAGAAGGCTACATTTAAACATGAATATGCATACATTATACATACATATACATGCACATATACATAAATGCATATATCTATAAACAAACACAGAGACAGACATAAATATAAACATATATGTAAGACCATACTATGCATATTTTAATTTGCCGGTTCTTTCTCTGGAAGCGGATGACACATTCCTTCATAGGTCCAAGTTTTTCCATGTTATTTTTCCAAATAAATCAATTCATCATCTCTGTATTACAGTAAAATTTCAACAAAATTATATTCCACATTCCCCAAATGAAAGGCTTCTATCATTTTAGCCAATTTGACAGGTATAAGACAATATCTCAAAGTTGTTTTAATTTGCATTACTTTAATCAATAATGATTTAGAAATTTTTTTTCATGTGATTATTTATAATTTTAAATTCTTCATCAAAAAACTTCCTGTTCATGTCCCTTGGCCATTTATCGATTGAAGTGTGACTTTTATTCATATAAATTTGGCATATTTTAGTATATTTCAGAAATGAGATCTTTATCTGAGAGATTGTCTATGAAAATATTTCCCACAATTTTCTGCTTTCCTTCTAATCTTGGAGACATTGGTTTTATTTATGAAAGAAGTTTCTTATTTATTTTTAAATATCATCCCTTTCTTTTCAACTAACCTTGTGCTCTCTGTCTCTGTGTGTGTGTGTGTGTGTGTGTGTGTGTGTGTGTGTGTGTGTGTGTGTGTAATCCCACCAACTATCCAGATACTGAAAAAAGTTTCAAGAGTTACAAATGTTGTCTTTCCGTGTAGGAATGTAAACATTTCAACTTTAGTAAGTCCCTTATGATTTCTCTTTGCTGTTTACCTTTTCATGCTTCTCTTCATTCTTGTGTTTGAAAGTCAAATTTTCCTTTCAGCTCTGGTCTTTTCATCAGGAATGCTTGAAAGCCCTCTAGTTCACTGAATGACCATTTTTCCCCCTGACGTATTATACTCAGTTTTGCTGGATAGGTGATTCTTGATTTTAATCCTAGTTCTTTTGACTTATAGAATATCATATTCCAAGCCCTTCAATCCCTTAATGTAGAAGCTGCTAGATCTTGTGTTATTCTGATTCTATTTTCACAATACTTAAATTGTTTCTTTCTAGCTGCTTGCAATATTTTCTCCTTGACCTGGGAACTCTGGAATTCAGCTACAATATTCCTAGGAGTTTCTCTTTTTGGATCTCTTTCAGGAGATGATGGATGGATTCTTTCAATATTTATTTTGCCCCCTGGTTCTAGAATATCAGGGCAGTTTTCCTTGATAATTTCATGAAAGATGATGTCTAGGCTCTTTTTTTGATCATGTCTTTCAGGTAGTCCCATTATTTTTAATTTGTCTCTTCTGGATCTATTTTCGAGGACAGTTGTTTTTCCAATGAGATATTTCACCTTATTTTCCATTTTTTCATTCTTTTGGTTTTGTTTTGTAATTTCTTTGCTTCTCATAAAATCATTAGCTTCTATTTGCTCCTTTCTAATTTTTAAAGAACTGTTTTCTTCAGTGAGCTTTTGAATCTCCTTTTCCATTTGGCTGATTCTGCTTTTTAAAGCCTTCTTCTTCTCATTGGCTTTTTGGACCTCTTTTGCCAATTGAGTTAGCCTATTTTTAAAGGTGTTATGTTCTCCAGCACTTTTTGGTCTTTCCTTTAGGAAGCTGTTGACTCACTTTTCATGATTTTCTTGCAACGCTCTCATTTCTCCTCTCATTTTTCCTCAACCTCTTTTATTTGATTTTCAAAATCCTTTCTTAGCCCTTCCATGGTCTGAGAATATTGCATATTTACTTTGGAGGTTTTGGAAGCAGAAGCCTTAACTTTTATGTCTTCCTCTGATGGTAAGCACTGTTCTTCCTTATCCAAAAGAATGGAAGAAAATACCTGTTCACCAAAAAAGTAACCTTCTATAGTCTTATTTTTTTTCCCCTTTTTGGGGCATTTTCCCAAACAGTTACTTGACTTTTGAGTCCTTTGTCAAGAGCGGGGTATACTCTAGGGACCTGTAAGTTCTCAGTTCCTCCAAGGTGGCACAATCAAGGAAGAGGAGTTACTCATCTCCTGGTCTGCTCTCTGATCTGGGAGTTGCCCTAAGCTTTTCTGCACAGGATGTGCAAATAGAATTCCCTTTCAAGAGCCTCCATCAGCTCCACCATGCCAGCCAACATTCTTCTTCACTCCCAGACCACCACTCAGGGCTGAGGCTCAGATCAGTGGCTTCAATTTCCCCTGGGGCTTTAAGCTGAGGGCTCCAAAAATGGACATTGCTGATGCTGCCACTGCCACTGCCTGAGGCCAGGGCTAGAGAAGGACCTTTCTCCCTTCTCACTCAGGTGATAAGGCTTTCTCACTGACCTTTGAAGCTGTCTTTGGCATTTGTGTGTTGAGAGATCTGAAAATTGCAGCTGCTGCTGAGGATTCTGCCACTGAGGGCTGCTGTGGTCCTGTTCCTGCCAGTGCTGTGTGGCCAAGGCTGGACTGGGCTCAATGGGCTGTGCTCCACTCTGCAGCCCATGGGATAGACCTTTCCTGTTGGCCTTCCAGGCTACCTTGAGCTGGAAATCTCTTTCACTCTGTCATTTTGTGGCTACTGCTGCTCTAGACTTTATTTAAAGTTATTTTTAACAGGTATTTTATGGGCTATAGGGGAAGAACTAGAATATGTGTGCCTTTCTACTCCACCATCTTGGCTCCACCACTACCCCAAGGAGTTTCTTATTTAAAATAAACAGAATTATCCCTTTTACACCTCAACAATGCTCTCCATTTCTTGTTTCTTCATACCTTTGTCTTACATCCATGATTCTGATAGTTAATATTTTCTACCTTCTAAATTTCTTGTGCTATCTCTCTTTATATCTAGGTCATGTATCCATTTTGACCTTATTTTGGTATATTGTTTAATATATCAGTCTGTGCCCAATTATCTTTAGAATGCTTTCCAGCTTTTCCAAAAATTTTTAACAAATATTGAATTCTAATACCAAAAATGTAAATCTTTATATTTGTCAATCAAAAAGTTACTATAGTCCTTCACTACTGTGTCTACTCTGTTCCACTAATCTATCCTTTTATTTCTTAGAGAAAAACTAGATAGTTTTGATATTTACTGCATTATAATATAGTTTAAGATCTGGTAATCCTCATTCTCTTCCATTTACATTTTTTTTAGTAGTTTCTTTGAACTTCTTGACCTTTTGTTCTCCCAAACAAATCTCATTACTATTTTTTCCTAATACGGTAAAACTCTTTTTTAGTAGTTTAATTGGGATGACATTGAATAAATAGATTAATTGGATAGTCGTTTTTACTATATTGCCTTTGTCTGGCCCTGAACAATAAATATTTCTCCAGTTATTTAGCTTTGACTTTATTTTTGTAAAATGGTTTATATTTCTCTTCATGTATTTCCTATGTCTGTTTTGACATGTATACTCTTAGGTATTTTATAATGTTTAGTTATTTTAGATGATCTAAAACAATATTGAATAATACTAGTGACACAGTATAGTTTCTCTATTTTTCTTTTTCTATTAATTCAAATCTATTTTAGCTTTAACATTGTTGGAGATAATACTTTCTTTACATAATAAATTCTATTCTAGTCCTTTATTTTATCTCCATGCATCTTTATTTTTGTTGTTTTTTCTGACAGCAACATATTGTTGAATTCAGATTTTTATTCCATTCTGTTTCCATTTTATGGTTAAATTCATCCCATTCACATTCAAAGTTGTAATTACTTGCTGTGTATTTCCATTCATCCAATTTTTCCTCACTATCCTTCTTGCCCTATTTTCCCTATCCTTCTTCACTTGTCTAATTTACTTTTGCCCCTGTGCTTTGCTGTAACAGTAAGCACCTCAACATGCATGGGGGCAGGGGACCTGCTATCACAGATTCTTAGATCTGCATTAGTAAAGGGAAAGGCAACTTTTGAGGGGTTAATAATCACTTTAATCAAGTATGTATATCATTCACCTATTTGAAGGGAATAAACACCTCAAACTTCAAAGAAAAGAGAAGTTAAAAGTCAACATACATGGTTCCAAAATGTCTGACCATTAGCATATATACATCTTTACCAGAGAGGGAACATCTGGATTTCTCAAAGTTAAGGGCTCTTTAGCGGATTCCCAGAGTCCTCTTCTGGACAAACAAACACTTCTAGGCAGTAAGCCCCAAAGTAAAACCTCATTCTCAGTGTACTTATACACTTTTCAGAGTGACAGGGCATAACCCTTTGACCCCAGTGCCAGAACAGAAAAAAAGTACTTGGGACCTTCCTACAACGCAACTCCCCTAATCAAGCATCTCACAATAGGCAGACCCATGAATGTATAGGAAAGGTCTTCCTCAGTCACATTCAAATAGAGGCATTATACTTCTTGATTATACTAAAGAAAAAAAAGAGCAAAAGATTCTATTTTACGTGCCATTATACTTGTCCTCCCATTCCTTAATCTACCCACCTGAGTCCCTCCTTTATCCTTTCCTATCACCCTCCACTTTAATCTACCTTTCTAGGAGTTGTTCCCTTACCCCTTCCCATTCTAGCAATTAATTTACACATCTTTCTAAAAGTTCCTCTCTTATCTCACTCCCTCCTCTTATTTCGTTCTAAATTTAGAAGAGTTTTATACCCTTTTAGATGTAAGTTTCCTCTTTAACTCTGATGAGAGTAAAGTTCCAGCACTACCAGCCTTCTCAGCCCAACTTGCTTCTTCTGTATCAATTCGTCTTTTCATGACTCATTTGAATGACTTAAGTACTCTTTTTTTATCTCCCCTTACAATTTTATTTTTTTATAATCACTCCATAATACTCAGCTCAGCTTAATACTTTCTTTCAAACTACCCAAATAATGATGACAGTCATAAGAGTGTTAGTAACATTTTAACATACAAAAAGTAAACAATTGGAATTTATTGAATCTCTTGTATCTTTAATGTTTATCTTATTTTTTCCTGGATTTTATATGTTGAATTTTCCATAAAATTCTTCCCTTTCTGTCACAAATACCAGAAAGTCTTTCAATTGTTAAATGTCCTTTTTACCATGCATGATTATAATTAACTTTGCTGGGTAAGTCACCATTTGTTATAACCCCAGCTCTTTTTATCTATAAAATATAGTATTCTAAGACATATGATCCTTCAATGTAGAAGCTGCTAAATCTTGTATAATCCTTATTGTAACTCCATGATATTTTTTTGTTCTTTTTGCTTGTAATATTTTCTCTTTAACCTGGGATCTTTGAAACTTGTCTATTATATTTCTACAAGTTTTCCTTCTGGGATCTCTTTCAGATGGTAGTTGGTAGATTTTTTTCTATTTTTTTCCTGCTTTATCTTCTTGTTCTAAAACTTCAGGGAAACTTCTCTTAATAATTTCTTTTAATAACTGAATTAAGATTCTTTTTTATTATAATTTTCAGGTAGCTCAACAGTTTTTATATTGTATCTCCTTGATCTTTTCTCCAGATCATTTTTTCTGATGAGATGTTTCACATTCTCTTCAATTTTTTTCATTCTTTTGATTTTGTTTTATTATTTCTTAGTGTCTTCTAATGTCCTTAGCTTCCTATTGCCCAATTCCAGATGTCAAGGAACTGTTTTCTTCCTTAAACTTTTGATTCTCTTTTTCCAGTTAGCTGGAATTTTCTTGAATTTCTTGGATTGCTCTTATTTTTCCCTAATTTTTCCTCAAACTCTCATTTATTTTTTAAAGTCCTTTTCAAGTTTTTCCAAGAACTCTTTTTAGTCTTGAGATCATTTGACATTTTTAATTGAAAAAAGAGTGGCTCTTTTAGTTCAACTATCTTCCTCTAAATATGAACCCAAATTTTCTCTATCCCCACAGTAGTTATCTCTGGTTGAATTCTTACTCCTTTGTTTACTCATTTTTATTTTCATTTTGTTTCATTTTATTTTAGCAGCTTTTATTGTAACCAGATACTAGTCCTAAAGTGTTGGGAATAATATCCCTGTCCTATATATCCTTGTATTACTTTCTGAGGTTGGTCTTGTGGCCCAAACTTGAAATCTCATCTCTATCCCAAAGCCATGACTAGGGCTCTGAGTCACAGTGTTCTGAAAACACTTGTTCTCCATGTAATTCCTCCAGTGGCTGAAAACTTCAGCTGTCCTCTCTTCCCTAGAACTGAAGTCAAGGACTCTGCTGTCCTGCAAGTGCCCAAAGCTAGCAGGGTCCCCACCCCTTTACCACCATACTCAACAAGCATGTGCTAGTAGCAGTCAAAGCTCAGAAGTTCATCTGGTCAGCACAGCTGGGCTTAACAACACTCAACAGTGAAAGGTCCTTCAGTTTTATCATACTCAGCCATCTGACCCCACAGACACATTGCTCCACTCTCTGTAATGTGAATGCTCCTGAAGCTGAGATTGCCTCCTGGTCCAGTTGCTCCTGAGACTTGTTTGTTGAATTAGCCTAGTAGATCTAGAGGTGTTTGTACTTCGCTAAGGTCAAAACTCCACCCCTGGAGGTCCAGTCTTTTTTGAGGTCCTCTCAAGTTGTCTTAGGAAGCCAATGCTTTATCTGAACTTTCATTTACTTCTGCTGTTCTACATTCAGTGTAAGGCAATGTTCTGTCTTCTGTGAAGGAAATTTAGAGAGCCTGAAATTTACTGACTTACTCCACCATCTTCCCAAAATCCTCTCTACAAGTTCTTTGAATAGTTACCAATGTTCAATAAATTTGGACTCATTAAAGACAACTTTTCTGTAATTTCTGTTGACAAAGGCTTGGTCCTAAACCAACTACTTGACTTTTGTAAGCAAATCCCATAGAATCAGTCATTTGTTTGGCCTTTCTTTGTTGACATACTGTTGGCTGAGTTCATGTGGATACCGTCTATACAGAGCTTTTGATTCTGCCCTTGGAACTTAGCCATTTCATAGCTGCCATGTGAAAGGTAAACTACTTGTAGTTTCATTTGACAAAGTCAATATTATATACATTTTGTCAGTCTTAACTCTTACTTTGTGAAGAGAAATTTGTTTGCTTCAGAACTATTTCTAAATTTTTTAACTATTTGTCGTATAATCTAATACTTCTATAAATCTTTATTTTTGGCAAGAAAATATTAATCTTCCTATAGCCAGCCTGGCATGAAGGATGGGTACTTCACTAGTATTATGAGTTTTTATTTGTAGACTTTGGTGATTTGCTGTCATCCATTTTTCTGTTTCAAAAATGTACTTTAAGACAAGTATTACGTAGGTGTTAATTGTTCTAAATGTTATTTTCCTATTGTATTTTGACTTTAAGATAACAACAGATCTTTCAATGTACATTGTCACAGTTTTTTCATTGATAGCTTTAGGTTCAGTATACTATGTCTAGAGAAGGCCAATGTATTTCTAAATATTGCCTCACCTGTTAGTTTAATTTAACCTACAAATCAAAATTCAAAGGCTTTAGTTTCTATTTTTCTTTGGCAATTGTAAAGCCAGCACCCTCTTATTTCAGGTACCACGTTGGCACAGACACGTGAGTCAATGAACATTTAACAAAGGAAGAGGCTTATTTTGCCCTAACTTAACAAGGGGATACAGCAAGGATACAGTAGCACATTGTCTCTCTGGATATTCTCTTGCCTCATTACCTCAATTTGGAAAGGTATCCAGTCAATCAATCATCAGGCAATCATCAGAATATAACTACTCACAGTCTCAGACACTCACAAAATATGAGGGGCAAAGATTTGATATGACTTTGACATATTGTTGGCCATAGGCCAGGAAGCTGAATCAGAGAAGCTAAGGTCAATCAGGTTTCAAGCAGGGAAAAAGCTTCACCAGGGAGGTCACTAGGGAAACTGAGGTTGAAGAGAGGAGAAGCCATGTCAGTCTAAGGGAAGCTGCATCAGGAAACTGCTGTCCTACTATAACAGTAAGAATTTTGTACTTATTAAATCAATGGGATGTTGATATCCTTTGAAGTAGTTTCTAAGAGGTAACAGAGTATTTTTCAGTGGAACCAAATAGTGGTGCTATTTATGTTGTTTTTGTTATTGTTGTGTTTGTCCTTCACTGTCAAAGAAGACCATGCCATTAGAGAAATGATGACATGACTTGCACTTGACTTTGTCTGCCCAGTGTTTTCTGAAAACATCTTGGTCATCATTTCTTATAGAATAATGATATTCCATCACAATTGTATACCACATGTTGAGCCATTCCCCAATTAGTGGGTATTCCCTCAATATACAATTCTTTGCCACCAGAAAAAAAGAGGGGCCCTAAATATTCTTGTGTATATGGTTCCTTTTCCCTTTTTCTTTACTTACTCTTCAGAATTATTGAATCAGTTTACAACTCCATCAACAATGCATTAGTGTTCCAATTTTTCCACGTCCCCTCCAAAATTTTTCATTTCCCTTTATTGTCATGTTAGTCAATCTGACAGGTATAAGGTAGTGGCTCAGAATTGTTTTAACTTGCATTTCTTGAATAAAGAGTGATTTAGAGCATTTTTAAATGATTATAGACATTTGATTTTTTCTTCCAAAAACTACCTGTTCATAACTTTTGATTATTTATCAATTGGAGAACAGCTCATATTCTTATAAATTTGACCCTCAGTTCTCTATATATTCGAGAGGTGAGACTTGTGTCACAGAAACTTGCTGTAAAAAATTTTCCTAATTTTCTGCTTTCCTTCTAATCTTGGCTGGATTGGTTTTGTTTTTGCAAACAAATTTCAATTTAATGTAATCAAAATTATTCATTTTGTTTTCCATTATGCTCTTGTGGGGCTTGGTCATAAATTCTTCCCCTCTTCAAAGATCTGATAGGTAAAATATTCCATTCTCCCCTAATTTGCTTATCTCACCCTTTTCATCTAAATCATATACCCCATTTTGGCCTTATCTGGGTATTTGATGTGGGATTTCCCAATTTCCTTTCCAGTGTTCCCAGTAATTTTTGTCAAAGAGTGAGTTCTTGTCCCAAAAGTTTATGTCTTTCGGTTTATCAAACACTAGATTACCATGATTATTTTCTACTGTGTACTGTGTACCTAAACTATTCCATTGATCTATCACTCTACTTCTAAGCTAGTACCAGATTATTTTGATGAATTACTTCTTTGCAATACAGTTTGAGATCTAGTACTGCTAGGCCACCATCCTTTCTATTTTTTTTCATGATTCCCTTGCATTTCTTGACTTTTTGTTCCTTCAGATAAATTTTCTTATTTTTTCTAGTTCTATAAAATAATTTTTAGTAGTTTAATTTGTATAAGTAAATTGATTTCTCTTTCAATCTCTTCCCTGGGATTTCATTAGTAATATATATATATATATATATATATATATATATATATATATATATATATATATATATATATATATATATATATATATATATATATATATATTATATATATATATATTATATATATGCATATATATAATATATATATATATGTAGAAATGTTGATGATTTGTATGAGTTTATCTTATATCCCACAAGTTTGTTGACGTTGTTAACTATTTGAACTAGTTTTTAATTGATTTTTTAGGATTCTCTAAGCATAGCATCATCTTATCTCATCCTCAAAAAACCCTCACTTGATACTTCAATCTCCTCTAATTATCATTCTGTATATCTTCTGCCCTTTGTGGCTAAACTCCTTGAAAAGGCCATTTACAATAGTTGCCTGCACTTTCATTCACTTCTTAATCAATTACAATCCAGCTCCCAACCTCATCATTCCTCCAAAACCACTCTCCAAATTATTAATCATCTCCTAATTGACAAATCATTTATCAATGCCTTTTCTCAATGCACATTCTTCTTAACCTCTCCTTTGATATTCCTTGATAACCTCAGTCTTTGATACTGTCGATCACCCTCTTTATCTTTATACTGTCTTCTCCCTAGGTTTTTGGAACATGACTCTCTTCTGGTTCTTCTCCTTATCAGACTTCTCCTTCTCTGTCTCCTTTGCTATATCTTCATCCAAATCACACCCTCTAAGCATAGATTTCCGATAAGGTTCTGACCTTGGTGGTCTTTTTTTCTCCCTCTATCCTACTCCACTTGGGGATCTATCAGTTCCCATGCATTTAATGACCACTTCTATGCTGTTGATTCTCAAATCTAATTATTCTGTCTTAATTTCTGTACTCACCTCCAATCTCACATTTCCATTACACTTTAGACATGTTGAATTGGATGTCCAATGGACCTATTAAACTTAACATGTCCAAAACTGAAGTATCTTTCCCCTTCAACCCTCCTTCCCAACCTAACATCTCTTTTATTGTGTCAAAGGCAATGTCATCCTCTCAACTCCTTCAGGTTTGCAACCTAGTTGCCATCCTCAATTCCAATCCACTAACAAGGTCTTGTACCATATCTTGTACCATATCTTTTACCATACCATATCAGATATGTGCCCTTTTCTCCTCTGATGCTACCCCCACCCTGATGAAGGCCCTCATCAGCTCATACTTGGATGGTTGCTGACTTAGGTTTCTGTCTACTTTAATTTACTCTTCATTCAGCCACCAAAATGTTTTTTTCTAAAGTGTAGGTGTGATATGTCATTTCAGTCCCCTATTCAATAAACTCCAGTGGTTTCTTATTGCCTCAAGGATTACATATCATATCCACTAACTTTAAAATTTCTCCATAACCTAGCTTCTTCTAAACTTTCAAGTCTTATTACACCTTTTCTTCTTGCCACATACTCTTTAAGTCAGTAAATGACACTGAGAGGACAGTGACCTTGATCTTCTCGTAGTTCCATGCATAAGACTCTCTATCTCTTAGTTTCAGGTATTTTTGTTTTCTATGTCCCATACTTAGAATTCTCTCCCACATCATCACTCTCTACTTCTCTCCCCAGCTTCCTTTAAGCCTTAACTAAAATCTCACCTTCTGTAGAAAACCTTTGTCAACCCCTTTTAATTCTAGTTCTTTCTCTTAATAATTACCTCTTTTCCTGTAAATATCTTGTTTGTTCGTAACAGTTTGCTTATTGTCTCCATCCATTAGATTATGAGTTCCTTGAGATCACAAGTCATCTTTTGTCTCTTTTTGTATCTGTAACAATTAGCATAATGATTAGAATGTAATAGTCACTTAAATGTTTATAGACTAACTCACAGTCTTTGCCCTGTATCCTTCTATTCTAATCATATATTGTATTTCAATTGATTTCCAAAACAACCAACTGAATTAGACAATGCAAGTTTCAATGAACCCAATTTTAAACATGAGGAAACTGAAGTTCAGAGAAATTAATTATTCCAGCAAGGCTTGAGGGCCAGAGTACAATCTAAAATATAGTTCAGTGCCTCTTTAATGTACATGTCATGATATTCTGAATAAAAGTTATCTGTGGTTGTACTTCACCTTCTCTAATCCTCCTAAAAAACACACAAAACACACACACACACACACACACACGCAACCATCAACTACATAAGGACAGTGATGTTAGGTAAAGTTTATATTTCCCTCAATATCCAAAAGTGTTTTTTATACTTTAAGTCCAGTACTATTTCCACCTCTGAGATCCTAACACAAATCATATAAATTAAGCTACCTACAAGTGAGTTTAGTAAAATTGGCAGAGTTCATATAATGTTGGAAAGAGAATGTCAGAATAGTCATTGAGGTAGAGTAACTAGGAGAGTGTGGTGTCACAAAAACAGAGAGGAGAGAACATCCCAGAGAAAAGGATGGTTAATAGTACCAAAAATCACAGAGTAATAAAAAAAGGATGAAGATTAAGAAAATTTGACAATTAGAGAATGCAAGATTTGTTCAATATTAGGGAACTTATCAGCATAAATGACCACATCAATAATAAAAGTAACAGAAATCATGTGATTATCTCAAGAGATGCAGAAAAAGCTTCTGACAAAACAACACGCATTTCTATTAAAAACACTAGATAGCATAGGAATAAATGAGGTTTTCCTTAAAATGCTAAGCAGCATCTATCTAAAACCATCAGCAAGCAGTATATGTCATAATGCAGATAAGCTTGAAGCATTTCCAATAAAATCAGGGGTGAAACAAGGAGATCCATTTTTACCATGGTCATTTAATATAGTATTAGAAATGGTAGCTTTAGCAGTAAGAGAAGAAACTGAAGGAATTAGAATAGGCAGTGAGGAAACAAGCTATTACTCTTTGTAGATGATAAGATGGTACACTTGGAGAATTAACTAAAAAAACTACTTGAAATAATTAACTTCAGCAAAACTGCCAGATATAAAATAAACTCACACAAATAATTGACATTTCTATGTATGATTAACAAAGACCAGCAGAAAGAGATAAAAAAAGAAATTCCATTTAAAATAATTGTTAGCAATATAAACTATTTAGGAGTCTACCTGCCAAGAAAAACCCAAGAACTATTTGAAGACAGTTACAAAACACTTTTCACACAAATAAAGTCAGATCTAAAGAACTAGAGAAATATCAGTTGCTCATAGGTAGACTGAGCTAATATAATTAAAAGTGACAATTCTACCTAAATTCATTTATTTATTCAGAGCTATACCAATCAAATTACCAAAAAATATTTTATAAAACTAGACAAAATACTAAAAAAATTCATTTGAAAAACCAAAAGATCCAGAATATCAAGGGAATTCATTAAAAGAAATGCTAGGAAGATGATCTACTCATACCAGATCTAAAAATGTATTATAAAGCAGCAATTATCAAAACTATTTGGTACTAGCTAAGAAATAATGCAGTGGATCAGTAAAATTAGTTTGGGCATAAGACACAGTAGTCAATGACGATAGATATAGTCTTATCAAAGTACAGTCTTTGATACGACAAAGAATTCAGCTTTTGGGATAAGAGCTCAGTATTTGACAAATGTGCTGAGAAAACTGGAAAATAAAATGGCAGAAACTAGGCATAGACCAACACCTTACAGCATATACTAATATAAGGTAAAAATGGGCACAGTTTAGACATAAAAGGTAATAGAATAAGCAAATTAGAAGAACAAGGAGTAGTTTTCCTGTCAGATCTATGGAGAAGGGAAGAATTTATGAACAAACAAGAGATAGAGAACATTATGAAATGCAAAACAGATTATTTTGATTGCATTAAATTAGGAAGGTTTTGCACAAGCAAAGTAAATATAACCAAGATTAGAAGGAAAGCATTTAAAGCTGGGAAATATTTTTATAGGCCGTCTCTGATAAAAGCTTCATTTCTAAACTATGTAGAGAACAGAGTCAAATTTACAAAAATACAAGTCATTCCCCAATTGATAAATGGTTCAAAAAGGAAGCTTTCAGATAAAATTAAGGCTTTCTATCATCATGTAAAAATACTCTGAATCACTACTGATAAGAGAAATGCAAAATAAAATAGTTCTAAGGTACCGCTTTGTACCTATCAAATTGGTTAATATGACAACAAAAGAAAATGACAAATATATGAGATCTGGGAAAATTGGAACACTGATGCATTGTTGTGAATTGATCCAACCATTCTAGAGAGCAAATTGAAACTATGCCCAAAGGGCTGTAAAAGTGCATACCCTTTGATTCAACAATATCGCAATTAAGTCTGTATCCTAAAGAAATCATTTTTTTTTTAAAAAGGAGGGGGAAGGATAGCATATATAAAAATATCTATAGCAGCTCTTTTTGTGGTGGCAAAGAATTGAAAACTGAGGAGCTGTCCATCAGTTGAGGAATGATCTAACAAGTTGTGGTATATGAATATAATTGAATACTACTGTTCTATAAGAAATGATGAGGAGGCAGATTTTCAAAAACCCTGGAAAGGCTTACAAGAACTTATGTTGAGAGAAGTCTGCAGAAACAGGAGACCATTGTACATAATAGCATGGTGTGATGATCAACTTTGATAGACTTAGCTCTTTTCAGTAATACAATGATCAATACAATACAATTTCAAAAAAAAAAAAAAAACAACCCATGCTATCCACATCATGAAAAAGAACTATGGAGTCTGAATGCAGTTGAAGGATACTATTTTACTTTTTTTCTTTCTCATGGTTTTTCTCTTTTGTTCGGATTCTTCTTTTACCGCATGACTAATGCAGAAATATGTTTAGTATGATTGTACATGTATGGCCTATATCACATTTCTTGCCCTCTTGCAGAAAAGAAGGGAAGGAAAAAAAATGGAACTCAAAACCTTATAAAAGTGAATGTTGAAAATTATCTTTACATGTAATTGGAAAAAATAAAATACTATTAAGTAGAAATAAAACAAGTACTTTAAAAAAAGAATGCTAATTTTGGAAAGTATAGTTTCCAGTTGAATAATGATGTTAGAAACTGTATTATACAAGGTCTAAAAGAAAAGGAAAGGAGAAAAAAATCTAGGTACTGACTGTAGATTGCTTTCCTAAGGTTTTTCATGAAAAGACAGAGATGTATGGAATTATAACTAGAAGGGATGGTGAATTGAGGGATTTTTAACAATAGGGCAAATTTGAATGTGTTTGTAGGCAGCAGAGAAGTAGCCAGTAGAAAAAGATGCTAATATATGAATGAGAGGGTAAGAATTATAGAGTAAACAAGCTGGTGGAGAAGACAGAATAAGACAGAATGAAGGGCCCATATGGAGGGGTTTGTCTTGGCAAAGAGAAGCTTACCACTTCATGTGAGACAAGGATGAAGGAAAAAATAGTGACTGTCCCTTCTCCAATGCATGAATATGGATGGGGGAATTTTATATGCCAAGATTAGTAAAAGACTACCTAATTCATAGTATAAAAAATTCATAAAGTAGGCCAAGACCAACACCTAGTGAAGTGTGGAGTGTTTCATCACCAAAGGCTTACCATTGTGCAAGGATTTTCCCCCCACAGGAACTCATGATGACTACTGAGTTACTGTGGTTGAAATCTGCATTTGTAGACCTCAAGGATCAAGGATATTTTGAAATCCTGAAGTAAAGGGTTTTATTTTCTGTTTTCAAATCTTTCTCCCTTTAAAAAAAATCTTCATGACATCTTGGTTTAAGGGAAAGTACCAAGACATAAAAAATGTGGACTGGGCTAAATAATCTTACTCCATATTTCATAATTTGTCATTTTATAAATATTCAGTGACCATTATATCCCAAGGCCATCAAGTGAATGATAAAAATGAAAATGCAGATATTCATGGGTGATTTCTGCAAGGCACCAACAACCAAGGAAGCTGGTCACATACTAATCATATGCAACTGGCAGCACATTTTATGGAGTTTCATAGTACAGAATTAGAATGTGTGCCATATTCTAGTTATAATAAATGTTAAAAATTCATCATCCTGATGTATTTTGAGAAAATACTGGCCTATCAAAACATACACGATGATAGCTCATTCCTTGCTGCCTTGGCAGAAGATATGTGTTGTAGGTGATTAAAGATCAACATCTCACAGCTGTGACATCTGATGCAGTCTGGAGTTAGTTCTTTTAACAGAATTTGTGATAGCAACATTAATCAGCTTCTCAAAATCATAGAAAAATCCTATTTCTCCTATTTCTCCATAAAGAATAGGAACACATCTAATCACATTATTTGCCACTTTAAACACGGGGTGATTAAAAGAAACTGCCAAATATAAAAAATAGCTGCTGATTCTAGCAATTAAATCTGCTGCAGAAAATAAAATAAAATGAAAGAAGTCTAATGGGGCACAAATATTAAAATCACGTATTTCTAAACTAGACATGATATTAATGCAAATCTACACTTGGGACTTGTTATGTCCTGAATGGTATATGACACACACAAATTCTCATAGAAGTTTATTTACTTTATTCAGACCAATTGTTTCATAATAATGAAAGCTTAATTATAGAAATCCATCTCGATGGATATCTTTAGTAACATTTTAAAATAAATAATATCGGCAGATTGAAAAGCAATGGGTTTGGAATCACAAGACATGAATTCAAATTTTTTTCCATTTATTTATTTGTGACATTTGCCCTTTCTGAATCTTATTTATTCACTAACAAAATGAGAGGCTAAAGATACTCTTTAAGGCCTCTTCTAGCTCTACATCTATGATCAGTGTTTGCCCATGCTCAATGATGCCACCTTGAATAAGAAATAGCTTCTGTGAGCAGCCAGGAGGATAAAGTAATGGGCCTGAAACTAGGAAGGCCTGAGTTCAAATTTGGCCTCAGATTCTAGTTGTGGGACCCTAAGGAAGTCACTTTAACTCTGTCTACTTCAGCTTTTTCAGCTATAAAGTGGGGATAATAATAGGCCCTCCTTCCAAGGATTGTTCTGTGGATCAAAGGAGATAATATTTTTAAAGCATTTAGCATAGTCTCTGATGCAAAGAAGGCACTTAATAAATGTTTCCTTCCTCCCTTCCCTGCTATCTTTCATGTTACTAGGACCATACATTTTAAATTAGAAGGAATCTGAGAAGTGATCTAGTTTAATTTCCTCATTCTATATATGAGGAATAAATATGAGAAATAAATGAGGCCCAGAGACTTCCCCAAGGTCACATAGGTAGATAGTAGCAAACAACTCCTAACTCCAAATTCAGTATGCTTTCTTTTATACAGTGCTACCTACCTAATTCAATCTTCATTCATTTTAGCACTAACTTCTGGGGATTGCATGAAGGAGGAGCCAGAGTCAAGGTAGTGGAGTGAAGCATCAGAATTGACAATCTTCCACCAAAACTCTTCCTAGAAAAAAAGAAAACACAAAAAACACCAAACAGAATTCTAAGTGGAAAAGCCAAGAAAAAAATCATAGTGATTCATTTTACCATAGTAGGGTAGATTATGAAGACAGAAAAAGAGGTCTAGAGACACTGGAGTAACACTAGTCTAAGAATGGTGGACTGGCATCCAAGTCACGGTGGTGGAAGGTGGCAACAACAAGGAACAATGGAAACTAGCAATGGTAGCAGAATTGGTGGCAGCAGTAGTACCAGTACCCATGGACAATAAGAGAAATGAATACCTGGTCAAAAAGAGATCCCAGAAGATCCATACCAGGAACATTGAATGTAATTTGGCATCTCTGTTGCCCATTACCCAATTCCAGTTTGCAGTCCCAGGGCAGGGAAAAGTGCTTGCAATCATGAAGGAGTAGGGGCCCATATCTGTGTAAGGACCAAAGGACAGTCTGGGGACAGGGAAGGCAGTCACCAGATTTCTCTTGGGATAGCACCATTTTGGAGGCACTAAAAACCTACAAGTTTTCAGATTGATCTGTGAAAGTAGAAAGGGCATAAAAGAAAGAAGTTTAAGCCAGTCATCCACCCTGAAGATGAGCAGAGCCCAATGCTGGCATAAAGTACAAATTCAAGGAGTGACCTAGAAAAAAATGAGCAAATAATAAGAAAGAGTTTTAACATAAAAAGAGTTAAAATATTTCAAATTGAACAAAGTCCTAACAAGAATTCCTCAAAGACATAAAGAATTTAAAAGAAGAGTTAAATAATAATTTTAAAAATGACATAAGAGTGAAAGAGGGAAAATGAAATTAAAAAATTGCAAAAGAAAATGAAGTAAGAAAATTATAAAAAGAATATTAAACAGCTTTCTATGAAAGACAAAATATCAAAGAAAATAATTATTTAAAAATTAGAATTGGTCAAGTGGAAACTGACTCAAAGAAACATCAATAAAAAATAGAACAAAGTCAAAAGACTGAAAAATGAAGAAAATGTAAAATTTTCCTTTGGAAAAAAGCAACTGACCTGGAAAATAGATCAATGAGAAATGATTTAAGAATCATTAGACTCCTGAAAGTTGTAATAAAGAAATAACCAAGATTTCATATTTCAAAAAATTATAAAATAAAACTGACCCCCAATATTTTAGATCCAATAGTAAAATAAAAATTGAAGGAATTCACCAATCACCTTTTGAAAGAGATCACAAAACAAACATCCTCAGAAATATTATAGCTAAATTCTAGAGCTCCCAGGTCAAGGAAAAAACACTGAAAGCAGTAAGAAAGAATTCAGATAACATGGTCCCACAGTCAGGATCACAAAAGATTTAGGAGTTACACTTCTATAAAGGAGTGGAGGGCTTGGCACAACATATTCCAAAAGGCAAAAAAGCTAGGATTACAACTAAGAATAACCTACACAGAAAACTAAATATAATCTTGTGGGGGTTGAGGGAGATATTCAATGAAATAGGGGACATTAAAGCATTACTGATGAACAGAAAATTTGACGTTTAGACACAAGACTCAAGAGAAACGTAAAAATGTAAGCAAGAATAAGAATTCATGAGGAACTTAACAGGTCAAACTGTTTATATTTCTATACATGAAGATGATACATGTAAGCCCAAAGAACTTCATCATCATGAGGGAAATTGTTAGTAAAAAAACTGCTTCACAGGGATATGAGAGAGTATAAATCAATTATGTTGGAATGCTCTCAAAAGAATAATGGAAGGGTAAGAAAGAAGGATATCCTGGAAGAAAGAGGATAGAAGAGAAAGAGGAAGATACATCACACAAATGTGGTGCATAAGGAACAATTTTTAAAATGAAGGGGAAAATGAAGGGAAAAATAGGGCAGGGGAAAAGATTATACTTGAATCTCACTCTCATCTAAACTGTTTCAAGGAGGAAAGAGTATACACACACACACACACACACATACATACATACATACATATGCATATATGTATATGTGTGTGTATATGCAATAGTATTTTAAACGGGTAGATCTTTCCCATTCATTAATAGACTCATGTGACCTGCTTAAGTCACATGGAAGTCTAAGCCACATGTTGTGGGAGGAGCTTGCTGAATGGGTGGAATAAGTAAAGTGAAGCAGAACTGAGAGGAAATGAGTGAGAGCAGTCAGGGTGGAGAGAGAGAGGACACAGGCAAGCAGATAGCTAGGCTCATGAGTGTTTGTTTGTAGGAAGACCCCAGTGGTGGGGGGAGGGGGAGGTGGTGAGAGGAGGTTTGGGAATGGTTTTGTCCCCTGCAGTGTTAATGTGTATTGACTTCTTGGCTACTATGATGCATTTGGCCTTCTGGTTTGGGGCTCTGACTTTCAGGTGTCTGAATAAATGTTTTTCTTTTATCTTCTTTATGGATAATCTGTTATAATTTGTGATTGAGAACTGTGTTTGGTATATCCATAGTCACCACAAGTGCTGTGAATATTGCCTTGCCAATGTGGTATACATGTATGTACATATGTATGTGTGTGCATTTACACACAGAGACATACATACATAAACGCAGTTCAGCATAGAAATTCATCTTACTAAGGGAATTAAAAGAGAGGGGGATAAAAAAGGAGGGGATGAACAAAGGGAGAGTAGATTCGTATTGGTGGTGGTCAGAAGAAAAACAGACTTTTTAGGAGGGGACAGTGTAAAGAGATACAAAGAGTAGAATAAGATGGAAAGAAATACACAGTTAGCAATCATAACTGTGAATGTGATGAACTCATCCATAAAATAGAAGAGAATGGCAGAATGCATTACAAACCAGAATTCAATAAGATATTGTTTGAAAGAGACACATTTTAAAAGAAACTCATACAGAGTTAAAATAAGGGGCTGGAGCAAAATTTATCATGTTTCAACTGAAGTTTAAAAGGCAAGAGTAGCAACCATAGGAAGAAACAAAAAGATATTCAGTGGATCTGCATGATGTGATAACATTTGGAAAAGAAAATGAAAAGCTCCATCGATAGCCTACATTTTTTTTCAAGAGAATACTAGGTATTGGGAACTATCAATTCTGCATTATAGAGTTATATGAACTTCTGTCTCCAAATGCCCCTTTCAGGTTTCCTTTTAAAAAAAAGAAATGTATGTATTTTATTTAACAAAGTAATTTGTACTGTTTAAAGAAGAACATTTTGCATATTTTCTTAAGATCAAAAGTTCTTTTTAAGGCTGAATTGAGATTCACCTGAAACTTTTTAATCTTCAATGAACAGAGATTTTTATGATGCAAATAATTAAGCTGTCTAAAAGATGCCATTTGATTGGAATTCTATTTGAGTAACATTTTAAAATATTTAACTTTTACTGTTTAGCATTTCTCTTGTCTTCTTGTTATCAATATTTACACATTTTTCATTTAATTTAATAATTTCTAATGTGCAATCACATCTTATGTGGAGGCCACTTTGATCCCAAACACTCAATATATCTAAAAGAGTGGCATGCTATTAATCAAGAAACTTAAAAAAAAATGCTGGAGTGATTTGCCATTTTCTTTTCCAAATTACTTTACAGATAAGGAACTGAATCAAACAGGGTTAAATGTATGCCGGTTCACACGGTTAGCACATGTCAAAGTAGAATCAAAACTAGATTTGACTAAAAGAGATAAACAGGGAAACCACATTTTGCAAAAACATACCATAAACAATGAAGTAATAGAGAAAATATATGCAACATATGGCATGTCATGCACATTTTTGAAGGAAAAGTTGAAGGGATTATAGGAGTAGCAAAGTAAAATTATACTAGTTCAGGACCTCAGTTACTGCTCTCAGGATTAGATAAATCTAACTACAAAATAAACAAGAAAGAAATTAAACAAAATAGAAATTTAGAAAAGTTATATGTAACAGAGCTCTGGAAAGTATTGAATGAGAATAGAAAAAAGCATGTGTATTTTTCAAATGGGTATGGCAGTTTGACCTAAATTGACCATTTTTAGGGCATAAAAATCTCACAACCAAATGCAGAGAAGCAGAAATATTAAATGCACCTTTTCATATGATAATGAAATAAAACTGCATTCAATTAACAACCTTGGAGAAATGAATTAAAATTAATTGGAAAATAAGCAATTTAATTCTAAAGAACGAATGGGTCAAAAACAAATCACAGAAACAATCAATACCTTCATTAATTTTAACAAGAAAGCATACCAAAATTTGTGAGAAACAGTTTTTGCATCACTAAACATATCAATAAATGAATAAAAGAGTAAATCAATAATTTGGGTATAAAACTAGGGAAAAACTATAAAAACAACAAATTAAAATTATCAATTATGTATCAAAATAAACACTCTAAAATGAAAGAAAAGATTAACAAAATTGAAAGTTTAAAAATTAAACTCAAACAAATCTAGAACTGATTTTATGGGGGGATAAATAGATTTTTTAAATGGATAATTTTATTCAAAAAGAAAAAACAAAATTAGAATATAAAAATGAAAATGTCAAATGTACAACTATTGAAGATGAAATTAAAGCATTAGGAGGAACATTGCCAAACTATATCAATAAAACTGACAATAAAAATGAAGCAGTTGAATATTTATACAAATTTTAACTGACCAGATTAACAGAAGAGCCAATAAGCTATGTAAATAACTTTATTTTTCAAAAAAGAAATAGAGCAATTCATATATGGTGCCCCCTAGGGGAAAAATATGCAGGAGCAGATGGACTTACAAGTTAATTCTACCTTTAAAAAAAATAATTCTAATACAACATAAGCTCTTTGAAAAAAATAAAGGAGCCCTAAACAAATTCTTTCTACAGTTTTGGTGCCTAAATAAGGCAAAGCAAAAACAGAGAAAGAAAAATATAAACCAATCTCCCTAAAAATTGTTGAAGCAAAAATTTTAGTTAAAATACTAACAATTTATCACAAAGATCATACTTATAGGAATACAGAACTGATTCAGTAGTAGGAGAATAATAAGCATAATTTGCCATATCAATAATAAAAATGACAAAACTTACATATATCAATAGATGCAGTAAATATTTTGACCACATAAATATGAAAAAGCAGTTTTCAGAGAAAATCAAAGTCATCTATAGTTATATGAAAAATGCTCTGAATTACTAATTAGTGAAGGACAAATTAAAATGACTCTGAGGTATGTAATGGTAATTTAAATGGGAAGATCTTTCCCATAGGCCCATGTGACCTTCCTACCTCACATGGAAGAATGAGTCACAGGGAGCCTGCGGTAGGAGGAGTTTACTGAATGAGTAGAAAAAGAAGGGGTGGAACAGGAAGTGAGTCAGAGCACTCAGAGCTGGGAAAGAAAGAGCAGGCAGCAACTAGTGTGACTGGGAGAGCTTGTTTGCTTAACGGAATCTGTTTGTGATTTGTTTAAATGAGCTGGTGTGTGGGAAGCCTAAGAGAGGGAAGGCTTAGGAATGGTAGTGTGCCCTGCATTGTTATTGTATATAGATTTATTTGTTGCTATGATGGATTTGATTTTCTGGTGTTGGGATTTGACTTTCTGATGTCTGAATAAATTTTTTTTCTTCTGCCTTCAGTATGGAGAGTTTCTTATACTTGACAACTCAGAAATGTGCTGGCATATTTATAGCTGCTGCAGGCACTTTGTATATTGCATTGGAGCTACAACGTACCAGTTCACATCCATTAGATTTGCTAAAATGAAAGAAATGGAAAATTACCATTGTTGGAGGGGAGGGGGAAAGTTAGGGACAATATAATGCACATTTGGTAGAGTTGTGAACTAGTGCAATCATTCTGGAGCACAATCTGGAATATACCCAAATGATTATAAAACTATTTATAGCCTTTTACCCAGAAATACCACTGTTAGGTCTATATTCCAAATAGATCAAAAGAAAATGACCTTTAAGTATAATAAAAATACTTATAACAGCTCTTTTGTGGTAGCAAAAATTATATTTTAGGGGGGTGCTCATCAACAGAGGAATAGCTGAACAAGTTATGATATACTATTGTGATGAAATACTATTGCGCTATAAGAAATGATGAAAGGGATGTTTTCAGAAAAACCTGTGAAGATGAATGAACTCATACAAAGTAATATGAGTAGAATTAGAACAATGTGAGAAGTAAAAACAATATTGTAACAATAATCAGCTGTGAAAGACTTAGTAACTCTTATCAATGCAAAAATCCATGACAATTTCAAAAGAATCATGATGAAAAACACTGTCCACCGCCAGACAGAGGGGATGGGCTCTGAATGCAGACTGAAGCATATTGTTCTCTTTATGTGTCTTACTTTTTTTTTTCTTAATGAAATATATTTTGCATGACTTCATTTTTATGATGGCTATCATATATTTTTTGCCTTCTTAATGGGAGAGAAGATGGAGGGAGGAATAAAATTTGGATCTGAAAATGAAATAAAAATTTAATTAAAAAACAGATTTCTTAGAGAACGTTCTCTGAATCTCTCCTTTGTCCCATCGCATTCTGCCTTGATTTATATTTGTTATTAACACATGTTATTTCTTATATCTGTTTTCTTTCCAGTAGAATATAAAATCCTTAAAAGCAAATGCTGTTTTTAAATTTTTATATCCCTAGCACTTAGTATTGAGACTTGCTTAGATACTTTCAAAGTTGTCCATTTCAATTGTTTAATAAAAGGTGATTACATTAAGGGTAAATAAGTAAAGGCTCATTTTCTTACGCTTACTTTTTAGACATCTTTTGTTTTTAAGTCACCTACATTTTCTAATGAAATCCCTCCCAGAGAATGATTCCTCATAGCAAAAAATTTTAAGGAGAAAAACAGCACATCAAAAAATTCTGAAATTATCCAATAATGCTCCAAAACCATGAAAATAATGTTCCATTACCCCTTCAAAGAAGGGAAGAAGTTGCCTTTTCATAAAGGGAGTGAATCATTTTGAATGAGAACCCAGTGAAAAACAGACAATGAAATCAGTTGCACACATGTCTTTTGCCAGTCAAACACTGACTTTTCCACATGTCCTTTAGAAAGAATTCCCTATTCTTTTTTATAATGGCAAGAAAAGAATGTCACCAGCATTAAAAATGAACTTTTTCTTTTGTTGCTTTTTACCAAGCAGCCTCAAGGTTAAGGAAGGATCTCCCCAAATCACCTTCTGTGAAGTTGTTTAATTTTTTTCAACTATAATTTTAATGTTTTTTTTTCTTTCCAGGACCTTTATAAAGGACAGTCTTATAGAAAATACTTTTGAAAGTATTCTGAATAAAGCCATCAGAAAGATTTCATGACTGGCACATTTTAACTGTCAGATAGAGCAGAATGTTGTGTTCCCAAGGTGGTCTGTAAGCAGCAATCTTGCAGAGGTTTCTGCTCTCAGATCACTTAAACATTTGAAAAAAGGAATGAAAGCCAGAGACATTTTTAGTCTGTGTCCTTGAGCAAGTTATTTAACTGCTTCTTGGACTCAATTTCTTCATATTTAAAGACTAAGGAGTTGAATTAGTTTGAGTTTTTACATGTTTTTGATCTCAGATAAGTTTTATATTAAAAAGAAAATCATAGAGCCTTGTTCAATGAATAGAATTCTCTATCTTCTAAGAAATCCTAAATTATGCTTACTTATAACCAACGGTGTCTATTAGATAAGTGAGTCTTAAATAATAGTATCGATAAAATGGCCTAAGTGCTGGTGGAATGGTCAGAGATGGGGAGCGTCATCATCAAACTTTGTTTTCCTTTTTATGTTGCTCCATATCTGGGTCATAATAACATAACTACAACAAAATGTTCTGTCTAAAGTTGGCAGCATCTGTCTCAGAGCCTTGAATGTAGCAGGTACAGAATAAATGGTGGCAGAATTTAATTGATACACAAAACGTGAAGTTGAAAGTCTTGTCTGACTGTACGTCAGAGTTTACATAGGAGCAACTCCATTTGAAAGACATCTGGAATTATAGAGCACAGACATGTTTTGAGATATGCATGCCTTACAAGTAGCTCAGCTGAAGTCATGCTCATATATTTTTAACTGGAAGCAGCAGAAGCCTTTGGAATGTTCCAAGGGAGCAAGGGCATGTGTGAGGCAGACTAGAAACAGTTGGACTCATTTGTCTTACTAGTCATCACCCACCCTGAAAACTCTAAGTCTAGTTGTATCAAGTTATATCTAGTTATATCAAGCAGCATTATTATAGGCTGAGTCTAAATTAGGGTAGTTCTTCCTTTCAGGTTCAAGTCTTAAAATGGAATAATCACGTTGTAAAATCCATTTAAGACTGACAACTCAGTAAGCATTAAAATGAAATACTTTGAAATTAAAAAGGATGAAAGTCACTTCCTTCTGCCTCCATAATCATTAGATTAGGAAACCCAAGACAATTTCCCATAGGCAGCAAGAGCCAAAATTCAGCAGTATTCTCTGACAACTACTCACTTGCACCCCCACCCCCAGGTAAAGTCTTTTTATACATTTAGTAGCAGGAAAATTTCTGCCTTCTTAAAGGGCCGGCCTTGGTCTTCTACCATTAAATCAACTGTCTACTGTATAAAATGCTAGTTGGGGATGTCCATCAAGGAATGAAAAGAAAAAGCAAAAAAAAAGAAGAACAAAGGGAAAAGGAAAAGTAAGAAGGGGTTCTGGGAGAGGCTATAGCCAGGTGTGGATGCAATGTCACTTTCAACACTGCCAGGAAGATAGGCCCTAAAACAAAACAAAACAAACTATCCTACCACCACTATAAGTCAAAAATTTGGGTGCTGGTGGTTTTCTCAGATCTTTCTGGGTGTGCTAAGAACTTTTTATAGGCTCAGGAATCTGTGCACTGTTATGAGAGCTGTCTTAGTGAGCAAATACAGATTTCATCTTCCATGTATGAGATTTTTTTTTTCATATGAATCAGCAGTATGATATGGCAACACAAAATTGGGGGGGCAAAGTTGATTGGAAGTTAGATTGCAATGAAAGTCATAGTATTAAGAAACATAGAATTGGTAGTTCTATTATATGCTGCCTTGGCAGACCACATAATTGTGCTTATTTTTAAGTTCCACGTTGTATGAAAGCAAGTGATAAGCTGGAAAGCATTCTAAGAACAGCTACCAGAATAGTGAAGAGTCTCAAATACTTGCCAAATAATCACTGTTTTAAGGTACTGGAGATATTTCAATAAGAGAAAAGAAATATTTGGAGGCAGAGAAAGGGGAAGAATGTCACTACCTAAAGGTCTGTCACAGAGAACAGAGATTAAAATTGTTCTATTTTGCCTCTGAGAATAAAACTAGGAATGATGTATAGAAGTTGGGAAGAAACAGAGAAGTGAAGCCCTAAAAACTGGAATGGGTTACACCGTGAAGTTTGGTTTCACCTCATTTTAAATCATTGTGCAAATGTTAGATGACCAATTATCATGTGTGACTTAGAGGGATTCTTTTTCAGGTAAACAGAGACTAAAGGACCTCTCAGACTCCATCCAGCTCTAAAATTCTGTTGGGACTCTTCCTGCTTTGCCTTTGTGAGACTGTGTGTCTCTCTCTGGTTCAGTACGAAAGGCACTATTTAAAAGAAAAATCAGTACCATCTTTTGTCTTTCTGGTAGAGTAGAAGATTTAACGGGAAACGAAGTTTCTGCATCTATCTAAAGATGGCAATAGAAGATGGCAGAGTAATAGCACAGAGTTACTAGTACTCTTCCCCAAAAATCAGTCAAACACCTGTAAAAAATGACAAATTCTGGAGCTGCAGAACCCACAGAATGACGTAGCAAAGCAAATCTCCAGCCCAAGACAACCTGGAAGGTCTCTGGGGAGTGTCTATGCTGCCATTCTGTAAACAGAGGGCAGTCCAGAGTGGGCCATGCTGGCACAGGTGGGACCTGAACAGGCCTTGAGGGGACTGAATCTCAGGGGCCTGTGGAGGTTTTCAGACTTTGCAACCCCAAAATACCAAGGACAAATTGGAAAGTCAGTAGAAAAAACCTGTGAATCTGTTTGAGAGAGTACAGTGCTTGGACTCAGCCTCAAGGTGGTGGAAGGGGTGGAAGAGTCGACAGAGGAGGAGCCTGCAGCAGTAGGGGCAGTGGCAGCAACTGCTTCTGGAGCTCCAGGCCCACAGATTGTGAGGGGATCAAGCAACTGACAGTATACCCTACCACCTGCACTGGAAGCAGACAAAGACCTTGACAAAGAGCTCAAAAGTCAAATAAATGACTGGGAAAATGGACAAAAACAAGAAAAAGAATCAGACTATAGAATCTTACTTTGGTCACAAGGAAAACCAAACTATGCAAATAGAAGACAACAAAGTCAAAGCTCCTACAACCAAAGATTCCCCCAAAAATAAATATTAATTGGTCTCAGGCCATGGAAGAGCTCAAGAAGGATTTTGAAAATCGAGTAAGAGAGTAGAGCAAAAATTGGGAAAAGAAATGAGAGAGATGCAAGAAAATCATGAAAAACAATTCAAGTGCTTGCTAAAAGAGACCCCAAAAAGTGCTGAAGAAAATAATGCTTTAAAAAATAAACTAACCCAAATGGCAAAAGAGATCCAGAAAGAAAATGAGGAGAAGAATGCCATAAAAAGAGGAGTTGGCCAGAAGGAAAAGGAGGTCCAAAAGCTCCCTGAAGAAAATAATTCCTTAATGATTAAAATGGAGCAGGTGAAAGCTAATAACTTTATGAAAAATCAAGAAATTATAAAACAAAGTCAAAGGAATGAAAAGATAGCAGACAATGTAAAATATATCACTAGAAAAGCAAAAACCTGGAAAATAGATCCAGGGGAGGCGATTTACAAATTATTGGACTACCTGAAAGCCACGATCAAAACAATAACCTAGACATCATATTTCAAGAAATTATCAAGGAAAACTGCCCTGATATTCTAGAACCAGAGGGCACAATATATACTTAATATCGATTGCCTCCTGAAAGAGATCCCAAAAGGAAGACTCCTAGGAATATTAAAAGCAAATTCCAGAGTTCACAGGTCAAGGAGAAAATATATGCAAGCATCCAAAAAGAAATAATTCGATTATTGTAGAAGTACTATCAGGATAACAAAAGATCTTGCAGCTTCTACATTAAGGGATCACAGGGCTTAGCATATGATATTCCAGAGGTCAAAGGAGCTAGGATTAAAACCAAGAATCACCTGCCCAGCAAAACTGAGTATAATACTTCAGGGGGGGAAATGGTCATTCAATGAAATAGAGGATTTTCAAGGACTCTTATTGAAATGATCAGAGCTGAATAGAAAATTTGTCATTCAAATGTATCAAGAGAAGCATGAAACAGTAAATAGGAAAGAGAAATCATAAGGGACTTGCTACAGTTGAACTGTTTACATTCCTACATGAAAAGATCATATTTGTAACTCCTGAGACTTTTCTCAGTACTAGGGTGGTTGGAGGGATTATATACATATAGGCAGAGGGCACAGGATGAGTTGAATAGGTAGGAATGATATTTAAAAAAAATAAAATTAAGGAGTGAGAGAGGAATATATTGGGAGGAGAAAGGGAGAAATAGAATAGGGCAAATAATCTCACATAAAAGAGGCAAGAAAAAGCTTTTTCAATGGAGGGGAAAAGGGGAGAGGTGGGAGGAAAAGAGTGAACCTTATTCTCATCACATTTGGCTTAAGGAAGGAATAATATGCACACTCAATTTGGTATGAAAATCTATCTTACATTACAGGAAAGTAGGGGAGAAGAGGATAAGTTGGGTGGGGGATGATAGAAGGGAGGGCAAATGGGAAAAGGGAGTAATTTGAGGTAAACACTTTTGGGGAGGGACAAGGTCAAAAGACAGAATAGAATAAATGTGAGGCAGGATAGGAAGGAGGGTAATATAGTTAGTCTTTCACAATATGACTGTTATGGAAGTGTTTTGCACAACTAAACATGTGTAACCTATATTGAATTGCCTGCCTTCTGAGTGGGAATGGGTGAGGAAAGAGAAAGGGAGAGTAGTTAGAACTCAAAGTTTTAAAAAAAAAAATGTTAAAAATTGTTTTTGCATACAACTGGGAAATAAGATACATTGCCCTACAAGAAAATAGAGGGGATGGGGATAAGAGAAGGAAGGAGTGTGATAGAAGGGAGAGCAGATTGGGGGAAGTGGTAATCAGAATGCATGCTGTCTTGTGGTGGGTAGAGAGGAGAGATGGGGAGGCAATTTGGAACTCAAAATTTTGTGGAAGTATCTGTTGAAAACTAAAATTAAATAAATAAATTTAAAGAAAATAAAGGTGGTAACAAGTCAATAGGTTGCCTTTCTTAGTCAAGTTATTGGAGGAAACAGCTACTAATGAAAACTAACACCAGACACTTATCTAAGAGTGATTCAACCATTCCTTCCTTCCAAACCTGTAAGATAAAGAAGTACAAGAAACATGCTTCAATCTGAAGTCAGACTTTCTTCTCCTGATGTCCTAATTTCTGTCAACAACACCACCATTCATCATTTACCCTATTCTCAAAAAATACATATTATCATTGAATTATTATACCTCTCCTTCCCCTATTTAATTAGCTGTCAAGTCCTACTGATTCTACTGTTGCAATATCTATTATATTCATATCATTTCTATTTCAGCATTGCCACCACCCCATAATAGAATCTCAAAACTTCTCACATGAATTTATTACGATTGCTTCTTAACAGATCTCCTTGCTTCCTATGTCAGACTCATCCTTTACACAACTTTCTGAATATGAACAAATTTGACAGTATCATTCTATTCAAAACCTCTAAATGGATTCATCTTACTTCTCTTTAAGATCATTTGTGATTTTTTTTCCTTATCTCTGTTTGCTGGATTATTTTTCAACTTTTCCTCTGAGATAGTTTTGGGGTCACTTCAGTCATGTGCAACTCTTTGTGACTTCATTTGGGGCTTTCTTGGCAAAGATACTGGAGTGGTTAAACATTTCTTTCTCTGGCTCATTTTATTTATAGATAAAGAACTGAGGAAAACAGAGTTGTAATAAGTAAAGAATATGTAAGAGAAGAAAAAGACTAACCTACCTATGGAAAAAATCAGATATATTCAGATGTGTATAATATATACACACATATACACATATATACATGTATGTATGTGTGTATGGATGTATGTATTCACTTGTGCAAAGAAGTGCCTTTTCATATCTCTTTTTCAGAGCCAGCTAGATCATTATAATTATGTAGCATTCACTTTCCCTTGTTTTGTTGTTTTTCTTCCATTTATGTTATTGTGGTGTATTATACACACATACAGTCACACACATATGTACACATATATGTATATATATTTATATATAATATGTTCAGCTAACCTACTTTGCATAGGATTGTATATGCCTTCCCATGCTTATATGTATTCATCCTATGTGCTTCTCTATTTTTTATTTAAGTTTTTAGATTAAGTTCATCAATCTTCTCTTTTTTTAAATTTATTGACATATGGTTTTAGGGATATGATTTTTTTCCCTGGAACGTTGTTTTAATTGCATCAAAAAACTGTTCTGTTGTCTGGTGTTTATCATTGCTTTTACATAATAGCTAGCATTTAAACAAGTGTAATTTCTATTATTTGTTCTTTGACCAACTCATTACAAAGATTGTTATTTTAAGTATCCATTAAGATATATGTCTTTTGCTCATACTTCCTGTATTGATCACTATTATGTTTAATCATGATTCATAAAGGATGGTTGATATTTCTGTCTTTTGTGTTTATTTAATTTCTCCATGCCTTAGTTTATATAGCTTCTTGTGTTCAATGTGCCATATGGTGCTGAGATATATGCATATGCTTTAATGATCTCATTCAGAAAAGACTATAAATTCTTTAGTTCTAAATCCTCAAAAACTTTGTATAGTTCTATATTTCGTTTTTTGCTTTTTCTTCATTTAAATTTTTCCAACTTTGAAAAAGAAATATTAAAGCCTCCTATTATTTTTGCTCTCTACATCTTTTTTCATTTAAGCTAATTTTCCACAAAAGAAAATTAATTCATAAATAATTTAGATTCAATTTCATTTATTGTACATGTGTTGGATATTCATATTGGTTTGTTAGCTATAGTTCCTTCAAGAAGGATAGGCATTAACCTAGTAGAATATAGAAAACAGCTTCCCAACATACCAGCTTCTTCCAAATTAAACCTATCTTGGGGTCCCCATCTTCTATCAAAAGCATACACCTGTTCTATTGGAACATTCTTTAGTGGGATCCCTCTCCTAGCTTTGAGTTTAAATGCTCTCCTTTTTGTCCCCCAGTCTCAGTCTCTCCCTTCTACCAATTCCTTCAGCCAAGAGAGAATAGAAATCATCATCCCTTCACAAAACACAGAATTGACAAGGGTACAAAACCTAATGCCCTCTTAGCTTCATCTCTCCTCTCCCCATTTATGCACATGTGAGCTCTTAAATGCTGTCATGCAAAATATATTGATTCTTCTACAGTGGGGATCATAGAAATAGTGGGGAAATGATGCTTCAGTTCAATTCTTCTACATTCACTTTACCTACCTTTAAGTTTCACTTATGTTTTAAAACTTTCGGTCATTTTATTTTAATCCTTTCATGATCTTTTTTTGTTTGTTTATCCCATGTAATGCTAATCATGGCAGAACACCTGAGGACTGCTGCTGTGAATTACTTTAAATGTCTAATCACATAGTATAATGAACTCTCTATTTAGAAATAAATTAAACATTGTTTAGTAAAGCATAACATTCACAGCAACATCCTTAAGAAAAATGTATCATCTAATACATATATGTATCCCATAACACTCAGTATGTTATATGGCACATAGCATACATCATTGCATCCCCAAAGTCAGGGGGTCCCTAGCTAGGGTCTTCCCTAGCACAATGCATCCTTAAGGGGTAGCAGAAAATACCATATCATCCACACCTAAGTCCCTGTTAGAACAATTTCCTTAATCAGTACACAGTGTCCAAGTAAAGTCCTCTCTCATCACAAACCAACATCACAAATGTTCTTTCTGTTTGACTTCCAGGCATGGATAACGAGTGAAGAGTTTAGAGCCGGTAGAGTGTTGTAATTGAGAAACTGTAAGAAAGTCATTGTCACTGGATAGTATCATAGGGAGAGGAGTCAAGTGAAAGAAGACTGGAAAGGTAGTCAATGGCCAGATCGTAAACAGCTTTCTATATTGGAAGCAATAGGGAGCCACTGGAGTTGATTAAATGGAGTGGTGACATGGTCACACTTGTGCTTGAGGAAGGTCATGTAGACAGCTGAGGACAGGGTGGGTTGGAGTGGGGAAAGACTTGAGGCAGGGAGATCAATAAACAGGTTATGGCAATAGTTCGCCTATGAGATGATGGGGGCTTGTACCTACATAGTAACTATGTGAATAGAGAGAAAGTGAATAAGAAAGATGGGTGGAAATACTTCAATTTCCTGGTTGTCTAAGTTCAAAAACATATGAGGGTCCCTAACTAGCTCCTGGTACTTGAACAACAGACTGCCATGGCTGATATAGAAGCAAGAGGGCTTCATTCAGCTGAATCGGTGTGTTGTCCTGACACTGGTAAGAATATACTAACCATATTACTAGGTAAATCTTCTTTCTTCAACTATAAGATCTTCTCTAAGTGTCTCATTTCACAAGTATCACATTTCCTACAACAGAAATTGAGCTGGCAATTTTCCCCAGAATTCACAAAAGTTCCTGATGTTGAACCTAAGAAATTTCCAGAAATAAGGCTATGCAAAGTAGAGAGTGCTTTTTGCTGGATCTTTCTCTTTATCTGGCCCTCTTCTCCCTCTATACCCTTTTGCCTGGTGATCTCATTAGCTCACAAAAATTCAATATTATCCCTATGAAAATGACTCTCAGATTTAGTTGTCCTGCACAAACCCCTCATCTGACCTTCAGTCTCATATACAACTGCTTATTTGATATCTCAAACCAGATGTTCAGTAAAAATCTTAAACTCAACATGTCCAAATCATATGCCTCCCCCAAACCCTCCCCACTTCTGAATTTATCTATTACTGCCATGGTCATTACTACTATCCAGTAACCAAGGCTTACAGCCTAAGTATCATTCTTAACTCTTCACTGTACCTCACCTCACATATCCAATAATTTGTGAAATCTTTTTTTCCACTTTCATAATATCATATCTGTGTGTGTGCATCTTTATCTCTACTAATTGTTGCCATCATGATGAAAGCCCTCATCACCTCATATTAAACTGTTGCTATATCCTGTTGGTTAATCTCCCTACATCTAGTTTTCTCTTACTCCAATCCAGCCTCCATTTAACTGTCAAATTGCTCTTATTTAGGCACAGGTCTGACTACATCACCCCCTTCGGTGACTCCTTATTATCTTTATGATAAAGTGTAAATACTCTGGATTCCAGGCCTTCAACCTGGTCCCCTACTAGCTTTCAAGTCTTTTTTCACCTTACTCCCCTCCATATAATATATAATCCAGCAACACTAGACTCTTTATAATTCCTCCCAGAAGATTTCTATCTCCCAACTCTAAGCATTTTCACTATCAGCTATGGCTAGAATTCTCTCCATGCTCATCACTACCATATGGTTTCCTTAATTTCATTTAAATCCCAGCTAAATCTCCTTCTTCATCAAGAAACCTTTCCTAGTCCTCTTTAATCTTAGTGCTTTCCCTCTGAGATCATACCCAATATATTCTGAATGTATAATGTTTGAACATAGTTTGCATGTTGTATCCCCCTTAGATTGTGAATCCTTTAAAAATCAGGTACTCCTGGAGTTTTTTTGTTTTTCTTTTGTTTTACCTTTTTCTGTTCCCTAGTGTTTAGCACAGTGTACAGCACATAGCTGGCACTTAAATTCTTATTGACTTTCTGACAATACTAAGTACCAACAGCAGATTCTGGAGTGAGCCATCCATATGAAATACCTCATATCTTCTTTCTTCCATCCCTGGCAGGTGACAAATCCACTAGCAACTTTCCAAATACTTACTTACTATTTCCCCTCCATTCTAAAGAGGGGAAGATTAGAGAGGAGAATAGACTTCTTTGTCCCCAACCAGATGGAGTCTAGACAACTGACATTTCAAACCAACTGATTCTCAAATCTTTACAGTTGCTTTGTTGCTTTTGTGTCCCAAGCGGGCTTGACAAACATGTAAAGGTTAGTCCTGTGACATAGCATGTTTTGGAACTCCAGATTCACAGAGAGACTACTGAGAGAGGAGAGGAGGATTAGAGGGACATAATAAACAGAAGGAAAGCATATACCTTAAATGATAGAGAGGAAGCCTCTAGAATATGGATAGGAATCTACACTCAACAGGTCCCATGATTTCTAGCATCCAAACTCTTAGATATTGTCCTCTCCCTGTTTGACCTGAGATTTTATCTTGTTTCCAGGTCCCAAAGACAACTTTATTCTTATGCATTCTTTCACCTCAACTAATCTTTGCAGGTCCCTGATAACTGCTTTACTGTTTGCTTTGGTGCATATGTCTACTCACTATCCATGATTGTCTTTTGTATAATAAGCATATGGTCATCATTTCTCTGATGGCATGGTCTTCTTCCAAAACGAAGGATGAACACATTATATGGTGAAGAAAAGGAGCTAAACTGGATGAAATTAAGTTAATTATTGCTGTTCATGTCTAGGGCAGAATTATTTTTTTTCCTCCTTTCCCCAAGCAACCTTTGAATGTGGAGTTTATTCTGAACCCTACAAAAGAACTGTATTCGTATGCTGCAAATGTCTGATGGGAAACAAATATAATTTCAATCCCTTTTCCCCTTTGAGAATAGAAGAGTGAAAGAGTAACCATTTAGCCATATTTAAGTGCTACCAGGAAGCTGTTTCTTTGATATGGGCTGACATTTACAACAGCAGGGTCTTTTCATTATTGTTTGTTCAGTTATTGAAAGTAATTGTATCTTGATTTTCTCTTCTTTTTTTCTATTTTTGATAGTTTTAGCACAAATACAATTTTGGTACCATGACTTCTGGAATTGTTTCCTAGGAGACCATGTATGAATCTTTATAATTCACTAGACGCAAGTAGACAGATCCATAAGGCAAAGTTAGATGAGGAAAAGTCAAAGTTGGGTGAGGGGTGCTTGGCTGTTGTAATCCTTCAACTGACCAAATGAAAACTACTACCTAGTGTGAGAGTTCTCAAGCATCAAAGATTCCACCAAACCCAAACCGAATTGAACATATTTAATTTGAGGCAATGGTTAAAACTCTTATTTAGAGATCATAGGATCATAGAATTTAAAACTGTAAAGGGATTTATATTATCTAGTTCAATCCTTTCATTTTTATGCATAAGGAAAGCCTGACTTCCTCAAATGTACAATGGTACAATTCCTTCAGTCTCTGCCTCGTTGACTCACTCTATGATTATGTCTACCCCCAGGAGAAACTAGAACTCTACTTCTGGCCCCCTTGCCTCTGACAGGTGAGCCTTTTGTCTTATCTATCAGGGAAGCAGTTCACTAAGCTACTTCCTGCCCCCCCCCATGGGTATCCTCTCTCTCCCTTTTACAATCACCTTTTGAAATACTGTCTTCCTGAATTAGAATATAAACTCCTAGAGAGCAAAAATTGTCTGTTCTTATATGTATCCTCATTTCTTTGCTAGGTGTCTAACCAATAATAAGCATGTAATTATATATGTATGCATGTATCTGTCTGTCCATCTATCTATATATCTGTCTGTCTATTGTAGACACGGCTCTAACAAGAGCATTCTCTTAGTTCAGGTTTGACCTTGGGATGAAATGAGACACTCACAGATCACTTAATATTTAAAAAAGGAGGAGGTTTACTTTGATCTAAGACAGCAAGAATATACAACAAAGATATAGTTGCTCTTAGTTTCTCTGGACAAAGTCTCCTTCATTTCCATCTGAAAATGCATCTGGTCAGAAAGTCATCAGGGTATGGCAACTTGAGTGGCCTCAAGAATTCATCAAAACAGAGAGGAGTCAAGACCACATGGGCTGTGACTTTTTATATCTCTCTATAAGAAAACTATATCAAGGAAGCTAGGGTCAATCTTATTGTATAGGGGGAAGAAAACTATGCCAGAAAACTGCTAGGAAAGGTGGGGAAGGGTGGCAGGGGAAGTTGTATGGGCATTGTATTTGGGAAGGAAGATACACCAGGAAGCTGTGGTCCATCAGGAAGAGGAAACTACTGATCCTATCGCATTGTCTATCTATCACTCTATCTGTCATCAGGAGACAAAGAGAACCAGAATTAAAGCTGAAACACATGTCTATATGAAAACTGAAGGAGAGAGTATAGAAAAAGAAAATCAAAGAATGAAAACTAAACTTTGATAACCATCCACATTTCGGGAAGTGGAAGAAAGAAACAATTAGCAAGGAATAGCTAAAGAGAGGAGGAAAACAAGATAAAATCCTCTGTCTTTCCATTCTTACATTTGTTGCTTTAGAAGGAAAATGATAAATTCTTCTTTGCTATAGTTTCTTTCCTCTATAGCAGGCTCTCTGGACATTTATTTATCTTGATAACCATAGACATGAGAGATAGCTTTCAGGAATTCAGGTCAAAATAAGAGAGTTTCTTTATATTAGACACAAGGGTGTGTTCTTGATCATGATTTATTTATAATTTTGCTAAAGGATAATAGCATAAATGTGATGAAACAATCTATGATTTACTTACATTTATTGCTGAAATGTAGACACATGACTTCTTTCAAAATGATTCCACTGTTCCCAGAAGGAACCCTGCTATAAATTGTCACCAGTGTAACAGGAAGCATATTTACATTAGGTCTTAGAATTGCCTTAATAAAAGAATCATGTTGGTTTAGGCTCTACAAGGAATAGAAATCATTTGTATATTTTTATTTCGAAGCACAGGTGTCTTCCTTTCATTAGTGCATAACCATGTTTTATTAATCTCAACCTGAAAAAAATTAACTGTACACGTATGTTATAGATTTTTATAATTCCCCATAGCCCTGCATGTCATAGGCACACAAGTGTCAATGAAAGTTCTTACCTGAGAGACCAACAATTAAAATAAATCTAAATGAAAACAAGAGCATTAAATCTCTCAAATTAATTTTAGCCAAAATGTAGTTCTTAAAGCATGTCTGGGGTTGGTAATCAAAGGCCAACTATTACACAAACTGGTTCCTTGAATTGATTTTCTTTGTTTTATATGAATATATTATTTCATTTAATTTCTGCTCTTTTCCGGGATTTCTTCAGTTATAAGAACGAAAACATTTTTAAATTTAAGTTTTAAAATATCTTCAGGAACAAAAAAGGGAGTTGCTGTAACTTTACATTTTTAAGATAACTTGTGGTTAAGAAAATCCTTCTGTGAACTACATGACAATTTCTTGGGACTTTATGATAATCTACTGTTAATGCCCACTTTATGGGAAAAAAATATGATATTATGTGTTCTATATGATACATGGCTTACAAATGGGTCAAAATGAGATGATTTGTGCAGTCAAGGCAGGTTAGATTTCATGTCTTAGACCTTCATTCAAGAAATGTATAATAGTGCATGATAGGTCTTCTTGGCTATTTGAAAGAGAAGGAAAACAAAAATCTGATACTTTTACAAGGTAAAATTATGCTTATGCTAATTAGGACAATAAACTAAACAAAGAGCAAATGAACCAATTTTTCCCCCTCAAAATAATTTGTCTAAATTCTTAGTTGCTTTCTTTTCTTTTGGGTGGGTATGGATTTTTTTTGGACGGTGGAGCTGTTTTGTTTTTATTTTTTAGCTAAAATCTTTGCTGATCAGCTCAGGAGACAGACTACATGAAAAAAACATCACTTGTGGTCATTTTCTTTGGGGTTTTTGAGCAGTAGTGTGCAACTCTTTGTTTTGAGGCACCGAAATTTTTATTTCACTCTTTCAGTCTTCAGAGAAAGGAAAGTTTTTGTCCTGTTTTGTTTTTTAGAAACGAATTTGTTACAAAACTGTGGGAGAGTCTTTAAAGTAAAATTTGCTTGACTGAAATGTGGAATGCATGAAGGAGGAGAGGTACTGAACACGTAATCTCATTGATACATGAAATTCTCAGATGATCAAACTCTCTCTACTAAAGCAAATTGACACCTTCTCTGACACTTACAGTCTTAGAGAGTTCCCTAGAACTTTGAAAGCTTAACTAACTCCCCAAGGTCAGACATAGCTAGGACCAGAGGTGGGAATTGAATCTAGATTTACTGGGACTCCAAGACCAGCTCTCTACTCATTACACCACACTTCCTCAAGGATAGTAGTGTGAAATAAGATAGGTATCTATGTTATTTTACACTATTCCCTTTAGGTAAACTATTTTCCATTTATCTTGGCTTTCTAGCTGTTTCCAACACGTCTGAGTTCTTTCTTGATTTCACGCATTCAGCAACACTGTCTTCCCTAGCTAGAATGCTCTTTTCTCATATGAATTTATTGAGCTCTCCCCACCTTCCTTGAAGCCCCACTGAAGTCCTATTTCCTCTGAGGACTCCTATTATCCCCTTCCCCATCTCCACCCCCAGACAAATGTAATAATATCTCCTTTATTTTTGACCTTTAAGAATCTCTACAACCACACACACTTCACACTCCAATGAAATTAGAATAATTGCCATCTCCCATGCAACCCTTAAATTTCCTTATAGACTTTATCTGTATTTCTCACTTAGCCATAATCACATTAGATTTTGTATCACACTCAATGGTGAAAGTGGTTTATCCTTTTTACTGTAAATGAAATCTTTAGACAGGGACTGTGCTTTTCTTCATCCTTCTTTCTCTGGTATCCGCATAAACATTGAATGTTCTTACTAATTTTAATTGAATTGTATATTTCAAGAAACCATGGAGACATTCACAATAGTGTCTATTCCCTCATGCAAAACATAGAAGAACTGGAATCTAATAATTCATGTAATGTTTATGACAATTGCTCAGGAAACATAGCAAAGATTTTCTTTATTTTCAATTATTTGCTATATTTTCTTCCACAATAATAATAATAACTAACATTTAAATAGCTTTTACTATGTGCTAACCACTATTCAAAGCACTGTTAAATTATCTCATTTGATTCCCACAACAACCCTGGAAAATGGGAAATCCCCATTTCAGAGTTGAGAAAACTGAGGTAAAGCAAAGTGACTTGCCTAGGACCATACAACTATTAAGTGTATGAGGATATATTTGAACTCAGGTTTTCCTGATTCTAGCTTCAGTAGTCTACCCAGCTTCACCACCTAGATGCCCACAGGAAAACTTGGTATCATAAGAAAGAGCAAAAATTATAAATATGTTGTATCCAACAGGCAAGCAAATTGGATGGTTCATCCTGACTATTGGAGTCATTTCCTATGAGTTCTTTTTTGGTTTGTATCTAAGTGACTTGACACAAGAATTACAGATTGATAACATAAAAAATCAGAAATATCTTTGAGTCCAACATTAGAGCTTCTTCATGAAGTTAATCTATATAAATATTACAACCTCAATTTTGATTGTTGGGAACATTATTTTCATTACTAAAAACATTTTATCACTAAAATTCTATTCCAAAACTTCACTGTGGCATAAATACTCAGAAATGAACCGAAAAGGCACACAATGTATCCACAATTTCCATCAGACTGGAAATTTTTAAGGAGAGCCCAAGCAATGGGGCTGTGTCATTTGAGGAGCAGTCTAGACAAGTTAGAGAGGCTACCTAGTAATTAAATTTTTCAGTGACAGTTATTCATGGAGATAATCTACTTAAAGTGCAAAGCGGTTATGATCTCAGTCTATAGAGGGAGAGTTCACTCTGCTAAAATCAGAGATCTGTTGATAGTAAATAATTTAAAACAGAAAAGTTAAAAGTCCATCATTTTCTCAATACAAAAATTACATGGAGTTCACGTACTAGAACATTTAATAGAACATTGTATTATTTGTGGCATGAAGACTGAACCAACTAATAATTACTGCTGATTAGATAATTAGTAACTAAAACTGCTAATTACATTTCAGCACAGTTGGTGTATGGCAATGAAAACAACAATAATAGACTAGTGAAGCATAAACAAAACAGTGATATGCAAACCCAGCCAAACACTTGAAACATTTAAGTGAAAAATTAATCATAAGTCAGTTCATTTTTCTCCTCTAGTCTTCCTTTGGTTTAACAGAAATTGTTTGGCTAATTTTGATTTTTTTTTTCTCCTCTATCCAAAAATGTCTCCTCGTTCCACACCCTCAAAGCTAGAAATCACTAAGACAACTTATAAATAGACTTAATGGCTTGACCATAAACAGCAAAGTGGATATAAGTAAGATGTTGCTCTTCAGGAAGTTGCCAGCAAATGTAGTTCATTCAGCGTAAAGGACAAGATACCATGAAAAAACCTTATGGAGATTCTTGGATAATATAATTCAAGAATGGAAATTGAACATGAATCTTGCTTGTTTCAAGTCAAAACTAGTCAGAAAAAACAGACATAGATCTATAGGATGAAGGATTGTAAAGAGAGCTGTTAAAGAGATGTCATTAAGCCTAATTAGATTGATATTGGAGAACAGGCTGCTTTCAAAGTAAATAGGTCAGTTTGTAGTATAGTGCCCAATGGGATATAGTACGAACAGAGGTTCCCAGACAAGTGGCATGTGTTGAATAGAAGTTAGTCATGTCTGACTAGTCCCCAAACTACATGAGGGTCTATTTGTGGGGTACTGACACTATGCCACCAAGCAAGGTACTTGAATGACCTTATCCCAATCTCATATACTGCTATATGAAGATGAGGACAGTGGGTTCTGAACACAAGCCATTTAATCTTACATTCTAAGTAAAGCCCTTTTCAAAACTGATCATCAAGTACTCCAACTGAGGGCCTTATGACAGTCAATAATAGACACATTCCCCACCACCAATTCTTCCTTATCCATGTCATAAGATCCCTGGGTTGTCTGGGCTGAGGAGAGATCATCTAAAATCACTTGGAATTTGGAAATAAGGGCCTTGAGGTCACTCCACAATGAGGTTTTCTTCATCATACATGACGAGATCAAAGAACCTTTCTGATATTTTAGCTGTAGCAGAACAAAAATCTTACTTTGTCCAGTTCAGTGATTAAAGTCCTGGAACCAGTATTCTAGAAACAACTTCTTGGGAGCCATGAAGTCACAGAGGATAGAGACCTAGTTCCTTACTCCCTAAGACAGATATTTTCTTCCTTGATTAAACATGGTTACACAGAAATAACTTCTCAATCTATCTCAATCTAATCAAAGCCTTCAGAGGCAGCATAATATAACTGATAGAGCATCAGACTTGGGATCAGTAACTAAATTCACATTTATCCTCAGCTACTTGTTGGCTGAATGACTATGGGCAATTCTATTTTGACCTCAGTTCTTTATATATAAAATGAAAAGATTAGATTAGGTGATGACTAAGTTGACTTCCAGCTCTAAATCTATGATTCTTCATGAATACATTTTTCTCTTCCAGCTAGTTTATCTTTGCCAATAGAACCATGATGGTATTTAGGGAGTTATTAATTTCTCTTTGGGGAGGTAACTAGAGAGAGAAAAAAAAAATCTTGACTAGCAACTGTAAGAAGGTCACTGGTAGGAATTTCTTCTTGGGGTGCCCCTGGGAGAGGTACTGGACACCGAGTAGTGTCCCGGGTTAAATCACGTGGCCCCAGAATGAAAATAAGAGCTACTCTTGTCCTCTGAGTTCCAACGGATATTTTTCCCAACCTGTGTCAGTGAGATATAATTTATTTCAATAAGACTTTTGCAAAGAAGATTGGCACAGAAAGCAACTTTTTCTTTAGCCAGACTTTAGCTAAAGTCTTGAGACTTTAGCAAATCATTTTAGAACACAAGTTATAAATTTAATGGAAAAACATGCTTGCCAAAGAAAACTTACAACTCATGCAGATATCATGTAGTCTAGAACTTGCAGTTTCCATGAAACAGGTCTGAAAAGAAATATTTCATAATCAAAATAAAGAATAATGTAAGAAATCTTATTTAATAATTATATTTATATATTTGAGCACAGTTGATTGATAGAGTTGGTGGATGGTCGAATTTGTGTGATATGATGCATAATTTTTTTTAAATGCAAGGGTTTGTTTTTGAATCAAGTTAGAGGTTTACTTAACAATCAATAGGTACAACACTGCCTGCCAATCAAGCCTGATTTTCTTTTTTTGATCTCCTTTGACAATTCTCTACTTATCCAAATCTCACCATCATTTTTATAGGCTAATCTAACTCTCACTATATTTAGTCAAATTAATTCAAAAGGATAGTTAAATAATACAAAGTAAAACATAAAAGAATATATAAAAGAACATAACTATTTAAGAAATAGTGAGAAAATAACTGCTTTCTAAATGTCTTTGGATAACTTGTGGAAATTTGGATCTATTTTGTCTTCCCTTAAATGATAAATTAGTGAGATGTCAGTAGCAGCATTATATTCAGTGGAAGTGATGGTGACTCCCCTAGGGTGGGTAGGAGAAATGTTTTATGGTCATATATAAATCAGAATTTCACATTATGTTCCACTTTTTGGACTGCTGGGAAGCTGCAGTGTTAAACAAGCAATCCTAAGCCTGACAACAGTCCAGAATGGGGCAGTTCTTTGGCAGCAGGGGCTTGAAAGGGATTATGATGCCACTGGGACAGAATGACAACCAGTGACAGGAAGCACCAATGGTGCAGCCACAAATGATAAAAGAAAATTTCCACATGTATGTGGTTTTTTGCAAATACACTGACTCACAAGGAAATATGTATCAGTTAAATCATTAAGCAATCAAGAAGCATTTATTAAGCACCTACTATATGCCAGTACTGTGTTAGGTACTACGGATATACATAGTAAGAACAAAACAAGCTATACTCACAAGGCACTTGTATTCTACATATTATTTAGAAATAAATTATGTATGCTTGTTATTTAGAAAAGCTCACAAGTACCTGCTTCTTTTGCCTTCCCTTCAGGATCAATCTGCATCCTTTCCACATTTAACTGGGCATCTGCATGAGAAGATGATTATGACCCAATGGTTGCAAGAGTTTTCTATGTTAAATCTCGTTAACAGAGAGGAACTTAACATTGACACCTAAGCCAAACTCTCAGACCTGAAGACAAATTATTCACCTTGTCTACAACATAGATTCAAGTGCATCAAACTTTTGTTAGATCTAGAGTTTTTCCAAAAGTAGTGATATATTTATTTGTAGCTACTAAATAGGTTATTACTGTAAGATTAATAAGTGTGTCAGAAAGTAATTTAATAATAGTGCTTTCCCTGGTGGGAGCAATTGTCTTTAGAAAAATAGATTATAGTCATGGCCTTCTCAAATAAGCAAAAGAGACCTCAGATCATAGCATGGTTTTTGAATAAATTATTATCTAATAGCAACCTTTTGGAAAGTAATTATGTAAAAAATTGTATTCTCCCCCCCATCAGAACTTTTTATCAACCTAAGAAATTAAAGGATGTCCTCGTGCTGACTTTTATCTACTTTTCTATAACTCAGAGAAATCAAAGGCATATTGATGGTGTTGTTGCTACCATGTCTAGCTGTGAATAACTGAGTCATTTTCCTGGTATAAGACAACTTTGTGGCCTGAAATGTTAGGCCAAAATCCTCCATGGACAATGTCATATTTAAACGCCAATCATTTCTTAGAACATTTCAAGTTCATTTACTTGATGTTCTACAATAAACATCTTTGTAGAGCAATCTAGCATGAAATTTGTGGAAAGGATGTGTCATACTATAAGCTGAGTATCAAAATAAGTTTCCCTTGGAGTTATTAGGTTGCTAATTCCCCTTAGATAATTAGTTACTGTACATGGTTTAGACTTCTTGAAAATGGTGAGGTGACTCAAATGACCTTGACAGATCCCATTTACCTATAACTGGTTAAAAGAGAGACAGTGACTTGGTTTCTACTCAGAAGTGTTTATTATTTTATTTTACAAAAATATTGCCAAGAGACTATCGCTTATTTTCTAAAAAAGAAAAAAAAACCTATCATTATTATGGTCAAATTTAAGGTAACTAGCTAGTAAATGGTACCTGATGTTTTTTTTAACTACTTAGGTCACGAACAGAAATGAATGCAAGAGTTCTTACTTATTTACAAATCAATGAACATATTGTGTAACCCAGCAAACTTCTTGAGGGCAAGAGCTGTCTTTTTTTATTTCATATCACCAGGACGTAACACAATGCCTAGAACACAGTAGGTGTGTAGCAAGTGCTTGTTGATGAATGCTTTCATTCATTACTTAAAACATAGAGTCAAGATAACAAGGAAGAGTAAAAAAGTAGAGAGAATTTGCATGAAGGGGGACACAATGCTGCCTTCTTGACAAAGAAAAAGGATAAGAAAACTCTCCTTTCAGAAAGATAAGAAAACTATACTGTTTCCATCAGGTGGATTTTGTTTAATTTCAATACCTCAAGGTTATGATTTCTTTTCTATTTTCATTTTTCAGTTGCTTCACTGCTGCATATCACACTCCTATTACTTAATAGATAGTTTTTTGACAGCAACTACGACTGAAGACTTGGTCAACTATGACCAATGTGATGACAAACGTCTCCAAATTTAATTGGATTGGTCTTTAAATAACAGACATACTGTCTATTACTGGATAATTCAAAACCTTTGTTTTTGGTATATATGGTAAGACCATCCAACACTTGCACTCCAGTGCCACAGCAATCCTAAATTTAGCATCACCTCCATATCAAAATGAAGCCCCTTTAGTGCAGGTTCAATTAAAAACATGTGAAAAATATATCTACAGTTCTAAGGTACATTGCAGCATTGGATAACATTCACAACTGACACAGTAGTCTAACATATGACTGTAAACAGTCCAGAAATTTTTTATTGCTCTTTTTGTTTTAGCAAAGGCATTTGGTCAACCTAGTGTCCAAGATTCAGGATCAGAAAACAATGTTTAGATATTCAAATAACTATACATACTAGCCAAGTCAAAAAATCACTTATTAAATACCTACTCTGTATGCTAAGTAAGCACTGGTGATATAAACCAGTAAGCACTGGTTCTTTAGGAGCTCATTGTCTAATGGAAATATACAAGCAACCGACTATAGACAAAATATACATGGGATCAACTAGAGAAGAGACAGGAAACAAGCATTTATTAAATGCCTGCTATGTGCCAGGCATTGCTAAATGTCTTACAAACATCACTTTATTTAATAATGATCAAATAATAATAAATGGGAAAAGCTCTTTTGAGAAAGTGAAACTTGAAGGAAACTAGGAAAGTCAGAAGTTAGAGATAAGGAGGCTGAAAATTCCAGACATGAGGAAAAGCCAGTGTAAATGCCCAGAGCAAAGGATGGAGTATTACAGGTGAAGAACAGCCAAAAAGAAAGCTAATAATTGCCATTGGTATAGTACTTTAAAAATTGTAAAGTATGGGGTGGAGCCAAGATGGTGGAGTAAAAAGACACACATACGCTAGCTCCGAACCCACAGCCCATAAAATATCTGTGAAAAAAGAACTCCCAACAAATTCTGGAGCAGCAGAAGCCACAGAACGGCAGAGCAGATGAGATTTCTCTTCCAGAGACGCTGAAAACCTCTTGCAAAAGTCCCTTCATGCTGTGGACCAGGAGCCAAGCCCAGCTCCGAGAGGAGCAGATCCAAGTAGGCTTCAGGGAAAGAATCTCCAGCAGCCGTGCAGGTCCCTCCACCCACGGGTGAAAAGGGTGAGTGAGAGGGTCTCTTTGGCGGGTCAAGAGGGGAGTGGGGTGCCCCCCTAACTCAGGGCTCCTTGGGAGGCAGTAGTGGAGGTGGGAGCACACTGGGGCTCCCCAAGCAGGCAGGAGCCTGGATCCATTGTTGAAGGTCTCTGCATAAACCCCCTGAGGGAACTGAGTCCCGTGAGGAGGCCTGCCCCCACCTGAGCACCTGAACTTAATCTCACACTGAACAGCAGCCCCACCCCCACCGAAGCCCTGAGGCTGGGAAGCAGCATTTGAATCTCAGACCCCAAGCACTGGCTGGGTGGATCTGGAGGCAAAGTGGGTGTGAAGAGAATACTCAGATATCAAGTCACTGGCTGGAAAAATGCCCAGAAAAGGGAAAAAAATAAGACTATAGAAGGTTACTTTCTTGGTGAACAGGCATTTCCTCCCTTCCTTTCTGATGAGGAAGAACAATGCTTACCATCAGGGAAAGACACAGAAGTCAAGGCTTCTGTATCCCAGTCCACCCAATGGGCTCAGGCCATGGAAGAGCTCAAAAAGGATTCTGAAAATCAAGTTAGAGAGGTGGAGGAAAAACTGGGAAGAGAAATGAGAGACATGCAAGCAAAGTATGAAAAACAAATAAACACCCTGCTAAAGGAGACCCAAAAAAATGCTGAAGAAAATAACACCTTGAAAAATAGGCTAACTCAATTGGCAAAAGAGGTTCAAAAAGCCAATGAGGAGAAGAATGCTTTCAAAAGCAGAATTAGCCAAATAGAAAAGGAGGTTCAAAAGCTCACTGAAGAAAATAGTTCTTTCAAAATTAGAATGGAACAGATAGAGGCTAATGACTTTACAAGAAACCAAGAAATCACAAAACAAAACCAAAAGAATGAAAAAATGTAAGATAATGTGAAATATCTCATTGGAAAAACAACTGACCTGGAGAATAGATCCAGGAGAGACAATTTAAAAATTATGGGACTACCTGAAAGCCATGATGAGAAAAAGAGCCTAGACATCATCTTTCATGAAATATCAAGGAAAACTGCCCTGAGATTCTAGAACCAGAGGGCAAAATATGTATTCAGGGAATCCACAGATCACCACCTGAAAGACATCCAAAAAGAGAAACTCCTAGGAACATTGTGGCCAAATTCCAGAGTTCCCAGGTCAAGGAGAAAATATTGCAAGCAGCTAGAAAGAAACAATTCAAGTATTGTGGAAATACAATCAGGATAACACAAGATCTAGCAGCTTCTACATTAAGGGATCAAAGGGCATGGAATAGGATATTCCAGAAGTCAAAGGAACTAGGACTAAAACCAAGAATCACCTACCCAGCAAAACTGAGTATAATACTTCAGAGGAAAAATTGGTCCTTCAATGAAATAGAGGATTTTCAAGCATTCTTGATGAAAAGACCAGAGCTGAAAAGAAAATTTGACTTTCAAACACAAGAATGAAGAGAAGCATGAAAAGGTAAACAGCAAGGAGAAGTCATAAGGAACTTATAAAAGGTGAACTGTTTACATTCCTACATGGAAAGACAATATTTGTAACTCTTGAAACATTTCAGTATCTGGGAACTGGGTGGGATTACACACACACACACATGCACATGCACACGCACACACACATAGAGACAGAGTGCGCAGAGTGAATTGAAGGGGATGGAATCATATCTTAAAAAAATGAAATCAAGCAGTGAGAGAGAAATATATGGGAGGAGAAAGGGAGAAATGGAGTGGGGCAAATTATCTCTCATAAAAGAAGCAAGCAAAAGACTTATTAGAGGAGGAATAAAGAGGGGAGGTGAGAGTAAAACATGAAGTTTACTCTCATCACATTCCACTAAAGGAAGGAATAAAATGCACACTCATTTTGGTATGAAAACCTATCTTACAACACAGGAAAGTGGGGGAGAAGGGGATAAACAGGGTAGGGGGGATGATGGAAGGGAGGGCATGGGAAGGAGGGAGCAATTTGAGGTCAACACTCATGGGGAGGGACAGGATCAAAAGAGAGAATAGAAGTAATTGGGGGCAGGATAGGATGGAGGGAAATATAGTTAGTCTTACACAATAGGACTATTATGGAAGTCATTTGCAAAACTACACAGATTTGGCCTATATTGAATTGCTTGCCTTCCAAAGGGAGGGGCTGGGGAGGGAGGGAGGAAAAGAAGTTGGAACTCTAAGTTGTAGGAACAACTGTCGAGTATTGTTCTTGCCACTAGGAAATAAGAAATACAGGTAAAGGGGTATAGAAAGTTATTTGGCCCTACAGGACAGAGGAGAGGATGGAGACAAGGGCAGAGAGGGATGATAGAGAAGAGAGCAGATTGGTGATGGGGGCAATTAGAATGCTCGGTGTTTTGGGGTGGGGGAGGGGACAAGGAGGGAGAAAATTTGGAACCAAAAATTCTGTGAAAATGAATGCTAAAAGTTAAATAAATAAATTTTAAAAATTGTAAAGTGTAATACATGATCGTCCTCAAATCTAATAAGGATCCTCTTTACTTAGAGAGATGCAAGATTCTTGGCTCAGCAAGAAAGCAGATAAGATTCAGTTTTATTCAGATGACAACAATCCAAAGAGCTTCTACAATGCCCTGAAGACTATTTATGGGCCAGAGATTTGGGGTACATCTCAACTACTCCATTGCTAATGGAGTCACACTGATCAGTGATAAGGATATGACTCTGGAGAGATGGGCTGAACACTTCCAAAGCATTTTCAACAGACTGTCATCAATCAATGTTGAATCAATTGATCATTTACTTTTGGTTGGAGTCTATTCATCTCTAGTTGAAGTTTCAACAGAAGAAGAGACTTTTGTGGCAAAGCACCTGAGGCTGATTCCATTCCAGCAGAGATCTGCAAGGAGGGAGCAGGCAGGGGTGGGAGGGAGTCCACTAGTCACACAAAAGCTGACTTAAATCTTCTGTATTATATGACAAGAGGAGGTTTTTCCCCAGGAGATCAAGGATGCCTCGAATTTTCCTTTTCAATAAAGGAAATAGATTGTCCTCTGACAATCACAGGGAAGTGTCTCTCTCTAAGCATTGCTGGTAAGATTCTTACCAGAATCCTCCTTAATTAGCTGATGTTTCACCTGAAAGATGATCATCTACCCAAAAACCAATGAGGCATCAATAAGGATTGAGGAACAATCAACATGATGTTTGCTGAATGACAACTCCAAAGGAAATTCCAGGAGCAGAACAGATCTGTATACAACATTCATCAATCTGATCAAAACCTTTGATACTGTCAGTCACAAGGACTTATGGAAGATCATGGCACAATTTAGTTGCCTGGAGATGTTCATCAGCATAGTACATCAGTGTCAGGGGCAACTAGGTGGTGCAGTGGATAGAGCACCAGTACAGAAGTCAGGAGTACCTGAGGTCAAATCTCACCTCAGACACTTGACACTCATTAGCTGTGTGACCTTGGGCAAGTCACTTAACCCCAACTGCCTCATCCTGGTTCATCTCCAGTTATCCTGATGAATATCTGGTCACTGGATTCAGATGGCTCTGGAGGAGAAGTGAGGCTGGTGACCTACACAGCCCTCCCTCACTCAAAAAAAAAAAAGCAAAGTCAAGTGAAAGTCATGTCATTATTTCTCTGATGGTATGGTCTTCTTCAGCAATGAAGGACCAAAACACACACACACACACACACACACACACACACACATCAGTGTCAAGAGGGTATGTTTGCATGGGTTCTGGATAATGGATGATGTTCTCACACTTTCCCAGTCACCAACGGAGTGAAACAAGGCTGTGTGCTTGCTCCCATGCTTTTTAACACGATGTTTACAACCATGTTGTCAAATATCTTCGATGAAGATGAAAACAGCATCAAAGTCTGTCAGCTACCACACTGATGATAAAGTTTTTAACTTGATAAAGCTACAAGTCTAGACTAGAGTAAAAAGAGAGCTGGTACATGACTTTTTGTTCACAGAGAATTGCGCACTAAAATGTAGCCTCTGAGGCTGACATAAAACAAAGTATGGATCTATTCTCTGGTGCTTGTGCTAATTTGGGCCTGATAACTAACACCAAATAAAAACAGGTTCTCTACCAGTCAGCACTACACTGTCAATACATGGAACCATTGGTTAGAGCAAATGGAGAAATTCTGAATGCTGTGGATATGTTCACTTACCTTGACAGTATACTTGCCAGGGATGTACAGACAGATGATGAGTTTGGTGCAAACACTGCCAGAGATAGCTCAGCATTTGGGAGGCTCCAAAGTAAAGTGTAGGAGAGAAGAGGTATTAGGCTGCCTATCAAACTGAAGGTCTACAGAACTGTTGAGTTGACTTCATTGTTGTATCGTTGAAACATGGACATGTATACCAGTGACATGCCAGGAAACTGAATCACTCGCATTTGAATTGTCTTAGGAAGATTCTGAAAATCACCTGGCAAGATAAGGTACCTAACATGGCTGTCCTTCCTCAAGATGAACTGCCAAACTTTGAAATGGTATTGTAGAGAGCACAACTCTGATGGCCACATTACTTGAATGGCAAATGTACATTTGCCTAAAAGACTATTTTACAGAGAACTCACACAGAGGTCATTAGAAGCCACACAAGGATATCTTCAAGTTACCTCTGAAGAACTTTGGTATCAATTGTGAGATATGTGAGGCACAGAGATCATCCAGTATGGCATGCCCTCATCAGAGAAGGTGCTGTATTCTATTAGCAAAGCAGAAATTCAGTCGCTCAAAAGAGATGTGAGATGGGCATATCTAGATCTCTCCACTCCAAATGTCCATATGGACTATTTGTCAGCAGGGCAGGGTGTGATGTCTTGGGACATCAAGGCTAAAGGGACAGTACTACATGTTGTGTGGGCCTTTTCTCACACTCTTAGGCAACCAGGAAGCCACATCAATAGACCAGTCTACCAGGCAATTTGCATCTAAGAAGGCATAGTTTGATCCTTAGCCTCTTTAGTCAATCAAGTCTCAGAGAAAATTTTGTCATATTTCAGGTGAAAATTGGCCTAGTTAAAGATGTAGAATGAGAGGGGAACTACAGTCAGTTGTCCACACACTCTCTAAAAGGGTTACTGTTAAGACATCACACAAATGTGAGTAATGATTATTTAAACACACAATGAACAAGAAAGGATGTTGAAATACATGATTACACAATATTATTTCCTCACAGGACAGGATGATGAAAGGTTTGTTTAATTGTATTTGGAATATTTCTCTAATCCTCAGAAAAAAGTCCCTACTTGAAGTGTTCCTGGGCAAGTCTCCAATGTTCTTTTTTCTTCTTGCCTCTATCTTAAGTTTATTTGCTTTTCTCTATTATCATTTTCTGGTTTAATATGCAGGGAATTTAGGGCTGCAAGGCTCATAAAAGATGCTTCCCACAGTCAATGTATGCTTATAAATAATATTAAGGCAGCAGAAAATTGGAAACTATTGTCATTTATGCCCCGTTTTTCTTTACATGAAGCTTCTATCTGTGTCTCTTCACAGATGTCATTTCAATTTTAACTTCTCCAAATAAATTCAAATTTTAATTTTCCATGAGTATTGATCCCAAGTGACATTAGTCCAGCATCTTCTGCATGCCAGATGCTCAATCTATTGCAGCAGCTCTCACTGAGTGAAGTCAGAGCCACAGAAGATGAAAGGAAGTCTCTGCAGCTAGTCAAACAATTGAAAATTTCCAAAGAAAAGCACAATTGCACAGGCAGGAGCTCTGTTCATTCTTTGAACTAATGATGGCAGTTCCTTTTTCAAGCTGGACAAAATACTGTTGATTATACTTTCATAACTGGTGTCTTTGAGGGCTTGGAACATTTTTGTCCTAAAATGTAGTTTGATTTTTGGTCCCAGACATTGGAAAAATATTACTGGGTCACCCTGGGGCCTTCCCAAATTGCCCCATTGCTACTGTCGTGCTTTTTTTTAATGTGTTTTCTATCTTAAAGCAATTTCCTACCGCCATAAATACTAATACACCTGAGGCTGAGTATCACTTTCATAATCTCACACAACACAGAACTCATCTCACTGAGGCAGGCCTGATTGCCCTGGAGCAATCAGAATGGTTTGACATGTCATTTGGGGAGGGTGAAGTAAAAAAAAGAAAAAAAACCCAGAGTCCTGATCACTGATTAAAGAGTCCCCAGCATTCTTTCCCTGAGTGGCTTGGCCCCAGGAGGGAAAAACTTTACTTTACGAGTCCAAAATGAAAAAGGTGAAAAAAATGTAAATGACAAACAATTTATCCTACTATTTTTTGCTGTATTCCCCACTACATTTGTTCCTCTTGGACATTCTGAACCAGAGTCTAAGAAATTGGCATCTATTTAGAATAACAGAGGTAAAAAGCCATTTCTTTCAACTTTAAATAGACCTTGTAAAAATGTTAGGTCTAATAATTAATGAAAATATCTTGTTTCCTTCTCAAGTAGAAGCATATCCAGTAATTCTCATATAGATAACACATTTTTAGACATTTGAGTACAGTGTTCGGGGAAGAATAATCAGTCTGGAGTCAGAATATCTAGATTCAGATATTAATCATGGTACTAATTAGCTGTGTGATGTTGAGCAAATCAGATGGATATTTTCATCTATTAAGTGGTAATAGTAAAAACTCTTGACTTGTGAGGAACCAATGAGATTTTCCATGTACTCCATGATTCTCATTACTATGTAGCACAAAGGGAGATCATGAAAATATTTAAAATGATCTGTTAATAATAACAAATTAATAAATAAAATATATTGTGTTTTAAGTTTTCAAAGCTCTTTACAAGTGTTATCTCATTTTGTCCCCACAATACCCTGAAAGGTAGGTACTATTTTTATCTCCATTTTAAAAGTGAGGAAAATGAGGCAGACGTAGGTTAAGTGATTTGTGAATGTTTCCAAATGAAATTCAAATTATTGTCTTCTTCCTGCTCAGTTCTTAGACCACTCCTTCTTCAATGCTTTTCTTAAATAGATCCAATGATAGAATAGCTCAATGAACTAGCCATACAAATAAATGTCATAATCTGAATAATATTCATCTGCTTGTTTTTTTCTATGTGGATTACTAAGTCTATCTCCTTTGAGTAGCTAGAGTTCCTTTATTGTCTTAAGACTTATGAACCATAATAGCTAGTATTTATAACTACTTTAAGATCTATAAAACATTTAACATATATTAATTCATTTGATCATCACAGCACTCCTATGAAGTATTTTATAGATGAGAAAACTGAAGCTCAGAACGTTTCAAGTGACTTGCCTATAGTCATATAACTATTAAAAAATGCAACTTTGATCCCTGACCCTCCTGATTCCAAATCCATTCCTCACCAACTTAACTCACATGAAGCAAACACAGGTACTTGCAGCAGAAACAGCTGGAGAACTTCACTATGAACAGTGATTTTTCTTTCATTTAGACTTCATATTTGGTCATATTCCATGATAGCTACATGCAACTTTAGCTTAAGTCTCAGCCTCTTGAACCACTCAAGTCCTAGGAAAAGTTTCATTACCTTTAAGGAAAAGTTAGGCATGTCCATGTTGCAGGATGAAAAGGGAACACTGGTTAATAATCGTCCATTCATACTATCTAAAGGTTAATGTAAGAAAAATGCTTTGTCAACCATAATACATCATACAAATGTATCATACAAAAGTCCATCTAATTTACGATGAGCAAGACAGTTTGTTGAAATAAATAATTATGCAATACTACTTACTCCCAGGGAAGTATGCCTCACTTAATATTGACAAGCAAAAGATAACTGGAAAAAGAAAGAAAAGTAAACTCATTGATTCTGGTTATTGACATTTTTCAAGAAGTTTAATAGACGTAATTGCCACAATAAGTACAAAAGAGTCTAGAATGTGCCTGCATCAGAAAACATTTTATTTTCTTGACAAGGGAAGAAACATGAGAACCAAAGGTAATATCCTTTATATTGTATAGTTCTTCATACAAACTCATTCACTGAAGAGAAAGATAATGAAAGGTTACAAACAATACTATCTCTCCAAAATATGAAAGTCAATAAAGAGGAGGATGACACTGTGGAAAAATTTGGAATGATAAACTTGGATGTCAGATTATCACAGAAGCTATTATAATCAATCAATCCACAAAAAAAATATTATTAAGCATTTGCTAAGTGCTAGACATTCTTCTTGGTGCTAGCAATACAAAGATAAAAATGAAACATCCCCTGCTTTCCAGGATATTACACTCATAAGAATAAAACTATGCAAATTGAATTGAATTATAATATATCAGCCAGAGTTTCTATCATTATCAAATGAAATTAAATAGAAAACTAATTATTGCAGGTTTCTAAGGCATCTGCTAAGGATTTCCAGTCTTAAAACAGCTAAATTTTATACAATTCATACAATATACATTATACAATTCATGATAAGTAGGGGAATTTTATAAACACACAAATCTATCAGTTTTTGCACCAGTTTTTACCAGTAATGGTCATAAAATTGAGAGACCATTTGAAGTTTCAGACTTTGTTTGAAAGTAATGCTATGAAGAGTTACCAGCTGCTTCACCTCCTGCACCCTGTCATAGTAAGACCATATCTGGAGCATTGTATGCAGTTATAGGTATGTGTATGTATACACATGTCTATACGTATATACTTTGTCTATACATATGTGTATATATACATATATAATTTGATTGTAATCTTAGCCAAGTTAAAGTCATTATCTTGGTTTGATCAGACCAGATATTAAAAGGGGAAGGGGAATCTTCTTATCTCGGATTGACTTTTGCTGATATAACTTTGTAAATATAATTTAGCTGTAGTCAATTTTAAAAGTAATCAAAAATTTTTGTTATAAGATTTTTTAGTAAGAAGGTATCCTAAACTTTCCAAATAGTTATGTTTTAGCCTCTTTGAGATATTTGTTAATCACATCTTTTCATTCTCAATTTGACCATTGATAGAAACAGAAGAATCAAAAAAAGTGGGACCACCGCTCCCTCTTTCTTTTGAGATATTATTGCTTTGAAAAGTAAAGAGAAAATAAGAAATATTTTATATGATAATGTTTGCTTTAAGAGAAAACAGTTCCAAGAAAATTTCAATAGTTGGAATCAGTTTTAGAAGATATTTACAATATTTAGTAGTATACATATGTTTGTATTGGGTATATGTATGTGTGTATAAGTAGACTTTTATTTGGAGAAGAGTGTAAATAAAGTTTTGTACTCAGATCATTTAAGCACTTCTTTTTTCACATTCTTTTTTTAACATGACTCTCAAAGAAGCAAAAATTATATAAAGCAGGGCTTTTGCTACTTAGCTATTTCCTTTGTGATACATAATATAAAACCTTCTTTTTCTTTTGTTTCCCTAGTATATTGTTCAGAGGATGACTGTTGAATATTTTTTAATTATTTTAAGCCAGCTCTAAAAATAGAAGGCAATAACTTTGGGTTATCTTGTCATGTCCAAATGATTATCTATAGCAAGTTAATCTCTTTCGCTCTCTCTTTCGTTTTGCTGATGCAATGATCTGTGTGTTTTCCCTTGAGTTAACCTTCCTCTAATGTGACTAACATATGATTTACTGCTAGAGATAATTATAAATATTAAGAGAGTTATTGTATATAATGTCCTAAAGATGAATACTGCGTGTTATTTCAACTGTGTTTGAAACAGAAGACAAATCAATCTGAGCCTGTTTTTTTTTTTTATATTTGAAAGTGTAATTTTAATATCAAACAATGGAACAAAGGAGTTTAGAAAAAAGAATTACCAAAAAATGCCCTCCAAATTAAGAATAAAACTATAGAAGAGACAAGCACTCCACACTTTGAAAGAATGTTTTTAGTCATAAGAATTTAGTATCCTTAAAAGATATCCTTACCAAGTAATTAAAGCAGTTGACAGTTTCAGAAATGCAAATTATTAATTTTTTTATCCCTTATTATTTTCCACTGTTGTCTCCAAAGTTACGACCTTTTTAGCATCAAATCCAATAGCTTTCTTTTTCAGCCTCATTTTCCTCATCCTCTCTGAAGACTTTGACCCTGTCGTTCATTCTCTCCTCATCGATACTCTCTTTTCTCTGGGTTTTCAGGACACCGCTTTCTCTTACTTCTCCTTTTCTGATCTAACTCCATCTCCTTTGCTGGATCTTCATCTAGATCATGATTTCTAATTACAAGTGCTCCTCAAAGTTCTGTCCTGGGCCTTCTTCTTGTCTCCCTTTGTACCACTTCACTTGGTGATCTTACCAACTCCCATGGATTTAATATCCTCTCCATACTGATACTTTTCCAATCTACCTATTCTGCCCCAAACTCTGTGCTAATCTCCAATCTCTAATTGCCTTTTAGACATGTCAACCTGGATGTCCAGCAGACATTTTAAACTCAATGTGTCCAAAACAGAACTCATTATCTTCCCCCCCACCCTAAATACTCCCCATATCCTACCTTCCCATTACTATAAAGGGCAAATATAAAGGGTTCAAAACCCAAATGTCATCCTAGACTCCTCACTGTCTCACTCTCCATATACAAACCGTTGCCAAGACCTATCAATGTCACCAGTATTTCTAGAATACTACTTCTTCACTGCCCCTATTGTGGTACAAGTCTTCATCACCTCACACTTCATCCTCTACAATAGCCTGTTAATGGCCTTATATCTCTGTCAACTTCAATCTATCCTCCATTCAGCCAACTAAGTTATTTTGCTATAGCACAATTCTAACCATATCCTCTCAACCCCCACTCACTCAATTAAAGTGGTTTCCTATTGCCTCCAAGATCAAATACAAAATTTTCTGGCATTCATGGCCCTTCCTAACCTCTCACCCTTCAACCTTTCAAGTCTTCTTACACTTTATTTCCTGCCGTTGTCTCTTTGATCCAGTGACATTGGTCTCCTTGCAGCTCAATAGACAAGACTTCATCCATCTTTTGACTACAGACATTTTCTCTGTCTGTCTCTTATGTCTGGAATGTTCTCTCTCCCTCCTCATCTCTGTCTACTAGCTTACCTGACTTCATTTAAATTCCAAATATAATCCCATCTTCTACAGGAACTCTTTCAATTCATCTTAATTTTAGTCCCTTCTCTTTCAACCATTTGTTATTTATCTGGTATACAGCTTATTTGTTCATAGTTGTTTGCTTGTTGTCTCTCTCATTAGATTGCAAGCTCCTTGAAAGCAGAGCTATCTTTTGCTTCATTTTGTATTACAATACTTAACATAAATACTTAACATAGTGCCTGGAACATAGTAGGTGGTTGATAAATATTTTTTGACTGACAAACTAAAAGACCAGTACAATAAATATAACCTATGTCTTTAAAACAGTCAGCAGGCAATTTTCAAAGTGAAATCAAAGGCCCTTTCCTATGGTTGCTTATAGACCTTAAATTACATATACTATCTATTAGGCAGTTTCAAAAACATTTTCTATGGGAACAATAAAAATTAAAGGACTGTCAGGTGAAAATCAAATGACATTCAAAAAATATCTTTATGCTGAACAGAAATTCTTGATCCTAATAATATAACAATTAGAAAATTGGTTTTGGATTTTAGAGTGTCAGATTAATTTGAAAGGTATGTGGATTTTATAAATTTATGAAAAATTTCCCTCTATTTGCAAAAGGTAATCTTGGTCATTTAGACTAAAGCTTAAATTAAAAAGTTGTGTGAATGAGTGTCAGGCCTAGAGGCCTGTGTGGGCTACCCGAGTCTTCTTACCTCACCTCCGAGGTCTTCGGTTGGCCAAAACCGGATGCTCATATGAGAGAAAGGACGTTCCAGAGTCGAAACAGGGTTGAGCTTTATTTCAGGGTCTAGTTACAAGTGCAGGGGGGTCTTCCTTAGGAGGAAGAGGGGGAGATTTCCTAAGGAGGCTAAGATCTTAAGGGATTGGAAGTAGAAGTACAAGTGGGGAGAGAGGGGGAGGGGAGAGAGGAAAGAAGAGAAGCGGAGCCTACTGTCCTCTTGGCTCCTCACATGCTAAGAGAGCTTTCAGGCTTCCTCAATCCTACTTAACCTTCAGCCGCACAGTTTGCATCTCAATACTGTGCTGTTAGATAACTAGGTGTGCTCCAATCCGGGACAATCTCGAGGGCGGGGAGATCTCTCTCCCATCACGTTTCTCACGGGAAGAGGCGGAATTACTCGAGATAGCTCGGTTCACCTCGATTCCCTGCCATTTCCTGGGAGGGTCTCGTGAGAGCTCTAAGATTTAGAAGCTCCCACCTTTACCCGCCCAAGACTGTCCACACGGAATTGAGCTTCCAATCCCAACAAATGAGGACTTAGAATACCACTATTTGTAAAGAGGTTACTTACAACATATATCAGTATTCAATTTAGTGATTTGCCCCCTGTAAACCAGAATACTCTTAAAATTATTACGCTTTTATCACTGTCTTTCTTATTTTCTTGTGATAATTTTTCAAGTTATGTTTCCTTCTCCCTTTTATTTCCCCCTTTCTTCCCCTTCTCCCAGACCCCACTAACAACAGTCTTAATATACCTAGCTTTCAGAAGTATTTCAGACAAAATCCCAGGTACATAATCACTAGGTTATATCTGTCTAGAGTCTGAAATACAAACATTTCTGTACATTTATATAATACATACAATCTAATGTGAGGATTGTATTGCATTCAACTCAGCATATATCTAGAATAAAAAAATGTGTATTCAATTACTGTGATACATTAATGTGGAAAAAAATGAAGCAAACCATTTTATCCAATACAAATTAAGCACAGTCCATTATATATGACTGAAAGACATTATTGACTTTAATTTTTACTTCCTTAATAGGCTGCCTTGAACTTTAAACAGAGAAAAGTTGTCTATATTAAATGTTCATCTAAAACATTAAGATGTGAGAACCTTAATATTAACATGTAACCCTTTAATAGTTCAAAACACCTCCATATTTCTGACTTTGAGAATTACTCAATTTGTATTAAAGAAATATTATGTTACTTAATATCAAATTAAATGGTATTATTACATATAAAATATAGAGAGCCCTTACTGAAATTTTTTCTCTATTTCTGACTGATCCAGAACTTTCCATAATTTGACAAAGTAAATTAGAAAAAAAATAGCATAACCTAACTGTATGAAGATTTTTAGAGCTTGTTTTAATTCTATTTCAGTGTAATTTGGTTCTTTGGGAGATTTTTAATTTAAAATAACTATTTTTTATTTGCTGTATTTTTTGGAATTAGATTAAGAAAACAGATAAAAGAAACATGTTGCATATTGTAGTTTGAAATAAAGTATCGCTATCATACCCTTAACCCTCATTCTATTTCTAATATCAGAAATACATCAACAGAGGATAGTAAGTGATAGTGTTGAGGTCTTGTGGATCTTTGGAGTAACTTAAACCTGAGGTAATTTCTGGAGCTTCCACATGTGAGAAGGGGTACCTGTTGATGTGTTTATGATATTCTCTGAAAGATCCCCTGGGCTTTGGAGGTAAATTGTCTTATAGAGATCTACTCATGGGAAGGAGGCTTAGCTTAAGCCCTTGTAAGAACTGTTATGAAGGAATGAATTGAGAAGGTGGTGCTGGTAAGGTATGAAAATATTGTAATTGCTTTGTCAAATTTTGTTCTCCTGAAGACAGAAGCTAGGGGCAGGAGCCCCTGGAGCCTGTCAGGCAGGAGCAGGGTGAGCTTGGAATGGAGCAGTCCCCTCTCCCATGAGGAATAATGGCGATGAGGAGCAGGAGTGGAGAGCTACCTGCCTCTGTGTGAACTCAGGAGGAAGCCAGGTGCTGCCCATGGGACTTGGAAGTCAGCCTCATGTCAAGAAGAAAGGACCTTACCTGGACACTTTGGATTGAGAAGATTGTAACTTACTGTGACCCAAGGGTGGATGGTGTGATATTTTCTGCTACCCCCTAAAGATGTGTTGTGCTAAGGAAGAACCTGGCCTGGGACCCCCTGATTTGGGGAATGCAATGATATATGCTGTGTTTATAAGGTTTATTTCTGAATAAGTAGAGTGTTCATTATACATTGTGGTTAGATCCTTAAAATTATTCGGAGCAGCAGCCCTCAGGTGTGCTGCCATGATTGAAGTTACAACACTACACCCTAGTAAATTAGAGCTAAGATGACTCAGGTGTCCTGAAGAGAAAACCCTAACAGTGAGTAGCCTGAAGCAGTGCCCAGCAAAAACTATATGTCCAGAAGCCAACAAAGCAACAATTGGGAGTGACTATGTACTCAACAGTCACTATGAGACCAATGGGACTCAGCAGAGCAATGTACCTGATGGAAACTAAAAAAGACCAATACACTAACATGTTAGGGAATACTAACCATAAAACCAGCAAGGCCAAGAGAGCTATATGCTGAAGTACTTTCGTTGTTGTTCAGTCATTTTCAGTCATGTCTGACTCTTCATGACACCATTTGGAGTTTTCTGGGCAAAGATAGTGGAGAGGTTTGTCATTTCCTTCAACTTACTTTACAGATAAGGAAATTGAGGTAAAAAGAGTTAAGGGACTTGCCCAGGGTCACACAACTAGTGTGTGGGGTCAGATTTGAACTCAGAAAGAGAAGTCTTCTCAACTCCAGGTTCATCACTCTGTCTACTGCACTACCTAGGTGCTAATAGTCACTAATAAATTAGTTGGAATCACTGGCCACATGATAGAAACCATATATAATGGAATCAATTTAGTATCACTAAAAGACTCCAGTAGAGGTACATATTGCCCCCTCCTTATATGTGTACTAGCCATGAATGTTACTTGTGACTGATTTTCATGCATGATCCCTACAAGTATTTATCAGGCATATTGATGGTAGGTGTGCTGATGGGCACTTGTGCCCTTGATTTATTGAGGCAGTGGTCTTTTGTAAATTTCCTTACTATTCTATTTCATTATATCTCTTTTGAACTAATTAAATCCACAAGATCACTAGAGAAAAAAAAGGAAACACATCAACAGAGAATGGTAAGTGATGGTGTTGAGATCTTGTGGATCTGTGCAGTAACTTAAAGCTAAGATAGTTTCTGGAGTCTCCACATGTGAGAGGGGGTACCTAGCTGCCCCCAAAGAGTTCTTTGATGGCAATCATGAGTTAGGTCTTTGACCATAGAAGAGAAACTTGTTTGAAAATTGATTGAAACTTTATAACATAAAGCTGACCATTTCTCCTTGCTATCTCCTTAAAATCCTACCTTTTCACCTAGAAACATATGGAAGTACTTATTTTCAAGTATTCCAATATAAAATTATTAATGCAGTCTTGATAGGGATAAACCCCAGCAAAAATTCACCAGCTGAAAACATTTGAAAAGTCTGTCTGACTATACCAAATACAAAGTCATATTCAGAATAGTAAATATTATTTGGCATTTGGGGCAGGGCAGGAAAGAACGACAAAAACAGGAGAGAAATAGGATGACTTTGCTGATACCCTTTGATTCTTTATTGTTTCAAATTTATTTTACATATCACCTGATTTTGCATAGTTATTTGAGAATAAGGTTCTATTTGTCTTCTTTATATCCCCAGGGCTTAGTACAATACTTGAAGCATAGTAGAAACTGAATAAATGTTAATTGACTGCCTAAATGAGAATTATGGGTGGGCTTTATCACATCAAGGAGTCAGCCCTAATTACAAATACATGGATGCTTTTGAAACTACAGTTTAATGATTCAAGCCACAATGATTCATGGAACAATAATTTTCAGAATCCAGCTCCATCTACCAGCTATACTTTTATCTGATTACTTTAAAAAAAGGCAATATTTTTGGAAGGGTGATGGATCATAGCATTCACAAAACCAAAAGACCTTAGCTAAAGCAGCTTCTGATAAAATATACTTAAGCCCTATGATAGGATTCTTTTATTAATAGAACCATTTGTACACAAAGCTTTACACACTAGGTAAACACCCAACAGAGACTCATAAATCCCACTTAATGTTTTTACACGTTAAAGTTTGATTTCATCGCTCAGAAAATGATAGTCATCTATCTATAACCTCTGTGTATGTATCTAATGTCACTACTAAATAGTATTAAATGACAGTCTAACTAACTTGCCCATGGTCATGCTACATGGAATCATTTCAGCATACACACAAACTTATTACAAAAAAAAAAATGAGGTGCTTATTTTAGAATTATTGAGGTAACTTGATCAGCATAGATAAGTAAAGAATTCACCAATATGTATTCAGTGACTCAGGTTCACAGCTTCCGAGTCATCCTTGACTCATCCTGCTCTATCTTAATATCTGCTCAGCTGCCAAGTTGTGTTCCTTCAACTTCCACAATGTTTCTGACACCTGTCTCTTTCTCTCTCTTCATATAGTCAATGCCCTAGTTTGGCCCTCAGCACCTTTTAACTGGACCACTGAAATAACCCCTAATTGGTCTCCCTGCTTCTAAGGTCTCCCCTCTTTCAATCTATCTTCCTCCCAGCTGCCAAAATAATTTTCCTAAAGAACAGACCTAACTATTTTATGTCCTTACACTTTGAATCTTCAGCGGCTTCCTATTGCTTCTACAATAAAATATCGACTCATCAGTATGGCCGGGGTCACACAGGTAGTAAGTGTCTGAGGCCAAATTTGAAAACTCTTTTCAGTCTAACTAGCCTACTTTTCTAGGTATTTTATATTCCTCCATTCACATACTCTTAACTGGCTCACTTTCCACTCCCGGAACTCAATATTCCTTTTGATACCATGCTTTCACAATGGCAACCTTGTATGCCCAGAAAGAGAAAGGGAAGAAGACATGCTCATGCTCTGTGCCAGTCAGAGTGCTAAGTGCTTTATCTCATTATCTCCTTTCATTCTCCTAACAATCCTGAGACAGAGGTGTTATTTCATCCCTGGTTTACAGTTAAGGAAACTGAGGCATGCAGAAGTGACTTGAATAGGGTAACACAGCTAATAAAGTGTCAGGCTGCATTTGAACTCAAGTATTCCTGATGCCATGTCCAGTGCTCTATCTACTGCTTCACGTAGCCACCAGAATGCACTATCTCCTTATTTCTGCCTCTTAAAATTCCCAGTTTTCTTTAAGGGTCTGTTCAGATACTTTCTTTGGGAAGATTTTTCTGTCTCTCTAGTTCAGGGATTTTTAACCTGGAGCGTGTGAATTTGTTTTTGTTTTGTTTTGTTTTTGGTTTGTTTTTGGTTTTTTTTGTCAATTAGGGTTAAGGGATTTGACCAGGGTCACACAGCTAGTAAGTGTCTGAGGTTAAATTTGAATGCAGGTCTTCCTGACTTCAAGGCTGGTGCTTTATCCACTGCATGACCCAGTTGCCCCAAATTTGTTTTTTTTAATATTTTGATAAGTGAATTTCAATATAATTCTTTGTGAGTCTGTATGTTTTATTTAATACCCTTAGAAACTTTATTCTGAGAAGGGCACCATAAGTTTGCCAAGACTACAAAGATGGCCATGACACATTCAAAAAAGCCTTAAACATCCCTGAATTAGCTACAAATGCTCTTTCCTTCCTCAAGTTAATATTGGGGAGGGAGTGAGGAACCAGGGATGTAAAAGTTTGACTATTGTATCCCACGAGAGAATTGAAGCTTTTGAGGACAATGAATATTTTTGTTTCATGTCACAAAGACCTAACACAAAGCTTTATACACAGCAGTTATTTAAGAATTACTCATTGATTTAAATTTAACTGAATTTCATCAAATAAGACATAGGATAGAAAAGGGAGAAGGACTGGCTCTGGTTCAGATACACTTCCCTTCGCTGACCTGAACTTGTTTTCTTTAAATTACATTCTTATCTCTCCAGCCACTTCTCACTTTCCTTTGCTAGATCCATCTCCCACACAATAACAGTGTGCTCTACTCCAAAGCTCTATCCTGGTCTCTTTTATCCTTTCTCCAAACTGTCATTCTACCACCTCTATGCAAATCACTTCCAAATCTATTTATCTAGCACTAATGTATTTCCAGAACTCCTGTTCTGTATCACCAAGAGCTTATTGCATGTCAACACCTGGATGTGCCATGCATACCTCAAATTTAACATGACCCAAATGTTAATTTGCTCAATGTATTCCTTTTTAAACCCTTCCCACTTCAAACTAATAAATACATATTTATCCATTATCCTCCCCTTTCCTTCAGGCTCGTTTAGCCACTGAGTTGACAAATACTGCTGCATCAGTTCAGATAGATCTTTACCTGTTTCTTTGTATTCATCATGTTTGTCATTTCTTAAGCATAAAAATAATACACTACACTCATATGCCATAATTTAGCCTTTCTTCAATATAAGATCATCCCCTTTCTATGTCTTTGGTACCATAAAAAGTGATTCTATAAATATCTTGGTGCATTGGAAGTCACTTTCTTTCAATGACATTCTAGTACTAGAATTTCTAAGTTGAAGTGTATAGGACATTTTAACTACTTTATTTGTGTTATTGCAAATTACTTTGGAGAATGGTTGCACTAATTCACAGTATTAATTGTGATCATGCAAAACCTTTTCAATTTCATATGGTCAAAATCTCCACCACTTAAATCCATCCATTTCTCTTCATTAACATAAGTAATTTCCCAGTTCAGGCTCTCATCCTCTTCTCCAATGGCTTTCCAATTTGTCTTCTGGATTCCATTCTCTCCCCTCTCCAATAAACTCTTCCCACAGCTACCAAATTAGTGTTCTCAAAATGCAAGTTAGACCACGTTAATATCATGCTCAAAAATATTCATTGACTCCCTATTAACTCCAGGACAAAATAGTGAAATAGTCAGTATAGTATATAAAACTTTTCATAAGATGAAAATCTTTTACATTGCTTCATGTTCTCTCCTTTCTCAATCATATGTTCCAGCCAAACTGGCCCCTACCTAACCATGGAACATGATATTCTGTCTTTTCTCCATCTCTTTTCCCAAGTAACTCTCCATATCTGGGACATACCATCTTCTCACTTCTAACTTTTCAAATTAAAAATTGCATTCATCAACTCAAGAATCACCCTATTATGACTCAAGAATCAGTCCTATATGAATCTCCCAGTTTTAGATGTTATCTCTTCTAATTATCTTGTATTTATTCACTTATCAGTATACATGATGTATCTGCCCCAAATAGTTAAGCCCATTGAATACAGAGACTGTTTCATTTCTATATTTGTATACCTACTGAATATTATAGTGGCTTTCACATAGCATTTTAAATATTTTTCTTTAACCGCATTGAACTAAATTTTTTAGTCCTATTCATTTCAAATGTTACTCATCCTCACATGTCCTGAATTGAGAAACCCATAAATTACTTTATCATAAGGAAGTAAGCATGTCAGTTCAGAGCACTTCAAGTTTTCCCAACCTTGGTTGACCAAAATTCAGCAAGTACAAAGTTAACTGAACCTAAATTCTGAAAGAAGGCATTTTCCTGATTCAAAGGGTCTTTTGAAACCGACTTCTCAAGATGGGTGATCTTGTGGATCTAACACAAGGAAGCAAATTTTATTTCAGTTTCCCATTAAGACTTGGTGAGATGGAGCTCCTGACTAGAATATGATTCCAGCAGGGTAAATCTAGCATAAGTGAGAAAGAAGTTGAACATTTAATGTTATGTGTGTGTGCATGTATATACATGTGTATGTGTGTGTGTGTGTGTGTGTGTGTATATATATAATGGGTGTGCATATATATGTATGTATATATATATATGTATATATAAGCACGTTTACCTATATAAATACCCACACTCACATACAAAGATATGAGGAAATCTAGGAACCTGAGGGAGGAAATATACAGGAGAATATCAGAGTGAGAAGAAAAGTACAAACGAAAAAAATTACATTGTTTGGGATACCGAAGATGAAAGGTACATATTCTGATGTGCACCCTAAATGTAAGGACAGCAGATTTCAAGGAGGGACATAAAATTATGCTAATCTAGCATCCTGCAGGGGAAATCATACCAAGAGCAATGGGAAACTCTCCAAGATGAAATTTTGAAAGCAAAAGTAAAAATTATTCCATATAGGAAGAAAAGAGAGCTTCCTCAAAAAATCAAAGTGACCACACAAGGAACTCATTAATCAACTCAAATTTTTATAAGACATATATAGAAGATAACAATAGTGGCAGAAGTAGCAGGTAAATGAGAAAAAGCCTTCATCTTCTAAGAGAATCAGGATTGCCAAAGGTTAAAATGACCTGAAAACAACAATGAATGTAAAAGATAACACAGAGTCTTTATCCTATTACTAGTTGGGTGACAATCAAAAAAAAAATCACTTAACTTTTCTGAATGTCTATTTTCCAATGTGTGTGTGTGTGTGTGTGTGTGTGTGTGTGTGTGTGTGTGTGTGCATGCGTGCGTGAGAGAGAGAGAGAGAGAGAGAGAGAGATTATAAAAATGATGATGACACAGTGGAGGACAGCTAGGTGGTACAGTGGATAGAGCTCTGGCCCTGGAGTCTGGAGGACCTGAGTACAAATCTAGCCTCAAACTAGCTGTGTGACTAGTGTCCTGGGCAAGTCACTTAACCGTATTTCCCTCAGTTCCCTTATCTTCATGAGTAAAGTAAGCTGGAGAAGGCAATGGCAAGCCACTGCAGTATCTTCGCTAAGAAAACCCCAAATGGGATCACAAAGAGTCAGAGACAACTGAAATGACTCAACAACAACAAATAATAGAGTGGTCTACTGGTAGATGTTTAACAATTGACTCTCAAGAAAGAATAAAAGATATATGTGTGTATATATATATATATATATATATATACACATATATATATATATACATATGCACAACACAAACAAATAGTAAATCAAGACCAATTTCTGAGATGCAAATGCTGACGCTGAAAATTTAGCAATAAACTCTAGCAAGTGAGTGCAAGCTGGCCCTAGCAAACTTCTACTACTTTATTATATTATATATAATAGTTTATATATTATATTATATATTATCGTAAGGATCAAAATAGATTTACTGAAGAGAATCAGTCACAGTCTGACAAAAAAATAATACTTCAGTTTGAATTCCACCATTCCAATGTGTGGCCAACACAAAGTAGAAAGCAATTGCAGACCCACCTCTGAGAGAGAATCTCTTTTTTTTTTTTTTTGAGAGGAGAGAGGGAGAAGGGAGGTAGAGAAGAACTTATCTTTCCTGTCCTACCTTTACTGTATGAGGATCTTGTCAACTTGTAGAGATCAAAATATTTGAATTTCTTATCTGTATCTTTGCCAGGTCTCTTTATGGCACTTATATTGAGAAATGAGGAAAAAGTATACACACTGAAGAAAGATACCTTCAGGACTCTATAAGTAACCTAGTAGAAAGATATATCATTCCTGAGGGGAGTTTTCTAAGGGTTCCATGAAGGGGAAAAGAAAAATTTCATCAAAAGGAATTTCAGGAACTATGAGTCATCCCCTTGCCATATACTCTAACCCTGAGTCATCTTACACCTAAATACTTATAGGAGAGTGTGCTGTCCCAAGTTCAGGGGAGTGGATGTTTTGTACCAACTAGCCTTACTGTACCAGATTAGCAAATATCCTTTTATAAAAGCTCATTAAGTCTAGTTGGCTTATTTATGTGATCTAATAATCCCTAAAAGGAGCATATTGATCTTGGGAGCTAGAGAACTGAAAAAATATTCTCAACCCTTCAGGGTTCACCGTATAAAATCCTGAGGCAAAGGCATATCAGATGTCTTCTGAAGGCCCAAATTTAGGTTGAGTGATTGTTGAGATAGTGGCTCCAGGACCTGGGCTACACAAAGAATAAAATTCCTGAAGAAACTGATTTATTATCCCAATTTAATAATGTTTTTTGGTTAGTTCATTTGATAAGTCTAGTAGAAAATTTACAAATCACTAACCAGGGGGCAAACATTATTAGCTTTCTAGAAACAATCATTCATTACTTGTCTCCATCCAGGGTTGGGAATTTTATACTAGATTAGAAGCAATAATTTACTTCCCAAGCTTAATTTGTCTTTCCATATCACTCAACATGAATCTTATCATACATATGATCCAAACAGAGGTATTTTTTTTTACAAGAAGGTTAATAAGGAGTAAGGGTAGCTCCAATTTAATGACTAACCATCTGAAGTTTAAAAAAATTTATTGAATAGTTAACATTATCTTGTGGGAGTCATTTTTACTTCTAACTATGTATCAACATATTTTAGACAGGATTAAACCTATCTTGGGAGTCTTTACTATCTTGGGACTGACTACCCTCTCTCTTGATTTGATATATTATGGAAAAACACATAAGCAATCCAGGTAAAGTAATTAAGACATTTCACATAGAAAGCAAATGAAATCTCCCAAAGATCTAGTAAGTTTAAAAATTTGTATAAGCAATTTATTTTCTCAATACAGGAAAGAAAGAGATTGGGAAGGGTAATAATAGATCTCAATGGGAAGTGTGGGGCTCTCCTGTTAGGAATAACTTACACGGATTTCGAGAAACGCTAACCAGCTATATGACTTCAGCAAAGGGTTTCATATAAGCGCAAACCTTTAATGAGAACTGATGAGTTGTTTCATTCAACTTTTATTAATATAGTTCATATTTCTATGGCACATCATATTTTTTTTCTAAAGTGGTCTCCTCACAAATATAGCATGAGGTAAATAATGTAATTTTACAAGTGAGGAAACTAAGACTCCAAAAACATAAAACATAGGCAAATTTTCTAAGATTCCATGTGTCATGTCAAAACTGGACTCAAACTTTAGGCTACTGACTTCAAGTGTAGTGGTCTCTTATACCACAGTCTCTCTAAAACATTGCATTCAGTTTCCAAAGGCCTGAGCACTTAACAGATGTATAGTCACCAACAAGTCATTTGACCACTTTGGACCTCTGCTTTCTTATTCCATATTCATACTATGCAGTTCTCCAGGCTATCCTGAAGAAGTCACAAATTGCGGGTTCAGATCTTGCCTTTGCTTTCTGTGTGGTCTTGGATAAATCTTGTTTTCCTCAGTTTACTCATTTACAAAATGGGGGAGGGGAGGGGATTAAATTGTGTCTAAGGTACCTTCTGGTTCTCAATTCTATGATCCTATGATGTTATCGTAGCCGCTTCCTCTGTTATTTAGGGAACTGACATGTATTAGGGAAGGGATCCTGATGGGCAGGATAAAAATCATTATTGTTGGAGGTTGCAACTGCTTTGGGAAATGAGAATTTCTGTCTCTTTCATTCCTGGAGGAGGGAGACAGTGGAAATATCTCAAGAAGGGAGGAATGAAAAACATCCTTAGAAGACTGATTCAGTGTGGTTTGACTGAGGTGGGCAAAGGTCCTGGGGATAAGCATCACCACTACCACTGCTTTCGGTGCCAAGAACGGGACATGGGGGAGAGAGGAGAGGGCAAAGGATCAAGCTAAAGCATGCAGAAGTCTCATGGACGAAGTGCAGGAAAGACGACAGCTGTTTCTGTTTGTCAAAACTAATAATGTTTATTATTGCCTTTGACCCTTTCTGTCCTCCCACTTCCCAGGAAGATCAAGTATTCCAAAGCTTATCTCTGTTTCTGTAAAGTTTATATTTTATACTGTGGTTGTTCACCGAATTTCCATATGTTTGTGTTAAGATAAAATTGTGATTAACCAAAGCACTAATGGCTTGTATGTACTTTGTTTGTATAAAGGCAGTAGAGTGAGGAGTTTTGAGTGGAAAGAGAAAAAATCTCTTTTCTAAATTGTTGGTTGAACTGTCTGGAGTTGGTTGAACCAAAGATATTGTATTAATAAGTATTATTATAACTTACCACAAGCAGGGAATATATTAAGGCACATGAATCCGGACCAACATGGATTTCTCTTGACACAATTAAGCTAAACCATAGTGTTAAGGCAAAGAGAGTTATTAAGTACAATGTGAAAGTCTCCGTCCTTAACGTGCTCTCATTCCACAAATTTACTTCTTTTTGTCATGGACCTCTTTGGTAGTCTAGTGAAGCCTACAGAAATTTCTCAGAAAAAAAAAAGTGCTTTTAAGTGCATAATATGATTACAAAAATAGCAATGATATTGGTACAGTCATTAAAATATTTAAAAAAAAAAAGTTCATGAACTCCAGGCTAAGAACCCCTATACTAGGGGAATAAAATATGTTCACAGATAAGTTATTGCAATTTATATACAAAATAAATGAATGTTCTTTCTGGGGGAATCAGGAAAGGGCTCTTGAAGGAACTTTTGAATTTAGCTTGGATTTTGCCCATGCAGACTGATTGGGAATTTGAAACCACACAGCTGCTAGAGAGGATGGCTGATAGACTTACGTGATTTATTTTCCAGAGAGAATGAAAGAAGATTTTTTGTAAGAAACTACAAAAATAAGTGAGCAAGTTAAGATGGACAACCATTTTTTCCTCTCTCTTGGAAAGTAGCACATTACGGGTTTGAAAGAAAAGTCATGCCCCAGAAGTTGAGTGATTTGCCCAGGAAGTTCTATTCACATTAGTTGTTCAAGCATGGGCAGAAGATTAGTCCCTAGCCTCAGGAGTTATTGACAACATAGTCTGCCTTGCTTGACAATAGCACCTGGTGGCTATACTATATAAAAAGAAATAATAGCTAGAGGGTCTTGCCTTTTTACAGCTTCTACAATAAGACAGATAAATCTGATGCTGTTAGAGAAAAACTATTATCACCCCAAAAAGAGTATATGAGTTTGAAAGTGAAAAGCGCCAACGTTATATACAAGCATCCCATATATAACATGGGGGAGTGAAGGCAGGTAATGAAAGATGCAAGTTTTAAAAGCTTAGAAACATTTAGAAGAGATCATTTAGTCCAGGGAACAGCAAACTACACCCCAGCTGCCAAATCCATTTGCCTAGTTTTGTTCTCCTAGAGCTAGGAATATTTTCTAATTTTTAAATATAATAAAACAACTTTAAAATGTAAAATCCATTCTAAGCTGAGGTTCCACAAAAACAGTCTACTGGACAGCTATCATCTGACCATCTTAGAAATGATGAGAATGAGATGCTCAGTGAGTTGTACAAGATCACGCAACATTTGAATCTAGGCCAAATCCAGTATGCTTCCCACTATCCATAGTATCTCCTTTTTTCTACAACCTAAGTAGATCTTTCTTTTTAAAAATCTGAAGGTTAAGCAGTACAGTAAGGAATGATCTTTGTCATATCAAGTGTATGCAAAAATTCCCAGAGCTGTATTAAGTAAGTAAATCTCAAGAAAGAACTAACCTGCTGCTTTAAAAAAAAAAAAAAACTTTTTCCTACCTGTTAATAGCACTCATTTCATTCATATGTTCAGGAAAAATTCTTGGGAAAAGGAGATCCTTATAAAACAAGAAAAAGAATATTTCTTGAAATGTCATATTCAAATTATAAAGCTCCAAAAAAAACCCACTCCCATTTTCAAACTTAGAATTTTGCCTCTGCCCTTCTAAGTCATAAATTGAAAAGAATCGTATTGAAAATACAGTTTTACTTAAACTATGCCAAATCATGAGTATTCAAAACTCTAAAAGTAATCTTTCTTTTACAGATGCTGGTAATAATGTAAGCAAATAGAGTAATTGTGTTTGCATTCTGTGTCCTTTCCCCAATCATTACTGAATAATGTCACCACACTCAAGGCATTTGGTTTAAGATTGTGCTCCACTTTCATCTCAAAAGGTAATGTGAAAAACAGTGAAGAATTTTGTACTGAAGTACGCAACATACCACTTTGTCTCCTATTCATACTAAATCCTTAAAGGAGACAGAATAGGGACTAACCCTGTGATTTTGCTAGTCATATAAGAAGATCACAATGAATAATTCTTCTACCACAGTAGAGGATGGCATTTCTGCAGCTTATAGGCTTGAAGAGCTGTCTGAGGGTTAAAGTTAAATGATTTGCCTAATGTCACACAGTCAGTGATATTAAAGGCAAGACATTAATGCACATTTCTACTGCCATTATTATTGTCATTACAAAAAAAGGCACAAAAAGTAAAGTCCAATTTCTTGTATTTACCCTTGCCCCTACCATGAGCTATTTGATTTTTGCTATTATGAGCCCTGATGTCTATATCTACCTTTCTTTCCTCAAGCAATTTTAAAAGGGTCAGAAATAAACATCTAATGCAAAGCAGTTCCACACGGTCTGACAAACAGTCTGTAGAAATCTACTAAATGTAAGCAGCTTGCTTTCCATAATGAGGATGATGATAATATAAAGCAAAAGGTCTATATGAGTCAAGCTTAGATTCTTTGAGAATTCATGGCAGTAAAATATGCACAAAATTCATTTATAAGCATCTAGATATTTATAACCTAAGAATAGCCACAAATATTTTCCCAATACTCATTATTAACCATTAGTCATATCTAAGAACATACAGTTATATAAAACAGGCTTTAAAAAGCCATTACTGTAAACATATTGACGTCCCCAGAGGTACACATGGGACTTTTTTACTTTCCTCTACAGACTTCCAATATTGCCCCTAGCATTAGACACAAAAACTCATACACCATTTCCTAGGCTTTCTTATTCACAGAGAAGAATAAATGGAAGAAAATGTTCCTTTCTTAAATGGAAAAAAAGAACAGGAAATTGAACATTATTTTCATTAAATGTAATAGTCACATAGATCACAGCACTGAATTTCCTTGAACTGAATTGCCTTCTTTTTCATAATGGACTTTCTCTTATTTCTATGATATTCACGTAAAATATACTTTCTTGTGGCTGAAATAGCTACCACCGTGATTACTAACATTATGAATGGCAGGCAATGAAGTGGTCTTCATTTTTCAATAATCTACTGGGTGATAGAATAAAATGATAGTGCTAGATACATACTAGGCATTTAAATGCTTGTTGAATGAAATGGGATCGTAGAATCCCATAGTTGAGAAAGGCTTGAGAAATCATTGAGTCCAAACTTAAACCGATATGTGTATCCTACCATGACATCTCTGACAGGTCACCATTAATTCTCTACTTGAATAGATCTAGTAATCAAGAAATCGCTCCTTCAGAAGGCAAACTTGTTGCATTTTCAACAAATTCAATTCTTACCTCCCTGTGATTTCTAAACATCAGAACTATTCTGCCATGGAGGAAACCTAATCCATTTTCAATATGACAACCCTCAAAAGAGCATATTTCTTGATACAGACACAACTGAACCATGCCCTCTAAAAAAATCCACTGCACGACATAAAACATGGTTAGTTGGGGCAGAAGTGCTTATCTTTCCTCCCTAAAACCAACTTCAAAAAGAATTACATACTAGTTTAGATTTATACGTTAAAATAGTACACAAGTTCCTACTATTTCAAAAAAGTGACTCCCAGAGGCAAAGGCAGGCTCTTTGAGAAACAGGCACTTCAGGTGACTATGATACTATTAAATACGTTAACAATTTTCTCCCTTTCTCTCAACAGATGATCCTACCTACTGTTTTACTAAAAATACAGAAACAATAAGGCATAAACTTTATTATCTTCTCTCCACTTCTAACAATCTCTATTTTAACATGTATTTTCTCTCTCATCTCTCTTGCCTCTTATGAAAAGGCAGCCCTTCCCTTTCCAGGGTTAACCCATCCACCTAGTTCTTTAATCTCATAGCTTCCTATCCCTTTGAGGATTGTGCTTGATCATTTATCCTCATGTATTTTTCTCCAATAATTTTAATTGATTGATTGATTCTTTACATTTTATCTACAACTGATTGATTCCCACTGATTGATTACTAATATTTTATCTACAAATATTCTCAGACTTCCCATTTCTTTAAAAACAAACATCTTTACTGAACTCTGCAATCTTCTCTATCTAGTAACATCTGTGTTTTCCTCTTTTCACTCCAAACATCAGGATAAATAGTGTACACATACTACCTCAACTTTCTCACTACTTACCCTCCCTTTAAAACCATGGAATTTGTCTCTTGTCCTTTCCATTCTACTGAAACTGCTCTTTTAGTGGTCACCACTGACCACTCAAAGTCCTACCATATTCATTTTTTTTCAGTAGTTTTTTGATTGTGCTCAAATTGTGACCCCATTTTGAGTTTTCTTGGCAAAAATATTGGAGTGGTTTGTCATTTCCTTCTCCAGATCATTTTCCTTCTCCTGGAACTGAGGCAAACTGGATTAAATGACTTGTCCGGGGTCACACAGCTAATAAGTGTCTCAAGCCATTTAACTCAAGAAGATGAGTCTTCCTGATTTAGGCCCAGAACTCTATGTACTATACCACCTAGCTTCCCCACCACATTCACTGCCCAAATTCATTTGTTTTTCAATCTCCCCACTTTACACGAGTTGTTTGTAATCCCTAGAATGCATTTCCATCTTAACTCTGGCTCTTAGAATCACTAATTTGGCCAAGTTCAATAGTATGTGTCAAAGACAGAACATGAACCTAGGGCTTCCTGTCTGGTCAGCTATTATACCACACTGCCTGTGTGGACTCTGTTAATCTATAGAATTGTACACTGTTCCAGTATTTAACCTTTGTACTAGAGCAATATTATCAAAATGACTAAACATATAAACAAGTGACAAAAGATTTTATTAAAACCCAAACTACTTTGATCAAAAAGTTGTCAACTTCATTATCCAGCTGATTATTCTCTGTCATCACTATCTGGTTAAGATCTATTAAAACTTTCCCTAAGGCCATGTTTAACACAACCTTGTTTACAGATCATTCCGTATCTCATGCAAGTTCATCACATTTCCTCACAGGTAAATGATTAAGCAGTGTCTACAGCCAATGAAACAAGTGTAATCTAAAGCTTGTTCACAAGTTCCCTAAGATTATAAATTGGCAAACTGAGACCATATTGAATTCCAGGCAGAGTGAAAAGCTTGGTTCCATTTCCACTTCACTCAACATTTTAGCACGATATTCACCATCAACCATAATATCATTTGGCACTTTGAAGAACAGGTCTATTATCAGTAACATGTGAAAATTTTTTTCTACTACCAATGAATATTTGTAAAAGCTTAGTCATTATACTAATGGAAAATTTCTTACAATAATAAAAGAAAAAGTGGGTTTTGGAAAGAAAAATCATCTCAAAAAAAACAATAGCATTTGTAAAATATTTCTTTAACCTGACAAAAAAGAAAATTTGAATATGGAAATACTAAGAGTCATAGTTTATGATTTTAATCATTTTTGTGAGTCAAACTAAGAATCAGATGAAATAAAGAGTTGCTTACTCGATTTAAGTAGGATAAAGGAGCTTATGAAGTGACATCTCTGTTTTCTCTGTAGTTTTTTTTTTTTTTTAGGATATCACCTTAAACATAATTCATTATTTGGGGTTTAAACCATAAATAAGCAGCATTTTGCATGTAATAAATGTGCATATATTTCATATTTTAAGCTTTATGACTCCTAATTTAGTGAACTATAACATCAATTAGCAAGTGTTTGTTAAACACCCACTATGGGCCAGGCACTGAGTTTACCTGGGGACACCAGTAGAAAGAATGAAAATTTCTTACTGCCAATGATGTTTTATATTCATTTGCTGAATATGATTTACTAATTACCTGTTTAGTGTCCTATAGAATGAAACATCAATATGTTTTGATACATTACAGAAATAGGCTTAGATGAAAAAGAACCATATCATCAAAAATGGGATATAGTAGTATGTATATGCATATACATGGTACAATGGTACATGAATGGCACAGTGTATAGAGCACTGAACCTGGAGTTAGGATGACCTGAGTTCAAATATGGCCTTGGGAACTTGCTACCTGTCTGACATTGAAGAAATCACTTAATCTCTATTTGCCTTAATTTCCTCAATAGAATACCTTTGCTGGGTTGTTGTGAGAATCAAGTGAGATAATGTTTGTAAAATACTTAGCACAGAACTGGCTCATAGCAGGCTCTCTATAAATACTTATTCCTTTCCCATATAAAGTATTTCCTCCAAAGAGGGCAAAAGCTATCTCTTCTAGTGTTTCAGCCCTTGGTACCTCCTTCATGCCTTATTTGGAGATCTCTAAGCTCTTGACCCTTGGAAGTGGAATTCATTTTTTGTCTTTTCCATCATGTTTTCCGGATATTTTCACTGCAGTGGATTATATCAGTCGGGTCTTTCATGGCTTTTTTAAAAAATCAACTCTTCCATCAATGCCGTCAAAGTAGATCTAAGTGGGACATGTGTTCATAATATGTATCCAGAAATAGCAACCTTATTCTTATTTTACTTGTATTCCTTCTCTGCTTCTCCCTGCAATTCACTTGAAGTCATATCAACACAATATTTCTGCTCTCTTTATAGAAAAAAATTCAAGTCTGACTCAAAAGTTTTTTTTCTTTGGGGGAGGGGGGTGTATGGTTTTGATTTACATGTCCAAATCATTGTTCTTTTATTTAATTATTGGAATTATTTTTAAAGGGGCAGGGGGATACTTAAAGCAATATGCATTAATTCTGAATTAACCAGAATATGTTTTACTTTATAATAGACTATATATGTATATATGTCTGCTTGTGTGTGTATGTGTGTGTGTGTGTTTGTGTGTATGTGTCTGTAGAGAAAGAGAGGGAGGGAGGGAGAGGGAGAGAGAGAGAGAGAGACAGAGAGAGACAGAGAGAGACAGAGAGAGACAGAGACAGAGAGACAGAGAGAGAGAGAGACAGAGAGAGAGAGTTTAAGGCAAAACAGATAAACAGATTTTGGCTAATTCCAAGTTAATTCATATTGTTTCCAAGTATTCTCCTTTCTAAAAATTCCCTTGAGTAAATAAAACAGCAGTGATTGAGACATATAAATCACAGCCACTGGGGGAAAAGCATTTCATTTTCTATAAAAAAGCAAGAAGGTTGTGTTGATATGACTTACACCAATTTACAAGGAGAGGCAGAGGAGAAATAAAAGAAATGTAAGAATACAGTTGCTGTTGCTATATGTAGATTATGAAAGCAATTCCCACTTAGTGTCCACTTTCATGGCATTGATGGAAGAGCTGATTTTTTTCTTTAATCAAGGATAAAGGAAATCTTGAAATATTCTTCCTTCAGAAACTATTCACTTTTTATTTTTGTACCCCTAGAATTTAGCACAGTACTTGATACATAATATGTGCTTAATAAATGCTTTTTCATTCATTCATTTGATCACTTGTTCAGTCATTCATTCAACAAACATACCCATAGAGTGACAAAATAAGATACATCTCTCAAACCTCACCTCAATGCCATTCTACTACTATCTATCCATCTCCCTTGTAGAAAGTCCACTCAGTCTTTGTTGTTGTATTTATTTATTTTGACTCAACTTCCATTTCTGTTAATAATTCATTATCTTGTGTCTTTTGGTCATATAATCCATCTAATGTTTTCCCAGTTTGATTGATTTTAGCCTACTCACAAGGTACTTTTGCCCAGTACTTACATTTGTATGAGAATAATGTACCTGATAATATCCTCCTTCCCCCCTTCTCTCTCCAACTCTTACTCTCCAAACTGTAATATCAATAGGAGACAGGAACTGGCTCAAAAATAATCCAGTAACAGGCTGATCCTGGTCCTATCCAGAAGAAGGCCTGTGACAACAGTCCACAAGCCAAGGTGATTCACTAAGTAGATTGTTGGACATAGACTCAGAGAGGCTTGAGTTCAAATCCTGCCTCAGATATTTGCTAGTTACATGACCCTGGGCAAGTCATTTAACCTTTCTCAGCCTCAGTTCCTCATTTGTAAAATGGGGATAATAGGAACTACCTCAAAGGATTGAAGTGAGGACCAGATGAAATACAAAGTTACTTGCAAAATATTAAAGTGCTATATAAATGAGATGATGATGATGTCTCACACATCTATAAATTGAGGCTAGAAAAATAGATTCAGGAGAAATATAGTTTGATCAGTTCAGTTCATGGAAAACAAAAAGCAAAACCCTAGAGTTAAGATAATGTAAGTGTAACAACTGAATAGTAGTTTATGTAGAAGTAATTTAAAATAAGTTTAATATCCTATTGTTGGTGCTGACGGTAAAGAATGAATGATAAGAACATTTCAGTTTATGAAATTGTTAGCCTTTCGTCTTTTTTCATTTTACCCCAAATTGAATGTTTTCTCTGTACCATTAAATCTCTTTTTGAAATACCTATGATTAGTGAGCAGGAAGACTAAAAAGAGAAGAAACTATGTTGAGTTGATAAGGACCTTGCAAATGGGTAAATCATGGAAAGTGGCATCGGTGAAAGTCCAGAAAAAAGCACTGGACTGGAATGAAAATGAGACAATATCAAAAACGTGAGGTATGAAAGACACATAGCAATAGGTTACCACTCTTCAGCTCCTGGCTTTCTAGAAAATCCATAATGTGACATTTTGTAGTGGAAATAAACTTGGACATAGAGTCTGAAAAGACCTGAGTTCAAATCCTACCACCACTTATTGTGTGACCATGATGTGAAGACGACAGTTGTACTCAATAATGATGTATTCATGCCTTGAATTTTTGTCTTCTGCAGCTGGATCCCAGAGACAAAGCAATTCACAATGCTGATGTCACAAATTTCTCCTAACTCCCTTCCTTTTCTTGAGGTACTATGGGCAAGACTATCCCCAGAGATGTCTTGAAAGCACTGCCATTATTTTTCTATCTGGCTTTCCTTTGACTCCAAATGACTTGAATTCAAGATGGCTGAATCGCATTTCTTCTTGTTTATTGACAAAGCCAGCAATGTACCTGGGAACCAGAAATCTGGGACTAAAGGTGATGTATGATTGTTGCTGATATGGAGATTGTTGTAACCTCATCCATTAATTTAAAGGACCACTAACACCTGTACCTGCTTTTCTTTCCAATACACCTCATTTTATTCCACAGCCACTAAGTCTTTTGTGTAAGTCATGTCCTTTTCCCCTTTAATTGAAACCCAAGATCTGATCAGCAGAGTCCTAGAGTTGTCAAGTCCCTTAACATCTATGAGTCTCAGTTTCCTCATCTGTAAAATAGAGAGAATAATACTTATAGTACTTGTTTTACTATGTTTTTGTGAGAATAAAATCAAATTAGTGTAACGGTCTTAGAAAATTTTTAAATGCCATATGAATGCCAATAATTATTTTTAAAGCTAAATAAAAGAACAAAAATTCTGAAATATACCTTATTATCATGTTTGAAAGCCATATGGAATGGAGGTTTTGCCTTCTTTCTATTAAAAAAAAGGAGCAGCATAAATAGCAATCATCTTATACTTACCCATAGAAGTTCTGTTGGTTTCTATGTGTTTGCCTATTGCTAATTTGAAGATTCATATTGAGAGATAATAGATATGCCATTTCTAGAACTTGTTTGTTGGTAAAATACCAGAAAATACAGCATTTACCATTCATACTAATAGATAACAATAGTTCAGTAAAGAAATGAGAAGTAATGAAACTCAAAATAAATAATTTACTATACTTCCATCCTCCGCTTATGTCCTATTCTGATGGCTCATCATGGTGTGAAGATGACCTTGAGTTCTCAAAGGCAATACTAGCAGAGCTCAAGCTCTGTCAGGTTCTACCTCAATGCAAAGGTTTTAAGTACTGACCCAGTGATGGACAACATCTGTTATTAAAGGTCCTGCCTTACTTCATACAAAGAAGTACATTCCAAGATTCACTTTAGGGTATTGAATTTTACAGACACAATTTTCCATCCATTAAGACCATCTTCTAAGCCCTAGAGAGGCTAAGATTTATCTGCCTGGGTGGAGGGAGCACACACACCAATAAAATCCCTTTGAAGTATTATACTGTCATGTGCCACATACACACATTAACAAATAAAATACGACTTTATGTGATAATTATCCTTTTCCTCTCAGCCAGCCCCCATTCTCCTTTTACTCTATTTTCTAGTTCTGCTAATGCACAGACTCATTTACCCCTCAGTCATGTCTGTATGGCAGCCCTTCCAGCTGTTTGCTCTTACACACTAAGTCTGTTATCATGGTGCCACACTATACTTCTAACACAAGGTCTGTTTCACAGAATCATTTCCAAAAGTATTCCATTGGAGTTTTATAACTACATATTGCAATGGCTTCTATTTGTTCATCTGTACTGCAATACTAACTTGTTGAATGTATGCTGGCACCTGAAATTAGCTGTCAATTGCTTTGGGACCACATAATCCTATTTTACCTCAATATAATAACAAACTGTGGGTATGTGCATAAATATATATATATATGCATATATGTCTATGTGTGTATGTGCATGTGTGTGTGTGTGTGTGTGTGTGTGTGTGTGTGTGTGTGTAACCTAATGGGTCAGGCATCATGCATTTTCTGTTGGCTTCACAATACTTCACCATGGAACTGTCAAGTTCTGTTCTATTTGGATCAATAGGAGATTACCAAGATTTCAAAATACATACATACATGTGTACTTACAGAGAAAAGTCATGGCATTAAAAAATACTTCAATTTTGATAATAAACACCAAGAGGAAATGAACAGTAGTTACCATTTAGATGAATTTAAAGCAGAAAGTCTAGGTTTTCCTTACATTTATTTGTAAAAATATTTTTTCAAACAGGGTAAATAAATAGCAATCAAGCTTTCATGGACCATATTAAGTATTTCAGGAACATAAATATTTAAAACTAGGATCTTATATTCCTTATCTATACATAGCAAACTCCATGGAACTTAGTACTTCATAAATACTTACTGACCATTGACTATCTTAGATACCGCATTTCAATAACCACAATAAATACAATAACCATTAAAGTTTTTTTAGTCACATCTGAAAAGGCATCACCTGTTCATTCAGATATAAGTAAACCTCACTTAAATCAGTACTTAGGACAGTGCTTTACACATAGTAGGTGTTTAATCTGAATATATTTCTTCTCTTGACTTTTATGGCACTACTTTCTCCTAGTTCTATTCCTATTATCTGACCATTCCTTTCTTGTCTCCTTTGCTATTATGATAAAGATTTATAAAGTGTTTATTGTATTCTGTACACTGTTCTAGATTCTGGGTATGCAAATAGGAAAAAGAAAGACAGTTCTTCACTTCAAGCAGCTTATAATCTAATGGAAGAAGTTAATATACAAAAGGAAACTGAAAGAGGAGTAAGAGTACCATCATGCAAGGGGGCACAATGAAGACGATGGGTGAGTTGAAACCAAGCAGAGAAGCTGGTGGCAAATGAAGGAATAGCTGGGATATTGAGCCCTTTATAATGGAAGGCTATGGGAGGAGTTTTTTCTCTTTGCCCAACAGCCAAAGAGGCAGAAGCAATTGTCCCTTATCACATATATCATGCCCTCTGGTGGTGAGCATACACAAAAGTTCCACCTTAAGACATCTTCTCTTAACTCTCTACTCTTTATCTTTACCTTTTTACCACTTTATCTCTCTCTTTTTGTTTTATTTATAGGGTGTATGGGGTGCTTAAGGAGGACTAGAACCCCAGTTGTGAGAATTGCTGAGCCCTTTGCAGAGCTGCTCATCTATCTTTTTTTGTCCACCTGCCACCCAACTTTCACCTGTGGCTCCAAGCGACTGTAGCATTAGCAGGAGCCACACTCCAGTAAAGGCATCTCAGCCTATGGGATAAATCAAGTTGAGGTTAACCTACAGGACTCAAACCTGTTGGGGAATTATGGGGTTGTCTGCTCCAAGCATGTGAAGACTTTCCCAGTAGAAGGGGTAGACAAGAGTAATTTGTTCCAATGTCCATGAAAGCTTCTCAAATAGGCAAAGTAGAGTACTTAGGGCTTGTTCAAACATCAAAGATGCAAAGGTCATTCACTACATCCCAGATCAACAGAGATCATCTTGAATTTTGGCTTCTCACTGGACTTCAATGACTCTGGAAAAGAGAGTGAGACTGAAGATTTTATGCAACTCTACCTCACTAAAATCCAATTCATGCTCAAATCAAATCACCCCATGATGTCATTGGCCCTCTTCAAAAAGGAAGGACAATAAGCATCTCTCTCTCCTCTCTCTCTCTCTCTCTCTCTCTCTCTCTCTCTCTCTCTCTCTCTCTCTCTCTCTCATTTGTCTCTTGTTCTGTCTCTGTCTCTCACTTCATCAAATCTCCTTGATTTAACTGTCATAGCTAAGCAAGCATTTGCAAGACTATGTCTCTAATACCAATCTTTTCCATGTCTCCCAGCCTCACACAACTAAACAACTATTGGACATTTTAGTTATTGAATGCTCTGGAGAAGTGTCAGACTCAACATTTCTAAAGCTAAACTCATTATCTTTCTCCAACAACACTCCACTCTACCAAACCAATATTTTTTGTCAAAGGCAATAACTATCCATCTAGTGTGACAGAATTATAATCTTGGGATTATCCTTGATGCCTCCATCTCCTTCACTCCACACATCCAGTGAGCTCTAAAATCTTTTTCTGTTAAATTATTTTATTTGTTTTCAGTGTTCTACAATCACTTCCACATATCTTAAATCCATATCTTAAATTTTTCCCTTCCCTCCCTCTTTTTCTCCTTTCCTCCCCCCCTCCCTGAGATGGCATACAATTCTATATAGGTTCTACACATACATTCCTACTAAATACATTTTCACTTTAGTCATGTTGCATAAAATAATTAAAATAAATAGGAGAAACCATAAAATAAAACAAAACATAATATAAAAGAAAATGGTCTGCTTCATTCTGCGATCCAAATCCATAGTTATTTCTCTGCATGTGGAAGGCATTTTGCCTCAAAAGTCCGTTGGAAATTTTTTAAGTCCTTGCATTGCAATGAAGTACCAAGTCAGCCAGAAAAATTCCTTGCACACTGTGGTTGTTGCTGTGTACAGAGTTCTCCTGGTTGTGCTCCTTTCACTTAGCATCAATTTATATAAGTCTTTCCAGGCCTCTCTGAAGTCTCCCTTTTCATCATTTCTTATAGCACAATAGTATTTCATTGCTTTAATATACCACAGCTTGTTCAACCATTCTCCAATTGATGGATATCCCCTTGTTTTCCAGTTTGGGGCCACCACAAAGAGAGCTTCTATAAATGTTTTGGCACATGTGGGACCCTTTCCCATTTCTGTAATCTGTTTGGGATACAGTCCCAGAAGTGATATTGCTGGGTCAAAGGGTATGCAAATTTTTGTGGCCCTTTGGGCATAGTTCCAAATTGTTCTCCAGAATGGTTGGATCAGCTCACAGCTCCACCAACAATGAATTACTGTTTCGACTCACCCGCATCTCCTCCAATATTTATCATCTTCTTGTTTTGTCATGTTAGCCAATCTGATAGGTGTGATGTGGTACCTCAGAGTTGTTTTGATTAGCATCTCTCTAATCAATAGTGATTCGGAGCATTTTTCATATGACTATAGATAGCTTTAATTTCTTCCTCTGAAAACTGCCTGTTCATATCCCTTGACCATTTATCAACTGGGGAATGACTTGTATTCTTGAACATTTGACTCAGTTCTTTATGTATTTTAGAAATGAGGCCTTTAACACAGACACTAGTTGCAAAAAATCTTTGCCAGTTTTCTGCTTCCCTCCTAACCTTGGTTGAATTGGGTTTGTTTGCACAAAAACTTTTCAATTTAATGTAATCAAAATTGTCCATTTTGCACTTCATAATGTTCTCTATCTCTTATTTGGTCAAAAATTTCTTCATTCTCCATAAATCTGACAAATACAGTATTCCTTGCTCCCCTAATTTGTTTATAGTATCAATCTTTATGCGTAGATCATGTATCCATTTGGATTTTGTTCTTGTGTAGGGTGTCAGGCATTGGTCTATGCCCAGTTTTCACCACCCTCTTGTCTAGTTTTCCCAGCAATTTTTGTCAAACAGTGAATTCTTATCCCCGAAGCTGGGGTCCTTGGGTTTATCAAATAGTAGATTGCTATATTCATTAACTACTGTGTCTTGAGTACCTAAACTATTCCACTAATCTATCCCCCTTTTTCTTAGCCAGTACTAAGTGATTTTGATGACTGCTGCTCTATAATACAATTTGAGATCTGGTAGGGCTAGGCTACTTTCCCTAGCATTTCTTTTCATTAGTTCCTTTGATATTCTGGACCTTTTGTTCTTCCAGATGAATTTTGATATTATTATTTCTAGCTCAAGGAAATAATTATCTGGTAGTTTGATTGGTATGGCACTGAATAAGTAAATTAATTTAGGTAAAATTGTCATTTTTATTATATTAGTTTGGCCTACCCATGAGCAACTGATGTTTTTCCTCTTATTTAGATCTGAGTTTACTTTTGTGAAAAGTGTTTTGAAATTGTCTTCACATAGTCCCTAGGTTTGTTTTGACAGGTAGACTTCCAGATGTTTTATAGTATCTACTGTAGCTTTAAATGGGATTTCTCTATCTCTTGCTGTTGGGCTTTGTTATTAATATATCAAAATGCAGATAGTTTATGTGGGTTTATTTTGTAATCTGCAACTTTGCCAAAGTTGTTTGTTATTTCAAGTAGTTTTTTACTTGATTCTCTGGGATTCTCTGAGTATATCATCCTATCATCTGCAAAGAGTGATAACTCAGTTTCTTCTTTGACTATTCTAATTCCTTCAATTTCTTTTCCTTCTCTTATTGCTACAGCTAGCATTTCTAATATCATATTGAATAACAGTGTTGGTAATAAACTTCCTTGTTTCACCCCTGATCTTACTGGAAATGCATCTAGCTTGTCCCCATTGCATATAATGCTTCATGATGGTTTTAGGTAGTTTTATTATTTTATGAAAAGTTTATTATTTTTACAAAAAGTTCCATTTATTCCTATGCTCACCAGTGTTTTCTAAAGGAACAGATATTGTATTTTGTCAAAAGTTTTTTCTGCATCTATTGAAACAATTATGTGGTTTCTGTTAGTTTTGTTGCTGTTTCCTAATATTGAACCAATCCTGCATTGCTCATATAAATCCTACCTAAACATAACGTATTATTCTTGTGATAAGTTGCTGTATTCTTTTTGCTAATATCTTATTTAAAATTTTTACACCTATGTTAATTAGAGAAATTGGTCTACAATTTTCTTTCTCTGTTTTGGCTTTTCCTGGTTTAGGTATCAGAACTGTATTTTTATCATGAAAAGAATTTAGTAGGGCTCCTTCTTCCCCAGTTTTCCCAAATAGTCTATATAGTATTGGAATTAACTATTCTTTAAACGTTTGATAGAATTCACTTGTAAATCCATCCAGCCCTGGAGACGTTTTCCTAGGGAGTTCATTGATGGCTTGTTCACTTTATTTTTCTGATATGGAGCTATTTAAGTATTCAATTCCCTCTTCTGTTCGTCTGGGCAATTTATGTTTTGTTTTGTTTTGTTTTTTAATAATCACGTGTCTCATTTAGATTGTCAAACTTGTGGGCATATAGTTGAGCAGAGTAATTTCTAATTATTATTTTAATTTCCTTCTCATTGGAGGTTACTTCACCCTTTTCATTTTTGATATTGGTAATTTGGTTTTCTTTTTTTAATCAAATTGAACAAAGGTTTATTAATTTTATTTTTTTTCATAAAACCAACTCAGTTTTATTTATTAGTTCAATAGTTTTCTTCATTTCAATGAGCTCTCAAATCTTAAAATTTCTACAATAACATCTCTCACATTCAAACTCATATGTGCTCACATAGCTACTAATTTAGCTCAGGCTCTTATCACCTCCTCTATATTATCACAAACACTTGCTGACCACTCTCCCTGCTTCAAGATTCTCCCCATTCCAGTTCATTGTGTACACTTGTCAAAGTGATTTTTCTTAAAGGCAAATATGACCATGTCACTCCTCTACTCAATCAACTCAAGGAATTCCCTATTATCACTCATATAAAAAATTCTGTAATTAGTTTTCACAACCTGACCCCAAGCATATTGTATTTTTCTAACTTCATTGAACTTTGCACCTAGCACATTCTCCAACCCAACCAATTTAACCTTTTCTCTTTTCCTCATAGCTTTCCAGCACTCGATCTCGTGGCTTCATATCTTTGTACTGACCATGTCACAGAATTCACTTCCACTGCTTCTCAGACTCATTGTATGCCCTTCTCCCTTTAAAACAGAGCTCAAGATCCACCTTTTATAGGAAGCCTTTCCTGATCTTTTCCAAACTGCTAATGTTTTCCATATTAATCTTCATGGCCTTTAATGAGTTTGTATTTATTATATCTACATTAGTTCTGTTTATAGATATGTTTGTGATTGTTTTCTCTCTCATCCAAGTGAAAACATTTCATGAATAGGGATTGATTTATTCATTACATTTGTATCCCTGGCACCTTGCACAGTAGTTGGCACATAGCAAAAAGTTAAAATTCTTGCTTATTATTGATTGGTTGATCTATCTAATTGAATTATTAGGATAAATTGCAGTCTCATTTTTTTGTGTCAAAATATTTAAAACTCAATTTCTGAAAATAATAACTATATAAATAACCCATCAACCAAACAAATCTTCAGTTTACTGGTTTAAGGTAGTCTAAATCCCAAAGGAATGCCAGTTATGGAAAGCATGCCCATATTCAGATATGAATGCTGAAATTACTGTGCTTACCTTGGTAAACCTATGTCGCTGTTAAACCATGTGTATACTACAAAATTACCTTTTTTTTCTTTTTATTTTTATTTATTTATTTATTTATTTATTTATTTTTGCAGATGTGACTGAGAGGATTGAAATGTCATTTATTTCCATCCTGGCTATGGACACAATTCATATCTTAGAATTTACCCAACTCAAGTATATGACTGTGATCAGGATGTTGGCAATATTATGCATTCTATCATGTTCCAGATGTGTGTAGCTGAGTACAGCAGGAGATTGTCATATCTCGTTTTCTGTTATTTCTGTGCCAAAAAATAACAATGTAATATATATATATATATATGTGTGTGTGTGTGTGTGTGTGTGTGTGTGTGTGTGTATATATATATATATGCATATATATATATACATACATACATACATACTCTACATACCTAAAAATTATGAAATGAAAAATTCGTATCATATTCATTTTATCCCTTTCTCATAGATAATATGAAATCTATACAAAATTTCTTGTACATTTTGCAGCTAATAGAAGAGGGGATCTGGAAAAATGGAAAAACATCAACATAGTTTATGTCTAAAAACTAAAAAGTAGTTGTTCTACAAAAGGAAAGGTAGAATTTGGTTGACATATTGTCTTTTCCCTGAGACAAGGTTTATAAAGGTATACTAGAATCAGATACTCCTAGAGATAATGGGAACTTCAAAGGTCATTTAGTTCAACTCCTTACCTTACAGAGAAATCCTCCCTTTACTTGAAGACCTCTGGCAAGGAAGTATTAATATCCAATAAGGTAATTCATTTCATTTGCAGATAGAGCTGATTTGGAGGATGCCTTTCCTTATATGAAGGCAAATTTTTCCTTCCTATGTCTTCCAATAATAAGTACTAATTCTCCTCTCTAGAACCAAGCAACATACGCATAAATCTTTATATACATGAGAGATTTTTATGTAAAAATATGTCTACATTAAGCCTTCTCTTATTTATATTAAATATCTATTCCTCTTTTAATAGATGCTATTTTTGAGTCTCCTTATGATTCTGATTTCCTTCTTCCAGCACTCCATCACTATCAATCTTCCTCAAAAATGTGGTGACCAAAATGGAGCATAATTCTCCAAATGTGGTCTGCCCAAGCAAAAATCCAATGGCACTGTCACTTACATCACTGGGCACTCTACTTCTATGTATCTAGCCCGTGGATAAACATTCCTTTGTGCTCAGAATCAGCATGAAGTCAAACAACCAAGTTGAATTAGAGCATGAATTTCAGTAAAGTGATACTTCTAAATTTCATGAATCCAGAAACCCTTTGGGTAACATCTTAGAGAAGGTCATATTCTCTCTTCCAAATGTTGAACTAGAATTTATATATAAAATCAAATATCTTTTCACCTTTATGACATAAGATCCATTTTTCTCATTTTTTAAATTAATAATTCAATTTTCAAAAAGGATGAATTATTTTCCCTAAATCCTTGGAATATACACAACTGGATTAGTTTTACAAAGTTGAAATTTAAAAAAAGAGAAAGTCTTCCAAAATCGTTCAGACAAAAAAACTTTAAGTTGTAAAAAGAATAAGTAGAACTGCATGTTGTAACAATCTACCAATCAATCAACCCACTGAAATGAGTGTAATAAAAGATAAATGTGGTGATTCAAAAAAGTTTTTAAGCTCCACTTTAAAAATAGACCCTAAGTCTTTCAAATAAAACATCTCTCAAGTTCTTGTTAAAAAGCTCTGCCATAAGTCAGCTGTTCTCTGTGCAATTATACTAGCCCTGAAACTCATTTCACTGGAAATGGACATGAGTGGTAAAGGAAATTAAGATCTTATCTCCATTTCTACCCTAGCTGACCTGCCTTTGAACTTTCTTCAAAGTCTGGATATGGGAAAGGAAGTAATTATGAAGCCTAAGACATGGATGGAGACTGTAGCATATATAATTTTTACAATATTTCCTCCCAGACCTGACAACAAAAACTTTCAGACATAGCAAAATCTATTTAGCATGCAAAGGTCATGTTGATATATTTTCACTCATGTCTTGCTTTATGTGCTTGGTAGCAAATGTTAGTGAGGTTATTGAATTTTTTCCCATCTCTTAGATCAGTTATAACATGAGAACAGATAATCTCCATTTTTATTGGTGTCTATATCACCAAGATTTTATTTCATCACCTAATGAAGAGATCAATCATTCATTTAAAAAATACTTCAACTTCTAATCCACTTTAGTCCTTTTTCTAGGCAGTCTCTTCAAACATCAAGTGAAAGAAAAGGAAAAGGGAATCTCTTGCCATTATGCTAAAGGACAGTAAAAATTTGCCTTCTTATCATTTTTTTAGAGTGACAGAAAAAAAACAGCTCCTGCTCAAAGTCATGGCAATACAACTGCACCAATACAGGTTAAAGAAATATTGGATCTATTCCTGTCTATGTGCCTAAAAGAACACTGAGAGAAGAGTTCTGCATTACATCCCAATGTCACCAAGAAATATTTTTCTCAGGACAGTTGTCATAAAGGTCAATTCTAATATCTTTCCCATGCATGGACATTATTTGGCAGCATTTAAAATGCTGGTGATTACATCAAGCATCAAAACAGAAGGTCTCCTAAATAATATAAACAGAAACCTCAAAATGTTCTGCCTGGCAACCTACATAGGGAAAAAAGTCATTAAATGAAAGATTCATATTGTTTAGACCACAATACACAGCTTGATGAGCATCTTATTGAGTTAACCTATCAGTAGAAACACGTAGTGATATTCTGCAGCTTTCCTATCAAAAGAGCCAATTATAAAATTTTCAATGTGAGCCTGTCTCAGAAGGAAACCACTACAAATAAGGACTTGATTTATTATTTTGGTGATTGTCTAGACTTAAGAAAATGAAGAAAATTTTAATAATTAAGATTAAATTTAAAAGTCTATTTTCTTGCTTTCTCAGCAGTTGTTAAACATTTACCAGCACACTCCTGAATGCCTGTACTTTGTACATTTGCCCATTATGGCTGAAAATGCACTAGAATTTAAATTGAATAGAACTTAATAAAAAGTCCTTTAAATACAAGGACTGTTTCATCTATGCCTTTGCATTTCTCAGATACTAGCATAGTGCCTCACTCATAGTAGACATTGAAGAAATGCTTGTTGAACTGAATAGGAGTAGTGAGATTAATTGCATTTAGACTTATATTTTTTTTAAAAAAATTAGCGCCTACGGGGTTGTGTGAAGTTCAAATAACATACATAAAGCATTTTGAAGACTTTTAAGTGTTAATAGTAGTGATGATAATGATGATGGTGATAATTTAGGAAACAAAAATATTTTCAGAGATCCTAAACTTAACACTAATCTATCTTTTAAAGATCAATAGTCTTCCAGCACATGCAGCAAAATGACTGCAAAGCCATAAAGGAGTAGACGCTCTAAAGGGTCAAAATTTTATGTGACCCAAAGATCACCACCATCCTAATTGATGCACATAGGCTACAGTTCTTTACCAGTGGTGATTTGGGAAGAGAAATGATATAAACGACATTATCATGGACAGGTATGACTCAAAAAATGATTTAACTATGGTCATGGAGAGGGAGGCAATATCATTTTGGGGTTGTAAGGAATCAATTCCCAATATTATCTGAAAGAGGTAAGAATACTGAAAGTTTGGCAAGGGGAAAGGAGGATATGAACCTTAGTACTATCCCAAGATTTCTAACCCAGAAAATATCAGTAATTCCTAACCTCTGTGTCTACTACCGATTTTGTATTGATACTTCAATACTTTGATATCTCAATAGAATTGATCAATGTGGGTATGCCCTACAATGGTGGCAATCACAACCCATCCACACTTTATTATCTTGTGCAGTTCTTTTCCATATCCTCCTATGAATCCTCCACAAGGATGTCATTTAAAGAAGGAGGAGATTAACTCTAGATCTCCTTAGATTACACAAGCATCAATAGAACCTATGGGTTATTTGTTATCCTTCACTTTGATTGCATAACCAGGTAATTTCCTTTTCCAGTCATGAAGCTCCTTCATGATATCTTTTGTACCATTTCTTTTATGCAGTTCTTTTTTGGCAATGTGCTATAGACTACCCCCAACATCATCTACGATGATGCCATAGAGCATCACCAAAAGAATTTGGTACTTAAAAGATGAGTCATTGGTTTAGGGTAAAGATCATTAAAATCATAGCAGAGTTTCCCAAATAAAATCCAGTCTGCTCAATTCCTCTATTCTATTATAGACCAGGTTCATTGTCCATCCACAGGGTCTAACCTAATATGTTTATACTGTGGTTTATTCTTCTAACTACACAGCAAACTACATACTATTTCCTGTGGGCAATAGTCATTCTTTGTCTATTTATGTTTTCTTGTGTGCACTGAGGGATAGAAAGGAAAAGGTATTAGACCTGAGATTCCTTTTGTATAAGGAACATTAAGATAAGTACGTTCATGCTACTGATTCAAGTTGGTGTCTTCCCTGCAACTTGTAGTCTTAGAGAGGTAACTAAAACATTGCACATATCCCAAGCTCATTTGAGTGCCTATGGATCTCATTTAAGAGGTTCTTCATTGTTCTGGAACTTGATGTAATCAGCAAAATATCATCAACCAAGAGTTGATCTGGGGGACCTCATTATCTATAAGGAATTCCTCTTCTACTTGAACTCTGCTCTACAATTCTCTATGGCAGAGGAAAACACGTTATATAAGCATGCATCTTCTGCTTTTTACCCCCCATTGGTATTAATAATCAGTGGCTCTTGAAAGTAATCTCTATTCATTCATCTTTAAGTCAATCTTTTATAATTTTTACATAGGCATGGGAGTTTTCTTTTAGGAGAAGAGACTAAGACAGAGATTTTCTTCTACCAGATCAAACACTTCAACATGCAACAATAATATTCAACAACAATAAGCACACGTGGCATAGTTTTGTGTGACTTTAGTGGAAAAATTATATCAGTTATCATATGTAAGAGGGTCCGTGCTTGGTCCTAGAAAGTGAACTTAGGAACAATTGTTTATAGTTTACAAAGAAACAATTTTAGGATTGATTTCTTAATTATTAGAGCTACCTCAAAATAGAATGAGCTTCCTTAAGAAGTAGTACCCTCCTCACTCTGTCTTCAAACCTTTCCACAAATTATGTAACTACAAAGATATGATCTGCTATATAATTTTTGAAAATCTATTCATTTATCTCTGAAGCAAACTAAGGCAGTTCAATTCCTGAACTCAAGAACTATTGATATCTTAAAAATTCTGGAACCTAGGAATGCTCAACGTAAGGCTATCCAGGAGCTAACACCAAAGGCTTGAACTATGCATTCTCAGGATTGCTATTTTCTAACATGCTCTGAAAAAGAAACAGAAAAGCAGTGTAAGGGAATATGAATCTTGCAGTTCTCCCCTCTTGGATCTGTCTTAACCCTCTGAGGTTAGTGAATAATACACTATGTGGTTCTGTCAGGCTCCAATTTCTTCTCCTGTTAAGAGGTAGGGGAGAGGAGAAAGAAATCTCTCACCTGAACTTTTGTAAAAGTCCAAGTTTGGAAAAGTTTGAAAAGGAAAAAGGAAAAGCTGTCAGACTATTTCATAACTTGCTCATATAAACAGAAGGTTTGGCTCTTCCACCAAAAATTCATCCTCTTCAACCTCTGTCATCCAGGAACAGCAGAACCAGCAAAAAGATGGAGTCAAACAATTTTTGAACCAAAGAAACTTAGAACACCATCAGGAAAGGTCTGTCTTACTCAGGTAAAAGGGAAGTACAAACCAGGACAGGAAGCATCCCAGTAAACCAGCAGCGAGTCCCAACATAGGAAATCAGTAGGAGATCCTGAGCCCCAGCGCAGTAGAGATGGCAAATGTCAGCATCAAGAACCCCCATGTGCATCAGCATAGCCAGGGGAATGATAACTCCAGCTCTGATAACCACCACATGTCCCACTAAAGTCCTAGGTAAATAGGCAACCTCCAGCAGACAGAACTCCACATGTAGCCCCTGGCAAAATTGTTATGGTGACAGGGAAGATCAAGACATCAACTCAGAAAAAGACCACAATGTCAAAACACCTTTGGGGAAAACCCCAAAGAAAAATGGAAAGTGGTCACAACCCTAGAAAGAACTCATGGAAGAGCTCAAAAAGGAGTTCAAAAATCATAAAAGAGAGGTAGAAGAAAAATTGGGAAAAGAAATGAAAGTGATGCAAGAGAACTATGACAGAAGAGTCAACAACTTGGAAAAAGAGAACAACTACTTAAAAATAGAACTGGCCAAACTGAAAAGGAGATACAAAAATCCACTGAAGAAAACAGCTTCTTAAAAAGTACAATTGACCAAGCACAAAAGAAAGTAAAACAACTCCTTAAAAGTTAGAATCAGCCAATTGGAAGTTATTGACTCTATGAGACATCAAGAATCAAACAAATTTAAAAGAATGAAAAAATTGAAAAAAATGTAAAATACCTCAAGGGAAAAACAACTGACCCAGAAAATAGATCCAAGAGAGAAAATGCCGGAATCATTGGACTACCTGAAAGTCATAGTCAAAAGGAGGGCTTGGAGAGTATTTTTCAAGAAATTTTCAAGAAAAAGTGCCCTGATGTCCTAGAACCAAAGGACAAAATAAGCATTGAAAGAATCCACTGACTGCCCTAGGAAAGAAATCAAAAAGAAACATTCCAAAGAACACTATAGCAAAATTTCAGAACTATCACACCAAGGAAAAAATCCAGCAAGTCGTCAGAAAGAAACAATTCATAAATCAGGGAGCCACAATCAGGATTACACACGCCTTAGCAACTGTGACATTAAAAAATCTGAAGGTCATAGAACATGATATTCCAGAAGATAAAAGAACTAGGACTACAACCAAGAATCACTTTCCCTGTGAAATTAAGCATAATATTTCAAGTGAAAAAATGGTCATACAATGAAATAGAAGGATTTCAAGTTTTCATAAGACCAGAATTGAAGCAAAAAAATTGATCCCTGTATCAAATCCCAAGAGAAGTCTAAAAAGGTAAAAAGGGAGTGGAAAGCATAAGGGATTCAATGGAGTTGAACAGTTTACATCCATACATGGAAAGATAATACTTATAGTTCTTAAAATTTTAACAAATTGCACAGCAAGAAAGAATATACATAGAAAGTACAGGTATAAAGTGAATCTGAGGGAATGACATAAACAAAACTAAGGGATGAGAAAGACGAGTACACCAATATAATAAAAATGAGAATTCTGTATAAACTAATTTACTTATTCAGTGCCATGCCAATAAAACTACTAAAAAATGATTTGACAAGGTTAGAAAAAATAATAACAAAACTCATGTGGAATAACAACAGGTCAATATTTCAAGGGAATTAATAAAAAATACAAAGGAAGGTGTCCTAACAATACCAGATCTCAAATGATATTATAAAGTAGTAATCATCAAAATCATCTGCCACTGAGTAAGAAGCAGAGTGGTGGATCACTAGAATAAATTAGCTACACAAAACATGGTACTAAATTACCATAGAATCCTAGTATTTGATAGAGTCAAAGACCACATTCTTTGGGATAAAAACCCACTATTTGAGAAAAACTGCTGGGAAAACTAGAAAACAATAGGACACAAACTAGGCACAGACTAACATCTCACACTGCATAACAAGTTAAGGTTAAAATGAGTACACGATTTAGGCATAATGGGTGACACCAGAGGCAAACCAGAAGAGCAAGAAAAGTCTACCTGTCTATGGAAAAGGAAAGAATTCATGACCAAACAAGAGATAGAGAACATTATGAAATACAAAATAGATAATTTTGATTATATTTTTTAAAAAAAGCTTTTGTGCAAACAAAACAAATGCAACCAAGATTAGAAAGAAAACACTGGGAAGCAATCTTTGCAGGAAATTTCCCTGATAAATGCCTCATTTCTCAAATATGTAGAGAATTGAGTCAATCTCATAAGAATACAAGCCATTCCTCAATTGATAAATGGTCAAAGGATATGAAAAGGCAATTTTCAGATCAAGAAATCAAAACTGTCAATAGGTATGTGAAGAAATGCTCTTAATTAATTTAGATTAGAAAAATGCAAATTAAAACAACTCTGAAACAAATTAAAACATTTCACACCTATCAGATTGACTAATATTACAAAAAAAGGAAAATGCTAAATGTTAGCAAAGATGTGGACAAACTGGGATACTAATGTATCGCTGATGGAGTTGTGAACTGATCCAACCATTCTGGAGAGCCATTTGAAACTATGCTCAAAGGGAAATCAAACAGTATAGGTCCTTTGTTCCAGCAATACCACTACTAGGTCTGTATACCAAAGATATCATTTTTTAAAAAAAGGGAAAAGGGCCTACATGTGCAAAAAATATTTATAGTAGCCCTTTTTATGGTGGAAAATATTGGAAATTGTGAGGATGCCCATCAATTGAGGAATGGTTGAACAAGTTGTGGTATATAAATGTAATGGAATGCTACTGTGCAATGAGAATTGATGAACAGCCAGATTTCAGAAAAACCTGGAAAGACTTGTATGAACTGACACAAAGTCAAATGAGCAGAACCAGGAAAACATTAAACACAGAGTCAGGAACACTGTGTGATGATCAACTATGAATGACTCTGCTCATTACAATGATTACAATACAATAATCCAAGACAAGTACAAATGACTCATAAAGGAAAATGCTAGCCACATCCAGATGAAGAATGGATGGATTCTGAATGCAGATGAAAGTATAATTTTTTTACTTACTTCATTCCTTTTCATGTTTTTTTTTTCATTTTGATCTGTTTCTTTTTTCACAACTGTGACTAATGTAGAACTGTGTTTTACATGGTACCACATATAAAATCTGTACCAAATTGCTTGCGATTTTTGGAAGAGGGATGGGTAGGGGGAGTGGAAAAAAACTGGAATTCAAAATCTTGTAAAAATGAATCCTAAAGGTGGCAGCTATGTGGTGCAGTGGAAAAAGCACCAGCCCTGGAGTCAGGAGAACCTGAGTTCAAATCCAGCCTCAGACACTTGACAAGATTAGCTGAGTGAAGCTGGATAAGTCACTTAACCCCAATTACCTCACCAAAAAAAGTTTAAAAATGAATGCTAAAAATTGTCTTCATAAAAAATATTTGTTGGTGACAAGATAGATAAATGGATAGATGGATTCCAGGAGATTAGTCTGTTATCTCCTAGATCATAAGAAATGAGTACACACCTTGTTAAGGATTTTCAAATGGATGGGTCATAAAAGGATGTGTTACTTCTTTCAAAACCTGTTCTTGTGATAAACAACCTAGTTCTCCTCACCTGAGACAGGCTTTTTTCTTGTGTTGTGAGTGCTATCTTCTTTATCCATTGAATATTCAAAGAACTTGAGAAGGTTCTCCAATATATTTGAGTCTGGAGTCAATAACACCTGCTGTCAAATCCATCCTCAGAAACTTACTAGTTTTATGACCCTGGGCAAGTCACTTAACCCTGTTTGCCTCAGTTTCTTCTTCTATAAAATAAGCCGGAGAAGGAAAGGGCAAACTATTCTAGAATCTTTTCTAAGAAAACCCAAAATGGAATCACAAAGAGTCAGTCACGAGTGAGACAGTTGAAAAACTACGACAACAGTTATAAGAATCTGATAGGATGATAAGATGTGGATGGGCTGTTATCTGAGGTACCCATATTAATAACATCAAAGATCTACAAAGTCACAGAGGTACCAACATCTTTAAAATATGAAGGGAATTTTTCCTATGCTCTCAGAATGAGAAAGCCTAGAGTATCATCTTACAATACTCAAGTTTGACAACAAAAAAGATCTACTTGTCAGAGTTATAAATGCCCAGTGCCAGCAATCACCCTTTTCTAAGTTCAGCTGCTACATTTCAGGCAGACAATAATAAAACATATTTTCACAGTTTATTTTTCAGTTTTTACTCACTCGGTGTATTTTATTTCACACACACACACACACACACACACACACACACCCTTCCCCTCTTTCTAACTTACCTGTTATTATTGAGAATATGTCATCCTCTTTGTCATCTAGACTCATAACTTAGATGTCATCCTCAACTCCTCATTCTTTCTCATTCTAGATATCCAATCTGTTACCAAGTCCTTTTGACTTATGCATTCCTAACATCTCTCCCATATGTCTTTTCCTCTCCTCTGATACTGCCATCACCCTGGTGCATGCTCTCATCACCTCTCACCTGAACTATTGTAATAGTATTTCCATCACAAATCTCTCTCCACTCCATTCAATCCTCAGTGATCTTTCTAAAAAACAAATCTTACCATGTTGCCTTCTATTCAATAAGTTCTAATGACTCCCTATTATCTCTAGAATCAAATATGAAATCCTGTATTCATCATTCAATGTTCTTCATAATCTGCCCCTTCTACTTTTCCAGTCTTTTTACACCTTACACTACACTACACTACACATACACACACACACACACACACATACACACACACACACACACACACACACACACTGTAATCTAGGATCCAGTGAACTCTGGACATTTTCCTTGACTGTCCTCCATTCTTCAAATGCTCTCCCTTCTCTATGCTTCCTGGCTTCTTTAAAGTCTTAGATAAAATCCCATCTTCTAAAGCAAGTCTTTCTTAAACCCCCTTAATTCTAGTCTCTTCCCTCTGTTAACCAGCTTACCCTGTGTAGTTTGTTTGTACATACTTTTTTTCATGGTGTCTCTGCCATTAGGCTGTGACTTCCATGAAAGTAAAAACTGTCTTTTGCTTTTCATTGTATCTCTAGTTTTAACAAAGTGCATGGAACATTGTAGAGACTTAATGTTTATTGACTGACTGACTAACTGACTAAGAGACAAACCAGGAATGAACTAGAAAAATACACACATCTGTGAATATCCCCACACACCACATTGGACCAAGGACAAATGCCACAGGGAAAATCATCTGGTGTTTCCCACTCTCTACTTCTCCCTTCCTCAGAATTCACTTTACTTCTCACCAAATGTGTTAATACCATGTATGTTGTTCTCTGCCTACCACTAAACCACATCAATAGCAACACTCCTCTACTCTGACACTCCTCAAAAGTCCAAAAAAAGTTCTAGGACCATCAACTTCTACTCACTTCAGCTGTTTCCTTTATGAAAGTGATATAGGAAGCTCTTCCCTACACTGAACACAGAAAGTTCTTTTCTCTCTTACTCTAAGGGTATCCAACTTCATTTCCTGCTGTATGGTAGCCTCAGAATTGAATGTCAGCAACACAGAATTGTGTAGAAAGCAAAGCCAGCATTAGGTATTAGAACATCTGAACAATAGTCAATAATGTAGAAGTCACAACCATACAGTGCCTATTTCTAAGTACCAGGACTAACAATAGGAATGGACAACTTGGAGAGTGTTCAGAGGGAGACATGCAGATTAATGTATTGAAAAAAGTTTATTGGAATGGTTACCAACAGGGACAGAGTCAAGATGATGGAGTGAAAGTAGTATTTTTGCCTTAGCTCATCCACAAGCAAGAGAAAGTCACAATGAATTTCGTTTTCCATTTCAAGAAAGCTAAGGAAGATAAAAAGGTCTGCCAACCCATGGGTGGGAAACAGGAATGCAGAACAGGGACACCAGCTTGGCAGAGGGAGGTAACAACAACCAGGCAATGTATCAGTAAGCACCCCAACATACACAGATGGACCTGCTACCACAGCTTCTTTGATCTCCTTCTCAAAAGGAAAGGCAACCTTTGAGGGATTTAAAAATCACTTTAATCAAGCACAGGCAGTTCAGGGGGAAAAGTCAGAACCCTGAACTACAGAGAAATAAAAAATCAACAGATATGCTTCCAAAATGTCTGACCATTAACATACATACATCTTTATCAGAGAGGTAACATCTGGGTTTTTCAAAGAGGGGAGAAGGGGAGAGGTCCTGAGCGGCTTCCCAGAGTCCTGACCAAAGAGACACTTCTAGTCACTAAGCCCTACAGTAAAACCTCACCCTCAAAGTATTTATACACTTTTCAGAGTCAGAGGGTATAGCCCTCTAACCCAGTACCTCAATAGAAAAAACAACAGGTACATGGGATACTCCTACAAAACAACTCCCCTAATCAAGCTTCCCTCAATGGGATGGCCCATCAATGCCTGGGGAAGACCTTTAATCACATTATTCATCAGAGAAACTTTTAATAAAGCAAAAACAACAAAAGATCCTAATTTTATTGCCATCACAGGGGATCATTCCAGTGCCCAGAGATGATAAGGGGACTAGCCCACCAGGGCAAGAAACACTTGGACAGAAAGGGATACCAGGGGATCCTTCATCTAGTATTGGGAACAGCAATGGATGCCAACTGGCTGCTCTGTCACCCATTACCCAGTCCTGTATTACAGTTCTAGGGTGAAAAAGAGTAGGAGGGAGGGGAAAAAGATTCTATCTGCGTAAGGAGCAAGAAACAAGTTCCAGAAGCATATCTGTGTGGCTCTAAATCCAAGAACAGAGTAGCAATTCAGTTCTATCCTTTATCCTCACCTATCAACCAGTAATGGAATAAATCATGAGAGGAGAACAAAATCAAAGGAAGTCAGAAGTTCAGTCACTCTGAACTTAAAGGACTTTACAGCAGACTAACGATGAAAAAGTTCAGGAAAAAAGTCTATGTGAATTCAACCACACTCAAGCAACAGACCCAGACCTGGGTCAGGAATTTTCAGAGCTCAGACCAGGAGGGCAATGAACATATGTTTCCTTAAATCACATTGGAAGCACCAAAACCTTTATGGCCTCTGACTTGAGTTGTGAAAGCAGAACATAAGACACAAATGTAGGTCAGACCTTCTCCCATCCCCCAAGAAGGGAGCAGAGCCATAAAATCAAGAAGTACACTAGAAAAATGAACAAACAAAAATAAAGAATTCAACCATAAAAAGCTGCTATAGTAACAGGGAATTTCAAGATATTAGCACAGGAGAATATAATAACTTCAAAACAACTGCAAGCAATGCCTAAAAGAAAACAAAATATTGAACATAAGCCCAACAAGAATTCCTAGAAAGGTTAAAGAAAAGGAGAAAAAATCCAATAAGAGCAGTAGAGGAGAAACTGAGGAGAGAAATTAGACTTAAACAAGAACATTTTGAAAGAAGAAGGAACAGCTTAGCAAAAGAGATTAAAAAAAATATTGAAGAAAAAACTCCTTAAAAATTAGAATTGGCCAAGAGGAAGTTAATGACTCCGCTCCATAATGAAACTAAGAAACAATAAAAACAAAGTTGAAAACTGAAAAATAGAAGAAAATGTGAAATATTTCATATGAAAAGCAACTGAGCTGAAAAATGGATCAAGGATAGATAATTTAAGAATCAATAGCCTATCTGAAATTCATCAACAACAACAAAAAAAACCTAGACATCATATTTCAAGAAATCATAAAAGAAGACTTTCCAGATATCTTAGAACCAGAGAGCAAAGTGGAAATTAAAAGAATCCACCAGTCACATCCTAAAAGAAACACTAAAATGGGGGCAGAGCCAAGATGGCGGAGTAGAAAGACACACATCTGTGGGCTATCCCCACACAGCCCATAAAATACATGTAGACAGGGACTCTCAACAAATTCTGGAGCAGCAGAAGTGGAGAACAACAGAGTGGAGGAGATTTCCAGCCCAGGGTGACCTGAAAGGCCCACGGGAAATGTCTGTTGCACTAGATATGGAGCGGAGCTCAGCCCAGCCTTGGCCGCACAGCACACCTCTGAGAGGAGGATACCTTGGGGGCAGAATCTCCAGTCACAGTAGCAGCAGTTCGCTGATCCCTCAAGCCACAGGGGCCAAAGGTCAGTGACAGGATTTCTTCAGCTGGCCAGGAAGGGAGAAGGACATTCCATAGCTCCAGTCTTAGGCAGTGGCCACAGAGGCCACATAGGGCAGGTGGCAGCAGTTCCCACAGCAGTCCCTAGAGCAGCCCACATCCATTGTTGGATCATAAAACCCCTGGGGGCACTGAGCAGCCCATTCTTACCTCAGCCCTGTGTAGAGGCCCTGAGGCAACTGATCTTTATCTCACACTGAATGGTGGCCCTGCCCGTGCAGCTTATCTGAATCTCAGCCCCCAGTGCTGGCTTGGTGGAACTGGAGGCCAGGTGGCTGTGGTTAGGAAACTGCTAAGATTCTGGGCACAAAAATCTCTTCCTACTCCCAGACCAGTGTACATGCTTGACTGTGCCACCTTGGAGGAATTGAGATCTTACAAATTCCCAGAGTATACCCAACTCTTGACAAAGGACCCAAAAGTCAAGTAACTGGTTGGGAAAATGCCCAAAAAAGGGGAAAAAAATAAGACTATAGAAGGTTACTTTCTTGGTGAACAGATATCTTCTCCCATCCTTTCAGTTGAGGAAGAACAATGCTTACCACCAAGGAAAGACATAACAGTCAAGGCTTCTGTATCCCACACATCCAAAATAAATATTCAATGGTCTCAGATCATGGAAGAGCCCAAAAAGGATTTTGAAAATCAAGTAAGAGAGGTGTAGGAAAAACTGGGAAGAGAAATGAGAGAGATGAAAGAAAAGCATGAAAAACGGGTCAACACCTTGTTAAAGGAGACCCAAAAAAATGCTGAAGAAAATAATACTTTTAAAAATAGCCTAACTCAATTGGCAAAAGAGGTTCAAAAAGCCAATGAAGGAAAGAATGCTTTAAAAAGCAGAATTAGCCAAATGGAAAAGGAGATTCAAAAGCTCACTGAATAAAATGGTTCTTTAAAAATTAGAATGGAACAGATGGAGGCTAATGACTTTATGAAAAACCAAGAAATCACAAAACAAAACCAAAAGAATGAAAAAATGGAAGATAATGTGAAATATCTCATTGGAAAAACAACTGACCTGGAGAATAGATCCAGGAGAGACAATTTAAAAATTATGGGACTACCTGAAAGCCATGATGAGAAAAAGAGCCTAGACATCATCTTTCATGAAATATCAAGGAAAACTGCCCTGAGATTCTAGAACCAGAGGGCAAAATATGTATTCAACCCAAACGAACCCTAACCCAAACGAATTCTAACTAATCACCACCTGAAAGACATCCAAAAAGAGAAACTCCTAGGAACATTGTGGCCAAATTCCAGAGTTCCCAGGTCAAGGAGAAAATATTGCAAGCAGCTAGAAAGAAACAATTCAAGTATTGTGGAAATACAATCAGGATAACACAAGATCTAGCAGCTTCTACATTAAGGGATTGAAGGGCATGGAATAGGATATTCCAGAAGTCAAAGGAACTAGGACTAAAACAAGAATCACCTACCCAGCAAAACTGAGTATAATACTTCAGGGGAAAAATTGGTCCTTCAATGAAATAGAGGATTTTCAAGCATTCTTGATGAAAAGACCAGAGCTGAAAAGAAAATTTGGCTTCCAAACACAAGAATGAAAAGGAACATGAAAAGGTAAACAGGAAAGAGAAATCATAAGGGACTTACTAAAATTGAACTGTTTACATTCCTACATGGAAAGACAATATTTGTAACTCTTGAAACTTTTTTCAGTATCTGGGTAGTTGGTGGGATTACACAGAGAGAGACAGAGACAGAGACAGAGAGCACAGAGTAAGTCAAATAGGATGGGATCATATCTTAAAAAATGAAATTAAGGAGTGAGAGAGAAATATATTGGGAGGAGAAAGGGAGAAATGGAATGGGGCAAATTATCTTTCATAAAAGAGGCAACTTAAAGACTTTTCAGTGGAGGGAAAAAGGGGGAAGGCAAGAAAAAAACATGAAGCTTACTCTCATCACATTAAACCAAAGAAAGGAATAAAATGCACACTCATTTTGGTATGAAAACCTATCTTACAATACAGGAAAGTGAGGGAGAATGGAATAAGCAGGGTAGGGAGAATGATGGAAGGGAGGGCAATGGGAGGAGGGAGCAATTAGGAGTCAACACTCTTGGGGAAAGACAGGGTCAAAAGAGAGAATAGAAGAAATGGGGGGCAGGATAGGATGGAGGGAAATATAGTTAGTCTTACACAATATGACTATTAAGGAAGTCATTTGCAAAACTACATAGATATGGCCTATATTGAATTGCTTGCCTTCCCAATGGGGAGGGGTGGGGAGGGAGAGAGGAAGAAAAGTTGGAACTCAAAGTTTTAGGAATAACTGTTGAGTATTGTTCTTACATACAACTAGGAAATGAGAAATACAGGTAATGGGGTATAGAAATTTATCTTGCCCTACAGGATAAAAGGGAAGATGGGGATAAGGGAAGGGAGGGATGTTAGAAGGGAGGGCAGATTGGTGATAGGGGCAATTAGAATGCTTGGCATTTGGGGTTGGAGGGAGGGGAGAAATGGGGAGAAAATTTGGAACCCAAAATTTTGTGGAAATGAATGTTGCAAACTTAAATAAATAAATATTAAAAAGTACACAGAGAAAACAAATAAATATGCATTTTATATAGTAACAAAAAAGAAAAGAAAAGAAATACTAAAATGGAAACTCCTAGAAATATTGTAGTAAAAATCTACAACTGCAAGACAAGGAGAAAATACTGCAAGCAGCTAGAAAGAAAATGGTCAAATATTATAGCCATGGTTAGGATCACACAGGATTTAGTAACTACCACTTTAAAGAAACAGAGGATTTGTAATAGGAATGCATACAAATTAAATAGCATAAACAAGGCTAGAAACAGTGACTAAGAAATGTGAAAGCTTATAAAGGAGAATGGTGACCTTTGGTCCAACGTTTATATCAACAGAAAAACAAGAGAAAATTAATACAAACATTAACAATATATACTATTTCATTGGAAAGATCGTAAATTTTTGTCAATACTCATTAACTGATGCCCAAAGGTCAATCTCTTCCTAGATTATGGGAAATGGATGGAAGGGGAGATAGGATTTTCAAGCTAAAGTATCATGTTTCTACTGTTTCTTTCCGAACCTAATCTTGCCATAAAATCTTAGAACATAATTGTTAAATAAACAGTCATGGATGCCAGAAGATAAAAGACCTGAAGCAAGTTTATAAAAATTGACACTATTTAGAGAAAGCAAAGACTAAGGAGAAATGTGAAAGATAATAGAGGAAAATGATAACCAGTTTTTCACCATCTTTCACTGATAACAAAGAAGAGAAAATAGATACAAACATCAGCAATTTTATTATTTCACCCAAGGGTTTTAAAATCTTTGACAATTCAATATTTGATTTAAGATATTTCTATATCTTTCTACTTAGTATCCTAACAAGATTTTGCCATCTGGTATATAGTGTTATATGTGATTTTATAGCTAGAGGGAAGCATGAGAGAGGCAGAGTGACAGAGAGTAATAATATAGAGCTAGATGATAGATACATAGATAAACAATAAATACAAAAAGTTTAAAAGAGGAAAAGGGGGAGCTAGGAAACTGAATCAAAGTAAATATGATGACAAGAAATATGATGATGAACTTTTTCATTTAATAATATTTTGCTACATGAAATATACATGTATTTAAAAAGAAACATGTATTGTTTTGCCTTATTTTTTAAGTTTTGGTTGATGAACCACTATTAATCATGACCTTTTGAAATTCCAAGTAATGTATCTATTGCTGTTTAATTTGGGGAAGTCAAGATGTGCTGTTGAGAGACAAATTGTCCTAAGTCACTTATGATCCTGGGCTTGCATTCTCTGTTGTCCTGGAAATTGGCTCTGTTTCAAATCCTTTTCTTTTAATTTCCTATAACTTCAGACAAATTCTATGAGTGTTCATATGAGTCATCAAGCCATAAGATATCAGATAGTCCCATTCACATTTCCACATTGTCCTCACTCACCCACTCTTATGGCAGAAATTAACATTATCTAACATTACTTGATCATTTCAGTGGTTCCTCTGGGAGATGCCACTTTTCTCCATTTGATTCTTCCCTTTCTGATCATTCCCTTATTAATCTAGTGCTAGTACCATCTAAACTCCCCCATATGATTTTGTAGAGATGATTGTAACCCTGGGCATAAATACTAGACAAAAGAACAGTCATGAAAACCAGAGTCATTCCATTAGCGATCCTCTGGAGATTTATCTTTTAATTAACAATAGGCAAGAAACAATTTTTTATGACATTTTGTTGGGGATCCTATAACTTAAACATACGATAAACATAAGAGCTGATGACACAATGAACTTCTTTTAATTCTTATCAGACTTTCCCCTCTCCTACTTCCTTTTAAATGGAGGGACATAGCAAAATGATATAGTCAGGGATCATATGATATGGTGAAAAGAGAGCTGCATTGGAGCCAGGTTCAAATAATAATTCTGCTGGTTACTATTTGTTGGACTTTGGATAAGTCGCTTAATCTCTCTGACTCTCAGTTTCTACATCTCTGTAAAATGAACGGGTCACACTAGATAGTTTCCCAACTCTAAATCTATCATCTTGTGAACCTACTTATGATGGTTTCCAGCTCTGAATCCTATAATCTTAAAGTAAATAACATTAGTTCAGTCAGTGACTACTGAATTTCAGAACAGATCATATTAAAGAAAGAAAAAAAAGTTATTTCTCAACCTGTCAGATTGAGTGACTACAGTGGGTGTGTATGTGTGTGCGTGTGTGTGTGTGTGTGTGTGTTTGTGTGTGTCCACGTTGCCTCACTGGGTCCTGAATCAGTTTTTACAGACTGTTTTCTAGTCTACCCCTTCCCACCAGGGCTGTGAGTTTACCATCAGCTCCTAGAAGCCTAGGCCAACATAAAATCATTTTCTTGCACTCTAACTGGAATCTTGTTTCCTCTAAAGTGCATAATTATAATAACATTAATAATAATAATAATTAATAATAACTAGCTTTTGCATGGCACTTTACGATTTGCAAATATCCCCTGACCAGGGAAGGTGGCAGATGTGGGGCCTGGATCACCAACCCCAGGAGGAGGAAGAGAAGGAGCGGTGACTGAGGGGGCCCTGCCTGGGGCACCGCAACATCCCATCCCCCGAATTTGCAGATGGATTCAGCAGAAAAGATAACCAGTAGAAGTGAACAGCAATCCGTTAAGTTTTTTAAGTCTGGTACAGAAGCAGCCCCATGACCTCTTACTGGTCGTTGGGCTGGGCATCAGCGCCACTGTGGCCCCTGGTATCTGAGCCCTCTTCTCCTGGAGGAACTGCTTTGAAGTCGCCCTGGAAGCGGCCGAGCATGCGAGAGACTTGGCGGAATTCCGCGAGATAGTGATGAAAGATTGAGATCTGCTGGTGGTTGCTCATGACCTGATGCGGATGATGTCATTAGGCATGGGGGACACCAAGCCAACTTCTTCCAGGATTGTTTAATGGAAGTCTTTGACAACTGGGAGTGCTGCAGTCCATCCTCAGCCCCATGGAGTGGGGCACCACAATCCTCACCACCAACTAGGACAACCTGCTGGACATCTTTGGTCAGCCCCAGAATAAGCCAATGAAATCCTTACATCTGAAAGATAAAACCAAGATCCTCCAGTGGGCCAGAGGACAAAGGAAGCATGGCATTCTTCCTATTCATGGCTTATACACAGGTTCCTGCAGAATGGTTTTGGATCTTTCAGGATATATAGATGTGACCCAGGACCCAGAAGTCTTGGAAGTGCTGCAGAACTTGTACCCGACCAAGTCTTTCCTGTTTGTGGATTGCGGGGAGATATTGTGGGATCAGATGTTCCAGGCCCTGTTTCTGTACTCTGTGCACGATAAGGTCGATCTGGAGCATTTCATGGTGGGGCTCAAGGAGAACGAAGACCATTGCTTCAAGCACCAGGCCGACATGCTCCTGCACGGCTTTAAGGTCATGTCCTACGGGGATTGCTTTGACGACTTTCTCTAGTATATGCAAGACCTCTCTGCCCAGATCTGCAAACAGCAAAGCCCAGAGGTTGACTCAGTGGATAGAGCAACACTCTTAGGCAACACCTGTCAGAGCTGTGCCAAGAGGAAGATGGAAGAGGATCCATGTTCCCAAAAGAATTCAATAGTTGGATCCAGATGATTCTGGAGACTCTTGAGATACCAGAGACTCCCGAGATTTGATCCTGGAAAACTACTTTAGGCAACCAGTGTGGGCCCCAGGACCCCAACTCAGACACTGACACCTGAGGGAAGCACCTGGTGGGACGTGGCCCAGGGTGAGACGGGATGAGGCCTCTGTGCACAGAACTAGGGAAGGGATTCACATTTTTACATTTCAGGTATACTTGGAAAGGACCTCGAACAACAACCTCAGGGATAAAGTCCAGTGCCGTCCTCCCTGTTTGTGAAGACCCTTTTTAAAGGGGGTGTGTGGGAAGATGAAAGAACTGCCTTGTGACCCCTACCCCAGTGCCAAAGGAAAAGGAAACTAAGGACCCTTCCCTTGGGGGGTGGCTGCCGAGGCACAGATGTGGCATCCAGCGGTTTATTTTGTGAACTAGTAAGAGAAGGGCTTGGGTCAGACCGCAATGAGGCAGGGAGGAGGGGGCTTCCATGGCAGCATCGGAGAGGCCCTGTGCCCCCCAGGGAACCCCAAAGGGATCCTCAGGATATCACACTTTTTTGTACCCCAAGCCTTGGCCCAGATGGCAGGATTGACTGAAGGAAGGGTCCTTGGGGCTTGGGTCAAGTGGCATAGGCAGAACTTTGCCAAGGGCCTGTGCCACTCTTAACTGGGCAGGTCTTGACTGGTATCTGGTAGTGCCCTGACCTTAGCTGGGGGGCACCTGGTGGGGAGCAGGTTGGGGGCTATCCACACCAACCTCTGCCCTCTCCTGCAAGTTACACTCCCCACTGGTAGTGAGGTTGCCTTCCTCCTTGCTGGGAGATGTGAAGGACCAAGCAAGGCTAGATCGAAGGGACCAGAGAGAAGCCAGACATGAAATCCAAGTCGTTTCTTTGGAGGCATGGGCCTCTCTCATGTCTCTGGTCAGTAAAATAAAGCCTGAATGAACTTGGTGTGGAAAAAAAAGATTTGCAAATATTACATCATTTGATTCTCACAACAGCTCTGGGAGGTAGACGCTATTGCTATTCTTATTTTATAGATGTGGAAACCTGACTTGAGAGAGGTTAAATGATGCCCAGAGTCACACAGCTAGTGTGTATCTGAGGTCAGATTTAAGCTAAGGTTTTCCTGACTACAGGTCCAGTGCTCTATCCAATGCACCACTTTGCTCTTTGATTACTTCAATAAATTCATTCTTCAAATTCCACCTGTTCAATAATACTGAAAAGTATACCTTTCTCTTCCTACAATCTGGAAAGCATGCCTCTCCTACCTGCTTCCCAAATCCGTGCTTCTCTTGAACAACATTTAGGCAAAAACTATGTCCCCAGCTACTTCCTCCTGTATCTCGTCTGTATTTTTTCACTCTAATTACCTTAGGCCCAATTCACTCTCTCTACTCATCCTCTAATCTCATAGTTTGTAATACATACTCTTCCTTTTCTTCATGATCATCTTGATATTTCTGTGTCTTCATTCATTCTTTTTCTATCCTCCTGTTACTAATGAAAAAAGTGACAGTGCTTCCAATCAAGGCTAAATATTTCATATCTTCATTCCATTCCTCCGATATCCTTTGTTAGTATTATGTAGTATAATTGAGAATCTGACAGTCAGAATTCAAATCCTGATTCTACCACTTCCTATCTATTTGACCTTGCATAAATCACTTCAATTTTCTGTTTCTCAGTTTATTCATCATAAAATGATTGTTACTAGATGTCTCCTAAGATTAAATTTTATAGAATGGATCTTGAAGGGGAGATTAAAAAGATTATAAAAAGTGAGTATAAATTAAATCTTCTAAAATAATTAGCCTGTCTGAATATTACCTACCAACAAAACCCATTAAGGAGAAATAGAAAAACAAAGTTATTTCAAAATAATTACAAAGTATATAAAATATCTACAATTTCACCTACCGAGACAGGAATTATAGGAATACAATTAAAAACCATTATTTAAAGAAATAAATGTAGATAAAACAAGTGGAGAGATAATAATTGCTTAAATGGTCAGGCTTGTCAATGAAATAAAAAGGGCAACGTTAAGTACATTTATCACTGCATCACTCTGTGCTGTATCACTCAAACTGCCAAAGGGTTGCTTTTTAGAACTAGAAAAATAAATAGCAAATTCATCTAGAGGTGCAAAAATTCAAGCATATCAAAGAAAGAAAATGAAAAAAAGTGAGAAAAGAAAAGAGCCTGCCTGTACCAAATCTCAAAATATACAACAAACCAGTAATTATCCAAACAATTTGGTAGTTGTTAAAAGAAAAATTAATCAGTGGGACAGATTAATTGTACATGATCCAAATGCAATCACACACAGTTGCTCACTGTTCAAAAAACCCAAGGACTCCAAATGCTGGTATAAGTTGGACAAAATCTGTTGGGAAAGCTGGAAAGCAGTCCAGCAAAAATTAAGTTTAAACCAGTGTTTCACAACACAAGCTACAATAAGCTCCACATAGATTCATGACCTAAATATAAAAGATCACATCATAAACAAACTAGAAGAGATGTAATGTTAAGGTAATTTAAATATCTTCCTTGCCTCTTAATAAGCCCATGTGACCTGCTTTGAGCTTTGGCCCAGCCCTCAGCTTGAGTCACATAGAGTCCATGGTGGAAAGAGCTTGCTGAATGAGTGGAGTAGGAAGTAAGAGTGAGGCAGAGCTTGGAGAGAGCAAGGCAGAGCTGTGTCAGAGCAGCTAGTTTGAGTGAGAGAGGGAGGAATTTTGCCTAGGGGAGTTTGTTTGTGGGGAGGTCTAACTGAGGGAGGGCTTAGGAATGGCAGTGCTCCCAGTATTGGTGGTGCGTGTGAACTTCTTTATTACTATAGTGGATTTGGCTTTGTAGTATCTGAATAAGTATCTTGGTTTCATATTTGATGGAGAGTCTATATTTTGGGAATTTACTCTGAAAATATGCATGCATATCCATAGTGGTTGCTCTGGGTATCACGTTGGCATTACAGGAGAAGACAAGGAGATACCTTGAATAACTATGGATAAAAGACATGTGTTGGATCAAACAAGGGATCAATAGGAGATTTTATCTCAAGAGGAAAAATGGAAAAATTTGATTACATCAAATTTAAAAATTTTGTGCAAATAAAATCAGTGAAGTTAGAAAGAGGAAGGGTACAATAAACTGGGGGTAAAATATTGCAACAATTTTTCCAAGGTACGATGTAGAGAATTGATTTTTAAATAATAATTTTAAATATACACACCCAGTAGATAAGTTGTCAAAGGATACGAACCAAAAATTCTCAAGGAATAAAGACAGTGTATCAACAACCATGAAAAGAGATGTTTCAAATCACTAATGAAAAATTTAAATCAAAACCATTCTGAAATTCCATCTCATACTCATAATATTTATAAAGATAACAAAAAAAGAAAATAATGATTGTTGGAAAGGATATGGGAAGTTAGGTACACGAATACGCTATAGGTTGAACTATAAATTAATCTAACCATTCTGGAAAGCAGGTATATGTATCCAGAAATATAAAAGAATCATAAGCACAACAATATTGTTAGAATACCTACTATTATAGCAAAGAATTGGATACAAAGTGGGTGCCCATCAACTAGAGGTCCAAATTATGATATATGAAAAAATATACTTTTAAACCATACAAAATGATGAAATGGATGGGTTCAGAGAAACTTGTAGGAACTTGGATGGACCTAGTGTCAAATGAAGTGAGTAGAACCTGGACAGTTTATATTAATGTCTATAACATTGTAAAGAAAAATATATGTGAAAGACATAAAAATCTATCAGTAATATAATAAACCATCACAACTTCAGAAGACTAGTGATGAGTGCTTTCTACTTCTTGGAATAAGACATATTTTCAAATATGATAGATGTGTGCACTTGCTTCACGTAATTATAATTACTAGTTGCAAGGAAAGGCTCTGAGTTTTGGGTAGGGGGGACAGAGGTTATGGAAACAGGGAAGGGAGTAGAAAGTGATGGCAATGTCAACAGAAAAAAAGACTATCAATGAAACATTTTTAAAAATACAAAAAATTGAATAAGAGAAAGTTCAGGATGGAACACAAAAAAGTAGGCAGTGTGGGAACTACTGTTTCAATTTTAATATATGCTTTTAAACCACACAATAACAATTTACAATGTCATAAACAATCCTTTTTTGTCGTTCTTTCTGCAAATTGTTTTTGCCCAAGTTTATAGCAAAATAAAAAGTCTAAATGAATTAAAAATAAACATGATCAAATGGGGAAAAAAATTATTCAGATTCCACGATGTGTACTATGTTATTTATTGGGCATTAATATTGCTAACTAGACCAGATACTCTGCCACTGAGCTTCTAACCTTTTTAATTCCCTAAATCCTACCCTGTAGCTCCTCTGTCCTTCTTAGTGAGTGACTCACATGGACCATTATATCTGAGCAGGGTCCATCCAAGCTTCACTTTACTTCCTGGAGATCTTCTGGCCAGTTGCCTTGCTGCCACTCTCATGCATCAGCCATCCATCACTATTTCCTGTCACTACAACCCTTTCAGTTCTGGAACCATGATCAAATCAATAATTCTACTGGTACTGGAAATTGTCAATTAACTCGCATCTACTCCATTCTCTGTAATTTTCTAAACCAGTCTGAACACCAATACCCTATTTGTGTCACATCTCCCTGTTGGAATATAAGTTTCATGAGTTCAGGAACTACGTTTACTTTTATATTTGTATTTCTACACTTAATAACAGTTTTTGCCACATAGTAAACATCTAATAATTTTATTTTCATTCTTTTCATTTATACTGGTTGTGTGAAGTAATATTCTAACTCCATGAAAAGTAAGCTAGTTTTGTTGTCATTGTTTTTCCTTAAAGGTATTGAAACCATCCTCAAAATTTAATTGGTTTAGAAAATTAAAGCCTGGAGCTGTTGACATTACTTCCTAGTTGCCTAAGAATCAAAATCACAAGAACCTTGAGCTTCTCCCTAATACATAGTTGGTAGACCATGAACTGTTTAGGGATTGGGGAGCTTTGCTTGCGTGAATCATCTCATGGTATCCTTACTTATTGAAAATCCTCCTCCTGCTATTTCTGATATCCCATTTTATGTTTTATTTTGCTCCAATATCAGACCTAAAGTACCAGGGACCTGAGTCAGGTCAGAAAACTTGGGGAAAATACAAAGAGAAACAAAACCTGGTTATTACTCCACAGACATCCCCCCTTGCAAAGGAAATAAAATCATTCCAATATCTGAATGACTTTTTTATGTAACAATGACATTCTCTTCTTAATATGTACACAGTACTTTAGCCTCTTTTTAGTAAAAGAATTTAGCAACTTGAAAAAGAGAAGACATAATGGGGGGAGGGGTGGGAATTAAATCTATCTTGAAGCATTTGAAGGGTTGATACATGGAAGAGAGATTAGATTTGTTTGTTTTGCCCCCTGAAAAGAGAAATAGCAAATCGCAGAAGTGAGGTCTAAGTAGTCTTTTATAGGTATAGTTAAATGACAGTGCCTTTCAAAAATCCTACCAAAATGTAAATTTTCAAGTCTATTAGAATAAAAGCTTCATCTGCATAAAAATGACAAAAGACATCACACTTTAATTGGCAGAAAAACGATAATGCAAAGGAGATGTGGACTAATTGGAGTTATCGCTTTGAATGGATGAAATTTACTGGTGTCATTTTAATTATTTCTATCCATTAATCCTGCAATCATCTATTTCTTTTTGCCACACATTACATAAAGAAGCACTCCTCACTGTAAAATGCTATAATTTTTCAAAAGCAAAAGTCCAGCAAAAACAAAAAAACAAAACAACTCAAATTAGATTAATATACCTCTGTGCCTGCCCCAGAGAGCCATAACCTCCCTTCTAAATTATAGATAAAGTAGGGAAGGAGAAGCAGGCAAGGGTGATATCACTAATAAACATTCTTGTTCCAGTTTTCATTCATGGAGTCACTTACAGTTCTGCTTATGGTAATTAATAAAGAAGTGTAAAATCCATAGTACAAGTCTTCCTATCTTTTTTATGTTTTTTCCTTACATTTAAATAACATTTTATTAGTTATAAACATATAAATACATATTTATTTACTTACTTACCTTTCATTTTTACCACAGAAAACCAGAGATCCAGAGCAGTTAACATTAAGGATGATCAAGGTGACTGGAAGCCAATTCTCTCCAATACTAGAAAATTGCTTTGTTTTGTTTTTTAATTCAAAAACTTTCCCTGGAGGGCCAACGAGGTCTAGTACAGTCATCCTAATACCTCGTCCCTGGGGCTAAACAAAGAAGTCCCAAGGGAAGCTCAGAAACTCCTGACACCCTACCAGAGAAAGATTAGCAGTTACAGCTCTAAGTCCCTTTCCCACATTTTTGATTTTCTACTGGCTGCCAAATCCCCAGGACAACATAAATTATCACCAATTCCCAGGTCCAAGTTTCTCGTTACCTTTCCCCATTGCTTCATCCTAACAGACACAGCTAAGAATTCTATAAGGAACTCACCAGACTTGATTTATTTGAGGGTGCCCCATTCCTTCTGGAGCACCAGTGGGATACATTCAATTCTACCTGAGTCTCAATGAACCTGACGTGTTTCCACCATCCTCTCTGACTGACCTTCATATTGTAAGTATATTGTAAGCTGTTCAATTAAATTGGCTTCCTTTACTGTCTTGTGTGATCCATGATTTCTTGTGTTGAATCTTTCTAAGTCTACATTAAGACAAAAAGTCAAATGGAGGCAGGAAGACTAGTGGGTGTGGAATGTTATGGGTGGCAGCATGGAACCACACTGAAGAGACTTGGGGGTTAAGGAGAGGGAGGGCCAGAGAGTTCAGCCCCTGCTAGCCCAGAGTCATAATATTGCTGGATATATCTATCTCCCCTACCACAGGGTCCCAAAAAGTAAGGCAAAGCAAAAAGTATCTATTAAACACTTTTTGAGTGACAAGCACTGTGCTAAATTCTGGGGACACAAAACAAAAAAGAAAAAGTCAGCCTCCGTCTTCAAGAGGAGCTGGGATTTTAATGGAGTAAGACAACACACAAGGGAACTGAAAATCTGACGGGAGGGAAGTATTCACATGACAGCATGGCATTAAAGCACAGAAAGTCAAAAGTAGAGACAGGAAGGAAATGAAGGTTACCTTGGCCTGAGATCCTCCCCAAAATGTAGATCTTGGAAGGAACTCACAAAGATGAAGGAGGCCAACACCAGAGGGGTGAAAAGCCTACAGGAACATAAGGATGATCCAAGGTAATGAGGCCCTGGACATCCTTCACCCTGGAGAAGAGTGGAGAAGCACAGTGAGATGGTTTCTAAAGTGTATTGCAAAGTCCGGTAAGTCAGAAGCAGAGCCAGAAGGGAAACAAACTAAGTGGGCACCAGTCCCTGGGCCAGTGGCCAGTTTCACTGGTAGTGTTTGAAGCGCAGGGAGAGGTGGTGAGATTTTGAGAAGTTTCTGGTGTACTGGTTGTACTGATAAGTCTGATAACCTTTGTACTCTTCTAGTGCTAGACTACCTCACTGGAGCCAGCCAAAGTCTACCTGGAATTCCAATTAAGTGTAGGAATATAGGAGAAGAAAGAGATGGAGACCTGGGTGTGTGATGAATAGTCTATGCAGCTCTAACAGGGGCTGGGGAGAGGTGGGAGTTCTCACTGTAAACCTTATAGCAACTAGGGACCTGGCAAAGATTCGAGGAGGGACTTTTTGGTGAGTGGATATCTCAGCTGTTCCTATTGATGCATGAGGCTGAACAGGGAACCTTGGACCTCTGAAGGGCCCTAAAGCTAACCCTGAGTCAGGGTCAGCTAGGGACTAGGCTTAGCCTGCTCTAGAGTCAAGAGATGGAGTTAAAACAGCTGGATATCATAGGGGGTCATAGGCAACACCTTGCTGATCACCCAGTCTATAGGCTGAGACCCCTGGCATTGTCTGGATGGCCTGGGATCACAAGAGGCCAGATTGAAGCAATAGCCAAAGAGGGGAGGCAGGTCAATTCAAGTACCAGTAAGGCATGGAAGGGTCTATAAGACCATGACAGCCCTACCAGGACACAGAGAACTCTACCTCCACCACCTCCCAACACCCAAACAGAACTTGGTTAAATATGCTCCTGGTGAAAGAAATTAAAGAAAAATTCATCTGCAGACTTCCTTATTTAACTGAAAAATTTCCCTAAGAACTCTGTCTTGCAGAGATCCTAGGAAAGAAACACTGGTGTAAATGGAGTGCCAAACCCAGACAGCCATGCTAGGTTCCAGTAGCAATACCAGCCTGAGTCTAGAAGCACATATCCTAAAGTCCAAGATTGCAGGAGCCAAGCCTGAGAGAGAGCTACCTCCAAGTGCTTAGAATGGGTCTGACAGGTCACTAGTGAATCAAGAAAAACCTTAGGCAAAAACCACCCTAAGCTATTCAGGTCCTGAACATGAGCAAAAACTGTGTGAAACATTGACAGTGTTATAATGAATGAAGTTTATAAAAATACAATAGATAGCACTAAAAATGTCTATTAAAAGGATAATAGCAATCACTTGGAGCCTCAGTTTCTTTAAAAACAATTCATAATTTATAACGGTCACCTTGATAATAATGTTAATTACTGTTGTTAAAGAAACTTCATCTTAGAATGAATGAGTTGTCCTTGGCCACAAAACTGGTAATATAGCCAGAGAAGAGTCAAAAAAAAAAAAGAGAGAGAGAGAAAGAAACAAGCAGAAAGAAGGGAAAAGACACAGAGACAGGAGAAGGGAAAAAGAAGAAACAGAGACAGAAGGAAACAAGCATTAGGAAGGGGAGATAGAAACAAAAAGATGGGATGTGAATGCATAAAGCAAAGGGAGAGAACAAGGATTTAAAGCCTGTGTTAAGGGTCAACCCAATTACTGACCTTTGACTGGAAGTCAGTCAATCAAACTTTATTCAGACCTAGTAATGGGGAAATAGGTAGAAGAAGGAGCTTCTTGAATGTAGAAAAAATTTCTATAAGTAGTTCTGACAGTTGGAAAAAACAATAATCATTGAAAGGCAGTACTATAAAGTACATTCATGGATATGATTCCCACATACATGAACTTTCCAGAATGTTCAGCACTGCAAGAAGAAATACTCTTAAGTATATAATGAACTGAACCTATACAGGCCTAACACGTATTTTAAGGTACCTGGGATTCATGCCAGAGCACTTATTTTTTTTAGCCTTTTCTCTTTTCACAGATTCCATAAAGTTATTAAAATAGGTATTTTAATTCAAGTGCCAACAGATTGCATAGGCTGTTAGTTTCCATTTGGACACAGTTTTGAAACTAGTATAAGTTTTTGGACATCCTTGAGTCAATTCATTGGTATTTAGTTTAGGGTACCTAATTGATTTAAGAAAAAAAATCGTAATTTTATTTTAAATATATTTGTTTAGCCATCCTTTTATAAAAAAATGGTATGTGCATTTAGCATTTTAGCACCTCATTAAGATAGGAAAGTGTTCTATTATGAAAATTTACCAGTAAAAGCAAAAACACTGAAAATGCTATTACAATCTCTCTAGAGATCATATCTCTGGTAGAGTTCCAAACCAGATCTAACACCAAGGCATTATTTAACTTTTTAAGCTCAACTGTATTCCTGAAAGTCCCCTGATGAATGCCAGTAGGTTTCATATTTATGAATGGAAAATCTTACAGTTTATACCAGGAGACTACTTTCTTTAACCCTTTTCTAAAATATGCATGAATATCACAAAATTTTTATTTCTCACTCTGAAACTAATTGTCAAATGTAATTTGAAAGGTACTTTTGCATTTTTTCAGGTAGATATTTTATTTAGATGTAAAGCCTTAATTAGCCAAGCTTACCAAGATTGTTTTTATTTTAGGATGTTTTTTTCCTATCAATACCATACCTTTAGGAGAAAGAGGAACTCTTATCAAGGACTATTTTTTTTTAATTCTAATAGATTTCTGTATTAGCCATAGTGAATAGAAACTGGGTCTCATACATAGTAAATCTAACCACAGGGTTTATTAAATGATAATCATCATATGAACAAGAAAATGTCTATTCTGCTTCACTGTCATCCATTAGCTCAGGAAAAAATTAATCTGACATCTAACTGCTCTCAGGAAGTCTATTCTATGCAGACATAGCTGCACTATCTACATCTGCAGTTGTTAGGGGCTGTGGAGTTTTAGGTTGAAATAGACAAAGGATCTTATAACAATCTGTGACAAGGGGATAAACTCATAGCTATCTCCTAATCATAGGGGGTGGGAAAATCCCTTTGGTATAGGGAAAATGGGAAGAGATAGATGTACTCATGAATATTCGTTGTCTACCTAAATGTATTTTTTCCTTCCAATGAGAGGACTTTTATTAAACTAGTTTGTAATATCCTAGTGTGAATGTAGGTTCAGCCCAAAACCCTACACCTGTTGCCCATTACAGTTCAATTAAACAAACACCTATCATATATTTATTACATTGTGCTAGGACCCAATGGGAAAGATGATGGGTTAGAGAGCAAGTGGTGTCTTTGTGGAAGTGATAATGTTATAGATGAGAGAGAACTGGTGTCTAGAGTGATTACCCTAAGTTGCTTCAAGATCAAAATATGAAAAAAGTTTCAGTTATCATCAAGATACTCAATGAAATCTAACAGGAACACTGTACAGATTTCCAAATGCAATAACCATTATTACTGTGGCTTTCCTATTATTATGAAGATCAGATATTCATCATTATTTTTATCTCCAGTTTTACCGAGGAGCAAAATGCTTATATGATTGGTCCGAGGGTATGTTAGGAAAGAGATGGAAAGGAAATATTCAGTATTGTGAATTATACAGTACTATGTAAATATGATCTATTTCTATTTGTTTAGATTTTTACACATTTATTTTACTTAAAACTAAGAATTCACTTATATTTATCCGCATCCTCATTTTGAAATATCCTGGAAAAACTATCTTTTACAAAGAACTACCTGTGCATTCAGTAGAAGGAAAAGTATATGGGAGACACTGGTGGAAGTTGTCTAGCCTGAGAGTCTTCAGAGTAAGAAATGTGTACCCTAAAGACTATGCAAGATAATTGTGGGGGTTCAGGAAGAAAACAAGAGTGCAAAGCTTCTCCATCCCAGCAAAGTCAGTTTCAACCAGAGGCTGCTTATCTGGGGAGAGCTGCTTCTAAAGACAAATGCTAGCTAAGCAATGGATCTGGGAGAGGAATATAGCCCTCCTGGGAGAGATATGGACCTGCCAGTCACAGATCTGGTAAAAGATCAGGTTAAAAGAGATGTCTGTGATGGAGATGAAGGCACTAATAGAAACCAAGAGGTTAATGTGACCTGCCATCTTGAACCAATTGTCATGTGGGGCTGAGGCCAAACTGTCCCTGTTCTCTAAGGTGCCTACTCCTTCCTCTCTCCCTCCCAACTTCTCTCTAAAGACAACGGTGACCATGGAGATACATGCAAGATGAGTAAGGGATCAGGACACGGGTGGATTAGGTGGAGAGTGATAACCTGAAACTGAACATTGTGGTGACAGTAAGAGGTAACAGTGGTAGAAATGAGCAACAGAAGGAGGGCAGTGGTGACAAGGATTTTGCACTTCAGAGAAGCAAGGCCTAGGCATGGGTAATAGGTAGGCTGAAAGAAGGAGAAAATCATTTGATCCACCAACATTAACCAACTTAACATTTGTTAAGCATGTGCTGTTTTCCAGACAGGCCTTACGGATAAGAAGAAAAGTGAAATATTCCCCTGACTTTGAGGAGCTTACAATCTAGCTATTGGATGCATTTGTACATGTATGAGAATATGTAAAATATATACAAGACAATTTGAGAGGAAAGGCATTAGTTTATGGGGAAATTAAGAAAGACTTCAAGTAGAAGAGGATAGTCTTGAAGGAAACTCAGAATACTAAGAGAAAGGGTTGAGGACTGAACACATTTCAGACATGGAGAATAACCAATGCAAAAAAGAAAAAACACAGAGAAGAGAGATTGAAGGTTATATATGAGGAGTGACAAAAAGGCTGGTTGGACTGCATCATATGAGTCTGAAGGAAAGTAGCATAAAATGAGAATAAATGGATAGACAAGAAACAGGTCATGAAGAGCTTTAAATGACTGCAGTAATGCAGTCCCTTATGAAGGCTAAAACAATGAAGAGTGAAATTATTTCCAAAAATAAAATGATCTCACTGGGATCGATATCATATCATCGAGAGAAAGGCAGAAAATAAAGGCAGAGAGTGGGACAGAGTTCAGTGATCTACTTGGTTCTGAAACTGATCTCTTTTCATAGTTTTGTTTTGCAGAAGAAAAAAGTAGAATGCTGAAACTTCATCTCCTAATCTTATTTCAGCTTTCTACATGGACTTTGAGTCACTGGTCAATTTCTCAAGATGGCCTCTATAATTCTGGTAATGTGGTATCTGGATTAGTCTACATTACAGTTTGTCTCAAATTCCCACAGATAAAACCAAAGGCAATGGAAAATGGCAAGAGGCTATGGGAGAAGATGAAATGGTCTTTGGGACCAGTCTCTATTGTTACCTCTAACACTACCAGCCACATAAGGCCTACATGGAAAGATGGACTCAGGCCATGTACTTTTGTAACTTGTCAGAAAATTGCTCCCTAATTGCAGCGAGCTGTGCACCATTTGGATGAAGAGCTAGAACTCCTGCTCCTATGAAAGAGAAAAACAACATTCGAACAGTTTATATATCTGAGGATTCAATCCAACTATAGCGGTGAATGGAGGATGTGTGGAAATAGACTTATAAGGGGCCATTCCAAGGAGTGTGTGCTGGAGCTCCTTTGGAAACTTCCAGTAAGATCTGTAACTCAAAGCTGAAGAGTCTAATGCTTTCCTACAGATGCCCTATCCCTGATTCATATTGTATAATTTAGTAACTTCCTACTCCCTCTCTCTCTTTGGGGACACCCTAGTCATAAGCCAAAAGTTGAGTTTTAAGTAACTTTTTTTTCCCAGATGGTGGAGGGTTCAAGGAGCCAACAAGACCAAAGACCAATCCCTCATTTCAAAGGTCAGTCACTCATAGGACTGAGCCTGGTTCACCAGTGCACATGTGTCCAAAGCCAGGAGATGTCACTTAGTAGAGAGGGTGAGGGCACAGTACTCCAAAACTTTGGACCCAGCATGGTTCTTATCATTACCCAAGAATGACAAGAAGGCAGCCCACAAGAGAAATATTTCTGCAGAAATTTCTGAGACAAGAAGAATTTCAAATCTGAACGACCACAAGTACACTCAAAAATGTTACAGGGGACGAACTTGAAGATTAGCTAAGAAATATGTTTTCCTAAAGAGAATAATGACTGCCTTAATATTTATTGGTGGCCTAAAAGGGGAGACACAGAACAAAGCAATATTTCAGCAAGAATTATTGATAATCATATTCCAGATCACTGTTTTATCATACCTACCATAACTCTGTAGTAATAATTATGCATATACATAATGTGTATATATACATAGAGAGAGGTGAATGTATAAAAATTCTTTATTAAAATGTTGGTAAATCACTAGTCTAAAATGGATGTTCAAAGATTTTCTCACTACAGCAAAAATTGTATACCTGAGTCTCCTCAAAATAAGAAAGAGATACTAGCACCATATTTTAGATTCCCTGATTTCTGCAATTCCTTCCATCACTTCTCAAAAGAAGATTGACAGGATAGGTTCCTTATCATCCATCCCTTAAGTTATATTAATGAAGAAAATCCATCTGTCCTACATAGTATCTTCCTCTAGAAACTGTGTCTTGTCTCTTTAAAATAAATACACATACTGACTGCTCCACATTGTATATTGTACAGACAAAGAAAGAATCTGTTCCGTACACTTGTTTCTTTTCCTGCCAATTTCCAAGTGCACATCTTTCACATTAAGAGTGTGATTTGAGCCAATTTTTTTAGGGGAAGGGTCCATAAAAAGCAAGAGTTTGTTAGTACATTTTTGTTATCATCTAATGATGCTAAACAGTTTGCCAGTAAGGAACATGGTACATAAGAAGAATTGCTTACTTTATGATGTTATGGAATTAAAAAGGCTTCTTTATCCATTTTTTCTCCTGTATTTGTTTTAGCTGAAATGGACCTTGTTCTTCATACATTCAAATTTTGTTGTCTTGAAGCCTGAACATGAAACGTTTCAAAAACATTTTAAAAAATTATAACCAATGATAATATAATAGTACACATTTAAAATATTCAACATAGGCAACCCAAAGAGGCTGCCTGAAACAAGGGGACTTTAGATGAAACCTGGTTGTGTAGAGAAATTGACTTTACGTTCAAATTAAATGGTCATTTAAAAACCATTAAAGGAAGTCTTTTTAGGGACTATGCAGACATGATATTTGTGTTTGTCCTTCTTTCTCAAAGAGGACCATGACATCAAGATGATGACATGACTTGCAGTTTGACTTTGATTTGAGTGAGGGAGAACTGTGCAAGGTCACCAACCTCACTTTCTTCTCCTGAGCCATCTGGGTCCAGATATTCATCAAGACAACTGGAGATGGCCCAAGATGCAATGTTCCTTTCAGGTTAGGATCTTATCACATTCTAACTTTGAGTGAGGCACACCCATTTGCAGAAATGATATGATAACATTTTAAATCCTGACTTATGAGTCACACTGCAATCTGTCAAAATGGTCAGAACTTACATCTTTAGATTTGGGATCCCATTCATGTACATTTGGATGTATCTTCTTCCTTCCAAAAAGACAATAGTGTTCCTGTGTGTTTGTCCTTTATTGCCAAAGAAGACCATGCCATCAGAGAAATAATGACATGACTTGCCCTTGACTTTGTTTTGAGTGAGGGAGGGCTATACAGGTCACCAGCCTCACTTCTCCTCCAGAGTCGTCTGAATCCAGTGACCAGATATTCATCAGGATGACTGGAGATGACCCAGGATGAGGCAATTGGAGTCAAGTGATTTGCCCAACATCACGCAGCTAGTGAGTGTCAAGTGTCTGAGGTGAGATTTGAACTCAGGTCCTCCTGTACTGGTGCTCTATCCACTGCACAACCTAGCTGCCTGAGTGTGCCTAAGGAGAAAGAGAGAGAACTTTGTTGGTGGTCAGTGAGGGGGCTAAGTCCCATCATTGTTGCTGACTCCTTACCTGTTTTGTTGCTTCAGATGATTCTGGAGCATTCTTTTTTAGAACTGAGAACACTAACATTAGCAAGGGAAGGGAGTTCTATAACAAGACTGCAAACCCTTTTTCTGTTTTGTATTTTTCCTGAAACTGAAAAATATTTGTGATTAGTTTAATAGAGATGAGCCTCATGAGTTGTTGAAGAACAGTCTCACTCTGGCACCTCCAAAGTGGGGGTGATAAGAGTTTTTTAAGGATAATGACATTCCAGCATAAATTTTAAAAAAGAGTGTTCAGGGATAGTCACATTAAAACCCAAATAAACAGTTATTACTATCCTGTTTCCACTATGGAATATATGTGTATACAAAGACATGTGTATATACATGTGTATATAATATATACTGGAGTGAAAATTACTCAGGACAAGCAATAACTTTGATATGGTTTGATTTTGTAACAGAATGGTCTTGCATGTATGATTCTACTGACATAGAAATCTAACAGTCAAGGTCATGCTCCACGAAGCTCTTCTAACATTTTCTTTTATGTCTTTCTGGAGCATGTGTCTCTGTTTCCTTTACTTGTATCTCCCTTGTAGGCAAGTAGCTCTGATGAACTACAGGGAAGGGAGAGAAAGAAATCTCCCTTCAAGGCAAAAAGCTAAGTTCTTCCTTTGCTAATGTCTTTCTTTAGATGTCTCCAACTTTAGAATTCATGACTATTCCCAGTCTGAGTTCTGCAAGAACAGTCAGAGCTATTTTTTGTTCCTGCAATATCACTGCTTCCTTCTGACTCTATCAGAAAGGGTATTCACACTTCATAAAAGAAGACTGGATGTTAATACCTTGTTAATAAATAAATTAAGTTTGTCGTCTGTCAGTACATCCATTGATAACACCTCTTACACACTCTGCATATCTCTACCTCTTGGAATTCTTCTCCTGAAGTCCATCTCAAGAGCTATTTCCATCATGAAACCTTCCCTGATCTTATTCTCTTTGAAATCCATACCCCTGTTGGACTCTACTTGTGTATTGACCATAGTATAATTTATATAGACTAAAAGTCTTATTCTGATATTTTTTCAGGGTGAAATAATGCATGTCCTGCATCTTGAAGGTTAATACCAGCAGGCCACAAGCTCCATCAAGACCTAAGCCCTATTGCCCAAGGACCTACCTAGCTAAGTGAGAAGAGCCACATCACCAGAAGGTTAGTTGATCACCAGGTGGTGATATTTTGTCTTGTTTTTTGGCCATGGCAACACATGAAAACTGTAGATTAAGAGGTAATGATTTTTGTTATTCAAGGGAATACCCAGATAACTGCAAAATCCTTAAGCCTTGGAATAAGCAGTAGCTGATAATTTGTCTTACGTTACCTAATCAATAACAATTATAATTTTCATTACTTATTTAGATGATAATCCCCACATACGTACTTTTGATCCTATCCATACCCTTTACAGTAGATTGCCCCTACAATTGCTAGTTCCCACAAATTATCCTGTATTCATCCTGTTTATTGTCTCCCCCAATAAAGCATAAGCTCCTTGAGCAGGGAACTTTTATTTTTGTACCCTTATAACACAGTGCCTGGTGCTTAATCAATGCCTGTTAATGTATCATTTGACTTGATAATTCCTAGCTAACCTGAACTTAACAAAACACTTAATTAGTAAGAACCCATTCCCAATCATTCCGAATAAGTTGTGGTTACATTGCCCACTGTCTCCTAGGCCCTCTATATACAACCTAGATGATCCTTCAGATCTGAATCTGATCATGATCCTTCACACAGTCAGGTATGACTGGGTCCAGATTCATTCAAACGATGAAATCTATGAAGTGATCCCACAAAGTAGCTAAATTCATAATATTCAAAGTTATAATTATGTAAAATATAGTTATTGTTTCAAGCCCAATGGAAATATACAGTTGTGAATTCAAATAATGTGATCTCAAAGGGTTGAATTCTATTTAAGTTAGAAGAGTTCAAGCTAATAGTTGTTAAGTTAATAGAGTGAATTTAGTTCTAACACTTAACTTTTTTGATACTCTGTTTCCTAATCTGTACATTAGAGAGAGTGGTGTCTTATCCTGAGGGAATGAAATCTAATGCCCTATTATATAAATGTGAGTTTTTGTATCTGGAACTTTTTTACTCACAATGTTTTATACTCATTCTACAAACAACATTCACTCCAGTACATCGTAACTGCCAACCATATGACAGCAGGCCATCAAACAGCATCTGTTCCTTGGTACGGCTGGCACTCCTATTGTTCAGTGCCACACTTACATATCTTTATTCCTTTTCCCTTGCCTTTGCTGTAAAACAAATAAAAAGATGCAGACTGAACTTGACTTCATTTTGAATTGGACATGTCAAGACTGGGATGGGATAAGTGTGATTTCGATTGGAGAGAAAATAAGGGAAGAGATGAATATATTTTTAAAAAGAAATACAAGAATGGATGCAAGAATCAAACAATAAATGCTGAAATGTTTTAAAGAGATCACATACATCCCATAGAAATATTATCATGCTATCACTCCAATGCATTTCTTCAGACATCTAATAAATATCAGTTGTTCTGCTAACAGCAGGGTTATAAACAGGAAGAAAATAATATATCCAAGAAACATGCAGTCCCACTGGAAAGGAATTGTTGCCATGAAACTAAGGATTAAAAGAAGAGCTAGTGTATAGTATTAAGCAGCTTAGCAAATCCATTACAAAAAAAATAGTTGGTCATGATGGTAGCTTAGCCCATGAACTAACAGTTTCAGGATTGTTGAACAGGAAAAAAATTAATTTGTCAGCTACTTATTCACCTTTTAATATTCCCAGACTGCTAAATGCACAAGCAGACTTTATAGCTTTGATAATCTAATGCCCAAGATATAATTTAACAAAGCGGATTCATATAGTACCTCTCTTGAATTTTTGAATTGGGATTTAATGATGTCCACTGGTTACTTAAATGAGTTAAACAGTATTATATTTGTTCTGGAGAAATTAAATAGCTCTCTTAAGGCTGCTTACTTTTCATTTTCTCCTTTTAAGGTATTAGTAAAAGATATGTTTCCATAAAAATGTCAGAAACAGCTGACAAAGGCACTCCTAAAAAACAATCCTTAGAAGGGATATCAGTGGTTCTTTTATGTCAATAAAAAAATGTTAAAAATGAACTGAGAGAAATAAAAAAAAAAAATGATGAAGTATGTGGGCTGATGATGGAGTGTTAATGGCCTTTCTATACATCCCCAGTGACAGAATCCAGCCCTGGAGCATGATGACCATGACTGGGGGGTGATGGAGAAAGATAGAATAGGGGATTTATAAGGAAGCAGAGGTTGAAGTAATGGTGCTTGAACTCACAATGGCCTGGGTAACATTTCCTTCTGTCATAGTGGGTCTTTGCTGTATAAGCAGTTCAAATATCCCATGGATATGATAAAAGGATGTGCTGGAATCAGACTGAATCAGCTCTCAGGAACTGATAGGTTTTCAGTGAAAACATTTACATTTTGGAAATCAATATATGCTACAAATCACAGCTTTATTTATTGTTTTGATAATTGTCTAGACTTAAGAAAGTGATGGAGAAAATGTTAATAATGAAAGCTGAACTTTAAAATGTCATGTGTACTTTTCTCTTTCCTTCAGAGAGTCCATTGTAAAACATATACCAGTAAGTTTACTTGGGGACTAGTTCAATATCAAAGGAACAGAGAAAATTGTGTGTGTCCTTGATATCAAGAAAAAGAAGGAGAGATCAGAATGGAAACTTGACCAATTAAATTTGAAACCAACACCTGATACTGCCTTAATTGTTCAGTCCTGTTGCATGGAAAGTCTAACTGTATTGAGATGAAAAAAATGGGTTCTTCAAGTTTATGTACTACATCTATATGAAGTTGATCCATCAGTGGATACACCAATATTATCCTGATGTCATTCATTTCTACCATTATGAGTAAGTTCTTTATTCAACCAAAGGAAACATGGTCACAGAATCTCAGAAGGAACTTCAAAAACCATAGTGACCAAAAATCACTTCTATAATCAATGAAAGGTAGTCAGTCTTTTGCCTTTCTCTAGGCAAAATATCCTTCATTCTGCCTTCTCGTGGCGTGTTCTCCAGTCCCCTCTCAATTCTGATCAATCTTTTTAAAAAGTGTTTATCAATTCCCTTCCTAAAACATGACACCTAAAAATGAACACAATATTCTAAATGTCATCTTGGCAGAGTAGAGTGGTGATTTTGGACAAGATACTTCTCAAGATAGCCTCAGAAAACATTAGCTTTTCTGGATGTTGTGAGTATTGGATATATATGTGGTCTACTGAAACACCCATTTCCTTTTCTCTCCAGTGGTTGCCTGACTATCCTTTCCCCATGCTATATCATTAAAGGTTTTTTGAAACTGTATACAAGACATTATATTTATTGCTATTTGATTTAATCTTATTACATTTAACCCTTCATTCTAGTCTGCTGAAATCTTTTTAGATCCTGACTCTGTCATCCAATGTGCATAAAATGTCTTTTCTAGCTTTGTATAACCTGAAGAATAAAAGGTGATTTTAAGAAAAGGTAGCAGGGCTGTTTTCCCACAACCCTTCAGATATTTGTCACTTTCCTTTTTTGTCCTCTTTGCCACTCTGATAAATGGGTGGTAGAATCACAGAATTGCTTTAATTTAAGTGTGATTTGGAGAATTTTTTCATATGACTGCAGATGGCCTATGTTTCTTTCCTTGAGAATTATCTGTTCATAGCCTTAGGCCAATAGTCAATTGCGTGAAATCAAATGGGTAAAACATCCATATCACTTCTACTCCAACAGTTGCCTTGTTATACCTCTCTTCCATGCTGCACCATTAAAGCTGATTTTTTAAAAACCTATAGGTAAGTAGCTTGCTTGGTGTATATTTGCTTGCATGTTATCCCCCGCATTAGACTGTAATCTCCTTGAGAGCAGGGACTTTTGCCTCTTCGTGTAATCCCAGATTATCAGAGTGTCTGGCATATAGTAGGTGCTTTTAAAAAATTTTTTGGATTGATTGATTGATCCCTAATAGATTTCACTTGAATGTATTTAGCCCATAATGCTAGTCTACTGAGATCTTTTGGGCTCCTGACTGTCATTCATCCTATGAAAATATCAGAGAAAGTTATTGGAAATCTTTTTCCTAATTGTTTCCTTTTGAATCTTAGCTTTATTAGATGTTTGTGCAAAATCTTTTTGAGTTAATGTAACCAAAATTATCCATTTTATTTTCTATAACCCTTCTTTTGATTTCTTATTTGATTATGAACTTTTCTCTGAGTTAGAGATCTGACAGATAATTTGTTCCATGTATTGCTAATTTGTTTATGACGTGACCTTTTATATCTAGGTTATTTGTCCTTTTAGACTTTTTTTACTTAAAGTGTCAGATGTTGGTCTAAATTGAATTTCTTTCACACTGATTTCCAGATTTCCCAGTAAGTTTTGTCAAATAGTGAGTCCTTTTCTTTCCCCCAATAGATGGGGGTCTTTCTGCTTATTAAATGTTAGACCATTAGATAAATTTGCTTTTATATGCTGTGTATCTTATCTGCTCCACTGACCAATCTATATTTCTTAAGCAGCACTAAACTATTTTGCAATATAATTTGAGATCTGGAATTGGTAGGGCCCTTTCATTTTCAATGGTTTTTATTATTTCTCTTGAGATTCTTGACCCTTTCTACCATATATATGAATTTTTTCTAGTTCTAGCTTGATAGGTATGTCATTGAATAAGTAAATTAATTTAGGCAGTATTGTCATTTTTATGATATTTGCTCCTCCAAACCATAAGCAATTAATATTTTCCAATTATTTAGGTCAGTTTTACCTTTGTAAAAAATTGTTTGTAGCTGCATTTATAAAGCTCTTGTGTGTAACTTGAAAGGTAGATTCCAAAATATTTTGCACATTCTATAATTTTAAATAGAATTACTCTTCCTATCTCCTTTTGTTGGTGGAGGTGAAAATGGATAAAACCAATCTAGAGAGCAATTTGGAATTAAACACAAAATTTTGCTGAATGGAACATGCCCTTTGATTCAGCTACACAACTTCTAGGCCTACATGCAAGAGAGCTCAAAGAAAAAGGAAAAGTTCCTTTAAGCACAAAAATAATTGCAGCACAGTTTTTTGGGGGGGGAGGGGGTGTAGGAAAAACTTGGAAATGAGAACAATGTCCAACAATTGAAAAACAGCTAAATAATTTATGGGATATGCATTTGATATAGTATTATTGTACTTTAAGAAATTAACACGGGGATCATTTCAAAAAGACATGGAAAATGAATACAAACTGATGCAAAGTAAAATAAGCAGAACCAAAGCAATTGCTACTAAAGCATCAATGTGATAAATATAAACAATTTGGAGAACTCTACAAACTGATGAAAAGTTAAATGAACAGAACTATAACAATTTATACAATGATGACACTGTAAAACCAAACTTTGAAAGTTTGTTTATAATCAGTACAATGACCATTCACAATTCCAGTAACCAATGACAAAACATGCTTCCATTACTGTGAAATGATAGATCTAAAGTATGGAATGAGATAAATATGTATATGTAAATATACATATATATGTCTATTCATTCAGTAAACTTTTATTAAATTCCTACTATGCATCAAGCACTGTGCTAAATACTAGAAAATACAAAAAGATGTAAAAGACAGCACCTGCCCTCCAGGGGATTGCTATCTAATGGAGGAGACAATATGCAAACAAACATATACAAAGAAAAACTAAATACAGGATAAATAGGAAATAATTAAAAGAGAGGAGGAAAGCCCTGGACTTAAGAGTGATTAGGAGAGGTGTAATGGTAACTTAAATGGAAAGATCTTTCTCATTTATTAATAAGCCCATGTGATCTGCTAAATTGCATGGAAGCCTAAGTCACATGTGATGGGAGGACATTTCTGAATGGGTGGAACAGGAAGGGTGGAGCAGAACTGAGATAAAGTTACTGAGAGCAGTTAGGGTAGAGGGAGAGAGAAGACACAAGCAAGCCTGCACAGTTAGGCTCCTGAGCGTTTGTTTGTGTGAAGAGGGGGAGACTTGGGAATGGCTTTGTCCCTTGCAATGATAATGTACATTGACTTCTTGGCTACTGTTATAGATTTGGCTTTCTGGTGTATGAATAACATTTTTCTTCTACCTTCTATATGGAGAGTCTGTTATGCTTTGTGATTCAGAACTACGCCAGCATATTCATAGTCACCCTCTATGATGTGAATATTGCCTGGGCAATACAGGAGACCTTCTATAGAAGGTGGAATTTAAAATTGAGACTTAAAGGCAGCCAGGGAGGTCAGAGTCAGGGGGAGAGAGAATCTTCCAGGCATGTGTATGCGTATGTGTACACACCTACATATATGTATACACATATGCATGTGCATATGTACATAGATACACATACATATGTAGGTATGTATATGCGTTTTTATATATACACATATACATTAGTATATATGACACCATAGAATTCATGGTAATTGCATAGATTCCATTATTTTTCAGAATACTTTATTTAGAAAAGTAACGGAGGAAATTAGATAAAACAGTACAGAAAGTACAGGACTTGAAGTCAGGAAAACCTGAATTCAAATCTTGCCTCAGACTCTTACTAGATGTGTCATGATGAGGCAGTCACTTAATTTCTGTTAACCTCAAAGTCTTCATCTGTGAAATAAAGATAATAATAGCACCTGCCTCCCAGGTGAGGATCAAATAGGGTAATATTTGTAAAAGACATTATAAATCTGAGTGCTCTATAAATTCCAGTAATTCATCTTACAGCAAAAAAAAAGTCACAAAGCCCAGCTCCTACTGTATCTTGCTTTAATCATGTTCATTTTCATGGCATGATATAATGGGGGGTGAAAAACTGAAGTTTCTCTAAATTTTATCTGTTACTTCATCACATATGTTTTCTGGCTTGTCATATAAATCAAGACAAAAAAATGCATAGAATAGATATCAATAATACAAATAATAGTAACTACAAATAATAGTAGTAGTATTTTGTTTTATATTATATATGTTATATTTGAATTATATATGTTAGCTAATGAACTTACAATAACCCTATGAAATAAGTGTTATTTTTATCCCCATTTACAAAAAAAGAAAATGAAGTGGAAAGTGGTTAAATGATTTGCCTGGGGTCACACAACTCATATCTGAGGGATTCATTCTCAAGTATTTCTGACTCTGAGTCCAGAGCTCTCATCTACTAGCTAAACTGTTGTTATTAAAAAATGTTTAAAGGCTACTATATGGTCATCCATATCACAGTATTAAATTATAAATTACAAAGAAATCTGCCATGAACAATTGCTTTCATCTTCATGGGGATTTTAGGGATCATAGTTGCAAAATTATTAGGACAAAGTATGCTCCCCTAACAAGATTTCTTCAGCTTCACAAAGGTACTGTGATAATCAGTTCCTCAGAAATTTGAAAGGGTCGATGTAGGGGCACAGAAAGAGGGGAGATATCATCCTGCTGTATTAAATTATTTTTAGTAAATATCATTTTCCTTAATTTCTATTTATTCATTGAGAAAACATTTATTAAAGGTCTACTAGGACATGAAAGAGGATTTAGTATTGTTTTGCTTGGCCCCAGAGGGTAAAATTAGTAGCAATAGGTGAAATTTGCAGATAGGCAATTTTATCCTTAATGTAAAGGGAAAACTCACATTAGAGTTATTCCAAAGTGGAATAGGCTGCTTCAAGAGGTAGTAAGGTTTCCCTCCAGTGGTGTGCTAAGAACTGTTTAACAATTGGCTATTCAACCTAGACACTCCTTTCTTAAACCTAGACACTCAACAAAACATTAATGGGGTCTGATCTGTAGTTTGCTAATTTCTAAGGTGTAAATGCTCTCCCTGATAATTGAACAAGCAGTTCTCAAGAATCAGTTGGAACTAGCTCCAGCACATCCCTATTTCCCCTTCACTTAAAGTAAAGTAAAATAAAGTAAAATTAAGTAAAGGCTAAATAATTACTTACTAGACAGGTTGTGGAAGGGTTTCTTGTTCCGTCATGAGATGAACTGTATGACTGCTGCTCTGTGGCTTTGCAATTCTGAGATTTTATATTTCTTTGATACGTGTAGTGCCCCAGGGGAAAATGCAACAATTAAATAAGTAGAACATATGTGTCCTGAGGGCAAGGACTGTGTCACCAGCATTCAGTGTAATGTCTGACATATAGTGGATGCTTGTCAAGCTAATGAACTTTTGCCATTACAAAGATTGTAATCAGTAATCTTTTCACTGCTTTCATATGAATTTGGCTCATAATATTAACACATTAGCCAGTTGAGGCTTAAATTTGTCATCTTTTCATTAGCTATGTTATATTAAAATAATACGTGTTTTGAAAAATCCCTTTTGCTCAAGATCATAGATGGAGATCTAGAAGGGAGTAGTACAACTTAGTCCATCTACTCCAATGCCCTCATCTTGGGGATGAGAAAACTGAGAAGTGACTTGTCCAAGTTTACACAATAAGCACATACCAGAGCCAGGAATCTTTCCTCTCCATCACACTTCCTCTTATCAGGTTTATTATGGGTTGTGAAGAAGAATGAGCTGAGATTTTCTATTCCTTCAGATCCAAGATCTGTTTTATATGTGCACTAAGCAATGGGCAAAAGGTACATTCCTCTGCCTTTGAAAACTGTTCCTCTTGTCAGACACTGTTAACTCAGTCAGCCTTCACTACTATTTTACCACTCTAGAAATCACAAAATAAATATTTACATGACATTAAAACAGTTTTCTGGTATTAAAAATATGAACATTAGCAACAAACAATATTTTTAAACACACCTTTCATCATTATTCAACTTCAATTTTTACTATTTCTATCTCTCTGTATAGGGGTTATATAGTTCTTTACATATTGTCTTTCCCACTAGAAGGTAAGTGCCTTGAAGTTAAGGACCAAGTGTTTGTCTTTTTATGAGTGCCCAGCACTTAGCACAATATTTGGCACATAGGAATCACTTTATTAAAGTTTATTGATTGACCAACTGATATAACATGATCGTAAGTTGCTGGCTGTGTGACCATGTGGCAAGTCAATTTACCTCTGTTTGCCTCAGTTTCTTCAACTACGCAATGTGAATCATATTAGTACCTACCTTACAGGGCTGTTACGAAGATCAAATGAGACCATATCTGTAAAGTGCTTAGCATAGCACTTGGCATGTAGTAGATGCTTAAATATTTATCCCGTTATCCCAACCTCCTTAGGTAGTCTCCTTCATTGCCTAAGATTTGATCTACATCAGTCACTCATTGTATGATATAACAATCGCATAGTTATCTTCAAGGAACATAATATTTTAATAGCAAGTTCTATTCCTTCAAATTCAATTTACTGAGCACACACAATGATGATGCTCATGTCAAGCAAGTAATGCCTGGAAATTGCTTAAATAAAACTGGACACACCGTAGAATGAAATGATTAGGTAGGGAGGGCAGAGCCAAGATGGGGGAGTAGAAAGACACACATACTCTAGATCTTCCCCCACAGCCCAAAAAATACCTGTAAAAAAATGACTCTCAACAAATTCTAGAGCACCAGAAAGTACAGAACAACAGAATGAAAGAAATTTCCAGCCAAAGGTAACCTGGAAGGTCGACAGGAAAGGTCTATCACACATAGCACAGAGCGGAGCGCAGCCCAGCCTTGGCCGTGTGGCATGGGGAGGAACAGGAATGAGACAGGCCTTGGATACGGAATCTCCAGCTGCAGCAGAGGTTCCCAAACCCCTCAACCTACAAGCATCAAAAAAAGATTCAAAGGTCAGTGAGAGGGCTTTTCCAACTGAACAAGAAGGGAGCAGGGTCCACCCCTAGCCCCGGCCACAGGTGGCAGCAGCAGCAGCGGTGGTGGTGACAGCTGCAGTGTCTATTTGAGGAGTCCTGTACCTAAAGACCCTGGAGAAATTGAGCAGCTGATCTAAATCTCAGCCCTGAGCAGAGTCCTGGGGTGAGGAGGTACACTGGGCTGATGTGGCAGAGCTAGAGGTGGTTGTGGAGAGGGAATCTACTACTCCAAGATCCTGGGCAGAACAGGGCTTTGTTGCTCCCAGACCAGTGCACAGGCCAGGAGAGGAGTTCACTCCTCTCCTTTTATTGTGCCACATTGGAGGAACTAAGAACTTGCAGATCTCCAGAGTATACCCTTCTGTTGACAAAGGACTTAAAAGTCAAGTAACTGGCTGGGAAAATGCCCAAAAAGGGGGGTAAAAATAAGACTATAGAAGGTTACTTTCTTGGTGAACAAGTATTTTCTTCCATCCTTTTGGATGAGGAAGAACAATGCATACTGTCAGAAGAAGTCAAGGCTTCTGCATCCAGCACCTCCAAAATAAATATGACATGGGCTCAGACCGTGGAAGAGTTTGAAAAGCAAGTCAACAGCTTGCTAAAAGAAACCCAAAAAATAGTGAACAAAATAACATCTTTAAAAATAGGCTAACTCAATTGTTAAAAGAGGTCCAAATACCCAATAAGGAGAAGAATGATTTAAAGAGCATAATTAGCCAAATGGAAGAGGAGGTTCAAAAGTTCACTGAAGAAAATAATTCTTTAAAAATTAGAATGGAACAGATGAAAACTAATGACTTTATGAGAAACTAAGAAATTACAAAACAAAACCAAAAGAATGAAAACATAGAAGATAATGTGAAATATCTCATTAGAAAAACAACTGACCTGGAAAATAGATCCAGGAGAGACAATTTAAAAATTATAGGACTACCTGAAATCCATGATCTAAAAAAGAGACTAGACATCATCTTTCATGAAAATTATCAAGGAAAACTGCCTTGATATTTTAAAACCAGAGAGCAAAAAAATATTGAAAGAATCCACCAACAACCTCCTGAAAGAGACCAGAAAAGGGAAACCCCTAGGAATACAGTAGCCAAATTTCAGAGTTCCCAGGTCAAGGAGCAAATACTGCAAGCAGCTAGAAAGAAACAATTCAAGTATTGTGGAAATACAATCAGAATAACACAGGATCTGGCAGCTTTAACATTAAGGGATTGAAGGGCTTGGAAGAGGATATTCCAGAAGTCAAAGGAACTGAGATTAAAACCAAGAATCACTTACCCAGCAAAACTGAGCATAATACTTCAGGGGAAAAAATGGTCATTCAATGATGTAGAGGACTTTCAAGCATTCTTGATGAAAAGATCAGAACTGAATAGAAAATTTGACTTTCAAACACAAGAATCAAGAGAAGCATGAAAAGGTAAACAGGAAAGAGAAATCACAAAAGACTTTCTAAAGCTGAACTGTTTCAATTCCTACATGGAAAGATAATATTTGTAACTCTTGAGACTTTTCTCAGTATTTGGGTTGTTGGAGGAATTTTATAGACACAGACACACACACATACACACACACACACATACACCCATATATAGACAGAGAGCACAGGTTGAGTTGAATAAGAAGGGATGATATCTTAAAAAATAAAATTGAGGAGTGAGAGGAATATATTGGGAGGAGAATGGGAGAAATGGAATGGGGCAAATTATCACTCATAAAAGAGGTAAGGAAAATCTTTTTAATGGAGGAGAAAAGGGAGGAGGTGAGAGGAAGAAAAGTGAAGTTTACTCTCTTCAAATGTGGCTTAAGGAGGGAATAATATGCTCACTAAATTTGGTATGAAAATCTGTCTTACACTACAGGAAAGTAGGGGAGAAGAGGACAAGTGGGGTGAGAGGATGATAGAAGGGAGAGCAAATGAGAGAAGGGAGTAATTAGAAGTAAACACTTTTGGGGAGGGACAAGGTCAAATGAGAGAATAGGATAAATGGGGGACAGGGTAGGATGGAGGGTAATATAGTTAGTCTTACACAACATGACTATTATGGAAACCTTTTGCAAAACAACACATATATAGCCTATATTGAATTGCTTGTCTTCTCAGGGGGGATGGGTGGGGAGGGAGGAAGAGAGAGAAGTTGGAATTCAAATTATTAGAAACAAATGTTGAGAATTGTTTTTGTGTACAACTGGAAAATAAGAAATACAGGTAATGAGGTATAGAAATCTATCTTGCCCTATAAGAAAAGAGAGAAGATGGAGATAAGGGAAGGGTGGGATGTGGTAGAAGGGAGTGCATATTGAGGGAAGGGGGAATCAGAATACAAGGTGTTATGGGGTGGGGGGAGGGGAGAGATGGGGAGAAAATTTGGAGCTCAAAATTTTGTGAAAATGAATGTGGAAAACTAAAAATAAATAAATAAACATTAAAAAAAAGAATGAAATTATCTTTGTTGTAAAAAAAAAAGTGTTTAAATACTGCAATTCATTTCACCTCAGGCTTAAAATGTAATGGTATTGTAATGAAAACTCCAACCATAAAAGTAGACTATAGGCATATATAGTATGCATCTATACATAGATATATAGACACATTCTCTAAAGACAAGTGTGTAATACCCCTTCTGGACATATGTATGCACGCATTTGAATATGTATACATAAACACACACAAACACAAGTATGTAGCACTCTAATTTGTATTCATACTAGTGGGTTATCACAAGGTAGCTGCTACCTCAGGTACTAGGACAGCCTGTGGGTCTAGGCTCCCACAGCTCTACCTCACAAGCTTCTGTCAGTGGATTTTCAATTAATGAATACCCATTAGACCCTTTTTTAACAAAGAATTTAGAGTATAGAAATAACAGTTGCTACAAAAACCCACTACACTGGCTTAATAGCCCCAGAAACTTCAGACACATGCTTCTACTAATTTAACCAGCTGTAATGGCAAGTAAAATAGGATCTTATGCTGTTTTTGTTTTGCTAAAAGTGCCTCAGATTGAATAATGTGATTAAGGAGGATCTTTTCCACCCATTGGTGGAGTTGCCTATCATGGAAGCTTGATTGGGGGGTTGTTTTATAGGAGGGTCCCAAGTACTGTTTTTTCTCTATTGAGGCACTGGATCAGAGGGTTATTCCCTCTGGCTATAAAAAGTGTAGAAATACTCTGAGGGTGAGGTTTTCCTTTGAGGCTTACTGACTGGAAGTGTTTCTTTGGCCAGAGAGACTCTGGGAAGTAGTTAAGGAACTCTCCTCTCCCCAACTAAAATCTAGAAGCTGGATGTTTCCCTCTCTGGTAACTGTGTATGTATGTCATGGTCAGACATTTTGGAAACATGTCTATTGACTTTTGATTTCTCTGTATTTTCTCTGAAATTTTGATTTTGATTTTCTCTGATATCTGTGTTTGATTAAAGTGATTGTTAACCCCTTGAAAGTTGATTTCCTTTTATGAATGGAGATCTAAGAACCTGTGGTAGCAGGTCCCCCTGTACATGCTGGGGTGCTTATTGTTATGCCAGCATCCTTGGGGCAAGTGGGCACACAGTACCACTGTAGAGAGGCACATGTATAAGGAACTCATGTGGCCTAGGTTATTTACTCCTCTAGTACTTCCAAGTCTCTCGGTTTTTTCTCTTTGGTGAAGCACTCACAAAATTTTCCCCTGGATTTACCATATCTGCCAGTTGGTTGATCAACTGGGTTCCCAGGGGCTGTTCCTCTGTGAAGCTCAATTCTGAATTTTCCAGGGCTAGCTATCTCTTGAGTTCATAGCCAGTTATATATACATATATATATATATATAGATTTTTTCTGTGTTGGAGAATTCCCTCACTCTCTTGTAGGAGGCATGCCTGACGGGGAAGGGGGAGGAGCTGGAGAGAAAATGTCTATAACAGAAGGCCAAAGTGAATGCCAAAAGAATTATTAAAATGCAACAGATACTTTTACTGATAACAGATTCAGATTTCTTGGGTACAGATTTGGTTTTTATAACCCTTCAGGCCCACTTTGAATCCACCATCATTCAGTAGCATTCTATAGCAATTTCAGATAAATAAATAAAGCATTCACAGGAGAGGGAGGGGTAGAAAAAGAAGGTAATCAATCAAGAGAGAAAAGGGGAGTATTTGCAATGTAAGTGGCAGGATTTATTGTCAGAATAAAAAAAAAAAACATTCCTTGTTCAAGGGCTGAAGACAAGGCGAAGAGACCAACTACTTTTATAATTGTGAATAAAGACCATTTAAACACAACTACACAGTCTCTTACACCAAGGACAGAAAGTAGTTTTTAGAACATTGGATCAGATCATCCACTTAATTGTTTATATAAGAGCCATCAGGCAATTGGGAGATTTCTAGAGTGTTGGCCCATTAAGATTTAGTGAAGTGATTGTGGTTCCTCTTTTCTCTTGCAGTTACCTGAGGTCTTACTCCTTCAAGCTAGGTCTGACCTTGAACAAGAACCTTTCTGTATTGCTGTCTATATGAAATGGGAATCCATTGTTCCCACAGCAATACCTTAAACTCCCATGAGTCTACAATTACTGGATGAGATGCCACCTTCTGAGAAAGTAACTCTGTTGCTAAAAGCTATGGCTGGTGGGAACGGCAGAGAGAAAAATCCCCTCTTCTTCCCAACTACTAGTTTCCTCTCCATTTCTCTGTCTACTAACTATCTTACTGAATACATGACTTGGCTATTTAAAGCCACTTAGAGTCATGGACAAATTTTTTACTCATCCTATGACCAGGCTCTTTTTTAATTTCATCAGAGAAAGGTGATAATAATCACGTGAAAGGATATCTCGATTCTATTAATTTATCATCAGTAACCACGTCAAGTAGGATGACAATCTTTCTGCATATATCTAGATAGCTAGATAGATATACACATATATGTATAGTAAAATATATATTATAACTTCATTTGCCAAATCTGTGATTTTCTCAGTTTAGGGAGCCAGAAGTAATCTGTCTAATATTGATCAATACCTCTTCAACTTAGAGTCTTAGAGTCACCTGTAGCATTGAGATTTGGCCAGCATCACACGGTCGATATCTATAAAAAAAACTGGTCTAGAATCCAAGTTTTCCCAACTTGAAAAACTCTCTAAAAATATTACATCATGATGCCTCATGCTGTATGTGTATATATAGGTATTTAAATATCTATGTACACATGCATATACACAAATGAGAAAAAATAAAGAGCCAAATTAGAAAGATATCTTGCGTAAAATGCAAGCATTTTCAAGTCATAAAAGAACATTTGCTACAAAGATCTTATCCTCTTTATTATGCTATTGACATAGTCTGTACTTGGGTCATATCTCTTGCATAAATTACCAAAAATGCAATGTTTTTATGATTGATAACTTACAAAATTAACCCATTCCATCCACCTAGATAGAGATGAATTTAATCTATTCAAGAGAACCCAGAGAAATAAGAATTTCAAACACTTCAAGTCAAGAAGATCTGGATTCAAGTTCTGCCACAGGCTGTGTGACCCTGGATTAAGTTCATTAACCTCTTTTTTCCTTAGTTCTGTAATTGGAAAATTAAGAGAAAATTAAATAGATGGTCTGAAAAACCCCTTTCAACTTTAAATCTATGATATACATCATTGAACAGTTCTTCCTTTTGTCCCATGTAATTCATTCCTGCTGCCTATTCGTTGTCCAACAATGACAAACATATATTAAGCACCTCCTCTGTGCATAGGAATATCTTAGAAACTAGTAACAAAAAGAGATGTTATACTGAAGAGATACAACATGATCTTAAGTACAATATGGGACAAATAGAAGAGGGAGAAAGCACTAAAGTTAAGGAAATCTGGGAAGGCTCCACAAAAAAACATGTATCCCCTCAACTGACCCTTAAAGGAAAATAAGGATTGTTTTAGATAAAGATTATGAGATATATTGGAGGGAAGGAAAGGCAATCAAAGGGCAAATAACTTGTGTGAATACACAGAAGTTTAAGATGAAATGTTAAATTTAGGAAAATTTCACATCCCAGTTTGGCTAAAGTAGTTTATAGGTTATAGGTGAAAAGGCTGGAATGGAGTCACACTAGAAGGCATTAAGAATTTAATATTTTACCCTGGAGACAAAGAGGAGCTACTGAAGGTTTTTGAGTCAGTGACATAGTCAAATCTATTCTTTAGTGAGATTATTCTGGCAATTGTATAGATGGATTAAAGATTAGAGGTCTTAAAAACAGTGTGTTTGGGACACATTTAGAAAGAAGCAACCCACAAGAAAGAGAGTTGTCAGGAACACAGTATGTTCTACAGAAAAATGGGTTCCTATGAATTCAATAAGAAAGAAAGGTAGTGAAAAGAAGAAATTTAAAATATAGCAAGTTTATTAATGCTAGAACATAATGGAAAACCAGGAAATGAGCTAGTCTATAGGGCTGAATAATCCAGAAAAGAGCAAATGGAAAGGTGGCGAGAGAGGGGGTTTCATTTCAGGAAATGATGACTGAATCACAGGGAATAAGGAGAAAGGTATATCTTTCTAGCCATAGGATTAGGAAAGTATCAGTTGGTTGGACCTTCCAAGAAAAAAGTGTCTTTCCTATAATAATAGAGGAATAGATAGATGCACTTATTCCCTTTCTATTTGGTTTTGGGGTAGTGGCAGGAACTTTGTGTCTGAGTACCCAGGAACTGAGTAGCACACAGTAGCACCAGATGTAATTGCTACATCCAAGATGATAGAGAATAAGCTAGATACAGAAGAAAACTCCCATGTTGCAACACACACTTGGATATATATCAGGCCTGCAAACTGAGGCATTGGTGCTTTAGAGACTTGATCTGGTATCTGAGGTCCCAATTGTGGAAGAAGTAGGACTTTGTTTAAGTTTGCAAATTTCCCAAATCCAGGACTGGTGTCTGAAGCTTATGCCTCAGAGGGATCCTAGGCAGTTCACAATAATCATAGAAATCTTCCAAAATGTCACTATTCTTTTTATTTAAAGCCCTGCTTTGATCTTCAATTTTCCCTTCTCCAACATTGGGAAAAAAATCCTTAATTATCATTTGGTGATTGGACCATTGTTACAGTAGCATATTATTTCTCAGGTTTGATTTCCTCATCATGTGAGAGAGTCAAAATATAAATTAATAAATTCTTTTATCTAGCAAGTTAAATTGTAATTTACTGATACTCTTATGTGTTTTGCCACAACCATAAGACATCTATATTTTGATCTTTTCTATTTATTTTCTATTTTCTATTATTTTCTATCTATTTCTCAGTAATAGTAGGGAAGCCAGAGGATTTTACTATAGAGTTTAATCTTTGCATGTTTCTTCTTTGATTAAATGCCAAAGTAACAAGTCGAACTACTGTTTTTAAACACTGATATTACAGGACTGAAGGAGAATTGTTCATAAGTTTGAGAGCTATACAGAAAGCCTGGGACTTTCTGAAGGCATATAAATTGTATCTTTGATCCTTAATATTATAGCAAAAAAAAAAAAAAAGCCTTTGATCATGTTGATGTCAATGCTTTTGTCTGTGTTTCACTGTAATCATAATGAATATTCTTAAGTTGTACACCTTTCATATTCAGGTATAAATGACTTAAAGGATGATTAATGACTGGCACTAAATTAGATTTTTTTCATGTACTGGAAAGATCACAAAATAGGAAGTAACCACATTTGCGTTTATGAAAGTTGCTTTTTTCCCCCCAAGAAATGCACAGAAAGTAAAATATTGTCATTCCAGATCTAGGTCAAATGAGTACAGAAGCTTTGAAAAGTGGCTACTTCGATGCTCCAAATGGAATCTTGAGCAAATCCATTTGATCTGACATCAGGTTGACGTAAATATTTAGATAAAGCTGCCAACATCTCTTATCCAAAAGCAACACATGGTTTTCAAAACAGTTTATGAGACCATCTACTTTATTTGTCCTAAGATAGTTTATGGTATTTTATTTCTCCTTTTTGAAAGGAATATCAAATTTAGTTTCATCTTCCTTCCCACCTCAGTTGTTATAATCACAGGATGTAATCATTGTAATACATGGTTATCCTTTTATAAAGCATTAGCAACCTTTTTCTGATTGAATTAGAAGCAATGTCATTGGATGAACAATGATTATCCATGCGCCCCTAGATGACCCTTGAAAGACACAGTCTGTTCAGTTGGAATTACGTGAAGTCCTGAGCCAGCACTGAAGGAATAACCTACACTCTGAGTTGCTTGGATCCTCTTCCCTCTCATTGATCACGGTATCTAGTAATGGAGCCAGTTAGGGAGGTACTCCCCATCAAGCAGTTGGAGAATTGGTTGGAAAGAGTTTGATGGAGCAGAGACACACACTTTCCAAACAGCAGGCTGTGGAGAGACAGCCAATAGAGATGGGAAGCAGTTTTAAATCGTTTGATGACTGACAGAAAAAAAGAGATAGAAAGCTATAGACAAAAGAGATAAATCTAACTGAGTTGTCAAGATAGATTCCCTCTCAGTAGCAAGGTTTTACTCCACTGAAAGATTAGTCTAAACTTTCCCAAACTGTCTCTCCAACAGCTAGGTGGAGTGTCCTTAGATGAGTAGTTTTGCTAGTAGAAACAATGGCCAATTTGGGAGTGAGGTGAAAAGAGATTCTCCTCCTCTGCAGCTCCCCCAAAAAAGATAGGATTTTCTCACTATTGGATTCTGCCTTTAACAGACTCAGACTGACAACTTTTTTTAAGATTGACTATTCCCTATCTTGCCCAGGGTGGAAGTGCAATGACTACTCACAAGGTTGATCCCACTACTGATTGGCATGGAAGCTTTGACCTGCTCCATTTCCACCCTAGGCTGGTTCACTTCTTTTTAGGCAACATGGAACACACACACACACACACACACACACACACACACACACACAACATCTTACATATCTACATGTTTCACATAATCTATATGATTTGTACCTATGATGAGGTCTAGGGGTGTGGAGAACCCCAGAATTCAAGTGCAAATGACACTGGTCTTGCCTTGAATGAATTAGACCCAAGCTGTTTTCTAGTCAGAGACAAGGTTCACTAAAACACCAGTTGAGGTGGGTGAGATTTTAAGAACCCACACTATTGGTCAGATTTTAAGACTTTGAGCATTTGTGGCATTTGTATCAACATGTGGGCATACTGAATGCTTTAATGGGGACAAGATGGATCTTTTATACAGAAGACTGTGGGAAGATCTGGATGTGATCTAGGAGTGACCAGGTAGTCTGAGATGTGGTCTAGATGTAATTAAAGAGTGGTAGTCTAGGGTGGGGCCACATGCATACAATGAGGGCCACAATGATATTAATCATAGCACCTATTTTAATTGACTAAAGAACATAATACCTAAGCCTCTTGACTACCAAGTAATTTTCTTTTTGATGAGTCTTCCATTGCCTTGATTCATATAGCATCCACATGCCATACAGTTGGAGCAGAAGCCATCCTTTCCTGCCCCCACCATGCAGAATGCAAAGATAACCCAGTCTTGCTTCTGGCCAACCACATATATGCATCTGGATCCTTCAAAGATGACAAACTCTATGAATTCTCCTGGCTATGTGGTAATGATGGGGTACAGGCTCTGGGAACTTCCTTGATTCAAGGAGTTTTGAATCTTCCCATTTAATCTGGCTTTTCATACCCAGATTTGTTACCCTTAACCTAGTCTGGTCCTCCATTATCTGTTACCTTTGGATTGTCTCACCTGCTTCCCACCCCAGTCCTCCATTGTCTGTTATCTCCTGATTACCTCCAGCTATTTCTCACCTGTGATCAGTCATCCAACTTCCATTAAGATCCTCCTTGGATTCCTCCTGAAGACCCTCATTAAACTCCTCCTCCCACCATCCCAGACTATGAGACCATCCCCAGATCCCTCCCACAATGTATCTATACATAAAAGTTTCATTTTACTTCCATGATGGTGCTTAGATTCAATCTAGCTCAGGCTCAATCTAGCTCAGATTTGATCTGGCTTTCTTGTTGCTTGTTAATACAAGTCACAAATGGCAAGGTTTCTTAAGAGTCAACCCAATTTGGTGAATCTTTAATAAACTCTGTTTTACTTTGACTGAAAGAAACCTTGGATAGAACTCATTTGAGCAGGATTTGGCATGTCACTATTTTGGGGTCCGGAGCACTCTTAAACCTCAACCTATGGTTCCCTAACAGTACCAAATTTTGCTTGATGTTTTTCTATGATACAGGAAACCCTTCATCATCCTGTGAGAGACATGAAATAGTTAAGTTTCCAGACTGCTAAAATCATCAGTCTTGGGGGAAACAGAAGTTTAGATAGAACAACCCATAAAATACTTGTAAAGGAAGACTCTCAACAAATTTTAGAGCAGCAGAAGCCACAGAAAGAAAAAGTGGAGGAGATTTCCAGCCAAGGGTGGCCTGGAAGTCTGACAGGAAAGGTCTGTCACACTGGACATGGAACAGAGCCCAGCCCAGCTTCAGCCCTGCTACTCTGGGAGGAGCAAGACCAGAGAAGGCTTTGAGACAAAATCCTTGGAAGCAGCAGTGGTTCACAAATCCCTCAACCCACAAGTGCCAAAGGTCAGTGAGAGGGCTTTTTCAACCTATGGAAGAAGGGAGCAGAGTTCACCCTTGGCCCCAGCCCAAGGCAACAATGAAGGCTGGGCAGTGGAGGCTTCTAGAGGCCACTGCAGGCAGGCAGCACCTGGTATTCATTGTTCCATTGTTGGAGCACTGAGCATAAAGGCGCTGGGGGAATTGAGCAGCCAATCTGAATTTCACTCCTGAGCATGGTCCTGGGGTGAGCAGGATCACTAGGACCCTCCTCTTGACAAAGGATTTGGGAGTCAAGTAACTGGCTAGGAAAGTGCTCAAAAAGGGAAAAAATTAAGACCATAGAAGGTTACCTTCTTGGTGAACAGGTTATTTCCTTCCATCCTTTCAGATGAGGAAGAACAAAGCATACTGTCAGAGGAAGTCAAGGCTTCTGCATTCAGTACCTCCAAAATGAATATACAATGGGCCCAGGCCATGGAAGAGCTTGAAAAGTGAGTCAGCAGCTTGCTAAAGGAGACCCAAAAAATACTGAGGAAGATAATACCTTTAAAAATAGACTAACTCAGTTGGAAAAAGAAGTCCAAAAAACCAATGAGGAGAAGAAGGCTTTAGAAAGCAGAATTAGCCAAATGGAAAAGGAGGAGCAAAAGTTCACTGAAGAAAATAGTTCTTTAAAAATGAGAGTGGAGTTCAGGGAAGCTAATGACTATATGATAAACCAAGAAGATGCTAAACAAAACCCAAGGAATGATAAAATAGAAGATAATGTGAAATATCTCATTGGAAAAACAACTGACCTGGAGAACAGATCCAGGAGAGACCATTTAAAAATCCTGAAAGCCATGATCAAAAAAGCAGTCTAGACATCATCTTTCATGAAATTATCGAGGAAAACTACCCTGATATTCGAGAAACAGAAGGAAAAATAAATATTGAAAGAATCCATAGATCGTTGCCTGAAAAAGACCTGAAAAGAGAAACTCCTAGGAATATTGTAGCCAAATTTCAGAGTTCCCAGGTCAAGGAGAAAATATTGCAAGCAGTTAGAAAGAAACACTTCGAGTATTGTGGAAATACAATCAAGATAACACAGGATCTGGCAGCTTCTACATTAAAGGACTGAAGGGCTTGGAATAAGATATTCCAAAAGTCAAAGGAACTTGGGATTAAAACCAAGAATCACCTACCCAGCAAAACTAAGTGTAATACTTCAGGGAAAAATTTGTCATTCAATGATACAGAAGACTTTCAAGCATTCTTGATGAAAACACTAGAACTAAAGAGAAAATTTGACTTTCAAACACGAGAATCAAGAGAAGCATGAAAAGGTAAACAGGAAAGAGACATCACAAAGGACTTTCTAAAGCTGAACATTACATTCCTACATGTAAAGATAATATGTGTAATTCTTGAGACTTTTCTCAGTATTTGGGTAGGTGGAGGGATTACACACACACACACACACACACACACACACACACACACACATACACACACATACATATAGACAGAAAGCACAGGTTGAGTTGAATCAGAAGGAATGATATCTACAAAAAATAAAATTAAGGGTTGAGAGAGGAATATATTGAGAGGAGAAAGGGAGAAATGAAATGGGGCAAACTATCACTCATAAAAGAGATAAGAAAAATCTTTTTCAATGGAGGAGAAAAGGGAGGAGGTAAGAAAGGAAAAGTGAAGCTTACTGTCATCACATATGGCTTAAGGAGGGAATAACATGCTCACTCAATTTAATATAAAAATCTAGCTTACACTACAGGAAAGTAGGGGAGAAGGGGACAAGTGGGGGCAATGACAGAAGGGAGGGCAAATGGAAGGAGAGAGTAATTAGAAGTAAACACTTTGGGGAAGGGACAAGGTCAAATGAGAGAATAGAATAAATGGGGGGCAGGGTAGGATGGAGGGAAATATAGTTAATCTTATACAACATGGCTCTTATGGAAGTCTTGTGCAAAACAACATATATATAGCCTGTATTGAATTGTTAGCCTTCTCAGTGGGAATGGGTAGGGAGGGAGAAAGGGAGAGAAGTTGGAATTCAAAGTATTAGAAATGAATATTGAGAATTGCTATTGCATATAACTGGGAAATAATAAATACAGGTAATGGGGTATAGAAATTTATCTTGCCCTACAAGAGAGAAGATGAAGACAAGGGAAGGGTGGGGTGTGATAGAAGGGAGGGCACATTGAGGGAAGGGGTGATCAGAATGCAAGATGATATGGGGTGGGGGAAGGGAGAGATGGGAAGAAAAATTAGAACTCAAAATTTTGGGGAAATCAATGTCAAAAGGTAAAAATAAAGAAATAAAACTATTTTTTAAAAAAAGTTTAGATAAGATAAACAATATCAGTCAATCAGCAACAAACCAGGAGTCTCAGAAGTCATAAAACTGAGTGTACTAGGCAAACCAGACCAAACCAGTTTGGGGTTATGAATGATCAGTTGTTCTCTTACAACAGCACATGCATAATTAACCTCATGCATGCAATTGGAAACTCCCCACATAAAATTAGAGCCTCATTAGAGCAACATGTGACCCAAGATGAAGGTATTACATGTGAATGGGGAGACTTGTAAGGAAAAAGATAAGTAACCCTGAAGGATTAGAACCAATCCTGATCCAGAAGGGAGGAGTTAGGATTAGCTTGTTCTCCCTTTTGGATTGACACACTCTCCCTTTACTACAGGGTGTGTCTGCTTCTCAAGAATCAAAGGAAAATGCACTTCAACCTTTTTAATACAGAAACTTTGAGACAACAGTCTTCAGGAATGAGTCTGGGGTCATTACTTATAACAGCCCCATCAGATCATAGCAGAAGTGAGGGTGGGAGATTATAACGAAGCCCTTAAAAGATGGACAGATTTTGATTGGCATTCAATTATATCACTCCAGGGATAGAGCCAAGATAATGGAGAAGAAGGATGGACCTGCTCTAGCTCTTCATCCATAGCCCATAAAATACCTGTAAAAAAAATGACTTCTAGAGCAGCAAAAGTCACAAAATGACAGAGTAAAAGAGACAGCTTGGAAGGCTAACAGGAAAGATCTATTGCACCAGGCTCAGAGCAGAGCACAGCCTAGTGTGGACTGAAGCCCCAGAGACAGGACTGGGGAGTAGGTTTCAGAGTGCTGAGTCATGGGTAGCTGCTGAAGTTTCCAGATTTCTCTACCCACAAATGCCAAAGACAGCTTCAAAGGTCAGTAAGAAAGCTCTTTCATCTGGGTGAGAGGGGACCATGGTCAGGGCCCAACTCCAACCTCGGCCCCACAGTGACAGCAGTCACTGTGGCAGCAGCACTCACTTTTGGAGCTCTCAACCTAAAGACCCTGCGGTAATTGAGCAGCTAATGTGGATCTCAGTCCTGAATGGCTGTCCTGGGGTGAGGAGGAGTGCTGGCATGGTGGAACTGGTGGCTGCTGTGGAGAGGAAATCCCACTTTCAGATCCAGGGCAGAAAAGAGTTCTTTTGGTTGCTCACAGACCAGAATGCAGGAAAGGAGAGGAGTAAACTCCTCTCCCTTGATTGTGCATCCTTGGAGGAACTGAAAACTTACAGGGCCCTAGAGATATCTCAGAGAATAGCTGCACAAAATCTCCGAAGTCTAGGTTAGTATACCATTCACTTAACAAAGGACTCAAAGGTCAAGTAACAAGCTGGGAAAATGCCCAAAAAGGGGGAAAAACTAAGACTATAGAAGGTTACTTTCTTGGTGAAAAAGGTGTTTTCTTCCAACCTTTTGGATGAGGAAGAGCAAAGCATACTATCAGAGGAAGACAGCAGGGTCAAGGCTTCTGCATCTAAAGCCTCCAAAAAAAATATGCAATAGTCTCAGGCCACAGAAAAGCTCAAAAAGGATTTTGAAAATCAAGTAAGAGAGATGGGAGGAAATTTGGGAAAAGAAATGAGAATGATGCAAGAGAATAATAAAAGCAAGTCAACACCTTGCTCAAGGAGACCCAAAAAAATGCTGAAGAAAATAATACCTTTAAAAGTAGACTAACCCAAATGGAAAAAGAGGTCCAAAAAGCCAATGAGGAGAAGAATGATTTAAAGCATTTTTAAAAATTAAAACATTTAAAGTAGAATTGGCCAAATAGAAAAGGAAGTTCAAGAGCTCACAGAAGAAAATAATCCTTTAAAAATAAGAATGGAGCAGATGGAAGCTAATGAGTTTATGAGAAGTAAAAAAATTATGAAGCAAAACCAAAAGAATGAAAAAAATAGAAAATAATGTGAAATATCTCATTGGAAAAACAACTGACCTGGAAAATAGATCCAGGAGAGATAATTTAAAAGTTATTGGTCTACCTGGAAACCATAACAACAAAAGAGCCTAGAAATCATCTTCCAAGAAATTTTCAAGGAAAACTTCTCTGATATTCTAGACCCAGAGGGTAAAGTAGACAGGGAAAGAATTCACCAATCACCTCCTGAATGGAATCCCAAAAAGAAAACTCCTAGGAATAACCAAATTCCAGATTACCTAGATCAAGGAGAAAATATTACAAGCAGCCAAAAAGAAACAATTCAAGTATTGTGGAAATACAAACAGGATTATACAGGACACAGAAGGTTCTATCCTAAGGGATCAGAGGGTTTAGAATATGATATTCTAGAGATCAGAGGAGGTAGGATTAAAACCAAGAATCACCTACCCAGCAAAACTGAGTATAATACTGAAGGAGAAAAATGGAATTTCAATGAAATAGAGGACTTTCAAGAATTCTTAATGCAAAGACAAGAGCTGAATAGCAAATTTGACTTTCAAATACAAGAATGAAGAGAAACATGAAAAGGTAAGTAGGAAAGAGAAGCCTTAAGGAACACATTAAAGTTTGCATTCTTACATGGAAAGATGTTATTTGTAACTCATGAGACCTTTTCCAGTATTAGGATAGTTAGAGGGAATATATATATATATATATATATATATACATATATATGCATATATGTATATATGCATATATATACATACATACATATATACACATACATGCATATGTGTGTATATACATATATAGGGGTGTATGGGTATTTGTGTATGTGTACATTATATGTGTTGATGTGTATATGTACATGGGTGTATGTGTGTATGTATATACATGTGTACATACATATATACATACATATATACATAAACAGAGGGTACAGATGAGCTGAATATGAAGGAAGAATAAAAAATAAAATTTACTGTTGAATGAAATGTAGTAGGAGTAAGAGAAAGGGAGAGGTATAATTTAACAAATCATCTCACATAAAAGAGGCAAGAAAGAACTTTTACAATGGAGGGGAAGAGGGAGGAGATGAAAGAAAATAACTGAGTCTTACTCTCATGGGACTTGGCTTAGGGAGGGAATAACACACACTCAATTGGATATGGAAATCTATTTTACCTTGTAGGAAGACGTGGGGAGGGAATAGGAAAGAGAAGGCAATAGAAAGGACAGCAAAAAGGGGCAAGGGATAATCAGAAGAAAACATTACTGTGGGAGGACAGGTCAAGGGAGAGAATGGAATAAATAGAGGGCAGAATAGAACAGAGGGAAATGTTAGTCTTTTGCAACATAACTATTATGGAAATGTTTTGCATTGTTCCATATGTTATGACCTATATTGAATTGCTTATTTTCTCAATGAAGGTGAGTGGGGAGGGAGGAAGGGAGAGAATACGGAACTCAGAGCTTTAATAATGAATGTCAAAAATTGTTTTAGCATGCAACTGGAAAATAAGATACACAAGCAATGGGGTAAAGAAATCTATTTTGCCCTACAGGAAAATAGAAGGGAGGGGCATAGAAGAAGGGGGGGGGGAATAATAGAAGGGAGGAAGATAGAAGAAGAGGAGAGGCATAATAGAAGGGAGGAGAGACTGGGACAAGGGGTGGATGGAGTGCATGCTGTCCTGGAGTGGGGGTGGGGAGAGATGGGGAGAAAATTTTTAATTCAAATTCTTATGGAAATGAATATTGAGATCTGAAAAATAGATAAAATATATATTTAAGGGGGAAAAAATTACAGCTTTCCAGGTAACATCATGTGACTTCAGTGAAGGGTGAGTGAGGATAGAACTTTCTCTATCTCACTCAAATGGGAGATGTGCTATAATTATTCCACTACATACTTGGGCCACTAGCACACGTCACTCCTTTTGTATTTTTTTCTTTATCCTGATCTTAAGTGAAATAGAGTATTTATGCTGAAATGGATGTTTCCAGGATTAGAGACAATCCTGTGAGTTCACAAAGTATGGAGGCTTCAAGTCCTATACAGGTGGAGCTGAGGAATCACATCTGCTTTGGAAAGGCCAAGCACAGATAGGAGGATGCCCAAATCTGACCATTTTACCTAAAACATGCAACACGGTGGGGTAGGGAGGTTAAATGTGAAATGGTAAATGCTCAGTCTTTTAGATTGTTTTTAGGTTTTGTTGAGCTTTGGTCTCCCTGTAGATTATATAAGCTATTAGTGAATTCTGTGCTATTAATGTATGCTTATGAATGCCCTGTGTTTAGCATTCTTTGCCTTGATAGGAATCAACCACTTGCCCCATATTATATATAGAACACCTTTTTTTTTACTCCTTTCTCTTTTGGGGAAACTCTAGAATTGTGATGTTATAACCTCAGATGTAAGTAAGTTGTTGCAGCAGCACCATGGTAGGGGACTTAATGAACCAGTGTGTATGTAAACAGGAACCCTAACCTCTAATCATTAAATGTAGACTCCCTCCAAACTGAACGCTGTCAAACTGCATGCCTGGTTACAGAACAGAGAGTGAGGCAGTTTATCATTCCCTGTGGACTCAGCAGTGGTCCTTCACTGTTAGATAATATTAGTAGAGAGATAGAAAGATTCTAGCGATGTCTAGTAGCTATACATTTCCTTCCAATGTATATTTAATCCTTCTGCTTCAGAACTCACAGTGTAACCCAAAAGATTCTCTCTAGGTCCAAGTGAGAAATGAGTTCTATGTCTCTGTTTTTACCTTATGTTACGAAGGCTATGAAATCCTTGCCTCTTATTCTCATCAATATTCCATCTCTTTTACTTGGAACATATGGAAATTCATTGAGGCTCCATCTCTATTTTCACATCTTCATCAATGTACCTGGATGTCTTTGTTGTTTGTCCTTCATTCTCAAAAAGAACCTATGACATCATTAGGGTGATGTCTTGACTTGAGTATGAACTGGATTTAAGTGAGTCACAACTGGACAAAGTCATCAGTCTCACTCTCTCCTCCAGTGTCATTAAAATCCAGTGGCAAGACAAAGATGACTGATGATGGCCCACAATGCAGTGGGTGACCTTAGCTTTTCTAAATTAAGGTCTGTCCCAGGTCTCATTTTGTCTGAGGCCATCCTTATTCAAACACCAAAGGCTAGGTAAGAATTGAGACAAAAGACAGGCCAACTGACCTTCACAAAGATATCAGTTTGACAGGGGAAAACCCTCTCAGAAAGTTTCAGAAGAGTTTCAGAAAAGAATTGTTATTTATACTCATTCTAAGGCATCAAAAGAAACAATTTAGCCCCAGTCATTTGGCTTGGGGCTATTATTGGCCGTTAAAGGAAAGTCGAAGTGATTTGGGTTTAAAGTTGTAGTCAAGTGTCTTAATTTACAACACAATGGGTTTTTTGAAGTCTCTTTTTTCAGAGCTATATTTCAAGAAATCAAAATAAAACTGCACACCACAAAAGTAAAAGATTTAAAAAAAAATAATAGTAATAAAGGAAAAAGAAAAAGAAATAACAGCATTCCCTAATTTCTGCTCAAATTGACATATTAAGTCTCTGAAGAGGCTAGATATACATGCATATAGCTTTTCCCAATAGCCACATGCAGGATAGCATGTCCTTTATCCTCTCCTGAATGCATGCTGGCTTCTTCTTAAATCCAGAAAATCTCTCTTGTGTACTAGTAGAGAAGGGCTTACCTGCAAATTCATTACATGTTATTAATTACCAACTCCATCCAACACTACCCAAAATTAACTGAAAGGCTGGTTTGGGATCCTCTTGATCACTTAAGCTTTCTTAACCCTGTTGCAAAAAGTTAAACAAAAATATTTCATCAACTAAACAAGAAGCTGCATAGGAAAAAAAATGACTATTAGAACTCCAGAGATTTGGAGTCTCATCCATACTGTGCTACCAATTAGTTTTGTGGTTCAGCCTTGGAGAAGTCAATTTATCTCTTCAGGCCTTTTCCTTTGTAAAATGACAGGTTTGAACTAGGTAAACTTGAAGTGTCTTCCAATTCTAAAATCTATGATTCTATCTCCCCAGACTTCCTTATCCCTTCCCAAGGTCCCCTCCTTAAAAGATTTTCTGAGCAGAGTTGACTTTTCCCACATGAACATGAAGTCAGTTGATAATGATGGGGTGTAGGCTTTGGACCCCTCCCCCTTTGAACTTTCCCTTGAATTCCAGGAACCTAGAACCTTAACTCAGATCCTTGGTGTTCCCCTGAAGCATTCATCAATAATCCTTTCATCTGCCCTTTTATTGTCTTTCTGACCTTCCATTTTCTCTCACCAGTAATCCATCCCAGCTCTTCATTGCTTTTCTTTTGGTCCAAACCTTAAATCCAATTCACTCTGGGCCTCATATATTGAACAACAGGTCCCTGCCCACCTAGCACAGAGTAAATACTAAAATAGTAATTCTTTCTCTTTCATTCAGGAGCCCTGAGAGTCTTCCCCTCCCAGTCTGATTTTTTTTTCAAAGTTCCTTGAGTAACTACTTAAACAGGTTATTCATTTAATGGGTGTGGAGCTCCTCTAAATAAACTTTCCTTAATGGGCAGGTCCATCAATGGGTGGGGAAGATCTTTAACTCATTAGCATTATATTTACCTAAAGGCAGCCTGATAAAATAATGTAAAGAAATAAACAGATTTTTCAGGTAGAGTGTTCAATATATTATTAAAAGAAAAATTAAACAAATAAATCATAAAATTAATAAAGGAAAACTTTAGTAGCAATGCACTAAATTAGTAAAATTGGGAAGATGTCACAATGTCTGGTCAGGTGATTTTTGCTTTGCGTTCTTGTAAGAGTGAATGTATATTAGCACATGTTAGCAGGACATGGCTAAAGCTCAATAAATTTTAAAAAATAATAAAGATAGTCTTATACTGATATGTTTTGTATCACATCTATGGGTATTTAGGGTATTATATGGTATTATATCTGGTATATATTCATATACCAGAACAAACTGTTTATAATACAATTCATGGCTAATGTCATGCTTTGTCATCAGTACTGGACTATGAGATGACCAAATGTTCCTTAAAAAGTCATTTCTTACTACCTTTGGAAGTACAGTGAAATCACCTCTATTCATTCCATTATTCAAATCTCCAAAAAGAATTTGCGAGCCATCCTTTTATTTAGATCCCGTTTGTTTGTTTTCTGGTTTTATTTATAGCATGAATGTGAAGTTGATACCACTCAATTCTCCCAGTAGTACATCCATTTCAGGGTCATTTAATTCATCACCACATGCTTAGCCTACTGTTGATTAGCTTCTCTGTACTTATGTAGTGTTGAATTCAGAAAGCAGACCATCTGTTTACAGGTCTGTACTTGCTAGTATAGTTGAACCTGCTGTAACATGTGTCCTACTGGCATGGTTGTACAAGGTAATCGCTACATAATATGAGGTTTTAGAGTCAACTTTTAGAGAGGACCCATCTGTAAATATGAAGAATACAAGGCAGAAGTTTACTATCTATCTTTCAAAAGGACAAAAAGGTAATTAATTAAAGTGGATATACAAAACAAGCTCCTTCACTAAGGTCTTCCATCACCTTATCATGGTATAGAAGTGACCTGGGGTTCTTGAAAGCTAAGCCAGAAAACCACAAGCTGCTGCAGATTCAAACAAGTTGGGAAGGCTTCATGTAAGGGCTCAACTACATATTTTGTGACACCTAAGGACCAACTTTGTGAACAATTTTTGGAGGGCCATGGCATCTAAAAATCTATCATGGTATAGATGGTTTAGGATTTATATGGATGAAGGGAAAATTTATTTTGATTTAATCACAGTTTTCTGAAATATTATAATATTGAATGTGTGTGTGAGAGGGTTTTATGAATTCTAAAGCACTATATAAAGGAGTTATTATTGATTTATGCTTCTAAATTTAATGACAGTAGATATTTATCTGAGTTACATATTCATGATTGCAAGATATGAATGAAAATATTGATATTACATAATATATGAGCATGCATATGTATGTATGCAATGCATATATATGTGGGCAACATGTATTTTCATTTGCTTCCTTTATCCATTTCAGGTGATTAGACTACTCGCTTCTATTTTATTATGAATTTCACTAAAGAGGCTATATTTTCTTAGTACAATTAGTATAATGTCATTTGTGCACTTGGAGAGCATTGTCATTAACAGGGAGTACTTACTGACATAAGATTGAAATATAGATCAGTAGCTTGAGAACACACATATGAGCAGAATAATATATAATGGCTATAAAATTTAGGCAAATCTATCTACTCAAGGTAATATGGATTTATTCCAAAGTGATATTTTTGTGACATTGTTTTTGATATGGTTCTAATTTTTTTTTAAACTTGAAGGACAGATCATTTTTTATATATGGATCTAAAATATGGCAATTCTATAGATTGGGTAAAATTCCATTAACTAGTGTGTAAGATGGGTGACTAATTCATTTGGAGGAAGTCTTTTGAAAGCCCTTGGAAAGTGAAGCTCTACAGGAGAAACAAATTATTCAGAGTTTTTAGCAGATAAAGCAAACTGCACTATCATTGCTCATTAATGGTTACATTATATTCAGTCAGACTTACCTATTTCTTTTTTCAGTGACATATTAATGTAGTGAACATTTAAGAGATAAACTGCCTTATAGATTTGATCCCATTCATTCTCAAAGACTTTATTAAATCATAAAATGATGTGAAATAACACCTCTCTGTCCCAAAGAAAAAAATTTCTCAAATTTCAACTATCCAACATTCACAAGATAGAAGAGATTCAGATAACTTCAAACAATGAAATAAAAAATAATATACATACATATGTGTGTGTCTATGTAATATGTATGCATGCATGCATGCATGTATGTTTACTGCTATCTTGACCTCTCATGCACATAAACAGCAACATTCTCCCATTGTTAAATGAGGTCAATCATTTTTTTCAAAGTATTCTTTGATTTTTCTCTTAAGACATTATGTTGATGCCAACACAGGCAACCCCTTAATGGAAGTGATGCTTTTAAATGAAATTTTTTTGTGGGGGGTGGGGTGGGGATGGATATATGGATGTGGATATTTGTGTGTATGCATATATACATGTATATATGTATATGTATGTATATGTAGAGATAGATAGATATAGATATAGATATATAAGTATATACTGAAAAATGTGTCGGTACAATAGATCTTCAATTCATCAGATTGGCTCACAATATATTTATGTCTATCCAACATGTATAATTTTTGAATGAAAAGGAAACTTAAAACATACTTTATCTAATTTTTAGCAAAATATTTGATAAACCACTATACTGTTCTTGTAGGGAAGATAGAAAGATGTACGTCAAACGATAAAACAATTCAATAGTTTCTAAACTGGTTGAATGGCGGATTTAAAGAGAAAATCTAAAATAGATTTTATGTCTATTTCTATATCACCTACATTGTTCCCTGTATCCTTCTCAATGCCCCTCACAATCCTTTATAATGATTTTTTTAGAGGAAGAAAGTAAAAATACAGCAAAACCATATAATGCATTGAAAAACACTGATGTTTGATGCATTGTTCCACACTCAAGAATCATCCATTGATGGGAGGGTGTAGAAGGTGACATTGGAGAGTTTCTTCCAGATCCTCTATTTAAGGGAGACATCTAATCATTTCTCACCCAACTATAAGACTTCATCAAGTTCTTTGTGGGCTGAATATCTTCCCCCTCACCCCTCTCTTTCCAGCTCCATTTTATCTGTTGTTTTCCCTGTTCTATATTAGATTATGAGTTCCTTGAGGTCAAGGACTGTCTTTGCATTTCTTTGTATCTCTAGCATTTAGCATAGTACCTGGAACATAGTAGGAACTCTCTCAAGGAGCTTGCTATCTAATGAGGGAGGCAACATGCTAACAATGTATAAACAAGTTAAATTCAAGATAAATTGGAAATAATAAGTAGCAGGAAGGGACCAGCCTTAAGGGAGATCCAGAAAGGCTTCCTCTTGGTAAGATTTTAGCAGCAGCTTGAAGGAAGCCACATAAGTCAGGAGACAGAAATGAGGTGAGAGAGCATTCAGGGTATAGAAGACAGCCAGTGAAAATGACTGAAGTAAGGAGCTGGAGAGAAGCGTAAAACAATGTAGTTATTGGTACTGGACTCATTTTTTCCAAAGCATGAAAAGTGTCTTTTACATATGCTAACAGAATCTTCTTTCTAATGTGTCCTTCTGTCCTTAGCTGCCAGTGATTAATGCCTCAGTTCCATTTAACCAATTAACTTCAATTATCTCTTTAATAATATTTTTCCTCAATTACAAATTAAAATAATTTTAACATTTGTTTGTTTTTAAATTTTGAATTCTAAGTTATATCCCTGAGACAGTATGCAATCCAATACAAATTATGCATGTGCACTCATGCAAAACATTTCCATATTATTTGTTTTCTACAAGAAGACTCAAACAAAAAAAGAAAAGAAAGTGAAAATAGTGTACTTCAGTCTGTATTCAGACAATATCAATTCTTTCTTTGGAGGCTGATAGCATTCTTCTTCATGAATCCTTTGGGAGTGTCTTGGATCATTGTATTGCTGAGAATAGCTAAGTCATTAACAATTCTTCATCATACAATATTGTTGTTGCTGTGTACAATGTTCTCCTGTTCTGCTCACTTCACTTTGCATTAGTTCATGTAAATCTTTCCAAGTTTTTCTGAAATTATTCGTATGCCACAATAATGTTCTATCACAATTATATACCACAATTTGTTCAGTCATTCCCCAATTGAAGATTATTCCCTTGATTTCCAATTTTTAGCTACCATAAAAAGAGCTGCTATAAATATTTTTGTACAAATAGGTCCTTTCCCCCTTTTTTTGATTACTTTGGGATATAGTCCTAACAGTGGTTTTGCTAGATTGAAGGGCATCATTGTCCTTTGGACATAGTTCCAAATTACTCTCCAGAATGGTTGAATCAGTTCACAACTTCACCAATGGTAGTTGGTGTCCCAGTTTTCCCCTCAAACATATATCCTTTCCCTTTTTTGTCATATTAGCCAATCTCATAGGTAAGAGGTGGTACCTCTAAATTGTTTTAATCTGCATTTCCATAAACTGTATCACTATACCTAGTGATACTATATCTCACAACATCTCACTATACCTAGATAAAGTCAAAATAGGTACATGATTTGCACACAAATGGTGATAATAAGCAAAATTAGGGGAGCATGGAATAGCTTACCTCTCGGATCTATGGATAAGAGTAATATTTAGGACCAAACAAGATATAACAAGCATTAGAAAATGCAAAATGGATAATTCTGATGATACAATTATCTTTTTAAAGGTATTTACTTTGAAGAGTAAGCAAGATGGAATAAATATTTCCCTCAAAATACCTTGAGGGTGTACTCTCCTACAACATCTCAGTCTTTTCAGAGAATGGGCTCAAGCATATGGAACTTTTACAGATCTTTAGTACCACCAAGTTCGTGATCAAATTTGGCATCTATTGTACGAGTCCTTAACCCAGCTACTACTGGTCTGAGTCTTGAAGGCTATTACTGGGATGGGGAGGGGCCCTTGATGCTTGATTGTCTAACTCCAAAACCCAACAAGTACTTTATTCCTGAACCTCCCAGTTACTAATTGTCTTGCCTTTTTTAATCTCAAAAATGGAAAGAGCCTCAGAAGTCATGTAGTCCAACATTTACCAAAGAAGAATCCTCCTTACAACATACCTGACAAATAGTCTTCCAGGCTTTGCTTAAAAATCCAAGGCAGCTCATTCCATTTTTGGATAATGCTACTTGTTAGAAAGGAGATTTTTTTGTGCCTTCTTTTTCGTTACATGAAATTTAAATCTACTTCCATCATTCCTACTGCCTTGTTGGGTCAAGTAAAAGAAGTCTAATCTTTTTGACAGCCCTTCCAATATGTGAAGAAAGCTATTATTTCCCCACTAAGTCTCTTCTTTTCCAGGCTAAATATCTCTAAGATCTTCAGCTAATATTCATGTGGACCTTCATCAACTGAATCATCTTAATCTGAACCACTCCTTGGCTTATCATGGAGCTGCCTAAAATATTACAGCCAGAACTGAACTCAGTGCTTAAGATGTGATTTGACCAAGGTAAAAAGCAGAAGGGCTATGCTATCTTTATTGCTGGAAGCCATGCTTCTCAAATGCATTATCTTCTTTGGCTGCTGTATCACATGGTTGACATATTGAATTTGCAATTCACTAAAATCCACAAACATTTTTCAGACAAAATGCTTCTCCCTGTGTCTCCCCATTCTGGGCCAGGTATAAGTCAGGATGATCTGGTAGTTCAGGTGCAGGACTTAAATGTAAGAAGATGTTCACAAAAGCAGGCTTACTTTTTAAGAGCATTCAGCAAGGACCTAGCAATGATTCACCTGAGTGCTCCTCACTGCTTCCTCCTTTGCCATGATGATAAGCCTCAGTCACCAGCATGTGTCAAGTCTAAGATCCTATTTTAATGTTTCACATATAGGGAACATTTGCGATTTCATGCTTTAATTTTGTCAATGTATTCTTCATTTATGTTTTAAGCATTTCTTTTCTAAGCAGAGGAAATTAATAGCTGCTCCTTACTACTCTATATATTAAATGCTCTTCTAGCAGGTCATTATTTTCCCTTTTATGGGAGACTCTAGACACAAAATATATATAAAATTTATTTAAAGATTCTCACTGGGGCTCTGGAATGGGGAGCAAATGTCATAATGAACCAAAAGTTTGGAAAAAGCCTGTTATTCTCCCTCTTTATAGGTCCAGGCTCTGCCAGAACTGAATTTGGCTATATGAGCTCAGAGGTAGGTCACCTTGGTAAGAAAAGTACACTTTTCCACCTGGGCTGTAAGGTGTGTGTGCATATTTTTTGTGTGCATGTATGTGCATACATACATATGTGTGTATATGTGTGTGTGCGTGTGCAATCTTGTTCAGTTATTTCAGTAGTATCCAACTCTGTGACACTATTTGGGGTTTTCCTGGCAAATACATTGGACTGGTTTGCCATTTCCTTCTTCAGCTATTTTATACATGAGGAGCTGAAGCAAAAATTGTTGACACACTTACTCCGGACCACACAGCTAGTAAGTGTCCGGGGCCAAATTTGAACCAATTTGAATTCAGGAAAGAAGAGTCTTTCTGATTCCAGGTCTGGCAATCTATTCATTGAACCACCTAGCTGCTGTACACGTATAGGTATAGGCATAGGCATAGGCATAGATATAGGTAGAGGTAGAGGTAGAGGTATAGGTATAGGTATAGGTATAGGCACAGGTATAGGTATAGGTATAGGTATAGGTATAGGTATAGGTATAGGTATAGGTATATACATATATATGTATACTATTGATTTTTGTAGATTTACTTTGTATCCTGCTACTTTGCTACTATTGTCTAAGCTGTTATATAACTGTTAATTACTGGTTAATAGCAAAGAAAGGACATATTATTACTTTACCCATATTTTGAGGGGGATAGGAAGCTTTCAGCATTTTTATTGCATAAAATGAGAGCTTTGAGATTTAATGTATGCTTGTCACAATACTTTAAAAGCTCTTTCTGTGCCTATATTCTGTAGGGTTTTAGCACAAATTATGGGTTTTTTCCCTCAAAGGTTTCTTTTTTCCATCTATTGCTATAATGTGGGGTACGTTCTATGGTTCAAGTAGGCAAAGAATTAAAATTAATCTTGGCTCTATATCTTTTTCAGGCCAACCTGGCTAAATAAATTCCTGCTCTGAAACAAGCTGGGTCGATGATGTGCTAGTTTTATCATTCAGTCAGTTCTTAGATAACAATGATTGTGATCATACATCTTGTTAACTTGTTAGTATCATGTCTTGAATTACAAGGAGGTTTGAAGAGGGGTCAAGCAATACTAAAGATACCAGCTTCAAATACAATACAAATAAATCTTTTCAAAATTTTATTTGTAGTTGGGAATAGGACATAGATTTGCCCTGACAAAAACAGAAGTTCTTTAATCTAAGAGAACATTTATAATTAGAAGTAAAACCATGGAATATTTAATCATTTCAAGTTCAATTTAAAAGTGTTTTTAGATTGAGTTTCTGGAACATAAACCACCAAGCCTTCTGATGGGAAATATAAATGACTATATAAGTTGAATTTAAAATGCATGAACATCTGGAACCCTGCTAATTGCAGACAGAATGTCACATAAAACAAGAAATCAAAGAACTTCTTTCTGGCTCATATGTCTTTAGGAAGGAGAAATCACTTTTCCTGGCACAAGTACATTGACATAATTGACAAAACATTGAGATGGTACATTTCACCATATGTGTTACCTTGGATCTAATGAAGTCCTATGCACAAGTGATGAAATATTCACTACAATTTGTCTAAGAAGGTACATAATAAATTCTGACAACTATGGAAATAAAGAAGGTGGGGCAGAGGTTTCACCATAGCAAAGGATTAGGAAAGAATCTACCTAGGAGGAAGCCTGTTAACTACTTCATACTGAAGGAATTCAGATATAAATGGGCCTAGTGGTGCCTGCTTTCTCGCTAAAGATGCCCCGAAGCTCAGTTCCACTAGAAAGCACTATCACAGAGCATCATATGCAGTTCTCACTGCCTATCTAAATCTTACTTATCCCTCAAGTCCCTCCCCCCATCTTCCATAAAGTCTTCCCTGATTTTAGTCCATATTGATTTCTCCTCTTTTGAATTTTTATTAAAAGTACAATCTGTCCTACACAAGTTAGCACTTTATTATATGTGATTTACTGTCTTAGAGGCATTGAGCCAGAATGCACCTAAGACCTCTGTCACAATTTCTTTTGAAATCATTTTCTTCATCTGTAAAATGAGTATAAGGTCCTACTTTACTAGGTTGCTATGATTCTTAGTCCAATGTAGTCTATGAATTAATAAAGATCAATCAATCAATAAGCACTTATTAATTTCCCACTATGTTCTACATGACACAATGGATAAAACTGAATTCAAATTTGGTCTCAGATACTAATTAACTGTGTGACCCTAGGCAAGTCACTTAACTTTTGTTTGCCTAATCTACTGGAAAAGGTGATGACAAACCACTCCAGTATCTTCTCCAAGAAAACCCCATGCAGTGTCACAAAGAGTAGGTCACAGACAGGACTGAATGATTGGACAATGTGCCAGTCACTGTGGTAAGCAGATTCAAAATGAGGCCAAAGCCAGTCCCTGCCTCAAAAACTTTTCAAACTATTGGGAGAATTAAGAAGTTACCTAAGAAAAATGAAAGTCTTGCCACTGGGTACATAAATAATGAAGAATTGATTAAGTGCTAAGCTGTGCTAAGTGCTAGGTTCACAAATAGAAAAAAATCAGCCATCTCTCAAGAAGCTGGTATTCTAATAGGAGCAAGTCAGATAAAAAAAAAATCAAGTATTCTTTAGGGTACCACAGCAATGTAGTATAGTTCATTTTGTAGTGTCATTTCCATTGATAAAACTATACTTATTTCTGACTTTGAGCCATCTGACAATTTCAAGGATTTTAATCATAAGGACATTAGCTTCTGAGTCTTTAAATACTGAAGGAATCAAAGAGAAACAGGGCTATAGCACCTGCAGAGGCAGTATTGCTAGGTAACATCCCTACACTACAATGGCCAGGGCGATAGAACTGGAAGAGAAACCAGTGAGCGGAGGAAGAGGACTCAATTGCTTCTAAAGTTCTTTAGTGTAAGGTCTTACTGTATTTCCACTAGAATCTGAGGGGACTTGGTCAGCATAGTGGTCCTATTTTGACCCTACTTTACAAAACCTTGATTCCAGGAGGGTATTGTCAGCCCCTTCTTTATGAGTTTCCCCATTTGTTGGTAGTTGAGTAAGGCCCAATGCTTTTCTTGAGGCTTTTGTTTCCCATTTCATGAGCTGTTTCTAGGTAACAAGTATATGTAACCCAACATTCAAGTGCACACATTTGTAAAATATCAATGGCGTATTCATGTCTTTGTGAGGGGCTAAGTGGTCAAGAACTTAAAGAAAAAGGAGTTCCTTTTCTGGCATCCATTCAAGATAGGATACATACAGTTCTGGTCTCTCTTCAGTAAGAGACCAAGAGAGAGAAAGAATTCAGGAAGAAGCTGGCATGTATATTAATTGGTGGGCCAAACATTTCCCTTAGAGATGTTAGCTAATTTCCCCTTGGGTGAAATTAAAGAATTTCTCCTTTTGTTGAATTGATATATCTCACAGTAAGGGAGTTCATTCATTCTGTGTATTGTCTAGCATGATATAATCAATATAACTTCTCTGATTTGTGTTTACTATCAGCTTGGATAAGTGGAGTTATTCATTATTCACTATTGTGATGGTCTTTGTGTAATTGATATTTAGTGGGAAAAGAGTCAAGCCTTCAGATATAGCTTGGTGCACATCTTTACCATTAAGGGACAGCAATCAGGAAAAGCAGCCTGAACCTAAAAATAATTTTCTCTAGACAACGCTATTTAGAAGAACAAATAGAAACCCTATCTCTTATTCCTTTTCTGGGGAGAACAGAACGCACCAGGATTGTGGCCCTAATATCCTATTCCTTCCTAGGCTGGAATCAGTCTCCTTTGAAGGATGGGCAAAATTCCAGAGATATCTATTCACATACATATACTTACACAGATATACACATATATGCATATATATGTATACACAAAGACACAAACACATCGTGCAAGACACACAAATTTAAACTAATAAGTGTCAAAAGTAGAATATAAAAGTATGTCTCACTGATTTTAGCACCCAACACTATCGTGAGGAAAGTATTTTATAAGTCTTGACTTTGTATGTCTAATTCTAGTACAGTCAGTGGCTCAAAATAAATGCCCATTTTTTTTTCCACGGTTTGTTGACCATTCTTGTGTAAAAATGCTGCTGTCCCTTTTGCCCCACCTCCCATCTCCTGGTACCTTCACTGATCCTCTGCCCCTGTGCTAACAGTATGAAATGTGCACCCTTTTCATTTACAAATGAGTAAATTTGTTCTCAAAATGTTTTTATGTATGTCTTTTTGTTAAGGCATATTGTTGGCAGCTAGTTCTAGACTTGGAATCAGGAAGACCTGAGTTCAAATCTAACCCTCTGATGCTTACCCTGGGCAAGTCCCTTAACCTCTCCTGTACTCAGATTCTTCATTTATAAAATACCTCTCAGGGTTGTGGGAATAAATTGAAATAATGTTTGTAAAGTGCTTTGCAAACCTGAAAGCAATATGTAATGCTAGCTATTATTATCGTTAGAGTCTCTTCTTGTCCTGGGCAATTATCTCTCCATTCAGTATATGAAGAAGAGCTGGATGAAAGGCCAAGGGTGAGTGCACCTATTGAATGTTTTAGAGGCTGGAAACTGATTCAGAATGTTGTCAAATCAGAAAGTCAAGTCACCAATGAAATTTGACACATTTGTTCTTTGTATGGGTTCACGTGGGTGAGAATTTCTCAGAAATCCAACCATGGCCAAAAAGGCTCTTTCTCCTAGTCAGCCATGGAATGAGTTAAATGTTCCTTCCACCTTCCCCTTTCCCTCTTTTCTCCCCTTAACTAACTATAATGCTTAGCAAGGTGTTGAACACAATGCCTGGCACATAGTAGGCACATAATAATTGTTTATTGACTGACTGACAATGTTAAAATATCAAAAAACACACATATGGAAATAGAGGTCAAAATAATGCAAAAAAAAAGTTTATTAAACAGCACCTATGTTCCAGGAACAAAAAGGATATTACTGAAAGGCATTGCCATGGAAGCCCCTACAAGTAAGGTAGCATTCCAACACTCATAAGAAATGGAACTTTTCTTGGACAACAAAATGAAAAACTGGAAATCCATCTTTGAAATCATCTTGTCACAATCCCAGCTGCTAAGATTTAGTAGCCTACAGACTCTCTGCCATCTCCAGCCCTACTGAGGCTTCCCACAGGCTACACAAATATTCTTCACTAATTTGGGGGAGGGGGAGGTACTTAGGTCTTATGCATATTTTTCACAAAGAATCCTAGGATTCATCCCAGGAAAGTACTGCATAATCATTCATTTGACCAGGCCTTTCCCACCAAATATAATCACTGAGATGGATAAAAGAAATTTATTTATTCTCCTCATTTTAAAATTCCTAAAACTCGCCCAAATAGCCAACATTCAAATCTCTGTATTGAATAGATCTAATTTAGAGCCCAAAGAGATTGTAATGACTTGAAGGGCTAAAACTATAGCATGCTTCTGTCTTCTCTATAGCACTGTGTATATAAATATAGAAATACAATTAATTAGTATAAGTATTAATATAAACATAATAATTATTAAATAAATTTTATTCAAGGAAACATGTGGAAATAAAAGTTTCTGAAATATAATTATCCAAAACCAACAAATAAAAACTTTAGTATAGGGAAGAGAATGTTTTAGTGAAAGCCAGAAGACTTTATTTCTGGCCCTGATTGTGCCATTAATTGGTTTAGGGACATTTGGCAAGTGATTTACCTCTCCGGGTCTCTCTTTATCTCTAAAATAAATGGGTTACACTGGATGATTTCTCATGTCCCTTCCCCTTCCAAAATTTTGTTAGTATATCACATGAAACCTCACAGAAGTAAGGTTTATCTGTGTATCTAGAGTATAACTAATCACTTTTGTAAAGAAGTGATTTCAGAATATGACAACATAGCCCAAGGAGGTGATTCTTTTGCTCTAAATGGTAGGCTACTTAGAGGTCAATCTCCTGAGCCTTGGTCTGCTCAAGCAATTCGAATGTATCCAGGATTCACTGTAAGAATAGGGCTATTAGCTATAGGAAAAATTCCAAAATCTTACATAGTTTAAAAACATATAAGTTCTTTAAAAGACCCTCTTGCTGAAGAAAAGAAAAGGCTACATATTGTAGGAATATCAGAAAACCTCCACACTCTTTGTGTGTATTAATTTTATTGCTGATACAATCCCTGCCAACCACAGTGAATCTCAGTAGTAAATACCAAACTCTGAATTTAGCCTTCCTTTGTGTCCTCAATTATCTCATTGCACACACAACAGGTCACATGTGGCCCAGCAATGAGAACCAAGTGGCCAATTTTAGGTTTAATTATTTATTACTTAAATTTGCATAACAAGCTCATCACAGAAACAGCAGCATAGCTATTTCAATCATGCAAATCGAGTTCTATTGTCATCTCTCAGGGTCTAAGCCCATTTCAACTCCAAGACATGGCTCAGGCAAAGATATAACCAGTCAGGTATAGGCTATATTTTGCTTTGAATATAAAGTATAACTGGGATTAAACCACTGAAAGGAACCAGCCATTATTCATTTTTGTAGCATCTCTTTGGGCTCCTCCATTGAATTTTGACTCACCTCATGTGTTGGGGCCCCAAAGAGAAACTACTTTTTCCAGTGTCTGTAGGTACCCCTTATAAAATCAGAGTTTGTGAACCCCCATCATGAAGCTTCCCATTATTAGTCAGTGAGTGGACATGATTAACTCAAAGTCAAGATATTTACTAACTGGTATAGTAAGAACAGTAGCTATAAATAATTATCCCATTCCCTCAAAACAAAATCCCATTAATACACACAGTGTCCATAAGAAGAATAGGTAGAAACTTAGATTAGAATGACAGTGAGACTTTTCCATGCTTTAGTATTCCTAGAATCCAAAGTACTTTCTCTTTAGTATTACTAGAATCCAAAACCCTCACTATGCTTAAATCTTGATTTCCAAGGTTTTCTCTTGAGCCCATAGCTAGCTCTCTTCTTTTCTGCCAAGGGTCATAACTCTTAAAGCTTCCTGCTCTCTCTCTGTCTCTCTGTCTCTCTGTCTCTGTCTCTGTCTCTCTGTCTCTCTCTCTCTCTCTCTCTGTCTCTCTCTCTCTCTGTCTCTCTCTCTGTCTCTCTCTCTCTGTCTCTCTCTCTCTGTCTCTCTCTCTCTCTCTTTCTCTCTCTGTCTCTCTCTTTCTGTCTCTGTCTCTCTTCCTCTCCTGCCCTCTCTCTCCCTCTCTCTCTCTCTTTATCTGTCTTAAGAGTGTGTCTCTGCTCCTTATAGTATGTCTCATACTCCTGGGCCAGTAGCTCTAATGCCAGCTATCATAGTCAGTTTGGGGAAAGAGGAGAACCTCCTCTTCTTTCTGAACTGCTTGCTCTGTAGGTCTAAATCCATGAATTCCTGGACTTTCTAGACTTATTTCCTTTACACATTCATAAAAAAGAGTTATTTTTTTTTTAAACAATATGCTTAAAAATGAATCACATAACTCTGGGGGTGGGGAAGAACCAAGAAAGAAAAATTTTGTTGGGATGAAGAAGGGAAGAAGATATCTTTAATTTGATGTACCAAATACATTATATGTACTTCTTTCTAAAGCACTTTAATTCCAGAAGCCCAACAAACTCTATAAACATTTTCCTTATTTTTCACAATACCTCTATGATGCAAGGACATGAAATTTGACACTTAATAGGTTTGGAGCCCAAACCTGTACGACATGGACCCTAGAAAACTATACCCAGGTTCAATATGTGTTCTGGATCTTTCTGTTTAAACGTATAACTCATGGGGCTTCAGTTAGTAATCCTTTTTTTTTTTTTTTATTTCCAAATCTCTTGCCCAGTCCCATATACACAGAGGAACACTCTCCCACAGATACCATGCCATCAATGGAAGCAGAACACATGTGGAAAAGGGAATTTGTATTTCCCAGAGGACTCATACTTAAAGGCTGCATACTTTAACATCTGCTTAGACAGATGTTGCAACCGGAACATCTCAGCCCATAAAACTGCTTCCTAGTGCTTTCCTGAATATTTTATTATCTTCTAGTCTGTCAGTGTTACTATTGGACTGTTTTCTTGGCTATGATTGCCATCTGCTAGTCTTCTGCCAAGTTACAAATACCATCTGCTAGCTCCCTGGTGAACTAATATGCTGCTTTTCCATGGAACTGCAGATGGTATGCCACCTCCATTTTGTAAGTCTAAATGATATCCTTAGGAATATGTTGTTTCTTATGTGAGTCAGACCCATAACTACCATCTAGCCAGCACAACCACTATCTCACACGCCCACTAATAGGGAGTGTACGTCAAGGCTCTGTTTTACACTCACCAAAGGAGAGGTCAGCACTCACCAAAATCAGGATCATCAACATGTATCCTTGCCCTGTATTTTAAATATTCTTTTTACCCCTTACTTATGTCTTGCCAGTCATATTACCACTCAGCTACCCAAGTGTAGGACAATTTACCCAAATTCCTAAAAGAATTGGTATACATGGAAGAATAATGAAAATGATTCTCTGGTTCAAACAAGGAGAGAAAGAAAACAAGAACTCAGCCAACTGTCTTCTGGGGCAGCTGAACAGTGATCCATAAAACCTAGTGGCACCAGAACTGTGGGCAGGTTTGGTTTTTGTTTTTTTTTATCACAACAGTGCAACAAGTTTGACTGCCCCTACTAAACCCAAGTAGGTCCAGTGATAAAGAAGAATTAATGCCCAGCTACCCCTGAAGTCAGGAGGCTGAGATCAAAGGTTCTGGAAACTAAAAAGAACCTAAATTTATAACCCAAATTGAACGAAAGATGATTTCTGAATGTGAATTCAGGAACTCCATGTTTGTCTATTTACATTTTGAGTGCAAATTCAGGACCACTGTCTGCTAAACAGCAGGACTTTGAATTTTGGATCCACTAATCACATATTAAAAGACTTTTGCCCAGGTTAGATGTTGAGATGCAGTTCCTGTGACCGTAGAGACATTAAGTCACCCACCTTAAGTCAGCTAACATTAAAAAAAAGTCTTTCTGATCTGAGTCAACTATTAAAAAAGTGCTTTCCATGTCAAATTCAAGAATATGGCTGTTTTCTTTTTATGATCATTACTTTACATAATTGATCTTTGCACCACAATGTGTTAAACTAGAAAGAGAAGAAACAACTAGGATTTTTTTTAAAAGATTTTGCATAAATTCAATGAGTATAAAGGTATAAAGCTTTCAGTAGTTTCTATGCATTCTGCTACAACTGTGAATTTGCTGAAAAACAACTTAATCTTGCTTTAAGTTGTAAGAAGTAGATCCTGCTGTGTGAGATGGAATCTCTTAGGATTTTAAGTTTCATTTGATCTCAGTTTGAACCTAGCAAGAGTGTTTAAGTAGCTGAACTAACAATGCACCATGCAAGGGACAAATACCAACAACCGGTGCTGACTAACATCCCCATATGTTATAGTCTTTTGTAAGTGAATGTGTATTGCTGGCAAGTTTAGCTTATGAAAGTACATTAAACAATATCATTTTCAAAGAAATTATAGCCTTGATTGCAAAACTGGCAAACCTAAATGAAAAGTGACAATAGTAATCTCCTAGTTGAAGAATCTCAGATGTGAATCGGTGTGAGACAAAAAAAAAAAGCTGGAGCCTCTGACTTTGCATTAATCAACTACTCCCTTGGGAGAGGCTGACTGTGATAACAGAGTTGATTTTCTCAGATGGGATTGGAATTGGGTTTTTCTAGCATGGATGATTTTCTTTCTTCCCTGCAGAATGCAAAATATAGATGTATGCAATTATATAAGGAGATGCTAACATAAGGCAACTAGTAAAAGTAGATCTCACATGACTTCACTTCCAGCTCACAGTCCTTTCACAACTGAAAAACATATAGCTCATGATGTCATGTTATTTCAATGCATCCCTCAGCTGAGGGAAAAAGCCTAAGCTTTGGAAAGGAATTTAAAAGCCCTGACCTTTACTTATTCACAGTCTTCAAGAGGAAGCAACATTTAGTGGGTGAGATAAATAGAACCATTTCCTAACAATCTGTTAAGCAATGAAAAGGTTTTTATTTCGTTTTTAGGGAAGACGCCAATCCCTCATCATTTGGTGTTAGAAAACCTATAAAATATTCTGATATATTCAACATCTTAAGTTTGACCTTTCTAAAAGCAGGAAAAATGAGTTACCATAATTGTTGCAAATATGTGCAATAGTCAACCCCCTATGATAGGTTGTCTTTGAGTAGAAGAATATGTAATAATTCTCATTCATATAGCATTTTAAGGTCTACAAAATTACCTCATAATTATCTCTATGATGCGTGTAGCACAAAAATTGTGATCTCCATTTTACCTATAAGGAAGCAAGTCTAGTAACTTGTCCAAGGTTAAAAATAGTAATGATAACACTAGCCGGTATTTATATAGCAATTTTCTTAAAGAAGAAAAAAAAACTGTCTCATTTGATCCTCACAACAAATCTGAGGTAGTCTATCATTAAGTGGGTGATAGAGTTAGAAAGTGACAGAGACAGTATATGCACTCAGGTGTCTTGGCTCCAAGTTCAGCACTTGGTTCATACCATCCTACCTGTACAAATTGCAATTCCATAAATTTCAATCTATGTGTACAAGAAAAAAATAATGCTACAAAATTATCTTAAAGCCGTATTAAACAAGAAAAAGTTGGTTTAGACACTTCTTTCAAGTGATTATGTTTTATTCATATCATTGCCGCTTTTTTATTTTAATCATTCATGTTATTCCTTTATTAGAGCATAGTTATGTGCATAAGCTGCACTCACATTAGTTGGATTTGAGGGAAATAATAATATATACTAAAACCAATACCAGTATTTCTCCCCGTAGCCCTTTCTAGCACAGAAATGTCATATGTGATGTTATTTCTATGACTTTTTTTCTAGTATCAAATATAGTTTTGCATTCATTTATGCTTTCAAAAAGAATGACAAGGAAAGAAGATAGAATCATTTTGTCTTGGAGTCAGAAAACCTCAACCAACTTTGCCATTTCCTGTATAAAACTAATCACTTATCTTCTCTGTGCCTCCATTTCTATATCAGTAAAGTTAGGATAGTAATATCTGTGTTACTCCATAAAGCTGAGGAAAGTGCTTTGTAAACTTTAAAAGTCTACACAAAATTGAATTACTGTAATCATTGGTGGAGGAGACAGCTATTTTGAGTTTATACAAGCAAAGACCAGAATCATGGAAAACTGATTCTATCAAGTGAGAAATATCAGTGTTGAGTTTTTATCCTAAGAAGAGTTTGTTAGCTCCTGGGTCTGTTTAATCCTGGAGACTGCTTAGTGTAGATATCCTGGGTCTTCAGGAATTTCTGAGAACCTTCTTAATCAAGATCCCACAATGGACAAGTCTGATCATCTTTTCTCAGCTCAATTCCCTGTTGATGTATCTGCCACCTTTGACACAGTTGACCACTTTCTCCTCCTGGATACTCTGTTCTCTGGGTTTTCTTGCCCTTGCTCTCTCTCTCCTTTTTTCGTGACTTCTCAACCTCCTTTTCTGTTTCGTTAACCATTTTACAGCCCCTATATTGTAGTAGTCTCTTAATTGGTCTCTTGGTCTTAAATCTCTTCTCGCTTCAGACAATCTTCCACTTTGCTACCAAAATACTTTTCCTTAAGTGCAGATATGACCAGATGTTACTCCCTTTTCCCATATTCTTCTATCTAGTCAAACTAGCCTGCTCCTTATTACATACACGTGATTCTCTATCTCCTAACTCTATGTCTTTGTACTGGCTATGTTCCATGACTGGAATACAATTCCTTCTTACATCCATCTTAGTGAACCCCTCCTTTTCTTTCAAGATGGAGTGCGTGAAGGATCTGTTTGGCTTCATTTACCATGGCATGACAAGAAACTCTTTTTCCATGTGAAGGAAGTTCAGGATAGCATTGAGCTACAGGCTGGAGATGAGGTAGAATTCTCCATAATTCTCAATCAACATACCAGCAAATGCAGTGTCTCCAATGTCTGGCATGTCTATGAAGGCCTCAAAGTTGTTGGAGTTCCACATCCTAAAAGACTGGTCAATCACTTGAAGAGTATCAGTCCAGATCTACCCGATAAAGCAAGTGTTCCTCGCCTAGTGGTTCTTTGTCACCGGATATCTCAATGAGATTTGATGCAGAAAGAAAGATTCATCAAGCTGGTAGCATTGACCAACCTCATCTACAAAGCACATCATTTCATCAGATATGATCAGTTGAGGGGCTTTCTGGTGAAAGGTTCTGAATATCTCTCTGCATCTCTCCCAAAATCTGGAATACTTATTCTATAGAGCTGTCGCACCGATTTTAGTACCTTCTTGGTGTAATGTTTAAAAACAGATGAATAAATTTAAGAAAGCCACTTTAAAATTTAAAAAAAGATGCAATGCAGGTACTACCTTCTACAAGAATGTCTTCCTGAAACTCCTCTCCCATAACCAATTCCTATCTGCCACTGACATTGTTGACTCAGGTCCCTGGAGAGCAGTACATATATTTCTAAAGGGTTCAGGTTTCTACTATTGTCACTCACAAGACCCCATTTAATGTGGTCCCCATTGATTATAAGCCAGACAGATCTAACTATCTTTTAGAAATGGTATTTTTATGAAGGAGGTCTAACTAGGGCCCTTGTTATAGAAACTAAGCCAGGGTTAATACCCCTCTTTCAGACATAAGGTCCTTGAAGTGAGTGGGCTCAAAATTTGAGTACACATAGCTAAAATTCATAGCTCTTGGCTACTGGAAGTTCTTTTATCTTTTCATGGAATCCTCATGAAGTCCTCCTTATGTCTAGCTTTCTGATAGACTCTGCTCTTGTTAAGACCTGAAAACTGGCATTTCTATTTTGTCTTCAGTGTAACTCACAGCTTCTAATGTAGATGTTCCATAAGCCACTTCTACTCTAATGACACTGCTGCCAACATTGACAGGAATTCTAGATCTTTAGACCTTTGGGAGTTCCTAAGGTCTTTATCCCCTTATCTCCTCCCATTCTGACCAATCAAGTGATGTGAATTTACAAAGGTAAATACAAAGGTACAAAGTTGAATAGTGATCCAAAGCAGTAGTGAAAAACTCCCAAGAAGAAGCTGCCCTTGTAGAGGATAAATATATCTCCTCAAAAATCCTTCACTAATAGATTGGGCTACCACTCAGCTCACTACTCCTGGAATGCACAGTTTTAAAGAGGTTAGCTGTTATATATTGGCCCATAGGAGTGTGTCTAATTCTGTCATTTAACTTCAGGATTTGCCTTGGTGCTATCATCTATCTTTATTAAGTGAGAAAAGTACATTACTTTTCCAAATTTGATTACGGATTTTTTGGACACAGAGTTCACTATTTTCCAGAGTTTTACTTAAGGGATTCTGTATTCCCCTCTTATTCCTCTTCCTTGCCCTTCCAGCATTTTGATAATCTGCAATATTCCTCTTTACTTAAAAATTATAAACAAAAGCTGGTTGATTGCTTGTTAAGTATGAAGAAATTCTTTTTCAAGTATGAGTTGTATTAGTTGACTTCTGAATTCCATAGCAATTCTGAAATATTGTGGTTATGTGCCACATAACCTATGTGCCTAAAGTCATCGAAAGTTATTATAGCAGATCCCAGTTGCCATATATGCCATAGACCAATATTTCTCTTATGGCCTTCAACGATAATAATAATTAAAATACATAAGTCTCATTTACCTTCATGATAATTGTTTCCTTGGTTACTATGGCCAAAGAATTCACTAACTGTTGTCCAGTATGCTCATTATAAGCTTCTCTATGCTTTTTCAGCTAGTAGATGTAGACTTGTGCCATGACCATACCATGTTTTCAAATTTCTTGTAACCTTCCTGAGTTTGTATACCAGTGGAGGAAACTTCAGTAATCTATATGACTTCTCTTACCATGAGAAAACACTGGAGCTTTTTTCGGGGGTTGGGGGTTGAGGTAGTCTGCTGCTGCTGTTTTTTAATTATTATTTTCCCTCTGACAATGTCTTTAAATCAAATTTTTCCATGAATTAGGAAGGTACACACCTCAATGAAAATGTTGTAAAGGGATGTAACGCCTTGGATAATAGATTAATAAAAACTATAAAAATAGCTATTATTTCATTATTCTTAATTTAATAAAGTTCAGATAATATCACTTCTACATTCATATCACCTGACATTTACTATATGTGTAATATTGGGTAAAATATTGCATCTCCCTAAGACCGAGATTTCCTCATTTATAAAATTAGGGGGATTTTGCTTTATGATCTCTATGATCTCTTTCAGTTCTCTCTGTAATTAATTTTGCTTATAGAATGTCATCATTATTTCCAGAAGTTTTTCTCCCCTTCCTACCCACTACTTTGTGCTACTTGTCCTGTCTTGATTCTTGAATTTATTCAAAATGTTAATTTCTCTTTATTTTTGAAAATTTTGCTCCACTTTATGCACACACACACAAACCACCCCCACACACATGCATTTTGACCCTTTCCTTTCCTCCACCCATACTAGTATCTCACGTCCTTCCCCATTCAATCTTTAAACTTAATATTCTTTTGTGGTACCTTTACCAAGAAATATTCATTGGTATTCTTCCTTTCTTTATTATCATTATTATTATTAATTATTATGCGGCCCTGATACATACATATGTGTGTGTATGTATATTTCATTGACTTTCATAATATTTCTTTATTCTGTCTCTGTCCTTCATGAAAAGTGGCACTTCTGGATTACAGAAGTTCTTTCCTCTATCCCATTTCTATGTTAGTTCATGTGTAAAACTCACTCCATTTTCTCCTTTCCTTCTATTTCAATGGAGTCGAGTACTGCAAGGGCTTTAGTGGGCTCATTCCTAGAAATATTAATTCCTTCAAATGGCGATTAAGTATGATGGAAGTCACTCTATCGAAATTCATGAGACCTAGTAATACCCTTTGACCTTGCCACAACCATTCGCTCCTCCTAAGAGCAGCATATACTATTTCTAGATCTATGCTCTCTCCATCACACTAAATAATGACTATTCTGGGGGACACATGGACCTCAGTTAAAATGGGATACTGTCCTTGGAAGCACCTTAAAAAAACCAGTTCCCGTTTCTCTCAGGCAAAACCCATTGTGAAAACCCTTCCTATCCCCTGGGGCCATCACCATGTTATGGGAATGTGCTTAAATTAAATTATTTTGTTTCCTCTTCAAAGAAGTGATGATTAGCTTCCCATTCATCCTTGAGGAAGATGTAAATTACAAGACCTTAAATCCTACACTGTTATCCTTAAACTGTTAGAAAACTGAATACTTTCAGTGCAGGGCAAAGTTCATCCATGGGATCCTATGGAAAGACAAAGACAAGCTCATGCAGGAAAGGCTCAGAAGTCAGAATGCTTTTTACATTTTTCACATTTACATTACATTTTACATTTTTTACATTTTTACATTTTACATTTTTACATTTTACATTTACAGTTAGTGGGCTGTAAAAAATCAGGCTGTAGGCTGGCTTTGATCTGTGAGTCATAGTTTGCCAACTAATCAATAGTCTAGTGTATAGACTGTTGGACTCTGAAATAAAAAATCTTGAATTCAAATCCACCCTAGGATATTTAATAGCTATGTATTTCTAGGCAAGTTTTTTAATCTTTCTGAATCTTAGTTTCTCAATCTCTAAAACAGACGTAATAGTGCCCACTTTACTATGTTACTGTGAGTGCAAAATCTGATTGCCCAGAGAAGTTCATCAGTGTAATATGTCACTTTCATAAGGACATGCTTGTATGGATTCTGGATAAAGGACAACATTCTTGCACTTTCCCAGTCACCAGTGGAGTGAAGCAGGTCTGTGTGCTTGCTCCCATGCTTTTTAGCATGATATTTTCAGTCATGGTATCAGATGATTTTAACGAGAATGAAAAGGAGTGCCATCACACTGACAGTAAATTATTTAACTTGATAAGACTATAAACTAAGACTAAAGTGAAGACAGAGTTTGTACCTGACTTTTTGTTCACAGATGATTGTGCACTCAATGCAGCCTCTGAATCTGAGATGAAAAAGAGCATGGATTGATTCTCTGCTGCTTGTGTTAATTTAGGCCTAAAATTAACAGCAAGAAAACAGAGTTTTTCCACTAGCCAGCACTACATCGTCCATATATTGAATCATTGGTTACAGCAAATGGAGAAATTTTGAATGCTGTGGATAGGTTCACTTACCTTGGCATATACTTTCCAGAGATGTACAGAGAAATGATAATGTTGATGTATGCATTGCCGGAACTAACTCTATGAGCAAAGTAGAATTGAGATAGCACAAGGGAAACATAGGATGTGCAAATTTGGAGTATCCTCCCCAAATATTCACATGAACTGTCTGTGGTAGAGCATTCCAAGCTTGTATTGGTCTGATCAGCCTTAGTCAGACACACTGAAGCTTGACTTAATCATGGTGATGTCATTTTGGTCCTCTTTGTGAATGAAGGACAACAACCAGCAAGAACTAGTTCAGTGTTTGGGAGACTCTGAATAAAAGTGTGGGAGAGAAGTTATTAGACTACCTGCCAAACTGAAGATCTGCAGAGCTGTTGTGTTGACTTCACTGCTGTACACCTGTGGAACCTGGACAGCATACCAGCGCCATGCCAAGAAACTGAATCACTTCCATTTGAATTATTGAGGGAAGATTCCAAAGATCACCTGGCAAGATATGGTATAAAATACTGAAGTCCTTTCTCAAATTGAACTGTCAACCATTCAAACTCTATTGTAGATATGGCGATTCCAATTCATTAGCCAAGTTCTTCCAATGTCAAACGTATGTTAGCCTGACTTTCACAGAGAACTTCACATAAGGCAAAAGCTCACAGGTCCATCAGAAGAAGTAATACAAAGACACTCTCCAGGTCTCTCTGAAGAATTTTGGAGTTGATTATGTGATATGAGAGACAGTGGCCAAAGGACTGCCTAACATAATGTGCTTACACCAATGACGGTAGTGTGCTCTAAGAGAAAAGTAGAAGAGTAGCAGTTCAAAGGAAATATGAAATATGCAAATTTAGAGATATCTACACTCCAAATGTTCATGTGTACTATTTGTGCCCAATCTGTGATAGAGCCTTCTGAGCTCGTATTGATCTGCTCAGTCACAGTTGGACACACTGTACCTTAATGACATAGTGATGTCATTTTGGTCCTCTTCAAGCACGAAGGACAACAACCAAACAATCAACCACTGTGAAGATTAAATGAGATGGTGCATATATAGCATCATATAAGCTGAGTATTACATTAGGACAAAGAAATAAAAATGCATGCTGAATCAAAACACCCACTCATCTATGTTATACAATTCCTAATGAACTGGTTTATATTAATTGTACTTTGACCAGAATCGGATTCAAATTTCTTCTACACCTTCTAGTCTCTTCTAACAAATTGTAATGATGACATTCATCAATTAAACCACAGATTCCATAAGTATATTTCTCCAACAAGTAAATTTTTGTAGAGCTATATGTACATCATTATTGTAAATGGCTTGTAAATTATTTACTAAACTTGTAATGCTTGTAAATTATGCATTTTTACATAATCTGAGAAAATAGAAATCTCATTTTGATAGATTGCCCTTAGAGACACACTTAGCAACAATGTTGTCAAGGAAACACAGTAAAGCAGTTAAATAAATGAAGCAGAGCCTAACACCATCTCAGGTGTTCAAGAATTTATTATAAATAGCTTACAGGTACCCTAAAAAAGTAACTATAGATATGCCTTTGGGGGGATGAGGGGTGGGAGGAAGGAAGATGGTTAAGATCAAGGCCTTTGATTTCAGTGCTTTGGGGAATTCTCAGTGTGGCTCCAGAATTTTCAGATTTAGCATTATAATCCATGCTCATCAGACACCCAGAGAAACATATGACAGGAGCTGAATTTGACAGGTCGAATAAAAGCTCTTGTAAACACAAGAATGATCACTTGGAATCTGAAGGGAGGACCAAGTTCCTGAGTAATTCTATAAAAGGGAGAAATAGGAATTTGGGATATTTTACTTTTGGTTGAAAGAGAGATTGATGGAAGGGGATTCTGATGACAGAATAAAAAGCAAGAGTCTAGATGGATGGATCTCAAGCAGTGTGAGTGGGAAGAGTACTGAGGTGACAGACTGAACAGCTGAGGCTGAATCCACCTAGTCAGATCCCTAGCTGAGAGATGTGTTAAAGACTGGCAAAACTGGTGAAGTGTTTCAAAAGTCCACCTTCCCATCCCATTTGTTTCTACTTCCTCCTATACATCTTTATCCTAAAGCTCCTCTATTCTTTAAGTCAGTTGATAACTCCTGGTGTAATTTGTATCTTGGAATGAGTCTTATCAAATTCACAACTGCTTTGTAGTATATATCTATATATTACTTGTGTGCAAAAGAAAGGCAATGGAGGATGTTGATTTACACAGAATAAAGGGATTATATAGTCCTGCAGCCAATCATTCATCATGTCTTAGCATTTGAGCTAATGAAGAGAGAATCTTAAGTTTGGAGTTTTAACACTTTAGTTTCTAAATAGCAGAAAGAAATGACTCTGAAATAGTAACATAGAATTTTACAACATTATTTGTTACAAAAGGGAATTAATATCTAAATTTCCATCCCAGGTAGACAGATAGCTAATTGAAACTACTATGGAGAGAAACAGTTTCTTCTGAAAAAAGAAGGATGAACAGATTACACCAAGTTGCCAAGCACTATTAGACTGGAAGATTTTGAGAGCATCCATAAGGAATGCTATAGCAAAATGATAAACAGTGCAAAAAAAAAAGTGTAATCAGCAAAAAGGAAAACGCTCAAGAGAAGGTCCCTACTCATAGACAACTGACCCCATCTACCTTGTAGATATCTGCCCGTGCATGGCCAAGGGAAATTAAGAAGTTGAAAAATGAAAGAAATTCACAGAAAGTCTGGTAAGAAGTGGACCAAGTGGCAGACCCATTAAACCTGGAAATGTCATGAAATGTTTTTTTTTTTTTCTGTGCTTGAATCTTTTTTTTATTATAGCTCCATGAGTCTGTTACTCATGTATAATTTGCTTTTAGTTATTTATGTATACATGGATGTTACTACTGCTTCAATTTATATGTTTACACTATGTGAATATGCATTTGTGGTAATGCAGGGATATATCCATGTAATGTGTCCTTCCTGAACTTTATAGCTGTAAATACTAAATCAGTTTGTTAAAAGATGCTTTGCATTGTACTTTCTCTACTGCATGTATTTAAGTATGTACTTGCTTTCAATGGCACCCTAAGGTGTTCTGGATGATGGATTAATTATACTTTTATTTAATGTGCTGGTGTTTATTTTGATGCTGTGTGTAATTTCAGATGTCAAGTGTACTACATCTGATTTCCAAAGGAAATGACAACATTTGAAATGCCAGAGAAGAAAGTAACCTGAGTGTCTCAGGAACACAGAGAAATGTATGGTATGAATTGAAGTTCCACAGGCAAAACAAAACCTCTCAGACGCGGGGGGGGGAGAAGGGACTGAGTGAGATGACAGCATGGGGTGTTGGCACAACATCTCATGAACCACCTCTGTACCTTTGTATATAAAGGTAGTTCCTTGTTCTTTTAATGCTCTCTCTCTCTCCTTAGAATCTATAGCTTCCTTCAAAGCTCAGCTCAAGCACCATCTCCTTTATAAGGCATTTTTTTGTTCTAGTGCCTCTTCCCAGTCAAATTACAGACACACGCACATGCATGCATATACATTCATACATATATAGTGTATATATGATACATATATGTGTGTAGATGTGTGCATGTATGCATAGATATATATCAACATATGCACACATATGCATATACACATCTACAAATATATGTAGTGTATATATGGCACATATAACATAAATTTGTGTGCTTATATGTATGTATGTATACATGTATACAAATAGATATATATCAATACATGTTGTCTACTCCCAATATAATACAAATTCCACAAGGGAAGGATGTGTTTTATTGTGATTTTTTGTGTACATGGCCCCTAGCACAGCACCAGGCACATAATAAATAAGGATCAATTTATATATATATTTTTTTTTAATTTTATTTCTGACTCAAACACCAGAACAAAAATACAAAGTAGAGAACGGAAACAAAAACGTATCATGAACTTAAATATTGGAACTTAATCCAAGAACTTGAGTCTTGGAACATGGAACTTGGATCCAAGTTTCAAGAAATAAAAGCAAGTCGTGTTCATAACAGTACATCAGAGAGGATTCAAATTATGTAACAATACATTTTCATTTGAAGAAAGCCTGTATGATAAATAATACACATTGTGTTGAGAGCTATGCATCTTCGCTTCCTTGTAAATTTTTTTGTTCTCCGTACACTTTTTTACTTCATCCTTTTTCCCTCCCCTCCTTGAAAGGCTGCAATTAAGTTTGGAAATTTTTTTTACAGCTATAGATATATACCTACACACATACATATATGCATACATATAGAGACAGAGACATATACTTTTCCAAATGAATTCAACTTCCGATCTTTGTTTCTATGTTTGTGCATATCTCTTGTTTCCTGTCTCTCCTGCCTTTTCTACTTTACTTCTACCTGCTACTTTGCTCCCCTATTACTTGTCTACCCCATCTCCAAGGATCCCTCCCCTCTCCACCCATTCCCATAAATCTAAACGCCCTTCCATGCCCCCTTTTTACCTATTCCCTCACTCTCCCCTCTAAAGATCCCTCCCTTGTCCTCTCTCCTTCCCTATCCCCCTACCATTTTATTTCTTCTGTATTTAGAAGACTTTTATACCCTTTTAAATATATATGTATTGTTCCCTATTAAACCCATTCCTGATGAAAGTAGGTTACCAGAACTACCAGCCCTCTTCCCCTATCTAATTCCTCTGTATATGTTCTTCTTCTTGTACCTCATTTGTATAGAATAATTACTTTCTTTTGCTGTTCCTAAATGGTTTTACCTTGTAAATACATATCATACTCAGGTTTACCCCAGTCTTTCTTATGAGCTACCCAATTATTAATAAGAATCTTAGACATATGTGTTACATATATAAAACGTAAACAATCTGTCCTTATTGAATCCCTTATAATCAGTCTTTGATGTGTACCTTATATTTCTCTTGACTCTCATACATCAAATCTTCTATTAAGTTCAGCTTTTTTTTTTTAGCAAAGTCTTGAAGATCTGATAGTTGATCAAATGTCCATTATTTTCATTCAGGATTATGCTTAATTTTGCTGGATATGATATTTTTGGCCAAAGCCCCAGTTCTTTTGCTCTTCCATATACAGTATTCCAAGACCTGTGGTCCTTTAATGTCTCCAGTGCTAGGTCTTGTGTGATTCCAATTGTGGCACCATTGTATTTAAATTGTTTTATTTTTGTTACTTTTAATACTTTATCTTTGAGCTGGAGACTTCAGAATTTGACCATAATATTCCTATGAGTTATCCCCATAGGATGTCTTTTAAATAGTGATCAATGGATTTTTTTCTCTTTCTACTTTACCCCCTTGTTCTAATGCTTTTGGACAATTTCTTTTCATTATTTCTTGCATTATTGTATCAAGATTCCTTTTTTTATTATAACTTTCAGTTAGTTGGATTATTTCTATGTTTTCTCTTCTTGATCCATTCTCCAACTCTGATTCTTTTTCTTATAAGATGTTTTACTTTCTCTACTGTTTTTTCATTATTCATATTTTGTTTAATTATTTCTTGATCTCTTATAATTTCACTGGCTTCACTTGTCCAATTCTAATTTTCAAGGTGTTATTTTCTTCCTTAAGATTCTGGATCTCCTTTTCTAATTGGTTGATTTTCCTTTCATAATCTCCTTGTTTTTCTTGGATGATTGCTTTTTTTTAGTTTATCCTCCATCTTTGTCATTTAGTTTTTAAACTCTTTTGTAAGATTTATGAATTCTGGCTCAGATGCAATCCAGCTCAGACTCTGTCTAGCTGGGATTGTGTCTGGCCTGCTTGTGAATACAAGCGTTACAAATGCTTAGGCTCCTTAAGAGGCAACCCAATTAGGCAAATCCTTAACAAACTTTGTTTTCTTTGGCTTTAAGAAGGCTTAAGTCAAATTCATTCGAGCATGACCTGGACTGTCAGTATTTTGGGGTTCACTATCACCATAAACCTCATCATTTTTGGTTCCCTGATTTGGATAAGCTGCTAATCTCAAGTTCTTCTGCTCAAACTGGAAGGTATGTAAGCCTCCCCCTCTCTCTATCCCCTACTTGCTCTCCAAGCACCTTGGAAGCGGTTTTTTGGACCTGGCTTCAGGTCCCAGTATCAGGCAAAGTCTCTGAACTTTCTGGGCACTAGAAGCTTAGAGAAACGTCAGTTAAGGGGGTGTCCAATTCTCTGGATTTCCTGGGCACAAGGAAATCAGGGAAAGCTCAGTTATTTTTTGTCCTCTTGTGTTTTTTTCTCAAGGCTTACTCCCATATCCTCCTTTAGGAGGGGGGGGACTTCCAATCCCAAAGAAAAAAAATGGGTCAAAATTCATCAATTCCAAGGAATTTGCCTTTGGGCTGTCTTTTACAAAATTGGAAAAAATTTAACTGCTCTAAAAACCTTAAAAAGAAAAAGTTGGTATTCTTTTGCAACACACTTTGGCCTCAGTATCACCTGGAGGACAACGAAGTGTGGCCCATATTTGGGACCTTACGATATCGTTTTAAAATTACAATTATATTGCCTCCAAAAGGGAAAATGGATAGAAATACCTTACGTAAGGGCCTTCCTGGAACTCTCTCAGGACCCCATTCTCAGAACAGATTGTAAGATGCTTGTAGTTAGAGCCGCCCCACAAAAAGGAAATGGGGGTGAATTGGATGTTTTGGATAAACCCCTGTTTATGGCTCCTAGGGTCTCGGCCTCACTTCCTCCCCTATCTCGGTTCCCAACCAGGTCCTTGCTGGGGTGCCTCCCTCTGCAGCTCCTCTTGCTGGGGCAACACTCACTCAGGTCTCAGGCCCCACCCCCATGACAGTCTCTACAGTATCACTGCCTGTAAAACACCCCTCCTTGGGGACCCTACCTCAGTCCCCAACTATGGGCCTTGCTGGGGTGCCTCCCTCTGCAGCCCCTCTTGCTGGGGCAACACTCACTCAGGTCTCAGGCCCCACACCCACGGCAGTCTCTACAGTATCACTGCCTGTAACCCACCCCTCCTTGGCGACTCTACCTCAGTCCCCAACTATGGGCCTTGCTGTAGTACCCCACTTTGCAGCCCCTCTCACTGGGGCAATATTCACTCAGGCCTTAGGCTGGCTCCCAAGGCATTCTCTGGGGCATCTCCCCCTTTGATCCCTACTCTTCCTCAGGCACCAGCAGATATTTCCCCTTGCCAGCCAGATCCTCTGGCCCTGCAGCCTAATCCAGTTCAGCAGGCATTCTCCAGCCGCTCCCTCACAAGAAGTGGGACTTCCTATCTTCCTCCACAAGCCCCTGTCTCCACTGGGCCGTCAGGGCTGTTTCCCTTGACAGAAGTACCTACCCCACCCAGTGGGACAACCAGGATGCGTGTTCCGTTCTCTCTTTCGGATCTCCCCCAGATTAAAGAGAAACTGGGGAGATACTCGGAAGACCCCACTAGGTTCACTGAGGGTTTTAGGAACATATCCCTACAATTTGAACTTTCTTGGAAGGATCTGCATATTCTTTTCTCTGTCTGTTGTACCATTGAGGAGAAGGGGAGAATTTGGGAACATGCCCCAAAGTTTGGGGATGGTATGGCTAGCAATAATCCCGTAAAATACCCCCCAGGAACAGCTGTTGTTCCCGTGAGTGACCCCAGATGGAACTATCAAAAGAGTGAGGACAGGGAAAAGAGAGACTTTATCGTAATTTGCCTGTTAGAAGGCCTAAAAACTGCATTTCAAAAACAAGTAAATTTTCAAAAAATTAGAGGAATTACTCAGGAAGAAAAGGAAAACCCTGCCCTTTTTCAAAACCGGCTAGTAGAAGCTATTAAAAAGCATACAAATTTGGATCCTGACTCTGTGGAAGGGGCAATGATCCTTAGCATGTATTTTATTAATCAGTCTGCCGCAGGTATTAGGAGGAAACTGCAGAAATTGGCAATGAGACCCCAAACACCTCAGGCCCAGTTACTGGAGATGGCCTTTGGAGTCTTTAACAAGAGACCTCTCTGCAGCAGAGGAAAGAGAACGAAGGAGAAGGGCCAGGGCCAGGAAGCATGCTCAATTCCTGACTGCTGCCTTGGCCAGGAAGAGACCCAGGGAGCACCCCTCCAGGGCACCCCCTTGGAGGAAGGCTGGCTACTTGTGAAGTGGGGAAACCTGCTTTCGTTGCCACAAGGAGGGTCACTGGTCCAAGGAGTGCCCCTCCATGGCGCCCCCCCCAGAGGGAGCCCCAGAAACCAACTCCTGTGGAACCATGCCCATGTGACCAGGAGGGGCATTGGAGGAAAGATTGTCCCTCAGGTGGGAAAAGTGGTGGAGCCACCCCCCAGTACCCTGTCCTCCAGTCTTCTCAAGACTTGGAACATCGGGAAAGCCTGGGTGCTGGTAGTGCTCCCACTTTATCTACCTCTCTCGTCAAGCCCTGGGCAAAAACGAAGGCTGAAGGTAAGGTTACCCACTTTAACATGGCTAAATTCTCTGCTTTAACCAGTCACTCTGGGCCTACCCATCCCTTGACCCCTCGGGTCATAGGCTTTGAAGGGAAAACTAAGGAATGTCTCCAGACATATCCCCTCCCCAGCCTTCTTGAGAATCTGTTGTTTAAACGCTCCTTCCTTATGCCCTCCTCTGACCCTGCCTCCTTGTTGGGAAGGGACATGATGGTGAAATTGGGAAGTCAATTTTCTCTAGTTAAACCTCCCATCTCCCTTTTGTCGCTGTTCACTCTATCTTCCTGGGTTTGCTTGAGAGTGTGGGAGACAGTCAGGCCAAATATTTGGGACCCTGGAATTCCAGAGAGCTACTTCTGCCACCCCAGCCATTGTTAGTCTCCAAGACGCTAAAGTGCTCCCCTATCTCAGCCAGTATTTGATTAAGCCTGAGACGTGGGAAGGACTACAACCTTTAATTGAAAAATTCTTTAAGTATAGAATCTTTGTCCCTTGTCCATCTCCATGCAACACTGCAACCCTTCCCACAAAAAAGGCCTGATGGAGAATACTCACAATTTATTTTTGCTTTTGAATGTACTTGTCCTGGGGATTCAAGTCCATATCAGTTAACATGGACAGTCTTACCCCAAGGGATTCGAGATAACCCTCATTTATTTGGCCAGGCTTTGGGAAGGGATTTAAGGCACCTGAAATTAGCAGGCAGTAGCTTAATTCAGTATGTGCATGATATTCTTATTTGTAGCCCCACCCACGCAGGTTCTTTGGCTGCTGCTGATGAGGTTATGGTGAGGGGAACCCCAAAATACCGACGGTCCAGGTAGTGCTCGAATGAATTCGACTCAAGCCTTCTTAAAGCCAAAGAAAACAAAGTTTATTAAGGATTCGCCAAATTGGGTTGCCTCTTAAGGAGCCTAAGCTTTTGTAACGCTTGTATTCACAAGCAGGCCAGACACAATCCCAGCTAGACAGGGTCTGAGCTGGATTGAATCTGAGCGCCTTCGTGGAGGCAAGGTGGGACTTAAACACAGAAAAGAGTATAGGAGGCATGGGGGGTGGGGGGGTCTGGTAGTCCAGGGTGATGGGAGGAGGGGTTTAGGAAGGGTCTTGAGGAGAAGCCCAAGGAGGGAATCCAAGGAGGGTCAAAGGCTGGAAACACCTGGAGGCTATCAGGAGATAGACAATGGAGGGTTTGGGTGGGAAGCAGGTAGGGCAATCAAGGGATAACAGACAATGATCACAGATCTGTATATGAAAGGCCAGATTCTGTGAGGAGATACAGGAAGAGATCAATTTGAGTATGAAAGGTCAGACTCTGTGAGGAGAAACAGAGAGCACAATTTGAGTATGAAAAGCCAGGTTAAGTGAGGAAATTCCAGGGGAGCTCAAGGAAGTTCCTAGAGTCTGAACCTTATCACTGCCACAGAAGCCCTTAATTTCTTTGGCATTCGAGGCTATAGGGTCTCTGAACAAAGTCTAGATAGCATGCCAGTCCATAAGGTATCTGGGCCATGAACTCACACCCACCTCTCTCTCCTTAACCTCTGAGAGAAAAAGGACAATCCTGTCTATCCCTGGTCCAGACAAGTAAGAAGCAAGTTCGAGTGTTTTTAGGCATGACTGGATTTTGTAGACTCTGGATTCCTAATTTTGGTTTTATTGCTAAACCCCTTTATGACCCTACTCAGGGCATTGACTCAGACCAGGCTGAAGTTTTTGAGACTCTGAAAACTAATTTGACTACCACCCCATGACTAGACCTACCCAAACTGGGAAAACCTTTCACACTGTACATTGATGAAAGGAGAGGACAGGCTTTGGGAGTCTTAACCCATTCCTTAGGACCTGACCGCAGGCCAGCTGATGTTTTATTTACTCAAAATATGCTTTCCTTGTTCTACATACCTATGGAGCAATCTGGAAAGAAAGGGGATATCTGACAGCAAAAAACCCCCCTATCAAATATGCTCTTCTATGTTTTGGCCTTGCCACAGTCATCTTAAATTCTCTCCAGAGAAATTATCTTTTATGCCAGGGAAATTGTCTTTTCTTTATACTCCTTTTGTACCTGTTTGGTGTGTGTTTGCCTAACCTCCTTGCCAGGTTTGTCTTTTCCAGAGTGCAAGCCATCAACTTCCAGATGACAGCCCAGGCTGTATACTAACCTCCCTCTGAATCCAAGGTCTCTAACCCACTGGAACTGGCACGACCCAGGTTCTGAAGTCTGACCCCTTGAACAGGACCCATCAAGGCAGGGACAGCTCTATGCCCCTTGCCAGCAGGAAGAAGTTTCAGAAGCTGAGACCTTCGCCCTTTACCCCAAAAGAATTTGGGTTCAATCTGTTTGAGGGGGGAATGATGAGGTTCAGACTCTGGTAACTTCCTTGAGCTCCCCTGGAATCTCCTCACTTAGCCTGGCCTTTCATACTCAAATTGAGCTCCCCTTGTATCTCTCCACAGAACCTGGCTTTTCATACTCAAATGTGTGACCTTTGTCTGTTATCTCTTGATTGCCCCACCTGCTTCCCACCCAAACCCTCCATTGTCTGCTATCTCCTGATAGCCTCCAGCTGTTTCCAGCCTTTTTCTCAAGACCCTTCCTAAAGCCCTCCTCCCATCACCCTCGACTACCAGACCACCCCCCCCCAGATCCCTCCTATACTCGTTTCTGTATTTAAGTCCCACCTTGCCTCCATGAAGGTGCTCAGATCCAATCCAGCTCAGACCCTGTCTAGCTGGGATTGTGTCTGGCCAGTTTGTGAATACAAGCTTTACAAATGCTTAGGCTCCTTAAGAGGCAACCCAATTAGGCAAATCCTAGCATTCTAATTGCCCCTATCACCAATCTGCTCTCTCTTCTATCATCCCTCTCTGCCCTTGTCTCCATCTTCTCTTTTGTCCTATAGGGCCAGATAACTTTCTATACCCCTTTACCTGTATTTCTTATTTCCTAGTGGCAAGAACATTACTCGACAGTTGTTCCTAACACTTTGAGTTCTAACTTCTTTACCTCCCTCCCTCCCCACCCCCTCCCTTTGGAAGGCAAGCAATTCAATATAGGCCAAATCTGTGTAGTTTTGCAAATGACTTCCATAATAGTTGTGTTGTATAAGACTGACTATATTTCCCTCCATCCTATCCTGTCCCCCATTACTTCTATTCTCTTTTGATCCTGTCCCTCCCCATGAGTGTTGACCTCAAATTGCTCCCTCCTCCCCATGCCCTCCCTTCCATCATCCCCCCCACCCTGCTTATCCCCTTATTCCCCCACTTTCCTGTATTGTAAGATAGGTTTTCATACCAAAATGAGCATGCATTTTATTCCTTCCTTTAGTGGGATGTGATGAGAGTAAACTTCATGTTTTTCTCTCACCTCCCCTCTTTATCCTTTCACTAATAAGTCTTTTGCTTGCCTCTTTTATGAGAGATAATTTGCCCCATTCCATTTCTCCCTTTCTCTTCCCAACATATTTCTCTCTCACTGCTTGATTTCATTTTTTTAAGATATGATCCCATCCTCTTCAATTCACTCTGTGCACTCTGTCTCTATGTGTGTGTGTGTGTGTGTGTGTGTGTGTGTGTGTGTGTGTATGTGTGGGTGTGTAATCCCACCCAGGACCCAGATACTGAAAAGTTTCAAGAGTTACAAATATTGTCTTTCCATGTAGGAATGTAAACAGTTCAACTTTAGTAAGTCCTTTATGACTTCTCTTTGCTATTCACCTTTTCATGCTTCTCTTCATTCTTGTGTTTGAAAGTCAGATTTTCTTTTCAGCTCTGGTCTTTTCATCAAGAATGCTTGAAAGTCCTCTATTTCATTGAAAGACCATTTTTTCCCCTGAAGTACTATACTCAGTTTTGCTGGGTAGATGATTCTTGGTTTTAGTCCTAGTTCCTTTGACTTCTGGAATATCCTATTCCATGCCCTTCAATCCCTTAATGTAGAAGCTGCTAGATCTTGTGTTATCCTGATTGTATTTCCATAATACTTGAATTGTTTCTTTCTAGCTGCTTGCAATATTTTCTCCTTGACCTGGGAACTCTGGAATTTGGCCACAATGTTCCTAGGAGTTTCTCTTTTTGGATCTCTTTCAGGCAGTGATCTGTGGATTCCTTGAATATTTATTTTGCCCTCTGGTTCTAGAATCTCAGGGCAGTTTTCCTTGATAATTTCATGAAAGATGATGTCTAGGCTCTTTTTTTGATCATGACTTTCAGGTAGTCCCAAAATTTTTAAATTGTCTCTCCTGGATCTATTTTCCAGGTCAGTTGTTTTTCCAATGAGATATTTCACATTTTCTTCCATTTTTTCATTGTTTTGGTTTTGTTTTGTGATTTCTTGGTTTCTCATAAAGTCATTAGCCTCCATCTGTTCTATTCTAATTTTGAAAGAACTATTTTCTTCAGTGAGCTTTTGAATCTCCTTTTCCATTTGGCTAATTCTGCTTTTGAAAGCATTCTTCTCCTCATTGGCTTTTTGATCCTCTTTTGCCGATTGAATTAGCCTGTTTTTCAAGGTGTTACTTTCTTCAGCATTTTTTGGGGTCTCCTTTAGCAGGGTGCTGACGACCTGTTCATGCTTTGACTGCATATCTCTCATTTCTCTTCCCAGCTTTTCCTCCACCTCTCTAAGTTGATTTTCAAAATCCTTTTTGAGCTCTTCCATGGCCTGAGCCCACAGAATATTTAGTCTGGATGTTTGGGATACAGAGGCCTTGACTTCTATGTCTTTGCCTGCTGGTAAGCATTGTTCTTCCTCATCAGAAGGGAAGGGAGGAGATGCCTGTTCACCAAGAAAGTAACCTTCTATAGTCTTATTTCTTTTCCCTTTTCTGGGCATTTTCCCAGCCAGTGACTTGACCTCTGAATATTCTCCTCACACCCACCTTGCCTCCTGATCCTCCCAGCCAGCGTTTGGGGTCTGAGATTCAAATGCTGCTCCCCAGCCTCAGGGCTTCAGCAGGGGCAGGGTTGCTATTCAGTATGAGATTAAGTTGAGGTGCTCAGGTCGGGGCAGGGCCGCCTCTCAGGCTCAGTTCCCTCAGGGGGTTTATGTACAGACCTTCAACAGTGGATCCAGGCTCCTGCCTGCTTGGGGAGCCCTGGTCTGCCACTGCCTCAGCTACTGCCTCCCGAGGGGGCCTGAGTTATGGGGGCATCCCATTCCCCTCTCGACCTGCCAAGAAGACCCTCTCTCTGACCCCCGTCACCTGTGGGTGGAGGGACCCACACGGCCGCTGGAGATCCCATCCCTGAAGCCTGCTCAGATCTGCTCCTCTCCGTGCTGAGGCCGCAGCAGGGCTGGGCTGGGCTCTAAGTCCACAGCGCGACAGACCTTTTGCGAGAGGTTTGCAGGTCCCTCTGGAACAGAAATCTCCTTTGCTCCACTGTGCTGTGGCCTCTACTACTCCAGAATTCGCCGTGAGTTCCTTTTTACCGATGTTCTATGGGTTGTGGGTTCGGAGCTATGTGTATATGCGTCTTTCTACTCCGCCATCTTGGCTCCGCCCCCCAATTAGGCAAATCCTTAATAAACTTTGTTTTCTTTGGCTTTAAAAAAAAAAAAGATTTATGAATTCTTTTTTGGGCAGGTGATCATTTGACATTACTTTTGGGGGGATTTCTTTACTTAAATATCCTCCTCTGAAGATGAACTCCAATCTTCTCTATTGCCATAATAGCTTTCTATGGCTGGATTCTTTTTCCTTTGTCTGCACATTTTTTTCTGGTAATAGATTAATTTTTGTAATCACCTCTAGGACTGGGGTATAGTGGATGGTACTTCTTGCCCCAGATCTTCAGTCCTTCTCTCTAACCTGAATTCAAATCTGGTCTGAGACACTTATTACCTGTGTGACCCTGAGCAAACCATTTAACCTTGTTTGCCTCAATTTCTTATCTGTAAAATGAGCTGGAGAAGGATGTAGTAAACCACTCCAGTATCTTTACCAAGAAAACTTCAAATGGGGTCATAGAGAGTCACATATGACTGAAACAACTCAACAACAACCACAAAGTGACTCATCCCACTGACTATGGATTTTTCAAACATTTCCATCTCTCCTCAAATGTCCTATAACTTCTCCTCCTCTAAACTTCTCAGCTGAGATCTTTGTCTCATATTTTACTGGAAAAAAATGAAACCATTCCCTGAGGGCTCCATCTTCTTCCCAATTCCTTGTTTTATATCACCAAGTTGCTTCACCCCATCTCACATAATGAAGTGGACCTTCTCCTTGCCATGGCAAATACTTCTGTAAGCACAAATGATGCCACTCCATTGCATCTTCTCTAGCAGATTGTCTCTTCTGTCATCCCCACTCTCTCACTTGTCTTCAGTCCCTTCCTATCTGTTGTCTGCTTCCCTACTACCTACAAACATGTTCATGTCTTTCTTATCTTCAAAAAATATTCGCTTGATCCACCTAATTCTGCTAGCTACTCTCATAACTCTCCTCCCTTTTGTGGCTAAGCCCGGGGTGGGGAACCTGCAGCCTCCTTCTAGGTCCTTGGGTGAGGCTTTTTGACGGAGTCCAAGTTTTACCAAAAAATCCTTTTATTAAGGGAATTGTTCTGTGAAGTGTGGATTCAGTCAAACAGCCACACTTGAGGATCTAGAGGGCCACATGTAGCCTTGAGGCCACAGGTTCCCCACCCCTGGGGCAAACTCTTTGGGAAGGCATAATCCATGCCTTTACTTATTTTTTTCATTCTCTATAGTCTAACTTCCAAATCTCATAATTCAACAGAAACTGTTCTGTACAAAGCTACCAATGATCTCTAAATTGCCAAATCCAATGACCTTTTCATATTCCTCATTCTTCTTTGTAAACTTTGAATTTGTTGATCACCTCCTCTCCAATACTCTTTCCTTTCTAGGTTTCAGTGATATGGCTCCATCTTGGTTTTCCTCCTATGTGACTATACCTCCTCAGTCTTTGCAGGATCTTCATCCAGACCATGTCAACTAATCATGAGTATCACACAGGGCTCTATCTTGGGAGCTTTTCTCTTCTGTATTTACCCAGCCTTATCTTCTCTCTTGACCTCCCATATCACATCTCTGACTGCCTATTAGACATCTCAAACTGAAAATCCTGTAGCTATCTTAAATCAACATGTCCAAAACTGAACTCATTAACTTTACCCCTAAACCCTCCTCTTTCAAAGTTCCTTATCACTATCAAGGATACCACAATCCTCCTAGTTCCCCATGCTCATAACCTTGGGTCATCCCTTTTGACCTCCATATCCCATGTCTTATCAAGTCCTTTCAATTTGGCCATCATAGCAACTCTCATATATGTTCCCTTCTCTTCTCTGACACTAACACCTGGTTAGTGGCCTGTTGCAGGCCATTGGTACTTTACAACTGGACTTTTACAATAGCCTGCTGGCTGCTCTCCCTGTCACGACTTTCTCCCCATTGATGTACATCATTCACTCAACTGTCAAAATTTTCTTCCTAAATTACTGGCTCACCATCTCTCTCTCTCTTTGTCTCTCTCTCTCTCTGTCTCTCTCCATCTATCTCTCTTTCCTTCTCTCACTATCTCTCTCTGTCTCTCTCTGTGTCTCTGTGTCTCTGTCTCTGTCTCTGTCTCTGTCTCTCTGTCTCTCTGTCTCTCTCTCTGTGTCTCTCTCTCTCTCTGTCTCTCTCTCTCTCTGTCTCTCTCTCACACACACACACACACACACACACACACACACACATTTAATAAATTTAGGAGGTTCTTATTACCTCCAAGATCAAATATAAAATCCCCTATTTGGCATTGCATTCAATTATTCATACACTGGTTTCTCCTACTATTTAACTCTTCTTATACTTGATTCACCTCTATTTACTTTGCAATCCAATAACACTGACCTCCTTCCCATTTCTCCTTGCTCCAACTCTGGGCATTTTCATTGACTGACCCCATGACTGGATTCTCTCTCTTCTCACCTCTGCCTGTTGACTTCATTCACTTGCTTCGAAGTGAATTTTGTTTCTAAATTTTGTGGCTCCTGGTATTGCTGTTGTGGTGTTGTTTGCAATCATGTCCAACATTTGTGACCCAATTTAAGGTTTCTTGGCAAAGGTACTGGAGTGGTTTGCCTTTCCTTTTCCAGTTCAATTTATAGATGACAAAACTGAGGCAAACAGGGTTAAGTGACTTGCCCAGGGTCACACAGCTAGTAATTATCTGAGGCCAGATTTGAACTCAGGAAGATGAGTCTTCTTGTCTCGAGGTTTGCAACTCTAGCCATTGTGTCACCTATCCACCACCTAAAGAAGCTTCTCCCTCTCCCTCTTCACACTAGTTCCATCTCTGTGCTGACTAACTCCAGTTTATCCTGTATATATTTTGTTTGTGCATAGTTGTTTGCATGATGTCTCCTGCAGTAAACTGTGACCACTTTGAGAACACTGCCAATCTTTTGTCTTTCTCTGAACCCTCAACACTTCACTCAGTGCCAGGCATGTACTAGGCCCTTAATAAATGTTTATTTTTTTATATTTAAATTTATTTATTTAAGTTTTCAACATTCATTTCCACAAAATTTTGGGTTCCAAATTTTCTCCCCATTTCTCCCCTCCCTTCAGCTCAAAATGCCAAGCACTCTAATTACCCCTATCATCAATCTGTCCTCCCTTCTAACATCCCTCCCTTCCCTTATCCCCATCTTCTCTTTTGTCCTGTAGGGCAAGATAAATTTCTATACCCCATTACCTGTATTTCTTATTTCCTAGTTGCAAGAACAATACTCAACAGTTGTTCCTAAAACTTTGAGTTCCAACTTCTCTTCATCCCTCCCTCCCCACCCATTCCCTTTGGGAAGGCAAGCAATTTAATAGAGGCTATATCAGTGTAGTTTTGCAAATGACTTCCATAATAGTTGTGTTGTGTAAGACTAACTATATTTCCCACCATCTGATCCTGCCCGCTGTTTCTTCTGTTCTCTCTTTTGATCCTATCCCTCCCCAAGAGTGTTGACTTCTAACTGCTCCCTTCTCCCACTGCCCTCCCTTCCATCATCCCCCCCACCCTGCTTGTCCCCTTCTCCCCCACTATCCTGTATTGTAAGATATGTTTTCATACCAAAATGAGTGTGCATTTTATTCCTTCTTTTAGTGGAATGTGATGAGAGTAAGCTTCATGTTCTTTCTCTCTTATCTCCCCCCTTTTTCCCTCCACTGAAAAGTCTTTTACTTGTGCCTTTTATGAGAGATAATTTACCCCATTCCATTTCTCCCTTTCTCTTCCCAATATATCTCTCTCACTGTTTAATTTCATTATTTTAAGATATAATCCCATCCTATTCAATTCACCCTGTGCTCTCTGTCTCTCTGTCTCTCTCTGTCTCTCTGTCTCTCTGTCTGTCTGTCTCTCTCTCTCTCTCTCTCTCTCTCTCTCTCTCTCTCTCTCTCTCTCTCTCTGTACGTGTGTGAGTGTGTGTGTGTGTGTGTGTGTGTGTGTGTGTGTGTGTGTGTGTAATCCCACCAACTACCCAGATACTGAGAAAAGTTTCAAGGTCACAAATATTGTCTTTCCATGTTGGAATGTAAATAGTTCAACTTTAGTAAATCCCTTATGATTTCTCTTTGCTGTTTATCTTTTCATGCTTCTCTTGATTCTTGTGTTTGAAAGTCAAAATTTTCTTTTCAGCTCTGGTCTTTTCATCAGGAATGCTTGAAAGTCCTCTATTTCATTGAAAAATGATTTTTTTCCCTTGAAGTATTATACTCAGTTTTGCTAGGTAGGTGATTCTTGGTTTTAGTCCTGGTTCCTTTGACTTCTAGAATATCATATTCCACTCCCTTTGATCCATTAATGTAGAAGCTGCTAGATCTTGTGTTATCCTGATTGTATTTCCACAATACTTGAATTGTTTCTTTCTTGCTGCTTGCAATATTTTCTCCTTGACCAGGGAACTCTGGAATTTGGCCACAACTTTCCTAGGAGTTTCTCTTTTTGGATCTCTTTCTGGCGGTGTTCTGTGGATTCCTTGAATATTTATTTTGCCCTCTGGTTCTAGAATCTCAGGGCAGTTTTCCTTGATAATTTCATGAAAGATGGTGTCTAGGCTCTTTTTTTGATCATGGCTTTCAGGTAGTCCCATAATTTTTAAATTGTCTCTCCTGGATCTATTTTCCAGGTCAGTTGTTTTTTCCAATGAGATATTTCACATTATCTTCCATTTTTTCATTCTTTTGGTTTTATTTTGTGATTTCTTGGTTTCTCATAAAGTCATTAGCCTCCATCTGTTCCATTCTAATTTTGAAAGAACTGTTTTCTTCAGTGAGCTTTAGAGCCTCCTTTTCCATTTGGCTAATTCTGCTTTTGAAAGCATTCTTCTCCTCATTGGCTTTTTGAACTTCTTTTGCCAATTGAGTTACTCTATTTTTAAAGGTGCTATTTCTTCAGCATATTTTTGGGTCTCTTTTAGTAAGGTGTTGACCTGATTTTCATGCTTTTCTTGCATCTTTCTCATTTCTCTTCCCAGTTTTTCCTCTACTTTCTTACTTGATTTTCAGACTTGTTTTGGAGCTCTTCCATGGCCTGAGACCATTGAATATTTATTTTGGAAGTTTGGGATACAGAAGCCTTGAGTTTTATGTCTTTCCCTGATGGTAAGGCATTGTTCTTACTCATCTGAAAGTATGGGAGGAGATACCTGTTTACCAAGAAAGTAACCTTCTATGGTCTTATTTTTTTCCCTTTTTTGGGCATTTTCCCAACCAGTTACTTGACTTTTGGGTCCTTTGTCAGGAGTAGGGTATACTCTGGGATAGTCTTATTTTTTTCCCTTTTTTGGGCATTTTCCCAACCAGTTACTTGACTTTTGGGTCCTTTGTCAGGAGTAGGGTATACTCTGGGAATCTGTAAGATCTCAGTTCCTCCAAGGTGGCACAATCAAGTGTGTACTGGTCTGGGCTAAGGAAGGGATTTTTGTGCCCAGAATCTTAGCAGTTTCCTGTCCACAGGCACCTGGGCTCCAGTTCCACCAAGCCAGCACTGGGGGTTGATTTTCAAATGAGCTGGATGGGCAGGGCTGCCATTCAGTGTGAGATAAAGATCAGCTGCCTCAGGGCTGTTTGTGAGCTGGACTGGGCTGTGCTCTGCATCCAGTGCAAAAGACATTTCCTGTGGGCCTTTCAGGTCACCCTGGGCTGGAAATCTCCTCCACTCTGTTGTTCTCCACTTCTGCTCATAAATGTTTATTGATGGACTGACTTTACTCATTAATAATAATTAATATAACGTTGTAATATATTTGCATTACCATCTTAATAGTGAATTTTTCAATCTTCTAAGACTAATTGCACGCTAATAAATGAGACTCCCTTTAAATTTTTACATACAATGAATCAGCAATCTATATTTTTCTTCATATTTTAATATGGTAAAACAGGGAGAGATTTTAGAGAAGTTATCTAGTCCACCCTTCTTATAAAACTAACATAAGCCATGTCATATATAATAAGAAATATTACATCAAAATACAGATAAAAATAAAAAATAAATAATCCCCACCAATTGCCAAAGAACAAGGATAACAACCTAACTCAAGCAACATATTTCTTGAGAGAGCAGTAGGATGTAGCAGGTGCCAAGCTATTGAAACACCATTTGACCACCATTTCCACTTAGACCATCATAGAGACTACCCAGATGATAAGGAGTATGATTTCAAAAAAAAACCTGGGAAGACTTATATGAACTGATGCAAAGTGAAGTGAGCAGAACTAGGAAAACACATACATGCACCATGATCAACTGTGAATGACTTAGCTATTCTCAGAAATACAATGATCTAACACAGTTCTGAAGGACTTATGATGAATAACGCTATCCTCCTCCAGAGAAACAACTAACAGAATCCGAATGCAAATAAAAACACGCTTCTTTTTTACTTTATTTTTCTGGTTGTTGTTTTTTTTTTTTTTAATCTATTTTCTTTCACAACATGGTTAATACAGAAATATGTTTTGCATGACTGTGCATGTATAACCTATAACAAATTACTTGCTATCTTGGTGAGGAGAGAGGGGAGGGAAGAAGAGAGAAAATTTAAAACTCAAAATGCTTACATAATTGTCTCTTTAAATTGCTTGTAATTGGGAAATATTTAATGAAATAACTAAAATTTCTTTAAAAAGAAGATGGAAAAATGAAAAGAATGGTCAACCTATGCTTTACAAATATTGTTTTGGAAGATGTGGGAAAGATAGATTGGAGAATAGGAGAGATAGGTAGACTATTAGAAGGTGTTAGCATGGGCTCTATAAGGACTATACTATATGTCAGAACTTCCCCTCTTCACGGGGAATTAGGACAATAGAGTTATGCAACAACCAGCCCACTAGAAAGGTTTCTGAGACTCAGAGCTGCTTAGTCTATCAGTGATCCTTTGCAAGTGAACTATAGATGATTTTGGAGATGCCTGTAGCTGCCAGAAACCACAGAAACTAGCTTTGACCAGTTCAAGAGCAAGTTTGCAGATTCAAGACCTTACTTGGGACTTTCTAAACATCCCATTGCCTGGCTTATTGTATCTACAGATATCTCTTCTTTAGCCAACACCACCAAGACCACCCCACATCCCCAATACTCCCCAGATCCCTCTCCAAAGGTTTCCAGAAACTATATTACTTCTCCCTTTTTCTACTCTCCTTTGAGTAGCTGAGAAATTTCTCTCCCTCTCTGCTGCTTTGTAGGATCTTCTCTTTTCTGCAAGATTCTTTTTTTTTCAGACAATAAATACTTTGTAATCTGTGATCAGACTCCATTTCATTTAGGGTTTTTTCTTTGAGCCCTAGGGCCTTTGTTAACAAAGGCTATTGTATTAGTCTAGTGCCTAAACTGGGCAGAGTTAAACTCTTTATAACTTCTATATATCCCTGAAATGACCCACAATTATATAGTTTGCATTATTATTAATTTCTGTGATCAAAATAAAATATCTTTGTTAAAAAAAAATTAGTGGAGGCAAGAGGTGATTAGGTGTGGAATCTGATTTCCATTGAAATTCAGAACTATTATAACAGATAAATGACATTTTCTGAAGGAATGCCACTTAAGTACACTCAATCAATCAATCAACAATATTTTATTAAGCAATTACCATGCTATTCTAAATACTGGGGATACAAAGTTTAAAATGAAACAGTTCTTGTCTTCAAGGAGTTTATAGTCTAACAAGAGAGAAACGTACGCATAAAGGTATATACATAGCACATAGAAAACAAGCAAGAGGTAATGTTCAGTATATGGGTATTAGCATCTGAAAGAACCAGGAAAGGTTTCTTATAGAAGATGGTACTGAAGCTGTCTTGGAGGAAATCAGAGACTTCAAAAAGTATAAGTGAGAAGAGAGAATTCTAGTCATGGAAACGGGAAGTGCAAAAGTGTGGAGGGAGGAGATTGAATATTATGGGTGAGAAATAGCAATTTGGTTGCCATGACTTGACTGTAAAATGTGTGGAAGAGAATAATATGTAAGACTAGAAAAATAGGAAGGAAACAGAGAAAAGTATAAGTAATAATAACCCCAACTTTGGACATATTGAAATTGAGAAGCACAAGGAATTTCTAGTTAGAAATGTCCAAAAGGCATGTTGTGATAGAGTTCAGAAGAGAACCAAGGACTGGATCTATAAATCCATAAGCCATCTATATGTAAATGGCATAAAACACATGATAACTGATAATATTACCAAGTGAGAAAGAGTGGAGAGAGAAGAAATAGAGGCCCAGGTCAGCGTCTATGATACACTCATACTTAGGTGGTATGACAAGGATGCTGATTCAACAAAGCATGCTGACAAAGAGCCATCAGGCAGGTAAAAGAAAAATCAAGAGAAAACCATGCTGTGAAAACCCAATGAGGAAAAATCTTCAGGATGGTCAACATTGTTAAATGCTGCAGAGATGTCAAGAAGGATGAGGGCTAAGGGCAAAAACATTAGATTTGGCAGATAGGAGATCATTGGTAACTTTAGAGAGGAAATTCCATTGAATGATCGGGTCAGAAGTCATACAACAGAGGGTTTAAAAGAAAATGAGAGGAGAGGAATCAGAGGCACTGACTGTAGGCAGCTTTTTCTATAGACAGCATTTCATTAGAAATACCCCAAAGATGAATTTGAGTTTGCCACTTTTCATTCGGTGCATTTTTCTTTCTTGGGAAATCACCCTACCTCAACCATTTCAGAGGCTAGGAATCTATGTTGTTCTTCCCTATCTCCAGGCCCATGTAATATTATAAATACCATTAGTTGGGTACTAAAGAAAAAGTATTCACAACCAGTTCGACTGCCAACTCAAAACAAAGAGCCAGTAAGGCATTCTCATTCTAGTAGTATACTACATTTTCATTCCCTCAGTCTACAAGGTATACTACATTGAGTTCCTAGGAGGCCTATATATTAATTCATTTTAAATGCCTTGATCACCATATAGTTTCACCAGTGTCATTAAAGTTGATGTGATAATTGTCATATTCTCCTGAGAATAAAAATGAATTTTCTTTACACTTTAATCAACTTTGTCATACTCATGATAAGTCCTCTGATAATGCTGAGACGTATAATTATGTCTCAGCTTCATATAAAGTTTAAGTTGATGATAAGTGCTGATAATTTTTGCTTGAAACTTTCAACAGATTACCAGGTCAGAGATGACAGTGCATGATATTCATTGTGTGACTCCCAAAATGCAATGGAAGGAATTATAAAGATCAGTAAAGTCTGCTTCCATCTTTTATTTTATCCAAAATAAAATTGTTAATTTCTCCTTCCCTGTTTTTATTTATAGGATGATATCTACAATCTATAATCTCTGAAGAAATGCTAAAGCACCTACATTTATGGATCCAGTGAATACCATGGGATCATAGATATAGATGTGAAAGTGACTCTAGACACCACTCAGTTCATACCTCTTATTTTACAGAGGTTAAGTGGCTTATCCAGGGCTATTGTAGTGATTGAGGCAGACTTTGAACCCAAGTATCCTTGACTTCAAATCCAGTATTAAATACACTGTGGTATACTTTCTGTCTTTCTGTCTTTCTCTGTCTCTGTCTGTCTGTCTGTCTGTCTGTCTGTCTGTCTGTCTCTCTCTCTCTCTCTCTCTCTCTCTCTCTCTCTGTGTGTGTGTGTGTGTCTCTATTTTTTCTCTGCCTTTCTGTGTCTCTCTCTCTGTCTTTGTCTCTATCTATCTCTATCTCTCTCCCTTTATCTTTCTTTCTCTTTGCTTTCCTCCCTCCCACCTTCCCTCATACATTTTAACTCTGCAAGCACAATGAAAAAAGAAACCTGTTTCACAGATCCATACTTGTAAAGTATTTTATTCTATCATCCACAAATCCTAATATCAAAAATATCTTTGTTTTTTATAGAAAAGAGAGTTAATAGATATCATAGAATCCTATAGATTTTTCTATCCCCCAGTCCTAAAATAACAGCCTTTAGAAGCATATAATTTGGAAACCAAAAAGCCAAAAATATCAATATATTAATTTCCCTCTAAGCTTTCAGCTATCAGTGTCCTTGCCTATTGTTCCTTACTGAAGCAAAAATTGGATGTTCATGGGCAGTGTCAAATTTATGGTGAGAGTCAAATCATTAATAACAAAATATTCTTCAACTACTGCCTTCATATCCCTTAGCATGAGTAATGTCTGAAAAAAAGAATTGTATTAAAAAGACTGCCATATTTTTTTTCACCAGAATCCTTCAACCAAAAATTAACAAGACTTGCAACAATGCCAATATATTAAGGGCTAGTAAAGTTTTCGGTCTGAATCTGTGGTGGTGGTAGCCAATAGAGTGTGTGGCAAGATGAACTTCTCTAAAAATTAACCCCAAATTTTGTGAGAGAGATCATTTTGCAGGAATATCAAGCCTATGGACTATCATCCAGGTGGCATATGGGGTAGAATACTAAGCCTGAAGTCAGGAAGATTCATCTTCTTGAGTTCACATCTGGCCTCAGACACTGTTTAGCTGTGTGACCCTGAGCAAATTACTTAACCCTCTTTGCCTCAGTTTCCTCATCATGAGTTGAAAAAAGAAATGGCAAAACATTCCAATATCTTTACCAAGAAAACTTCAAATGGGCTGCAAAGAATTAGACATGATTAAAAATACTAAAGAACAATAAACTTATAATAAGGGAAAAAATGCAAGTATTTTGCTCAACATCTTTGGAAAAATAATCTGTCCACATACACCACCTCAGTATCAGGAGAGGAGAAGAGGGTTAGGCTCATAATTTAACTCAGTTCCTATATACAGCATTAGTCACATCGGGTTCAAGTCCAAGACCAGAAGTACTGGCTCCTGTTTTCAGCCCTTGGCCTCTGCTCCTCAAGGAACCTCTGCTGAGCTGGCTGCAACACCCCATCTAGACTCCAGGACTCTTGGATCCTCATGATTATTCCTTATACTTATAATGGAAAAGCACAGACTGAAGAGTCAAAGCCTTGGGCCTATTTCTCAGAGACTTCATAGCCCTTTGGGCAGAGGGGGTACAAAGAGGCCGGCAAGCTTTTCCTCCTCACAGCCTGATGTTACTTATAGGAGGGCAGAAGTCCTTCCCTTAAGCAAAAATACATTGGCAATACAGCTATCAAATAAAAATGTAGGAAGAAGTCTGGATAATGAACAAAGAGTTTTTAAGGCAAACTGTCTATATAGCAAATGGAAAAAAGCATCCTCCCAAATATGTTGTAAGCCAAGGCACAATACTTTCATACGTCCCAGTTCTCCAGCCCCCAGAAGCAGATCCACAAGCATCTTCCTTGTAGGTGATATATTCTTAGGTGGTCAAAGCATGCACCCAAAATCCCTATTACACTAACTTAATAGTGCCAGTTTGCGTTACAATTTTTATTCATACTGTGTATTCTTTATATTATACACATCATTATAATACCAGAATTATTACTGTTCAGTATTTATAAAAAGAAACAATAACATTTACCTAAATAGAAGCTTTGTTTAAACCTTGTTCCTCTGCTTACTCATTTGCAAAACATTATTTTATACTTGGATGATAAATGATATTCTATGTTGTATTCTTCTGTCATGATGAACTTTTTTTTCTAGGGTCAGGGAGAGAAAAACATTGTTAGTGTCTGTAAATATCTCCTGAGGTTATCATGAATATTAGTAAGAGCAGCCACAGACGTAAAGTACTATATAATTTTCAATGATTTTAGATCTCCTATCCTACTTTTCATTTTTTTAACATAGCAAGCAGCAATATTGAATGTAATCATGTTATAATACAGCATAACTAGATGTCTACTTTGGACAATAGTACACTCCAACAGGATTAAAATTCTGCTCTACAAAGGTGATATATGAGCTCAGTTGGAAGAAATGAGTGTTCAGAAACCATAAATAATCCTTTCATACTATGACAGGTAATTCTAGTGCAGGCAAAAGGATGATATTTAAATGATAATAGATTTTCTATCTGGAAAGTACCTTGCACAGACTCCAACACATAGAGTTAAAGAAATGGTCATTTATAAAGAAAAGTAGCCTTGTAGTTTCCTGACCTAAAGAAATCTTCTTTTCTAATTAATGAGAAGCTTTCAGTGAGCCTCTTCATATCTCTTGTTTCTGATTTAACTTCATTTAAAATATTTGAATGTCCCATAATTCAATGCAACTCAGTAAAGAAATAGCTATAAAGAGCCTGCTATGTGCAAATCATTGTGCTAGATGCTAAAGGGAAAAGAAGCTCTTGTGGTGCTTATGATTGAAAATATACATCAGTTCACATAAATCGAATGTGTTGCCATTGGAAGTGCTATGAGAGTTCCAAGGAGGCAAAGATCACTGCTTGTAAGAGTATCATGGAAACTGAACAACGTGCCTATGCATTTCCCAGGCTTTCCTACCACCATGCCTTTATTCTGCCACATGGCACGCCCTGACTTTTCCTCATCTCTAATCTCTTAGCCATCTTTCAAGAACCAACTAAAAATGCTATATCTTCCCTGAAGTCTTCCTTGATTTCTCCCTCCTCCTGAGTTGGAAATTATCTTACTTCCTTGTGCAACATTTTCTGTACTTTTCTTATATGTATTTTTACCATTTCAATTCTTCTCTCTGAACCTCATCTGTAAAATGCAAGAATTGGATTAGATGATTTTCAAGGTTGCTTGAAGTTTGTTCTAGAATCCTGTGGATATCTCTTATTTTCCTTCTCTCCTCCAATAAATAAATCGGGAAAGAGAAGTAGTAGCAGAAAGAGGCAGAAACACAAGGACACAGAGATCTAATGGAGAACAGCAAACCTATTGGGAAAATGCCTACCTTGGTACAAATATCCAAACTTACCAAAAATTATTTATTTATAATGAAAAAAATCTTAAGCAATAACCCTAAAGGGAAGGGATCAAGCATTTATCAAGTGTCTACCATTTGCCAGACACAGTGCTAAGCACTTTAAAATGTTATCTCATTTGGGTCTTAACAACAAACTCTAGGAGACAGGTGCTACTATTATTCCCATTTTTAGTTGAAGAAACCAAAGCAGACAGAAGTTGAGTGACTTGCCCAGGGTCACACAACTAGTAAGTGTCTGAGGTCATATTTGAACCCAGGTCTTCCTAACTTCAGGTCCAGAGCTGTATCCACTATGCCATCTATTTCCCTCTAAAGATATGCTGTGTATGTTGTGGGAATCAGCAGACATTATGAGAGATAATAAGTGTAAAGGGCTCCAGTCTTTCTTTCTCTCTGAGACCATATGGCCCCCAAGAAATATGGCCCCCTTGACAAATCCCATTATTCTTTTCTGTTCTGGTAGATAGAGTAGAGTTTCTGGTCTGGGTCAAAGCATGAGCCACAGGAATTGTAGAAGTCACAATCCAGGATGCATTCTTAAGACAAAACAATATTGATTCATGGAGAAAGTCCCTTTGGGAGTAAACTTTGCAATCTGAAGCCAGCAGAAGGACTCATGCAGTAGTGATGCTGCCTTTGGGTGTGAATTTCCTGTGTTCAGTGTAGGAATTGAGTTAAGTTTTTAACCTAATTCCTCATAAGAGACTAAGGGTGATGTAGGGAGAGACCTATGCCTTGAAAAAAGTTGGGGAAAATGTTTGTATGCTTATTCTTGCCATATATTTGAACTAAATATCCTTTTGTAAAAGCCATGTGGAGTTAAATGGTTAAATGGAACTGTTGATGCTAATTGCTGTCTGTCTAAAATGGGAGGAATATGGTTGGTAAGGGGTTGAATCAATTGCAGAAGAAAGAGACATTCTCAAACCTTTCAGGATGCTTTAGAACCCAAAAAGAGAGGAAGTAGCCCTCAGAAAGTGCAGCCAAAGCATACAACTACATGTATAACTGTTCTGTGAGAGGAAGACAGTAATGGATTAACTCACTTGAGTCCTATTGGGCCTACTTTGTCATTCATAAGACTTCCCAACTATTAAGAAGCCAAAAACAAAGAGTAAGAGAAAAAAGACTCTTCTTAACACCAGGTAGAGGCAGCAGCACTTTTCCTCTTTACTATCTTGAGAAGAAATAAAGAACCATGATGCCCTCTGCCACTCCATCATCCTCAGGGAAGCACAGCCTTCTATTCTACCTACCCAAAGGTATCTTTTCCTATTTGTCACAAAAATACCCACCACCCCAACTTCTTTGTTAAAACTCACCATTGTTTGAACAAGGACTAAGTAGGAAATGGATAACTCTTTCCCTCATGTAAAGCAGAAGAACCTTGTCAGCTGTAATTACTTTATAAAGGATAACTACACAAGAAGGCTGCTAAATCTTCTGAGGCATGAGACTTTGGAAGCAAACATACCAGAGTTTATATACTTAAATGTGTTGTCTATCAAAATAGTCCCCTTGGGAGGCTATATGCTTATTCCAATGATGTTTCTTTCCCTTTGGAATTGTCTTCAGAGTCAGTTTATACATAAAACAGCTGTTCTGAAGCATAATCATACCATATTCAAAATTCACTGGGTTAAAAAAAATGATGTTGCAATTTGAACCTAAGAATAAGTGAAGAATATGCAATTCCATGAGGTAAAACTTCTCATAAGCAAATCTGATCATTTGGAAAGCTATTTTCTATTAACTTCGCAAATTAAAGTGCTTTGAGATGATCAAGAAATTAAATTTGGGGTTCCATCCTTAGTTAAAGGGGCAATGGTGGTTCAGTTGAATTAGTCTATAGAGGCCATCCCAAGGAGCATTCACCCAGAGCACCCCTGTAATCTTTCAGGACCTCTTTATGCATGATGACTCAACATTTGAGCCATATAGAAATAATGAGCTCCTGGGCTATTTCCAGTCATGTGATATCCCAGGGCTGAAAGGACTTATTGATTTGGTAAGATTCAGAAAATCTTGAGTGGTCTCTCATTCCTTCCCTGTCCCATGGCAGGGGTGGGAAAGGGAGAAATGTGGCAGGGTACTATATGAGTTAAAAAGAAAGAAACAGAGTCCAGGGGACACTTTCTTCCTTCATCCCTCTAGATTGCATTTTATAACTCTGAGGCTTCCAGTGAGAAGTTGGGGATAGACATGCCCCACTCCAGCATTATGGTGACCTCATCTACATGGAAGATAGCGCAGTAAGGCTCAGCTAGGTGAGTTTGCCCCTGGCTTTCCCTTTCTTCTCCTCTGTTTGTTCTTTTCTGATCTGTCATCAACGCATATCTATCCTGAGATGGATGTGTTTAGGCTCAGAGGCCTTGCTCTCAGTTCAAGTCATCTGGAATTCCCAGGGTTCAATGAGTAAAGCTGCTTGGTAGCAAGGGGAATCTCCTCATCATACAATGAGGAATCTTCATCCATGGGTGAAAGGACTCAATCTGTCCTATTTTACCGGCAGACATTGTCTGGATGGAGAAAAGCCAAAGTGAGATGCAAAACGCCTAATTAGCTGTCCTGCAAAGTATTTCATTCTCTGATGAGGTTTAACTATCTGTCTCCTGGCAGATTGCAAAAGTAGAGATAAGTTAAGTTATTGAATCCCTGCTTGAAGTCAGTCTGTTAATGTGAGCTATCTTTCCTGTTCTTCCGTTTTTTTTGCAGGAGTAAAATGTCAATCCTACATCTCATTCATATTGCACATTTAGTCCCTCTTTCCTACTCCCACTTTTGGAGAACCCTTGAACATAATTTAAGTTTTAAATAATTTGTCTCCAGAGTGACAGGGTGGAGCCAAAGAGTGAGAGAAAAAAGGGGCACCTAACACTCAACTGGGGCCACGTGTCTGGATCCAGAGAAAAGGGGACTATTAGTAGAAAAGGGAGTGGTATGATACTACATACTCTTATAGCCCCATCTTCAGTCCTTAATGTTAGTGTAGCATGAAACAGAACATGAGGAATCAAAATGATTCTTTGTAATAAACTCAGAATATTTCAGAAGACTATGGTCTTCCATCGACCATCTCAAGATAAAGAACAAAATCTCTTTTAGATTTTAATCAGAAACCTCTGTATCATTTAGAAGTATGAATGGAAACTAGGCCTATGATTTGACTGACATAAGAAAACTTCCCAGTAAGAAAACTAATTTTACCAATGTAGGTTGTCATGTCCTTTGCAACATATTGTCTTAGAGTTGTCTACCAGTTAAAGTAAATTCTAATAGCACCATTGATCAAACACAAGATCGTGATAAATTTTTTAATTTACTGCAATTTTACTTATTAAAAGAACAATCTATAATTAAGATTTTAGTTGTTAATATAGCACACAGCAGAGCATAGTAGATGGAGGGATGACAGTGAGGTCAGAAGGCACATAATAATTATGTGACCATACTCACCATGTCTTAGTGTTTCTGGCAACTCTCCAAAAGGGTTGCCATTTTGCACCAGAGAAAGAATTTTTCAAACTAATAGTTCACTACACCTATAAAATCACACATCTGCAACAAAATACTTATATAGAGATTTAAAATCCACTGGTGTATATGAGATGACTAATTTTTTAAAAATTATTCTCCTTAAAGTTACAGAACTTCTCTTAAATGGGTTTCTGTTATCTGATTTTTCCATTCAGAACTATCCCAAAGAATTCAAATGTCTCTAGGGACTTGACTTCCACACTGGTACTTCCAACCACTGAGGGAGATAAAAAGAAATCTGGAATTTTTTCTCCTACTACGTACTCACTCTGGGAGCTGAAAAGCTGATAAGAAAATAGTCAAGGGACATATCGCATCATGGAAAGACTTTTCCTATGAATAACAAAAATAGGAGGAAAAGGTCTGATTTTTTTCTCTACTGATATAAAAACCAAGAAAATGAAAAATTTGCAGTGAGAAGAGATAAAATAAAAGTGCATCATGGGTTGTATCAAAGTTGGAATGATGTCATCAAGATGTCACCAGAACAGAGACACCAAATCCACATCCCTCCAATTCTGGGAACTGAAAAAAACTGAATGTTTGATTATCAATTAGTTGTTTAATAATTATTTTTAAACTATTTAATCAGTTAGTTATTTATTAAATACCTAAAATAGAACTTCCAGCTATGTCTTTCCATGGCTAGAAATCCCAATGGATCACAGATTTAATTATAAAATTAGATGGACATTTATATCTGAGACTTCCAGAAAGATAGAAAGGACAATAGGGATATAGAACCATGGCAAGTACTTTGAGATTTTTCCAACAAAACTTTTGAGAACTAATTCCTCACCTGCGGTTGGTCAATAATTCCTGCCCTACAGTGAGCCAGCTAAGTGACATGGAAAATATGGTACACTTGGCATTAGAAGAATCAGTTCAAGCATCAGCTCTGACACCTACAAATCATATTACACTGGGAGAAATAGTAAACCTCTTTGGCTAATTTTGGTTTCTTCTATAAATTGTGGGGTGATAATACTGGCATTACCTACTCATTGGGCTATTTGAGATGCAAGTACTTTTGCAACAGAAATGAAATCCTTTACCACTAGGGAGCCCTGTTATTGTGGATGTTGCAGAGAATAGAAAAAAAGCCTTAAGATGGAGTTTCAGTAATTTATAATCTGGTAATCACAGAACAGTCAAGAGAAAGTAGAAGCAGGGGAAATAGCAGGTTAGTAACCCATTTTTTAAAAAAAGAAGCATAGCAAACAGAACATTGTAGTATCTATGATTATGAACATACTCTAGAAAAAGTGAAGAATGATTTATTTAATTAGATCAATCACAGGACTTTTACTGGACTTTTCTACATGAACTATCACTTTTATTTAGACCCAAACAAAGATTACTTATTTTTAATGACTGTAGAATCTTAAACTTAAAGCTGGAAGGGCTCTCAAAGACTATCTAACCTAATCCCTCCATTTTACAGATCTGGAAACTGAGACCGAGAGAGGTGAGGTGACTTGGTCAATATTACACAAATAGTAACGCGCAGAGCCAAGATTTGAAATCTGTTGCTCTAGACCCAACACTCTTTCCACTACCCCACTCTTAAAGATATTTCAGATAAGTGAACCTTTTTATTTCTACTTGGACACATATTTAACTACCAATGTTTGAATTAGAAGTATAGACCATTAATGTTTTAGTGCCTTGCATGCAGCAGATTCTGCAGCTAAGGCATCCATTTCCTTCCTTTGTTGGTACATGACAGAAAAATCTCAACAGAATTCTTTATGGGTTATTTTTGTCCCTTTCTATTCATTGTTGATTATGTGTACTGACATCTGTAGTATTCAGGTTTGCAGAGATGTATGAAATACATTCACAATTACAAATCTGCAAATCCTCCCTGACAGCTAAAGAACAAATCAGACCCATGGGGTTTGGTTTTCACCATCTTTTACAATAACCCAAATTCTTTTTGCCTCATAAAAAAAGGATGCTTTTTCATTAATATAGTATTATTTTCTCCACATCTAAAGAGTCTGCCTTAAACCTCATCCTCCCGGTCATTCTTTCTTCCTCTCCCCATTAGTGCTGTTTTTCTGAATTTGTAGGCATTTTTAATTAAAATGAAAAAGAGAATTGAAAAAGTGCTTTCACCCATTTACTACATTTAGTAACAATATCTCTTTTAGGTCATGATCTTGTGGTAAATTAGGGAGCACACGAGAAGAGAAAAAGGAGAGAGTCCACACAGAAAATATACCTGTATAACATATTTATTAAAACATATTCTTTACTTGCCATCAAGACCTCAGGACAGCTAGAAATACATGAAAATCTCCAGTTCTACATTAGATTAACTTGTGGGAAAGGATGAGGGTGTTGGTGGCTAGACTCTACAAAGATTGCTTCCTCGAATTCCTTTCTAGTACTTGTGTTGGTCAGTTTCCCTCACTTCCCATGAGTCTTAAAGTGGTGTTTGGTAGAGAATCAAGATTTTATTTATTATACCACCAACTCCCAGATTCATACCTTGGTTATCTGAACATTGCAATTGGTTAACAGGGTTAGGAAGGAAGAAATACAGGAGAATAGAGATTCTGATTCTTCCTGTAGTTTACTGTGGACTTATTTTAATAGCAATATAGACCTTGACTCTCAAGTGCTCTTCTGGATTCTAAGAAACATTCCCAGAGCAGAGGAGTTCATGGAGATTTTCAAAGTATTCATAAGAAAACAAAGAATAATGGTATTAAAAGTTATTTAAAGTTTATTAATTTCTGACAACTCTACTGGACCAAACTATATATTCTAAAACATTGTATATGTAGAGTGAACAGGATGAGATTCACTCAGGGCTCTTTGTCCGGTAATTCATGTATTTTTGTGATGTGCATCTGTTGTGAGCATGTTTTTCCCAAAAGCCAAATGAGTGATAGCTCCCCTTAAGGCATTGAAATAGTCTCTTCTCTACTGCCACTCACTTGTTAATTATTTGCAATTTATCCTGTGCATATCTTGCTTGTACATAATTGTTTCCATGTTGTCTCTCCCATTAGATTGTGAAGTTCCTTAACAGCAAGAATTGTCTTTTGGCTTACTTCATGTCCCCAGCACATAACAGAGTTAGCACTTAATAACTACATATTGACAAACTGAGTATGAGAAGGTCTAGTAGAAATTATAAGTGCACATGTATGTGTGTTCTAGTATAACTCTAGGTACCTCTCTGACAGGGACAAATTGCAGCATGGGAAGTGAAGTTCTACTATCTTAGAATTCATCAATCTGTTATAATCTGGATTGGGGGGGAAGGGGGGAGGACGGACTGTGAGTCTTAAAGGAATATTTTGTTTTCCTCTTCCTCTGGAGGGAGAAAATCTCATGGACTTGGAGAAGCGGGAAAGTATGGAGAGCAAAAGGTAACTACATGGCAACACCAGCATTTCTAGTTTCACTTTCACGTTTCAGAGACACAGAAAGAGACAGAGACAGACAGAGACAGAGACAGGCAGAGAGAGGGACAGAGAGAGAGAGAGAGACAGAGAAACCCACCTTGACTGCCAATACTATCAAAATTACACGTAAAAATATATATATAAATACCACTTGGTATTTATATACCACTTAGGAGAATAAGTGGTTATTTGAGTCTGTTGACCTTTTCCAAAGGTCTTTGGCTTCAGTTCTTATGGAATATTTTGTTCTAAGGCAAGAATATGTACTCTTCTGCACTTTTGGATATGATGGCTGGGTAGAACCAGGCCCTATCTACTGCTAAGGTCCCTAAGTAGCACCATATTGTGCCAGAACTAGGTCCTGACCCCACTGCAGTCCAGAAGTGCCCTGCCCTGTAGTCTCTGTATGAGAGACTACCTGGAGCTAATCCATTGGCCATCTTCCAAAGCCCTAGCCTGGGTTCAGAGTTGGCCTAGTAGTAGTAGACAGCACTGAGACAAGCCCTGCCTACTGCCACATGTTTTCAACTTCCTTCATTAACACCACCTTCAATAGCCCTTCCCATAGGGACTATGACTGTTGTTATTGCTTCTAAAAGGAATGGAATCTTGGGGAGTCTAGCAATTTTAATGCAATTCTGGTATGACTAGTAACTGAGATATCTGGAGAACTTATGAAAGTACAAAAAGAGAGAACTAATAGAGCTTGTTTCCTGAGAGAAAAATTTTATGAGATAATTTGCCCCATTCCATTTCTCCCTTTCTCCTCCCACTATATTCCTCTCTCACCCCTTACTTTCATTTTTTTAAGATATTATCCCATCCTATTCAACTCACCCTGAGCTCTCTGTCTCTCTCTCTCTCTGTCTCTCTCTCTCTCTCTCTCTCTGTGTGTGTGTGTGTGTGTGAGATCCCTCCAACTATCCAAATACTGAGAAAAGTCTCAAGAGTTACAAAGTTACAAATATTATCTTTCCATGTAAGAATGTAAACAGTTCAACTTTAGTAAGTCCCTTATGATTTCTCTTTTCTGTTTACCTTTTCAAGCTTTTCTTGATTCTTGTTTTTGAAAGTCAAATTTTCTTTTCAGCTCTGGTCTTTTCATCAAGAATGCTTGAAAGTCCTCTATTTTATTGAAAAACCATTTTTTCCCCTGAAATATTATACTCAGTTTTGCTAGGTAGGTGATTCTTGGTTTTAGTCCTAGTTCCTTTGACTTCTGGAATATCATATTCCAAACACTTTGATCCCTTAATGTAGAAGCTGCTAGATCTTGTGTTATCCTGATTGTATTTCCACAATACTCAAGTTGTTTCTTTCTAGCTGCTTGCAATATTTCTCCTTGATCTGGGAACTCTGGAATTTGGCTACAATGTTCCTAGGAGTTTCTTTTTTTGAATCTCTTTCAGGAGGTGATTGGTGGATTCTTTCAATATTTATTTTGCTCCCTGGTTCTAGAATATCAGGGCAGTTTTCCTTGATAATTTCGTGAAAGATGATGTCTAGGCTCTTTTTTTAATCATGGCTTTCAGGTAGCCCCATCATTTTTAAATTGTCTCTCCTGGGTCTATTTTGTAGGGTAGTTGTTTTTCCAATGAGACATATTTCACATTATCTTCCATTTTTTCATTCTTTTGGTTTTGTTTTGTGATTTCTTGGTTTCTCATAAAGTCATTAGCCTCCATCTGTTCCATTCTAATTTTTAAAGAACTATTTTCTTCAGTGAGCTTTTGAACCGCCTTTTCCATTTGGCTAATTCTGCTTTTTAAAGCATTCTTCTCCTCACTGGCTTTTTGCACCTCTTTTGCCAATTGAGTTAGCCTATTTTTAAAGCTGTTATTTTCTTCAGCATTTTTTTGGGTCTCCTTTAGCAAGGTGTTGACCCACATTTCATGATTTTCTTGCATCTCTCTCATTTCTCTTCCCAATTTTTCCTCCACCTTTCTTACTTGATCTTCAAAATCCTTTTTGAGTTCTTCCATGGCCTGAGACCATTGAATATTTGTTTTGGATGTTTGGGATACAGAAGCTTTGACTTTTATGTTTTTCCCTGATGGTAAGTATTGTTCTTCCTCATCCTAAAGGATGGGAGAAGATATCTGTTCACCAAGAAAGTAACCTTCTATAGTCTTATTTTTCCCCCTTTTTTGGGTATTTTCCCAACCAGTTACTTGACTTCTTGGTCCTTTGTCAAGGGTAGGGTATACTCTGGGGGTCTGTAAGATCTCAGTTCCTCCAAGGTGGTACAATCAAGCATGTACACTGGCCTGGGAGCAATAAGAAATTTTTGTGCCCAGAATCTGAGTAACAGAGTTTTGTCTTCACAACCACCTCACCTGCAGTTCAGCCAAGCCAGAACTTGGGGTTGAGATTCAGATGAGCTACAGGGGCAGGGCCACCATTCAGTGTGAGATAAAAATCAGCTGCTCAAATCCCTCAGGAGTATCAGGTGGGGGCAGGGCTGCTACACAGGGCTGAGGTAAGAATCAGCTGCTCAGTGTCCCCAGGGGTTTTACAATTCAACAATGGATGCGGGGTGCTGTAGGGGCTGCTGTGGAAGCTGCTCCCTCCTACCCCATGTGGCTCCTGTGGGCAGCAGAGACTAGGGATTCCACCCTCAAGGCCTGCCCTCCTCCCAGAGCCGCACCAAGCAGCCAAGTCTGGGCTGGGCTGGGCTCCACTCCACATTCAGTGTGACAGACGTTTCCAGTTGACCTTTCAGGTCACCCTGGGCTGGAAATTTCCACTCTGTTGTTCTGTGGCTTCTGCTGCTCTAGAATTTGTTGAGAGTCTTTCTTCACAGGTATTTTATGGGCTGTGGGGGAAGAGCTAGCATATGAGCGTCTTTCTACTCTGCCATCTTGGCTCAACTCCCATGAAATATTTTAAGTCTCACAAAGAAACATTATGAAGAGAGTTCTTGAGAAGAGAGTTTATTTGATATCCTAAGAAAGGTGAATGGCGGATTAATTCGTGAATTGAGGTTTTCAGCATTAGTAGTGATGGTTAGAAGTAAGTTGACTGCAATCTTTCTCATAGCTCTTATATTAGAAATAATTATTTGTCTTTGCTTTATTGTTTGTCATATTTTTAAATAAATTTTATAGTCAATAACCTTGATGTTTCTTTAATCGAATAAAATGCTGTTTGACCTTCAAAGCCCTTTATAACTTGTCACTCCTTCAACTACCTTTAAGTCTTCTAACTCCTTATACCACACATACACACACACACACACACACACACACACACACACATCTACTCTGCTGTTCAGTGACATTGGATTCCTTGCTGCTTCTCAAAAAGGTTTTCCATCTCCCAATTCCAGGCATTTTTATTGGCTATACCTCATTCCTAGAACAGTCTATTTCATCTCTCTCTCCTGACTTCGATGGATTCCTTCAAGTCTCAACTAAAATTTCACCTTCTATAGGAAGTTTCTACTGGTCCCTCTTAATTCCAGTGTTTCCCTCTTTTGATTATTTATAATTTGTCCTATATATAGTTTGTTTCTATAGATTATTTGCATGTAATCTAACTAATTAGGAGTTCCTGAAAGGAAAGAATTGTCATTTGCCTGTCTTTTTACTCCAGCACTTAGTTAGGCAAAACATTTTTAATAAATGTTTATTGACTGATTTGCTGTCCTTTATGGAATAATGGAATTCTATGGTATTTTTTTGTTCTATTTTCATGTGGCACCTTTCTTCACTGTTAATAATCATGGGAGATGGATTTGGCTTGAGATGTTCATGTCACTATCATGGCCTGAAGTCAAATCCAACATTTTTCTACATCTGGTATTAGAAAATGGCAAGTGTCCCCTTTGGGAGATACTCTAAAACTCACAAAATTCAACTCAGAAGACAGAAAAAACCTTCTCTGTTTTCCTTTACAATAGGAATCTATATATGTAGTATCTGCTACATAAATCCAACATTAAGAACTGCTAGCTGCCTAACATAAAGTCCAGCACATTTTGAACTTTGACATGTTATACTGGGCCATTCTGGTTTTCTTGTTCAAATTCCAATAGTATACTCACATTTTCCCAACCTTCTTCTATACCACCATTATAAGGGATGCCTAAATGATTCAGATGATTGCTAATGTCTTCTATCAGAGATAAAAGAAACTTCCTAAATTGTTCCTAGAAGGGTCACAAGTTGATACTATTTGGAGATCTTTAGGCATATCCCATACGCTGCTCCTAAAGTGAGATCCCATCTGTTTTCTTGTTTTGTTTTCCTTACATTTTCCTGCTACCAAGGAGTCACTATCTGCTTTTGAGTCTGAAGAGCCACTGCATACATGATGTTGAGTGCTAACCTTTGCCTCTCTCTTCATGTAGGCATCTTTCAAAAGGTGCAGGTTTTGGATCCTAAAATAATGCTTGAAGTACACTTTTGTTAGCCCTGAACTGATTCTAGTCAGTGCTAAAACAGTAATCATAGTGGGTGGACTTGGACATACAAAAGCCATCATGTCTGCCACCAAATGACAACAAACCCTTAGGAAACTTCAAGTTTATACTGATGTATCTCAAATATGAGTTTTCTTTCTTACTCAATACAGCAAGTCTTTGTTTTCCTCAAATGCTCTCATGGAGTGACTCTCATGGAGTGGTCACTTGAGATCCATTTTCCAGGAAATCAATGCAATCCACATTCTCAACTTTTACTATTACTTCTGTCCAGGATCCTATGAATATGGATGGGAGAGACAGATATGGACACAATGATAGGGTCATGCTTATGCTTTTCTTGGCTACGCATATCTGTTACGAGAGTTTCCTATTTTTTATTTTCCCTATAATGGATGGAGATTGGAAGACAGAGAAAATAATTGCTTGTTATTTTCTTAAAGAATCAATTTAAAAGGATCAAAGCAATTAAGGAATATTTTGTAAGGAAGTAAGTTTGAGGAGGTGTTGGGGAACATCTGTTATGTCAAAAACAAATCAATAATATTTTTTTAAGTTAGAAATCTTTTGATCTTCCCTTGATTGGCTTATGAATGTCTTATAATAATCATTTAAAATTCCCATGTAAGAGAAAACTGCATTATGCAGCATTCTGTTCTTTCGTTCACTTACCTACATTATAATAGTATGTGTCATTGCTTTGATATTTATACCATCCCCCTACTAGACCATGAACTTCATAAGGGCCCAAATCTTATATTATCTATGTAAGATATTTCCCTGAATCTCTAGATTAAATTTATAAGGAATAAGTTTGCTCCACATGTAAAATTCAAGTGTCTCTTCTCTGGATACAGGACATCATTTTCAGAAAACCACATGCCATATCCCTGGAAGAAACAAGTGGCACCACTCCTTTGCCTGTCTCTAAATGTAATTTCAAAAATGTCTGGCATGCCTCACATCTCTAATTATATATTCCTATCATATTATTGGGGGCAGGTAGATGACACAGACCTGGAGTCAGGAAGATTCATCTTCCTGAGTTCAAATCTGTCCTCAGACACTTATTAATTGCATGACCCTGAGCAAATCCTTTAACCCTATTTGTCAAATGAGCTGGAGAAGGAAGTGGCAAACCACTCCAATATCTTTACCCAAAAACACTCAAATGGGGTCACAAAGAGTAAGACATGACTGAAAAAAAACAACAAAATTATACGATTGGTGTCCATGCATAAGAGCTTAAGAAATGTTTTTCTTCTCTATCCCATAAATAATCATAGTACAGTTCAAATTCCAGCAGGGTTCTTCTTTCATCCTAATAACCTTCCAACTTATTTATCCGTGGTAACTAAATTCATGCTACAATCATCTCGACCTGGTTCCTGCTGATTCGACATGCTTGTGAGCTTCTTGACTATATTTTCTTTTCCTATTGGTGATTCCTGTGGTGTTTGACCTGAAAATAATGATACTCATTCTTGCCTTTCATCCTGGTTCTCCAATACCCTTTTGATAGCATGTTTGAAACAGTATAGTCTTAAAACAAAATAAACAAGCTTATATTGGGAGGCAGCACAGCAGAGTGAATAGAGGGGAGTCAAAGAAGCCTGACTTCACATCCTCTGTCTGATTCATGCTGGTTGTTTGATAATGGAAAGTCATTTATCTTGTAATATCATAGGTAACTCTCTAAAGCTCAGGTTCCAGGTCAGTTCCTAATGTGGGCTGGTGGAGGGTTTTTTTTGCACTGGGAGTTCCCTAACCTGAAGAAATCACAGGTTCAAATAAAAAATAAAGCAAAACAAGAAAGAAAATTAAGAGTGTTACAAATACAATTGATGGGCTTTCTCCTTCACAACCTCATAACTGAATCAGCTTCTGCCTCATCCCCACATATCTCAGACCTTTCCCATTTTGACCTTTTTTACCCTTATGGGAGTGTTATCTAGTAAGTATATGACATATTTAAAATAATAATAACACTAACACAAGCAGAGCAAGATAAGTACTTGAATTACCATACAAAGCTATACACAATATGGAATAAAAACTATAATTAGGTGATATACAATTAACAATAATTTTCTCCAAAGAACAGGGAAAACTCTTAAAACACTGTCTACTACCAAATTTTCATCATAATTTTTTTAGTTTTTTATTGTATTTTTATGGCTACTTTTCTTGTTCCCTGTTGTGATGACCTTGAAAAATACCCTGCTCTGGATCCTTGGCTCCAACCTTTCCTCCTTATTGGAAAGATTCAGGTCTCTTCAGAACTTCACCTCAAAATTTAGGGAACTTTCTACTTTCCTATGGCTCCAGTTCAGGTAATTGATTTAGAGCATGAGTTTTTCCTACTTTTCAGAAAACAGAACCATTCTGGGCAATTAACATTGGCTCTTCAAAAGCATCATCAACATGGCTCCCCACTGGAAACTTGCTCATTGGGTTATCTCAAACCTAGCATCTGTCTCATCATTCCTAGCCACAAAACTGATGGGTACTGACATATCCTTCCTTCACTCACAATACTTGGACTATAAAAAGGAGTATGTTATAGTGGAAATAACCCTGGATTTGGATGCAGAAGAGTTGGGTGGACATTTTGGCTCAGCCATTTACTGTAACCTATGTGATCTTGGGAACCTCTTTGGACCTCAATTTCATCATCTGTAAAATGAAGGGGTGGGCTAAAACAATTTCTAAGATTTCCTTCTAGTTGTTGATCTCATTCACTTATGACTTGTGTTATATTAACTTCCTCCTGTCCTGACCCAGTTTTGGGGACTCCCAGAGAAGAAGCTATTATACTTTTCCACATCTTGACTTCAGTTCCTGTCTTAATTACCCAAGTGATGTCCAATGCTTCTAGTGATGCCCATGGTCCCCTTCCCCCCAATTATCTCACCTTTCACCTGTCTAGAATTCAGTTCAACAAACATTTAAACACCCACTTCATGCAAGGCAATGTGCTAGGTCCAATAGATACCAAAGGAAAAAAACCATAATCTACCCTGAAGGAACATTCCACTGGCATCTGGTAAATGCTGAAAAAACAGCCAAGTTGTCCAGTGGGAACTACTGCCCCACATTTCAGATCTATTCCTTTTATCCTCTTAATCCTTACCTCCTCATTTTCCCTGTTACCATCTGTCTTGCCTTCCTTTTTTTTTTTTTTTTTTTTTACAATGGGCTCCTTTTCTTTCCCAGACTAAAAGTGCAGCAGCCACTCATGGCCCCAACCCCAAAGCTGATTATCATGGCAGCTTTGATCATTTCTGACATGGACCAGTTTGCCCTTTCCTAAACAGCTCCTGGGGTCCTACCACATTGACACAGTACTTAGTGCACATACCTGATCAGTTTTAGTCCTACTGTAGCTTTGAACTCCTGTGTTTAAGTGATCCATCAGTCTCTCCAGCAGCAGATACTATAGGACTACCCCACCATACTCAGCTGTCCTGGCCCTCTTCACCCAAAACTCATATCCCACATCCTCAGACCTGCTCTAGTTTTCATATTCTGGCATTGGAAATACTAAATCCAAGAAGGGAAATCCAGTTAGGTGAAATTATTCATTTTTCTCTTAACTTGGGATCAAGCTAGTAAAAACCATTCTGTATCCTTTACTCCACATGACTATAAAAGTAGAATACTGCCCAAATGGTAAAATTATTCATCCCTCTGCTATCTGTACTAGAAAATTGTGAAAGTTGAGTTGAATACTTATTGTCATTTTCTTTTTTAATTGCATTGCATTTCATATATTTCATTTGCATAAAAATTCAGTCATATGAATAAGTGTCCTGGTCCAGGCACAGCAGGGTAGAGGAGGCTGAAATAGGATTCTGCTTTTCTTAGGAAAAGTCCTTTAATCCCACTGACCAAAAGAACCCTACTAGATAAAGAAGAGGGTAGAGTAACACAAAGAGAAGAATAGTCACCCTAATTTTTTTCCTAATCCTATCAATTTTAGCAGAACAGAAAATAGGAATTTCTTTCATCTATACAATGGTTCTTTAAGGTGGTCAATCATCATAATCCCTACTTTACAGATGAGGAAACTGAGGTTCAGAGAGAACAAACAACCTATTTGACAACACAAGATCAGTTAATGTCAATATTAGGAAGGAAACAAGAATTTATTGTTTCTTATATAGCAAGAACTATCTTAAATGCTTTAAAAACATAATATCGATCTTCACAACCCCTGGGAGATAGGTACTTCTATTACTCACATGTTACAACTAAGAAAACTGAGGGGGTGGTAGAGCCAAGATTTGCCAGAGTGCTCCTCCCAAGCCCAGCCAAATACCTGCAAAAAGTGATTCTAAACAAATTCTGGAGCTGCAGAACCCACAGAATGATGGAACGAAGCAGATCTCCAGCCCAAGACAGCCTGGAAGGTCAGCAGGAAACATCTATTGCACTGCAATGGGAGCAGAGTGCAGTCTAGCATGGGCCATGCCAGCACAAACAGGACCTGAGCAGGGGAATGAATCTCTGGCATGGTAGTTTCCAGTCTTCAGAACCCCAAAATTGAAAGGTGAGTGAAAAAAAACCTGTAGGACCTGTGTGAGAGAGTAGAGTGGTCTGGCCCCAGCCCCAGGACAGCAGAGGGGGCAGAGGAGCCCACAGCAGCACCGGGGGGGGCAGCAGTAGTGACTGTTTCCAAAGCTCTAGGCTCACAGACTGTGGGGGGATCGAGCAGCTGCTAGGATACCCCTCCATACCCTCACTGGAAGCAGAGAACTACCTTGAAAAGAACTCAAAAATCTAGTAAATTGTTGGGGAAATTAGTAAAAAAAAAAAAAACAGAAAAGGAATCAGACTATAGAATCTTACTTTGGTGACAAGGAAGACCAAAATGTACAAGCAGAAGACAACAAGGTCAAAGTTCCTACATCCAAAACCTACAAGAAAAATATGAATTAGTCTCAGGCAATGGAAGAACTCAAAAAGGATTTTGAAAATCAAATAAGAAAAGTAGGGGAAACTGAGGCAGAAGAGATTAAGTGAATTGTCCTTGATCACAAAGCTAATACATGTTTGAGGTTGGATTTGAACTCAGGTCTTCCTGACTCCAAACCTAGTGCTATATTCACCACACTTCCTCACTCACACTTCCTCACTCCCTCAGACTTGAGTCCTTCTCTGGCTCCAAGTCCAGTGAACTTTCCACTGCAGCTATTCTGCAGTTATCTCCTTCTTGGCTTCTTCTAAGACCTAATGCAAATGAGAAGAAAAGATCTTAAATCTAGGGCTAGAAAGAGCTACCCAATCCAACCCCTTCATTTTATAGATGAAGCTAAGGAATTTGAAAGTCCTGACTAAGGTCACACAGGTAATATTCACCAGAAGTGACCCCTGAAGCCAGATTTTCTCTCTTTCCAACTAGTGTTCTTTGCAGCCCAAGTCCTCATCTTTACCTCATTTTCCTGCAGTTACCCCAGGGACTTGTCAAATCTAAGGAAGGACTTCATTCACATACCTTAGCTCCTTCCCAAAAGCAGGCAATCTCAAAGAGCCTGTCCAGTCTTTTTCTCTTTCTCTCAGGTCATTTAGAGCTTTCATAATTTCACAGTTGATGAGAACATTTGAAAAAAAAATGCTAGCACAATAATGATCTACTGAACTGACAGTAGGCAGCAATTAAACATTTCTGACTTCAGAGATGCCTGACACATTAAATGAGCTGCATATTGAAAGGATTTATGAAGGATGCTGTATGAAAATTTGCAGTCATACCAGGATATCCAAGAGTTCTTTCCACATGATCCATCTGATAAAGGAAATTTTTAGTAATTGGGAAAAAAATCATCTGGAGTTTTCTCTTCCTATGCTTTAAAAGGAACTGAATTGGTACAGTTAGTGGGGGTGGGGGGAGGAAGGAAAGGGAAGAGAAAAGAGAGAAAAACAAGGTGGTTACTAAAGGTTCATCTCTTTCCAGTTGTGTTTATAGGTAAGTACATGGGAAGGTGGGTAGGTGTGCATGCTTGTGTGTGTGTGTGTGTGTGTGTCTGTGTGTGTATACACACACAGTATATGTACATCATATATGCATTATATACATATACACAGTATAGTATTCATAATATATGTGTTGTATCCATGTCAGTCAGGCAATTAACATTTATTAAACATCTACTGTGTGCAAGATGTTGTGCTAAGTAAACAAAGAATGCCAGAAGATCTTAAGGAGGTCAGTATAAAGGATGTGTGTGCATATTATTTGTAAGCATTAATTTTGACCTATAACACTTTCTCCTCTACCTAATAGAAAAGAGCTTTCTTCTTTACAGGAAGACAATACTATCCAGGAAGCTAAGCAACTTGAGTTAATTTTGCACTATTGGTGATGACTTTGCTTGAAATGAGATGTTCTCAACATGTAGTCTGGGAACACTTGGGCCTCCCTGAGACTTTTTAAGGGGATCCATGGGATCAAAACAATTTTCAACTATGCAGTGCAGCAAATAGAGTACTGGGTCTGGAATCAGGAAGATCTGAGTTCAAATATGGCTTCGGGCACTGGCTGTATGGCCCTGGGCAAATCACTCAACTACTGTTTGCCTCAGTTTCCTCTCTTATAAAATGGGGGATCATAATAGCACCTACCTCTCAGAGTTGTTACGAACAGCAAATGTAAACATAATTACAAAGTGCTTAACATAGCATCTGGCATATAGTAAGCACTATATAATGTTGGCTATTATTATTAATAAAGATAATAAAATAATAAGGTGTTTTGATTTTTAATGTAGTAAAAGCGATAGATATAACCTAAATAAACAAAAACTCTTGAGTTCAGGAGTCCTCAATAATTTTTAAGATCATAAAGAGACTTAAGGCCAAAAGATTTGAGAACTGCCTCTCCAAATCATACACATCTTCTCCTAGCTCTCTTTGTGACCAATAATATTTATTTGTGAAAAAATTAAGGGCTCTGAAAAGGAGAGAACTGGAATCTTTGTTGAATGAATCTCTATGACCTCATTACTATCAGGTTACAATCAACTAAACCAGCCATATTAGACATTGATGCTCAGAATAGATATTAAGAGCAAACACTTTAAAAGTTTTTGTTGATTAATTGATATATACTATTTTAAGGAAGCTCCTCAATTGCTAGATATGCGTAGTTGTTATTTGCTCCTATTTAGTTGAAATTATCATCTTTCATGAAGGTTTCATTTCTTTCCTTGAAACATTATTAACTACAACTGTAGTTTTTGAGATTTTTTATTATATCCTTTAAGATACAGCGTTTTTATTTTCCTAAGACTTCACTGTCTTAAAAGATTATGTCTACTCTTACCTGATAGATTAGTACTAAGTTATGGAAATGTATGGAAGGGACCCCAAGGAAGATAAGGGTCAAGCAATCTAGCCCCAAGTCTCACTGCCCCAGTTTTAGCCAATTCTTAGTTTATGATCTCTAAGAAACTGGATGACTGCCGAGAAATTGCCAACATATGTTTTATTCTTCTTCTCTGAGGCAAGCAAAATCAGACCCTTTTGTGTTGTTGTCATCTCTTAAAATAAATCTTCAGTCACTTGACATTTGTGCGGCCAATGACAATTGGCACAACATTCAATTTATAATTATAATAAAAGGACACATATCTTATCAGGAAGCATCTTAGAGAACCACAGCAATTGGGTTGCCAGCTCTTACTCTCTGCCAAAGACTCATTCAATTGTACCTTTATCCTTCAATAAATTTCACTAGATATATAAGTTCTGTGCTTGGGTTATCTTTTCGTTTCTTGTTTGAAGGCATATATCACATCCCCATTTGGAAAGGATTTGGTATTAAGTGATGGCAACCAGACGTGAAATGCTGGTTACTTCTTCATGCTCTATCCCATCCATCACTCACTGGGATTCTATAGTTCCAGTAGGCCAGTGGGACATCAGAATCAAATCCACTTCCAAGTTTTCATGTTCAAACCTCTTTCTCCAATGATAATAACATCTACCATATGCTGGGAATTCTGTCACGTGTTCTAAGTATATTCCAGGAAACATTAACCTTGCCTTCATCAGCCTCTTGGCCAGCATACATTGGGAAATTTCTATAGGATACATATGATTTCCTTCTGTTCCATTTCAGTCTTCCTTGAAGAACATTTTTCTTTCCCTTATAATTCTTGAAGTAGTCTGGTTTTCATTTGGCTGGGATCCCTTTTAATATTTCCTTGCACTACAGTATGGAATATCCCAGTCACATTTACATGAGATGAAAACAGGTTTTAAATATCCCAATATTTAAACTGATACATTATGGTAATTATTTAGCAACCACAGAAATGAACTTCATCAGCTTTGAAAGAGAAAATAGTTAGTGAAGAATATTGCTTGAAGGCAAGAATGGAAAAAATACTTTAGCCTTTAAATGTTTATTTTCAAAGCCGATGGCTGGTTCAAATCTCTATTTATATAAATGTGTTCATCTTAGCCCTGTGCACTAGCTTATTTCCTGAGTTTTTACATAATTTTTACATTCATTAACTTTTTAAAGACAAAGTGACTGTAGGCTTTTTCAATCTCTTTGTTCACAGAAAATACCAGGGGAAAATTGTTGTTCATTCTTCTCTAAATCTTTGTTATCCTACTTGGTGTTTTCTTGGCAAAGATAATGGAGTAGTTTGTCATTTCCTTCTCCAGCTCATTTTACAGATGAGAAACTGAGGTAAATGGGGTTAGAGGACTTGCCCAGAATCACACAGGTAGTAAATGTTTGAGGCCAGATTTGAACTCGGAAGATGAGTCTTCCAGTCTTCAGAGCTGGCACTGCATCCACTGTGCCACCTAGCTGCCTAAGGAAAGTTAGAAATGTTCCCTCAAAGTCTACCTCCATTTTACTCTTTCCTTTCTTTCTCCCTAAAGGATATGGAAATAACCTATTAGCTAAAATAAAAAAATGATTATGTGACAAAAAGTTTAATTATTTAAACATGCTTCCACGCAAAATATAGCCCCCATCCCCAACACTATTCCAAGTTCAAAGCACACTGTAATAGTGGATAAGAATATATTGAAACCCATAGTTCATGGACCTCATTGACGTGTTTCCCTTACCAATTAACTTTTAAAAAGCACCTGTTATGATGTTTCCTAGAAACAACACTAATTTCAGTTGACTATTAAGGAGGATGACTTATTCTTGTTGTCCACAGTTTTCCAACTTAAGGCTGAATATTTTTACACATACTTTCCATCAAAATAACCTTGTACAAGCTCAAAATTCAACATCTACATGGAACAAAAGACAAATTATATACTGGTTCCAAGGCTTTGACATGACATTTCAATCCCTAATTATGTTTTCCATTCTTTTTTCTCTATCACTTTGAATGCTTATTAACAAAGCACAATGATAGCTCAATAATAAAAAAAATCTCTTTATTCTTTTTCTATTCCCATACTTATTTATTAGATTTTTACAACTGAGCCCTTACTCAAAGCAAAATATTTGAGCAAAATATTTAAAGTCACCAACAGTGTCAATAATACCAAAATCAAAATTTAGCAAAACAAAACACATTTTTCCAGTCTTGCCTTCAAGCAATATTCTTCTCTAATTGTTTTCTGTTTTAAAGTTGATGAAATTCATTTCTGTGGTTGCTAAATAATTACAATACCAAAATATACTCTGGTATCACTCTAGCATTTTTAAAAGTTGAGTTTTAAATCTACATATCAAGTACAGGCTCACAAATAAAGACTTCTGTTCTATTAATGGCCCACTGACATATGCTTTACTTGTACTATCTTGGATGATCCATTTGTAAGACACAACATACCTATCCACAGAGGTGTGCTAGAGACTGCTTGTATAAAACTGTTAAGAATCAATTGTTACATTTTCGGCTTGAGTATTTACACCTGGAAATCAGCAAATGTTAAAAATTAGGAATGGATGTACTGATTTGTTGATTTCTAAACTTAAGAAAGCAATGAAGAAGATGTTAATAGTGCAGATTAATCATAAAACTGTATTGTGAGTAACTTTTTGTTAAACATTTGCAATAGAGATCAACTGTACCAAACTAAACTGGAAGCCTGCAAAACTCCCTAGCTATCATCTACTTTCAAAACTACCAAGTTCTTTGCCAGCTGAAACTTTGGAGGGGTTTCTTACTTAGTTCTTCTTTAAAGTACATTGCAGTACTTCAGTTTAATATGATATGTTTATTAAGCACTTTCTATATTTAAGGTACTGGAGATACAAAGAAAAAAATGAAAAAATCCCTGCCCTCAAATTTCTTGCATTCTGTTTATGGGTTTGGGGGGATACAACATGAACCCAAGTAAAGATAAAAAATGTACTGGCTGTGTGACCCTGGGCAAGTCACTTAAACCTGATTGCCTCCAAAAATAAAGACAAAGAATATATAAATTTATACATCATAAAAAAATAATTTAATTTCAAGAATCCTATAGTGCTAATGCCTAGAAGAATTAAGAAGAGTCTATGTAGGAAGTGGCACTTGAGTTTTCCATTGAAGGAAGCTGGAGAGACAATCATTATCAGAGCAAGGTAAAGTAGTAACAGCAAAAAAAAGTTGCTCAAATATTTGGGGTTTCTTTAAGATTCTTTCTTTGCAATTAAAAATGAGTTTCCACGTATCTACGACAGCTAAGAGGTAAAGTGGTTAAAGGACTGAGCCTGGAGTCAGGAAGACTTGAGTTTAAACCTATTTTCAGATACTTCTTGGCCTCAGTTTCCTATTCTGTGAAATTTGGATAATAATAGCTGCCTATCTACCTTATATTACCAACCTCCTAGGCTTACTGGGGACAAAATGAAATAAGATTTATAAAGCAATTTACAAATCTTAAAGGACTATGTAAGTGCTAGCTATGCTGCTGCTGCTGGTGGTGATGGATGATGATGATGATACTGAAATACTGATTGATCTATTATTAAGCCATTAAATACTTTACAGATGTTTTATCAATGGATGCTCACAACAACCCTGTGAAGTAAATGCTATTATGATCACCATGTTACAGGTGAAGAAACTGAGGCAGGCAGGGGTTAAGTGACTCTCTCAGAATCACACAGTTCGGCAATGTCTGAGACTGAGTTTGAACTAAGTTCTTCCTGACTCCAGGCCCAGAACTCATCACCTTGCTGCCTAATGGACAATGTTATATGTAGTGAGAGGTTGATCAGGAGTGTCCTTGGATAACTCTATCAGACATCTTTTGTTAGCTATTATCTCTGAGAAGTTCTCAGTAGATTTGCTAATGGGAAATTTCTTCTCTGTCAAGTAATAAAAGACAAGAGTATAAATATAATGCTGCTTGAATGTACAGCTTAATAAATATGTATTTAAATATATATATATATGCCCCATATCTGAAAAAGGAGCTCTATAGAGTGGTACAAATCATCATATAAGTCAGACTCCACAAATTCAGCTCCTCATTGTATAAGATGACATCATGACATGAATCAATCAAGCATATGTTGGTTAGAATTATGACATTTTATTTTTCAGAGCATATTTTCCTCCTCTCAAACCAAGTATTTAAACATGTCCACATTTTTCTTTATTTTATCTTGATTTATGAGGAATTTACTTGCTCATCAAAGGTAACATCAAATTGACTCTTTTGCTTTTTAAGGCAGTAATCATAACATGAAAATGATTTTTTCATTTATTATCTTTAGTGTCATTTGTTTATCTCTGCTCATTCCCATTGAACCTTTCCTTGAAACTTCTGGAAGCAGAAAAAATTCACTTGCTTCCAAAATCAACCTCTCAACCCTTGAGCCAGTGAGAGTTTAAAGTAACAAGTACTTGTTGTAACACCAATTTCAGAGGGGTTAGAGTGTTAGAGCTAGAAACGTCCTGGGAAATCATCTAATCCAATCTTCTCATTTTATATATGTGGAAACTGAGATTTCTGAAATGATTTTCTCAACATTCAGGACAGAGCTGGTTTAAACACAAAAGTCTCCTAACTCCCAAAAGTCCAACACTCTTTCACTGCTCCGCTGATTCACCAGTCTTCCAAGATATGCTGTAATAATTCACTCCCTAAGGAAATTATCCTCTTCTATAGGTGATAAATTCCAAATGAGCCAGACTTCCACAAGAACATATCCATAAATTTTCTCAGAAGATGGGAGATATATACATATTCATGCTTTTTAAATAAACTTTACTTAATAAACTTATAAACATAGAATTCCCTCCCAAATCAAACCTTTGTCACTGGCATCATTTGTGAATTGGTTTCTCTATACTTCTTTTTTTTTTACTTTCCTTGTATGAACCAAGAGCAGTGAGTAGAAATTGAAAAAATAAATAAAAAGATACATTTAGACTTGATGTCAGTAAACTCTTCTTAACAATTATAACTATCCAAAAATGGAATAGGCAGTATTAGGGAGTTAGTGGGTTAGAAATGGTCATTAGAAATGTTAAAGCTAGGGTAGCTAAGTGGCATAGTGAATACAGCATAGCACTGGAGCCAGGAAGTCCTGAGTTCAAATCTAGCCTCAAACACTTGATGCTTGACACTTACTAGCAGTATGACCTTGGGCAAGTCACTTAACTCTTATTGCTTTGCCTCCCCCCTACAAAAAAAAAAAAAAGAAGGAAAAGTTTAAGCAGTGGTAGATGACCACCTTTGGGGATATTACAGTAAGAAATTTCTGTTTTGGCATGTGTTGCACTCAATGGCCCTGGGACACCTTCCAACTCAATAATTCTATGAGTCTATGAAACAACACTATGATATGGTAGTCATTAGTGATGCAATTTTGGGTTGTATTAAGAAAAGCATGCTGTCCAGAAATAAGGTAGTGACCACACTGCGTTACCCTGCACTGGTTAGATCACATCATGAGTACTATGTTCAATTTGGGGCACCACAGTTTAGGAAGGACACTGATAAGCTGGGGAGCATTCTTTGGAGGGCAACCTGGATGATAAACCTCAAATCCCCATTTTACAAGGATTAGTTGGAAAAACAAGATGCTTCTTAGTCCAGAGAAGAGAAAATTCAATTGAAATGTGACTACTGTTTTCAAGTAGTAAAGGACTTTCTCTGGAAAGAGCAATGACCTACTCTGCTAGCTCCCAGAGGGCAGAATCAGGAGTGATGGAGAAGAAGTTGCAAAGAGGAAAGCTTGTGATTGATGCTTCTGTCTTCATGATTTATTTCTAAAAGCTTCCTTCTTTTTCAGTTGCCTCTAATCGAGCAAAATGGTATTAAAGGCAACAGGGTGGTATTATAGATAGAGTGCTGCACCTGGAGACCGAAAACTCAAGTCCAAATCTAGTCTCAGACACTACCTTTGTGACCCTGGGCAAGTCACCTAATCTTTCTCTGCCTCAGTTTCCTTATTGTGAAATAGAGATAATGATAGCACCTATACCACAGGATCATTTTGAGGGGAAAATGAGGTGATATTTGTAAAGCACTTTGCAAACCTTAAAACAAGGAAGGGAGGAAGGGAGGAAGGGAGGAAGAGAGAAAAGACAAGATAAAGGAAGGGAAAAAGAAAAAGAGGTAGGGTGGGAGGAAGTAAAGAAGTATTAAGTCATCTACTATGTGCCAGGCACCGTGCGATGCACTGTACAAATATCACCTTGCTTAATCCTCACAAAATCCCAAGAGATAAGTACTATTACATTTGAGGAAACTGAGGCTTACAGAGATTAAGTAATTTACCTAGGGTCACACAGCTAGGAAGTATCTGAGGTCAGATTTGAATTCAGGTCTTTCTGACTTCAGGTCCAGTATTCTACCTATATAAATGCTAGCTATTCAAGATATCTCCTGCAAAAATAGTTAGCTATTTCTGCCACCTTGCAATGCCTTTCTGTGCATCTTGAGTAGCTCTTTCAAATTGCTTCTGCAACTTGATATTTGATGTTGACTTTTAAGGGTATTCCTTGGTAGTCCCATCTTTCTTTCTTTGAGGAACCTTATCATGTCAACATCCAAATACCATGGAAGAAAGCATTCATGTATGATGATATTACAGATGCCAGCAGTATCATTTTCAATTATTTTGCTTTGATATAATTGGTCATCTAGTTGAGTTTAAGATGTTATGCTAAAAAAGGGGTTTCCACAATTCTGTACTGTGTGCCCATATCATTTTCAAAGTTATTTCAGACTTTAATGATGTTTTTGCCATCTCTTAATTATTGGGGTAATTTCTGGATTTTGTATTAATTGGAGATTTTCAATTACGTGGGGTTTCTTCAGATTTTCCCTGTTCAAACTTTAATAGTTCCTCAATATCATCTCTTATTTTGTCTAAATGAGGATCAAGGTTAGGGTAAGTTTCATGATTGGCCTGTACTAGTCAACAAGTTGCTTTGTGAACTCAGGGTACCATTGAAAAGGGACAGATTAAGCCCTTGCTGGTAAGATGTGTTTCAGATTGTTATGAAATATTTTGGTATTGGTTCATAATAAAAAGATTCATGCCTTCAGACTATCTCATGAACATGAATAGTGTACTCACTTTAATAGTCAATTCTGTCTACATTGAAATGTTTTCAGGAGCTGGGATATTAGCATTTCTGATTTGCTGCAGTGTTTCTTGCTTTCTTTTGATATTAGAATCTTAGGGAAGCCACTCCCTCCACTATCCTATGTCAAGGAGATCATTAGAAAGGATTTGGTTAGGGTTAACCTGAAACCCTACTCTACCATATTTATTTCTTTGACTCTTAGAAGTAGCTATTTCACATTGTCTGTAGTGCTTAATACAATCAATGGCATTGCCAAGGCTTAATTTGCTAGCATTTCAGTGTTCTTTTATTTCCAGACCTTCATGGCTATTATGACAATCTTAGAGCACATGAAATCTCTACTGGCTGGCCTTCTCTGTCTTTATAATTGCTTGTCCCCAAATCCCTCACATCATGGACAATGAGTTAGATTCTGAGGAAGCAATAATGATGTTGATTGAAATCAAGACTTTTAACATTTTTTTTAATTTATTGAAAGTAAATAGAGATATTGCATAATATTGTGGATAAAGATCTAGGTTTCGCATCAAGAAGACATTGTTTCATATTTTGCCTCTCACAATTATCAGCCATGTGACATTGGGCAAATAATTTAACCTCCTTTTGACTCAAGCAGCCACCTTAGCCTTAGCTACTTACTTTCTACTGCTTTGTTGCAGATACTTGCCATAATGGCGCTTCCCTATATGAGGAATCCACAGATCCTTTGTATAAAAGTCACTCAGGCAAAAAGAAAAATAGATAATAACTAGTATTTATATAGTGCTTAAAATTTACAAAGCACTGTACATATGTTATCTCATTTGATTCTCACAACAACCATGGCAGGTGGGTGCTATTATTATCCTTATTTTGCTGATGAGGAAACTGAAGGTGAGAGGGATTAAGTGATCTGAAACAGGATTTATATTTGGATCTTACTGATTCCAAGTCCCTTGATCTACCCACTGAGCCACCTAAAGCATCGGTGGTTAGAAACTTCCAGTTCAAGGATTTATCCACACAAAGCCATTCAATAATCAATCAATCAATAAATGCTAAGCACTATCCTAGTCACTGGGGATACCAGTGAAAAAATAAAACAATCTCTGCTCTCAAGGAGCTGAGTGAAGCTGGTAATGGTCACAGAGAAGTACTCATGACATTGGCACTGTTTGACATCAATGTAAGCAGAAGTGAAATTTCGCTCTTGAATGTTTTTACATATGCTGCCTCTTGTAACAGCACGTTCTAATCACACAGTCAAGGTAGCTGTCAGAGCTAAAAAGAGTCGGCGGTGGATCCAGAAGCATCCATGAAAAGCAATTAATTATAAATGCTTTTCAACTGATCATACAAAAATGGTTGGACTTTGTCAGTGAATCAGATACCTGTCAATCTCTCATCTCCAATGTAATGCTTCTGTTCTAATGTAGCTAGTTCAAAATGTATGTTTGGTTTTCAGTTAAAAATTTCTTTCAAAGGAAAATGATGAGGCTACAGGGTAACAACTACTTTCCGTCTTTCTCTGTCATGCTGTTGGAAATTGATGTTAAACTTTTATCAGAAAATATTTTAATTTGCATGTAATTAAGAACAAAATGCAAAGGTCTATGCCTTCATTCAAGCTGAAAACCATGGACAAGTTTCACTACAGAGAATATGGTGGATATGCTGAACGCTCAGATAAAGGCTCGCTTCTAAAGGCCCTCTGCCAGTCCATCATCTAAGTCAAAGCTGACCTTCAGTTCTTAAAGCCTTCACCAGTGAAGCTCCAGCTGTGACAGATCCCACCAGCTTGAAAGACTTAAATAAAGGCCCAGTAATGAGGTATGAATCAGTCTTGCTTCTAATATAGAAAAACATTATGACCAAAAGGTTGGACCCTGAGTATTAAGGCACAGAAACTCTCAAAAGACTGTTTACTAAGACATGGAAAATCTATTAAAGGAATGAAATCATAGGTCCTGAAAGTATATAAATATGTAAATTAAGAATGATACTGTGATCAGTCATGATATTTGGAAGAGTTATAAGGTCACTATAAAGGTACTATGAAAACCATTTAAGAAATATTCAAAAAAGATTTTCCTACTGCAATTTACAATACAAAGGCCACTCATAACTAACTGAAATGTTAACACTTTAAAAAAAAAATGTTTCCTTCTTTCTTTTCTCTTCTCCAATTATCACCTTCCAAGACCAATCTCAAGACCTCCACTGAATTTTTTTCGGTCTGTTCTCCTTCCAATTTTCATAGCACTTTACAGTTGTCACTATCCACAATCATTTGAGTGTTGACCATACATAGGGCACCGGAAATACAAAGACATGGTTCCTACTCTGAATGGGGTTTTTAGTCATTAGGCAGAGAGGATGTGTACATACAAATGGTTTTCTTAAAATACTGTTCTGGCTACAGTCCCCCTCTCCTCCCATAAAAATTTGAACTCACTTCACCAATTAGTTTATTTCAGCTAAGATGCATAGCAACATAACAAAAAAATATATTTTTACATACGTTGTAAAAAGCTGTATAATTACAACTTTATTAATAATTCTAATGCCCTTGACTAACCAGAAAATATCTACAAGACATGAAAAATAGAATTCTCTGGTCCTAAAAATATGTATAATCTTGGAATGTTAAAAGTCCTTTTGTGAACCTTCTTCCCCATAGAGTTGCATGTAGGGTGGCTACCTACTTTGACAACAATTAAAAATTGTGTTAATTAATATTGTTCCTTATACGCTTCATTTGGAAGGGAAGTCATTGGTTGGTATGATTGGAGAAAGTTCCCATATCAATGAGATCATCAGTTCAGATACAAACAGAATTATTGCTCTTGTCTGCTTAACTAAATCAAAGATCCCTAAGATCAGGGAACGAGGATCATATTTCTTTTCTGGCACAGAAAGTAAAGAAAGAGACAGCATAGTAGGATTGGAAGAGTGCTATATTTGGAGCCAAGAGATTACAGTTTAAATTCTATCTTTGACACTAATTATTTGACCTTCAGTAAGTCATTTAATCTTTTTGAGATTCATTTTCCTGGTGTGTAAAATGTAAGCTATAAATTTCCATAGAAATATGAACCATTCTTAAAGGTGTGTCTCGGCATTTAAGCCAGCCACATTTGCATAAGAATCTCCTCCCTGGTAGAGCAAATGGCTACTCAATACTTTGTGCCTTCATAAAGGGCAAAGTTAGTGAAAGATTAGGAGAAGGGAAGGGCAGCTGGGTAGCACAATGGATAGAGGATGGGACTTGAAATCAGAAAAACTCATCTTCATGAGTTCAAATCCAGCCTCACGCACTTATTAGATATGTGATCCTGGGCAAGTCACTTAACTCAATCAGCCTCAGTTTTCTCATCTGTAAAATGAGCTAGAGGAAAGAAATGGCAAACCACTCCAATATCTTTGCCAGGAAAACCACAAATGAGGTCAACAAGAGTCAGAGATAACTGAAAAGACTGAACAATAAAAGAAGTTCCTTCTTGCTTCTGACTTCAAGAGAGGAAACCTGGGTTCAGGCTCTCTTCAGGGAGAGATGTACCTAGAGAAGAATCAGAAGAAGGAAGCAGCACTTCAACATGTTCCTGATTTCCAGCTTGCCACACTAGAGACTGTGGAGAATTTCCCCTTGGGTAAGTCCTAGGAACTCTTGGTTGAGATCATTCATTTTGTGTGTTTTCCAGCATACTCTAATCTATATAGCTTCTCTGATTTTCAGCTTGGATAAATAAGTTTATTCACTATTTGCTTTTATTATAGTCTTTGTGTAACTGGCATTTGGTGAACAAGGAGTCAAACCTTTGGATAAAGTTTGGAACTCTTCTTCTCTGTTAAGGAATAACAACCAAGAAAATAGATTGAGCCAAGAAATTATTTCCCCTGGATTAGCATTACTTAAATTTTAGTTAGATATAATTGCAGACTAGTATGCCCTCTCTAAAGAGAGCAGAGCAGTCAGCCTACTGGCCCCAAAGTCTCTTAGGGAGAGGTTGATAAGATTTCAGAGATATTTATCAATTCAGACCTGCCTATGAGTCACATTTAGATAAATCCCTGTAGACATATACATAACCTACATGAACAACACACACCCTAAATCTGTCTGTCTGTATTCATCCTTTGTTTTCAAAGAAGACCACAACATTAGAGAAATGATGACATGATTTGCACTTGACTTTGTTTTAAGTGAGGGAGGGCTGTGCAAGGTCACCAGCCTCACTTTTCCTCCTGGGTCATCTGGATCCAGTGAGCAGATATTCATCAGGATGAGTGGAAAAGACCCAGGAGGTGCTGGGAGAACTTGGCCTATTCAGGTACTCACTTAGAGTGAGGTAATGCAGGGATGGCCTCTTTAATGAACCAAAGGAAAAATAAATAAATTCAGCTGGGAGGGAAAGTGCAACAATTACTATTGATAGTTACTCTGAAGCCTAGAGGGGACCCAAAAGAAGCATTAAGTAGAGTCTGGGCAAGGATCTATATGCAATGTATGGGCTTCAAAGTGTACTGTGTTTAAGGTTTTGACAAAGGGAAGGAAAGAAGGAAGGAAGGAAGGAAGGAAGGAAGGAAGGAAGGAAGGAAGGAAGGAAGGAAGGAAGGAAGGAAGGAAGGAAGGAAGGAAGGAAGGAAGGAAGGAAGGAAGGGAGTCTGGCCCATAAAACAATTTCACCAAAGGGGAGTTTGGTTTTGTAAAAAGAGACTTGAACTCTGAGTTAGACCTGAATTCAAGTCCCAGTTTTTCTCTCGTGCTCCAAGTAACCAAAAGCATGTTACTTTTACATCTCTATGTCTTTAATTTCTTACTGAAAATGTAGAGATAAGAGACCATATGGCACAACAGGTAGATAGAGTGTTGAACCTGATATCAGGAGGACCAACATTCAAATACCACATTTGATCTTAGTCTTGTGCTCCCAAGCAAGTCACTTAACTCCCTAGGGAAGCCTTGTATTTACTTAATCAGAGGTAGGATGCTATTTGGTGGCATAAGGCATTCCGACAAGTTCCCTATACTAAGAAAATCTCAGATTTCTCAAATATTTTATTGCTGAAGTGTGGAAATAGGATATAGATATAGATACACATACGCATACACACATATATATACATATATATACATGTGCATGTGTGTATGTATGTGTATATGTGTGGGTGTACACATATACACATACATATATGTATACATATGTGTGTGTGTGTGTAAAAGCAAGGATCTCAAAATACACAGAAGGGTCTGCTGTGCAGTTTCTTAAATCTGTTTTTTCTAAAAGGAAAGGCAACTTTTGAGAGGTCCACAATCACTTCAGTCAAGCACATATATCATTCCCTTATTTCAGGGAAAAAGTCAGCACCACGAACTTCAGGGAAAATACAAAGAAATAGTAATCAACAGACAAGGATTCCAGCTGTCTGACCTTAAGCAATACATACATCACAGATCAACAGACGGATAACTGTCTGATCATACAATACATAGTTACCAGAGAAAGAAGCACCAACATCTGTGTTTTCAGACCCTAGGAGTCTCCTTAGTAGTTGTCCAGATTCTCATCTGGACAAACACTTCCATTGAGTAAGCCCCAAAGTAAAACCTTACCTCAGTGTATACATACACTTTTCAGAGCCAGAGGGCATCAGAACCCTTGAGAACCAGTGCTTTACTATCAAAAGATGTGGACCTTCCTATAAATCTCCGCTAATCAAACTGCCCTTAATGGGCAGGCCCATTAATGGGTGGGGAAGATCTTTAATCTCATTAGTGCTACAATATGCATATTGTACACATGTATGTATGTATGTATCTTCACAGGATTGTTTAAAATTCAGTGCTTGAAGTTGAAAAAGTAAGTTGTTTTTTATTATTATTGCCATGGGCTTAGATAATGATGAATATCTCATAAAATAAGTGTCTTGAGAAGGGGGTAGGACTCACATAAATGGAATTTGAATTGTGATTGAATTTGAATTGTGTTCCAAATGCAATGTAAAATGAATACTGTTTCAGATGACGTCTGGAAGCTGTTTTTCTGTAGTTGCCCTGTTTTAGTGCTTTACCGCCCAACCTGAGCTAAGTACCATCAGAGGCTGTATAACCTTCAGAATGAATTCCAGTTAGAGGAATTGACCTAGAAGGGTTTTGATGCAGAACCCAAGGATGCAGAATGCATACTATGGCAAGATTGACTTTGCAAGGAGTCAGGAGCTGGAATGTACCTGGAAAACTTTTGGTCATGCCCTTTTGGTTTTGGATTATTGACATTGAGAATTCAGCTTGCCTGTGTACTGATAGTAGCAGAAGACTGAAAGGAAGGAGGTGGAGATTCTTGCTATCCCTACCTGCCACTCAGTGGAAGATGACAAATTTTCAGTAGAGTTATCTGGTTTCAAAGTCAATTCTATCATACTTCCAACAATTTCCTAAACAACATAATAAGTTACTAAACTAATAAGCTACTAAACTAAATGAATTACTCAACAGATTTAGTATTATAAGACATTGACTGCCACTTTTCCCTTTCATTAAGGAAACAGCAGAAGCGTGGGGTAATAGATGATCAGACTCATAATCTTCCATCCTAGGGGGTTAAGACGAGAGGAGGTGACTTGCTCAGGCCATGGGTGTTAGTACTGCTGCTGATCTATTTTCTTGATATCACAATGCTTATTATTTTAACTAAAATTGTTCTTGTATCTTATTACTGAGATGAAGTATTATATTTGTTAATACAGCTGGAACAAATAGGAAGCAAGAAATTTCAACTGGGATAAAAGCAACAAAAAAATGATATTTCAAGCCAAGGAGTACTAGGGGATACCAGTCTTCTTAGTAAGGGCCTCATACCATCCCCAGTACATCAAATTTAAAAAGTTAGAATTTTTCCTGTGAACAATATACCACACAATTTAGTAATAAATTATGTAGAGCCACTAACTTCTTAGTGCAAGATCAACTGTACACACACAGCTGACTTGGAAATAATTTTTAAAAAATTTTTAGTAATATTGCTAACTATTCATTTCCAAACTACTGTTATATAATTATTTTTATATGTTATATATTACTCACCACATCTTTTATCTTCTAACTCTCCTCTTGAGGAAAGTAATCCTAGCATATAGGATTGAAACAGATATTTGTAATCCATAAGTCATTGGCATTTGTCATGACTCACTTGTGTATCATATTTTCCAATGTATTTGAAACATCTTCAAAAACTTACCTTTTCTTTGAAGCCATCAAGTATCAAAATATATGTGATTTCATTTGATCATTTGAGGAGTTTTATCAAATTGTTCATAAAATGTCTTTACCCTGTCATACTCTATTTATAAAAGGTACATATATTCTATACATAGTTTATACTCTATGTACAAAATATAGCATGTATGGTTATGTGTAGTTGGTCCATAAACTGCAATTATCTTCATGGTTATCTTTTTCAAATTTCTGATCATAAGCACTAAACTTGATGGGCAGGTGAAAAAATGGAAAATAGACAAAAGAAAAAAATTGACATAATCTCTCATGATTACCCAAGAAAGTTTAAAAAATGTAAATCAATCATCACAATGAAGAAGCAAAAAGAACCTAGAAATGCTTCAGAGAGCAAACATTTTTCTCCTTACTAAGCAGTAAAATATGTCAGACAAGAAACAATGCCAGTTTAGAATATTTGTTAAATATAATGGAAGAGGATAATGAAAGATTTAAACAGTACCACCTCACAGAATGGTCAGCAGCAGGGAAAAGAAAAATAGACAGAAAGGGTGGTAAAAGGCCTAACTAATCCAGACTATTTAAGTAGGGAACTGGAAGGAAGAAAAATAACAGGACAGAAAGAGTGGAAAAGATTCACTGGGATTTCTACAACATTTTTCTCCATTAGTGACAATGGAGCTGCCATATTTGTACTATTAATGTCATACCTTCAATATGCTGTATTGCAGAAGTGAAAATAGCAATAAAACAAATGAGGATGATGAGAGCAATTTGACAAGACAGAGTAGAATCATGTTGGAGATTACATAATTTTGAGGAATTGTGTCAGCATTTGAGATTTATTTAGAAATTGATCCTTAGTTATTTGAAAGAAGCAAGGCTCCCAAAGGTATGGAAATAAACATGGTTCTCAGTAGGACTCAAAAAGGAATATGCAGAGAATAAAAGATCCCCCATTGTACTTGTTATTTTAAGTATTTATTGTTTGCCTTAAAAATTATACTTATTGTTTTTTTAATGAAGAAGTATTTGATTCAGAAGGGCAAAACTTGATTTGGCAGTTTTCCTGCAAAAAGACAATTCCCAGGTATCTGTTAAAAATATCATAGGTGATTTATTGAAAAATGCAGCAACTATTCTTACTTTAATGTACTATGAGTGTTAATATAAAATGCATAAATTCAAGATGTATGGTTTCCAAAAAGAGTTTACCACTGTCATAAAAGACATCAGGCATAGAGTACATATAGAAGCAGGATTCCCTAGATGATGAGGTCTTCCAGATGTTTCTGTTTATGCATGACATTACAATAACTATATCAAGACTCTGAATATTATAGTTTCCTCAATAAGATCCCTAATCATTCAGGAAGAAAAGTATATAAAGAGTATCTATTGTTCAGGAGATGATATGAAATTAGATGAATAACACATAGAATTAGTACAGCAGTACATATATCTTATACAGATCCTGAAGACTGACATTGAACTGATTGTAGAATTAAAAAAGAATTAGAGAAAGGGTTGAATTACCTTTGTGAGATTATGCAGTCCTTTTGCGATCCAAAGCTTCACCCCCAAAAAAGTCCCATTCTTTTAATAACATGATGATATTGTGCAATTATGAGTTATTGAATATCAAGGCCTATGAAAAATTAAAGTTATAGATCATCCAAATGGAAAATGAGAGAAGTATGGTAGGTGGAAGATGAAATATTTTACCAATGATAGATTATGCAGGAGAAATAGACTAAAAGATGTCATCAGAGAGATGTGTGACTAAGAAAGGAAGTGATAAAATAACAAAACAAGAGCAAGGCACAGCTTGTGTTACGCCCGTGTTCCCTTTGTTTTCATGAATTTTCTAGACAACTAAAAAAAGTGGGGGACGCCAGACCACCAGCCCCTATGGAAAATTTATGAGTGGATATGGAAAGAATAAAAAAAAATGAAAAGATGTGGGAACATAGACTCATGGAGAGTATTACAGAACAATTAAAATACCTCCTATGTTCAGCTAATACAAATAGGCTACAACAACATATTAGAAAGATTATACATTACAACTAGTTTGGATTTATACCACGAATGCAGAGTTGGTTCAACATCAGGGAGACTATAAACATGTTAAATCATGTTAAAATATAAGCAATGAAAACCACGATTACTGAAAAGACTAAAAAAATTCAATACCTGTTTCTATTAAAAACCATACAAAGCATAAAAATCAATGGGCTTTTCCTTTAAATTAGTAAATAATAGCTATCTAAAACAAAAGCAAACATTAAAAACTTAGTGGTCTTTCAATCAACTGATAAATCAATAAACATTTATTAACTATCTCCTATACATCTAGCACTGTTCTAAATACTTTGCAATAAGATCAGAGATAAAGTAAAGCTACCTGTTATTACCACCACTATTTAGTATTGTCTTAGAAATTATATCTATAACAATAAGACAAGAAAGAAAAATTGAGGAAATAAACGTAGGCAGAGGAAATAAAATCAACACTTTTGTAGATAATATGATGATTTATTTAGAGAGCACTAAAAAACCAACTAAAAAGCCGACCAAAAAATGAATTGAAACAATTAATAAAGTGTAGTATATGTGATATATCCACATATTTCACGAGCATCCCTGTATATCACCAAAAAACTCAACAAGGAAAACTAGAAAGAAAAATTACATTCAAAATAAGTACAGAAAGTATAAAATACTGGAGAATGTGACTACCAAGAAATATCCAGGAGTGATATGAATTGAATTATAAAACACTCTCTGCTCAAAGACAGACCTAAATATTAAGAGAAATATTAATTGCTTATGGACAGATTGAAACAATACAATAAAAATAATACTGACTACATTGATTTACTTATCCAATGTCATATTGATCAAACTACTAAAGAAATACTTCTATAGAGTTAGAAAAATAATAATAACATCACAAGGAAATATCTCAGATGGCAAAACCAATGGTCAAAAATCTAAAGTGTAATAACGAAAGTAGCAAGCAAGGAAAACAAGAGTGGCTTACAGTACCAGGAAAATGAATAAAGGGACAATTTTGACACGGGGTATCCTAAGTACCAGATCTCAAACTACATTACAGAACAACAATTATTTTTTTTTAATTGGTACTGGTTAAAAATTAGATCAATCATCAGAACACATTAGATGCACAACATACAGAAAGAAGTGAACACAGTAGCATAGTATTCAATAAATTCAATGAGTCTAGGTTTTGCATTAAGGACTATTTGACAAAAAATACTGAGAAAACTAAAATTTTGCTTGGCAGAAACTAGGTGTTGACTGACATTTCACACCACAGGCCAAGATAAACTCTAAATTCAGCTAATATTCAAATGATTGACTGGAACTAAGTAAACAACTCTTCAAATTTAATGTCTAGTTTTAAAGAAACTTCATTCAATAAAGCTTTGTTTTACCCAAGCTATAGAATTCACACAGATCAGAGAAAGAAAGCAAATTGAATAGTTACCAGTATGAATTTGAGGAATTCATTTGCATGAAATGAAGATGTTAGATTAAAGGTTGACCTCTACTGTAGGCTGCTTCAATGGTGGTGGTTGTTGTCTGTTCTCAAAGAGGACCAAAATGACATCATTATGATAAAGTCAAGTTTCAATGTGTACAACTGTGGCTGATCAGACCAATAAAGACTTGATATGTTCTACCACAGACTGGACACAAATAGGCCATATGAACATTTGGAGTAGGTACTCTAAATCTGTGCATTCTGTGTTTCTTTTGAGCTGTTTCAATTCTGCTTTGCTCATAGAGCACAGCACCTTCTTTGATGTGGGCATGATATGCTAAGAAACCCTGTGCCACTATCTCTCATGTCATTCAGCTTCAAAGTTCTTGAGAGTATCCTTGTATTACTTCTGACGAACGTGTAATCCATGTGAGTTCTCCATAAAATAGTCTTTTTGGCAAGCATACATTTCGCACTCAAAAAATATGGCCAGTCCATCTCTGAAGCAGCGTTTGAATGCTTGGCAATTTGTTTTGAGTAAGGATCTCAGTGTTTGGTACCTTATCCTGCCAAGTGATTTTCAGAATCTTCCTAAGACAATTCAAATGGAAGTGATTCAATTTCCTGGCATGGCGCTGGTAGACCGTCCGTGTTTCACAGTCACACAACAGTGAAGTCAGCACAATGGCTCTGTAGACCTTCAGCTTGGTAGTCAGTTTAATACCTCTTTTCTTCCATTCTTTCCTTCATAGACTCTCAAATACTGAGCTAGCTCTGGCAATATGTGCATCAACCTTTGTCATGTCTCAGGGCTTCTTTAACTCACAGGGCCATGTTTGCCAACAATTTTCAAGTTTGGGGCAGAAAAAAAGAAAATAATGCTATACACATGCCAAACCTTTCCTCAATCTTCTTCTTTAAGAGATTTTTTTTCCCTTTCTGCTAAAGTGCTCAGAAGTTAAAGAGGCAACACAGATTATGAGAAAAAGAATAATACTTCAAATTTCGTGTAGCTAAAGTATTTATATTTTTTATATCTTATAAAAGTCATGTAAATGAGTGATTGTATTCTGTTTACAGGAAAGTGAGTTAAGGGGCATATAGTAGCCTAAATTGTCTGGGAACATATTGCAAGAGGCTGAGAAAAGAATGAAATCAGTCCCCTGATTGGCCCATAATTCCACATTGTAAATACTATGGTATTTCAATTAAGGTCTGGCAGTATCCTTTTGCCATTCAATGCCAGGGAGAAAAGAAAACTGGATGAGTTCCAACTGCACGATTAGCATGCGACAACCCTTTGAGACTTAGCTGAAACTCAATCCTACACTAAAGTAGGTCCTTTAAACTGTAATTTGTTCATTTTATTTTTTTTTTGTTTTGTTTTTATTCTTGTTGCTTGACCTGTCAGCCTGTATTCTTCATTCTTTAGGCTGGTTGTTCTTCTTTAAAAGCCACGCTTTATAATTCAGAGTATGCCTCAAAAACCACAGAATACTAGCAAATTTTCAAATGTCAATAACACATCTCAAACTACATCCAAAAGGGTTGCTACTTCCAGTAGGAAATTCCCAAAGTTTTTATTGAATGTAAGGGTGGAACTATAGATGATTCTTACTTCAGATTTAGACACTCCTTCCCAATATACTAATAAAATGTTAAAAGAGTATACTGGGTCAAGAACTCCACAAGTTATAAAGACCCTGCTACTCTTGACCTTACTTGATTTTTATCCAAAATTATTCATCTTTTTCTTCCATTTTCCTTACCTCAACCATACCAATGAAAAAAATCTAGAAATCTCAGAAATTAAAATTTTACTTCTAAAAGTATCTTCTTTTTAACCTAATCTTTCAGCCTTGAGTCTAGTTAGTCTGTGTTGTGTTTTGCCAACAATCAAATAGAATTTAATTAGGATTGGATTGCATAAATGTCTTCAATTTATGTTTTTCATTTCAATGTAATAATAACTTAATCAGTGTCTTGCTTTTTCCTTAAAGAAAAAGAGAGAAGAAAGATAAGAGAAAGGAGAAGGGGGGTTATGTACAAAATGATCATTAAGTATAACCCAAGAAGTACTTTCCAAGGAAAATAGAAATGTTGTGAGCAGGGGAATGTGTGTGGTCATACATATTCAAGAGTTCTTGGATCAATGACTTATTTTATCATAATTTCAAGATAGACAAGGTGACAAATCACCCCACACCTCCATGTTCCTCCTTCTGGAACCATATCTACAAACCCACCATCCAGTTTGATTCCTTCTGCTAAATTGATCTGTCATTTCAATCTTGTGGTAGAGTGGTGGAGAGGGTCATACCACCTGCTTGGTTATCTGCAGGATAATCAAAATGGGGATGGAAATGACTGTAATTCATTTGGAGCCTGCTATTTGAAATATTGCATTATTACTTATTTGGATTCTCATACTAAGTATGTCAATAAAATACTTTACTATTAGCAATTAATTATCAAATCCTATGAATTCAAACTCATGATTTAGAAAAAGCCTTGGGAAAAGAGGCATTTGAGTCATGTGAGAAAAGAGTAAGCATTTTTAATATATTCCAGACTATAACTCTAGACTGTCATTGAGCCTGTATCAATTTGGGATGAGGTAGCTTGAGCCCTATATGATCTTAAGATACAAAGGGATACAGTTGCCATTTAGTGTGCCTATTAGTCCTCCATCAAAAACCACTAATTTATTACTACACAAATATTATAAACAAACAAAATTAAGTGAAAAAGGGAACAGCTAATAATAATGTTTTGGCCTAATTTGTCAAAGAATAAATGGAGGGAGAGGAAAGAGTAAATCAACTGTTCAAGGGGTGGAGCCAAGATGGTGGAGTAGAAAGACTCACATACACCAGCTCCGAACCCACAGCCCATAGAATATCTGTAAAAAAGAACTACCAACAAATTCTGGAGCAGCAAAAGCCACAGAACAACGGAGCAGAGGAGATTTCTGTTCCAGAGAGCCTGAAAACCTCTTGCAAATGGTCCTTTGCACTACAGACCTGGAGCGGAGCCCAGCCCTGCCTTGGCTGCACGGTGCCCAGAGGAGCGGATCCAAGCAGGCTTCAGGGACAGAATCTCCAGCAACCACGCGGGTCCCCCCACCCACAGGTGACAAGGGTCGGTGAGAGGGTCTCTTTGGTGGGTCCAGAGGGGAGTGGGGTGCCCCCATAACTCAGGCCCCCTCGGGAGGCAGCAGCTGAGGCAGGAGCAGATCGGGGTTCCCAGAGCAGGCAGGAGCCCAGATCCATTGTTGAAGGTCTCTGCATAAACCCCCTGAGGGAATTGAGCCTGTGAAGCGGCCCTGCCCCCACCTGAGCACCTGAACTTGATCTCACACTGAATAGCAGCCCTGCCCCAGCCCAAAGCCCTGAGGCTGGGAAGCTGCATTTGAATCTCAGACCCCAAGCACTGGCTGGGCGGATCTGGAGGTGAAGTGGGTGCGAAGAGAATATTCAGAAGTCAAGTCACTGGCTGGGAAAATGCCCAGAAAAGAGAAGAAAAAAATAAGACTATAGAAGGCTACATTCTTGGTGAACAGGTATTTCCTCCCTTCCTTTCTGATGAGGAAGAACAATGCTTACCATCAGGGAAAGACACAGAAGTCAAGGCTTCTGTATCCCAGCCCACTCAATGGGCTCATGGAAGAGCTCAAAAAGGATTTTGAAAATCAAGTTAGAGAGGTGAAGCAAAAACTGGGAAGAGAAATGAGTGACATGCAAGCAAAGCATGAAAAACAGGTAAACACCCTGCTAAAGGAGACCCAAAAAAAATGCTGAAGAAAACAACACCTTGAAAAATAGGCTAACTCAATTGGCAAAAGAGGTTCAAAAAGCCAATGAGGAGAAGAATGCTTTCAAAAGTAAATCAACTGTTCACTCCATTCAACAAATATTCAAGTGTCTTCTGAGCTCACGCTCTGTATTCAAATAATCAACTAGACAGAAACAGAACAAACAACTCAAGTGCTTTGAGGTTTTAAAGAAGTGTTACAGTAAACAGCATTTCTGAATACAGGCAAACAAAGAAAAGAAACAATTATCAAACACAGATGGGCGGATAGACACAGAGAAATAAAACAAAAGACCCATATTGTAACAGTGGCCATATCTACAAACCCACCACCCAGTTTGATTCCTTCAGCTAGCCTGATCAGTCACTTCAGTCAAGAAATCAGTCAAGACATCACTTTGTCAACTGTCATCCAAATTTGTTGTGTTCAGACAAAGTATAAATCTGAATGCATAAAACATTTAGTCACACTATTCAAAAAAAGAGGAGCTTAAGGAACTTTAGCTCAAATTCTTTTTTTCAACAGATGAGATCAAAGCCCAGAAAGACTACATATTAGTTATATAAGGTTACACAGCTTGGATTTAAACCTGCATTATCCAATGTCAAGACCAGTGCTCTTACAGCCCCACAAGGCTTATGTTTTCCTAATGACACTAATTTTGCTGATCATAGATTGAGGGATCTCAGGGATAATGAGACTGATAATAACTAATCATTTCAGCCACTGTAGCCGTGTGCATGTGTTTATTTGGAACAGGTGTGTGTGTGTTTTGTGTGCACATGCATGTGTGCATTTGGCTATGCAGCACAGGGAATTCAACACATTCAAAATACATTTTGATGGGGAGAAATGGAAATTGTGAAAGACTAAATTTGAACAACTTAAGGAGAAAAAGGGAGTGGGATAATTGCATGATATATTCAAGTCTATAGGGGTAACTAAGTAGTACATCGAATGGAATGTTCGCTTTGGAGGCAGGAAGAAGAGTTCAAATTCTGCTTTTAACTTTTATTAGCTGGGTGACCCTGGGAAAAATCACTTCATGTCCCACAGCCTCAGTTTTCTCACCTGTAAAATGATGACACTATTTTCTTACAGAGTTGTTAGAATCAAATGAGACAACATATATAAAGTTTTTGCAAATCATAAAGTGCAACATAAATGCTATGTTTTTTTAATACTTAGCATGGAAAGGAAATATGGTCAAAGACTTTCCCTTGTGACATTAATGATCAATCATATTGTCACCAGTTAGCCATACTGCTTAGTAAATTTATAATGTATAACCATTAAGCAACAAATAAATTGGGCCATCCTGATTTACTTCTGATGAGATATTTAAAGAAGTAAAGAGGTATTTGCTTACCCTACGTTTGATGCTTGTGAAGAAAAACATACTGGTTTGCTTTGTTTACTCTTATGTACAAAAGTAACTCCCAATCTTTGAAGTGATGGTCAGGCCGAGCTGGTCAATTCCTGCTTGGACCTCATATGCTTGACATGTACTAGAATAAGGGAAAATGTAACCCAGGGTGTCTAGGTCACAGAAAGTATATGTGTCTTTATGATATCCTTTATTATTAGACAAATAAATTATAACTAAGTTTATTAGGCATGAGTATATGTTTCTCTCTCTGGTACCCAGAAAATCAATTGCTTTATGTTTGGCCTTTGCAAAAGATTTACCAACTCATTCAAAATGCACTTTTAAAAATTCTTTCAATAAATATTCTTTTTGTAAACTGTTAAATTTTGTAATACTCGCAACCAATTTCAATAAGCATTTAGCAAAGAAATAATCTTGTCTCATTCTGGTTAAAGCTTCCCTTCTCCAATATGATAGGCTCATGAAAAGACCAGATGATCTCTAAGATTCTTCCAATTCTAAATCTGATGATCCTGTGAAATGTCATCCTTCATGTCCAGGGGGCTTCAGAAAGACAAAAAGTGATATGTTAAATGTTTTTTTCCATAAATGTTAGAAATTTTCAATAATGAAAAAGAAAAGGGAACCATAGTGTTAATGTCTTTTGAGTTACTATGACTCCTTAATAATATTGTTCTTAGAAACTTGCATAATTTTTATGAGAAAACTTTTATGTTTTTTAAACTACATGTAAAAACAACTTTTACTTTTCATTAAAAAAAATTCTTTTCCTCTCTCTTTATTCTCTGACCTCCATGAAATGTCAAGCAGTTAGATATGGTTTATGCAAGTACAATCATGCAAAACATTTTCCATATTAGCCATTTTGAAAAGGAAGGAAGGAAAGAAGGAAGGAAGGAAGGAAGGAAGGAAGGAAGGAAGGAAGGAAGGAAGGAAGGAAGGAAGGAAGGAAGGAAGGAAGGAATGCTTTGATCTACATTCAGACTCCATCAGTTTTTCTCTGGAGGTGAATAGCAGTTTCATCATGAATTCTAGTGTTATTTCCTCATTGTCTAGTCTAATTTCTTTGGTTTCTTTCTCTTGTTTCATTTCTAGCACAATATTTAATAATAATAATGGTGATGATGGACATCATTGCTTCACCCCATCTTATTGGGAAGGCTTCTAGCTTATCTGCATTACAAATAATGCTTGTTGATGATTTTGGATAGATACTACTTCGCATTTTAAGGAAAACTCCATTTACTTCTATGCTTTCTAGTATACTCAGTAGGAATAAGTGTAACATTTTATCTAAAGTCTTCTCTGCATTTTTAAAGATAATCACATAATTTTGTTAGATTTGTTATATTATATCGTCAATTATGCTGATAGTTTTCCTAATATTGAATCAGTCCTACATTCCCGGTATAAATCCCAGCTGATCATAGTGTATGATCTTTGTGCTGTATTATCTTACTAGTATTTTATTTAAAATTTTTATACTGATATTCATTAAGGAATTGGTCTATAGTTTTCTTCTTCTGTTTTTGCTCATACTGGTTTACATATCAGCACCATATTTGTGTCATAAAAGGAATTTGATAGGACTCCTTTTCCTATTTTTAAAAAACATAATATTTAAAAAATACTACATAAAAATATAGTATTTGAATTAATTTTAAATGCTTCATAGAATCCACTTGTAAATCCATGTGATTCTGGAAATATTGTCTTGAGCAGCTCACTGATAGCTTCTTTGATTTATTTTTCTAAGATGGGGTTATTTAAGTATTCTGTTTCTTCTGTTAATCTGGACAAATTCTATTTTGATAAAAAAATCATCCATTTCATTTAGAGTGCCAGATTTGTTGGCATGTAATTGGACAAAATAGCTCTAATAATTGTTTAATATTTCATCTTCATTGTTAGTGAGTTTACCCTTTTCACTTTTTGATACTGACAATTTGTTTTATCTTCTTTTTAAAGTCAAATTAATCAATTGTTTATTTTATTTTTTCATAAAACCAGTTCCTAGTTTTATTTATTAGTACAATGATTTTCTTACATTCAGTTTTATTAGGCTTTCCTTGGATTTTTGATTTAGTAGATGACTGGGAATTTTTGATTTGTTATTTTTGTAGGTATTTTTAGTTGCATGACCAATTCATTTATCTGCTCTTTCTCTATTTTCTTGATGCAGGATTTTAAAGATATAAATTTTCTCATAAGTAAGTACTACTTTGGCTTCATACTACATATTTTGCTATACTGTCTTGTTTTCATTCTCTTTAATGAAATTATTATTGTTTTTATGATTTGTTCTTTGATTCAGTCATTCTTTAGAATTAGATTATTTACTTTCTAATTAATTTTTAATCTATCTTTCCATGGTCCTTTATTGGATGTATTTTTTTTTTGCATTGTGACCTGATGATTTATTAATATTTCTCCTCTGCATTTAGTTGCCCTGACATATGGTCAGTTTTTGTGTTGGTGCCAACTATCACTGGAAAAGAAGTAGATTCTTTTCTATTCCCATTCAGTTTTGTCCAGAGGTCTATCAAATTTAACTTTTCTAAAATTCTATTCATCTTAAGAACAGTCTTTTTTTTGTTGTTAGATTTGTCTAATTCTGAAGGGTGAAAGGTGAGATCCCCCACTAGTATAGTTTTACTATCTTTTCTTTTCCTTCTGTAACTAATTTAACTTGTTCTTTAAGAATTTGGATGCTATACCTTTTGGTACATATATGTATTGGATTGATATTACTTCGTGCTCTGTGGTGCCTTTTAGCTAAATGTAGTTTTCCTGCTTATCTCTTTTAATTAGATTGAATTTTGCTTTTGCTTTGTCTGATATGATTGCTAACTCTTCTTTTGTTTTTTTACCTCAGCTGAAATGTAATATAATCTGCTCCAGACTCTGTGTCCTTTACTCTGTATGTATCTCTCTGTTTCAAGTGTGTTTTTTGTAAATAATATATTGTTGGATTCTAAGTTTTAATCCATTCTGCTATCCACTTCCATTTTATAGGTGAGTTCATCCCATAATATTCAGTTATGTTTACTAATTGTGTTTACCTCCATCCATTTTCCCCCTGTTATCCTTCTCTCTCTCTCTCTCTGTCTCTCTCTCTGTCTCTCTCTCTGTCTCTCTCTCTCTCTCTCTCTCTCTCTCTCTCTCTCTCTCTCTCTCTCTCTCTCTCTCTCTCTCTCTCTCTCTCTCTCCTTTTACCCTGACCCTCTTCAAAAATCTTTTGCTTCTGTCCACCATCTCCCCCAACCCACCCTCCCTTTTATTATTCTATCTCCTCTTTTTTTAATCCCCTTCATTTCCTAATTTTTGTGCCTCTTTTACCAAGCAGTTGACTCTCTTTTCATGATTTTCTTGTATCATTCTAATTTCTTTTCCCACTTTTTCCTCTACCTTTTTCATTTGACTTTTAAATTTTTTAGTTCTTCCAGGAATACCATTTAGGTCTGTGTCCATTTCCTATTCTTTTTCTTTCAGGCTTTACATGTAACTGCTTTGATTTTATTGTCTTCTTCTGGGTTTATATCTTGATATTCCTTGTCACCTAGTAACTTTCTATGGTCAGGTTCTTTTTTGTTGTTGCTGTTCTCTTATTTTTTCAACATATTTCTTGACTTTTATTTTTATGTTAAAGTTGGGATCTGCTCCCAGGGTGGAGGGAGCACTGTTCCAAGCTTCAATTTTTTCATGCTGCTGTTTTCAGAGCTAACTCTGGGCACCTGTAAGTTTTCAATTCTTCCAAGGTGTTATGATCTAAGGAGAAGTGTGAGCACTGCTTCCTAATCTGTGCTCTGGTTTGGGTGTGACCACAAGCAATCTTCCAACCTGGAATTGCGACACAGTTGTCCAAACCTTTACCCTCTGTAGACTGAGAACTCCAGAAGCTGCCACCAATGCCCACACCCTCAATCCCTGCTCCCGGCTTTCCTGGGCACCATACTGTGCTTCACTCTTATCCCGGTGAAAAAGACGTTTCCTGTCAATGTTCTAAGTTCTCTTGGGCTAGTAAATTACTACACCTCAATTTTTTGTTGTTTCTACCACTCCAAAAACTCATTTTGAGACATTATTTTTAAAATTGTTTGAAGGGGAATTGGGGAGAACTCAGGTGAATCCCTTCCTTTATTCCACCACCTTGACTCTGCTCTTCCAGAAATGTGCACAATTAATATCTGCTAGAATGTCTTATTATTGAAATAAGCTGAAAATTTGTTCATTCTTATCTGAGTGTTTCTGGAGCATTAATCACTAGTGTTTGAACTTCACAATAGTGTAGGACACTTTGAGACCAATATTTTATCTAGATTTGAGTAGAAGTGTTACAATCAAATTGAGGATCAGACTGTCCAAATATAGTTATGCCCTGAAATATATCAGTGAAACTGGAGACTCTCCCAATGGATATGGAGTCTGGAGAATCAAGTTGACCTGTCTGGCAAAAGTAGCTGAACACTGGTAAGTGCTCATCTCCAGATTTGCCAATCCAGTTCAGTGTATCAGTTACCTGCCCTCCAAAGCAGGAACTTTTATTTTTACTTTAAGGAACTACTCTTAACAGATCTATTTGAAGTTGATTCTGGACTTGATTTATCTCCCTAGTCAGAGAATAGTCAGAACCAATGCAATTAACTGCTATTCACTTAAGGGAACACCAAGAACAAGAAATAGAAGCAAATATTCCTATCAGAAGTCTCTTGTTCCTAAATCAGACCTCTGCCTATGAAGGAAGGATCATAGGATAACAGATTTATAGTTGGAAGAGACCTTAGAAGAGACTGAATTTAACCACATCATTTTACAATTTGAGGAAACTAAAGTCCAAAGAAGTTAAGTGAAGGTCACAATTCTAGTAAGGTTAGATTTGAACACAGTTCTTCCAAATTTCAAGTCCAACATTTGATAAATTATGCTTCTTCTAAGGAACTGCCTAAACTTAGACTGCCTTAGAATTGTTTCAACTTATTTAGACACATGCCAAATCTGAGCTTAGGGCTGATAGAATCAGAGTATGACCACAACTGATTCAAGTCTCTCAAAGAATCTATCCCCACAATCCACAGACAGACAAAACTAGAGGAGGCTCTTCAAAGACCCTCAGTTTCCTCAAGGTATATGTAAGCAAATTAGTTCCCTATAAATCCAGAAAGGACACACAAGGACCCACACAATGCATATAAGGCCAACTAGAGAGATATAAAGTTCACTAACTTTCCTGGTTCACTTTTCTCTGGATGAAATATAGTTTGTCAGGGTCCTCCTTAAATGTGGTCGAACCAAGACTAACAGCAATATTCCAGATGTTCTCTGACTAGGACAGAATACACAGGGGCTATCACTTGTCATATCTAGGATACTGTGCCTCTGCTAATGGCAGCCATATCACACTGTTGACTCACAATGGACTTGAAGTTCACTCTTACTCCCAGTTTATTCACAAGAAACTGCACATTTCTTCAATTGCTCTTTTCACCCAAGTGCAGGATATTACATTTATCCCTATTCAAATTCATCTTAATAGGTTCTTAACTACTTAGATTTTTTTTGAATACTTCTAATATCATTCAATGAGTTAGCTTCTTGTAATCTACAAATTTGATAGACACGTTATCTATTTCTGAATACAAGTTATCAATAAGACTGAAATAGAATGGGACTGAAGGTGGATCTCTTTCTTTTGAATAAGATGTAGCCTTCCATTTTCATAAAATAACTATAGAACCATAGCATTTAGAGCTAGAAAGGGTAATATAGTAAAATACCTTTATATCAAAAATCAGGAAACTGAGATTCATAGGAATATGTATCATGAGCACATCACATCAAATGAAATAATTCGGGTAAAGCACTTTGGAAACCTTAAAGTGCAATATAAATGCTAGCAATTATCACGAGTCACGTTCCACAAACTCGCAGTGATAACAATAAGGCAATAGTTATCTCCTTGTATTAATATGTTTAGTTCATTTTTTCAATTAACTGTATGAGTCAACATGACATACAGTTTTAAAACTTGCTCTTTAAGTTAAGAAATCCTAAGTTCAACTCCTGGTTCTGATACCTACTAGATGTATCACCAAGGGCAAGCAATTTAATTTCTCGATTCCCAAGATGTCTCTAATTCTCTAATTCATAGAAGAGATGTTGATCTGCCTTGATGAGAGGATTTTTCATACCAGTACTTTCCCCACGGTGATCAAGTCACTAGTCAAAACCAAAATACAACATAGATATATACACATATATGCATATATATACATAATATTTCATATATATGTATATAGGTACATATATCTATATACATATACAAGACTTTTCTTTATATATGAGGCCATGATTATCTTAATGATCCTATTATTAACTTTTTCCCATGATTTACTGAACCTCTCCATTGATCTTCTATGCTATTCTCTATGGCATCTGCTTTAGTAAAAGCAAAGTAAATGAGTAGCTTTCTTCTTCCCTCTATTTCTAGATTAAAGCCCTCTTGATAAAATCTACAAGTCTTCAGGCAAATAAAGCTTTACCTATCTTGTTAGATACACTTGATTCTTATCATTCCTCCATCTTAAACCCTAGTCCAGAAACCCAAATCCTATTCTCAGACATCATCATCTTAAAGAGGCTATTAAATCTCTTTACAATGAAATCCCCTAGGAACACAATCAGCTCTCTTTCCCTAGTACCTACCAGAAATAAGGAAAAAAATCTTCTTCTATAAATGTTCTGAAATCTTTTTATTCTAAAACAGCATGGAGTAGCATTTCTCAAAGATTGCAGACCCGTAACAGTTCCCTGAAACTTTTTCAGGCATACATAAGGTCAAAACTATTTTCGTAAGAATATTAAGATACTGTTTTTTTCTTAAAATGCTCCTCCTTTTTCCAACTATATCTGTGTGAAGCTATTCTCTTCATATATTTCACCAAAACAACAGATTGAATATAGAAACAAATATGAGAATCCAGTCCATTACTTAAGCTAGATATTAAAGAAATTTTTAAATATGTAAAACAGTGCCACTTCTCATTATATTTTATTTTTTAATATTATGTGCAATTCATATTATTGTAATGAGTTTATTATTTTTAAACAAACTAATCAATAGATATTTCAGATTTTTATTGGTTTCAATATCTAATAGAGTAAATAATGATAGCTGTAAGTCCTATAAACAAAAGGTTTTAGGAGTCATCAACAATTTTTAGGAGTATAAAAGAACCTTCAACAAATTGCAAAATTGTAAAGGAGTCCTAAAACGAAACGTTTGAGAACCCATAAAGTAACACAAGAGGACGTTGCTCCCCAGATTCATTATACTGCTAGCTGAAGAAGATGACCCATCTCTTTCCCCATCACTCCCAGGCTATTGCTAGTTTTACTGATTCATTTTCCTTTAACTAGGAATTCTGTGAAGTAAATAAATAAAATAAAAAGTAAAAGTAAATAAATAAATAACTGAAGACACTGAATTACTTCTCCAAATTACTCCTCCAAAGAACTTCTTTGTTCACTCTTTTATGTAATATTCTACTCAACACAACTGTTATCTTGGTGAAATTGTATGGTTTTGAATCATGGAGCACTATAATCTTTGAAGTATCATTGGCAACTCCAAAGTTAATGGATGGGTCCAAACAGGGTCATGTGAATGCAAATGGTCTGAAACATAGTTCTGATAATGTACAATAAGCAAAGTAAAGCATATAATTCTAATTCATGATTGAGAAAGGAAATGAGAGAAAAATGAAAACAGATGGCCAGTTCATTTGCTGAAGTAATGCCTATACAATATGAAGTATCTTGGATAGACACTCTGTGGATGCCTGCAGGAGAATATGAGTAAGAATCATGTGTGTTCATGTGTATGTTCATCCTTCGTAGCCAAAGAAGACCATGCCATCAGAGAAGTAATGACATGACTTGCATTTGACTTTGTTTTGAGTGAGAAAGGGCTGTGCAGGTCATCAGCCTCACTTCTCTTCCAGAGCCATCTGGATCCAGTGACCAGATATTCATCAGGATGACTGGAGATGACCCAGGATGAGGCAATTGGAGTTAAGTGGCTTGTCAAAGGTCACACAGCTAGTGAGTGTCAAGTGTCTGAGGTGAGATTTGAACTCAGTTCCTCCTCATTCCTGCACTGGTGCTCTATCCACTGCACCACCTAGCTGCCCCATGAGTAAGAATCACCCAGGCTAATAAGGCCTTATTGGATTTCAATTTGCCACAAACGATGGAATATTCATTCTGATGACAGCGCAAATCTATTGGAGCTATTTGAAACTAAACTAGTAACAAGGAGGAAGTTGTTATACCCCTAGATCTAGACTGAGGAGATCAGAGAAGGAGGGCTGGATTATACATCTGGATTCCAATTCTAGTTCATCCTCATACTAACTGGGTAATGGACTTTACATCTCTAGGACTCAACTCCCTCATTTTTCAGATAACATAATAAAAACAATAATAATTCTCAAACTTGCCTCACAGATTTACTACAGGGAAAGTACTTTATAAATCTTGGAATGTTATATAAATGTATCACTACTAGATAGAATACTCTTCTGGTTTAAGATGTACACTGTACAAATACTTAGCAATATTGAAAGATTAAATGGAAAAACCAGTGGACTTGGAATCAGAACCCTTGTACCACAATTTACTAACAGTATTGTCTGATTTAGCTCACTTAATCCAGGTAAACCTTGTTCTTTATCCATAAAGTGAAATAAAAACTACTTACCTGCCCCACAGGATTTTATAAGGAAAACATTAAAGCATTATAGAAATGTAAACTATGATTAGAACTCCAGAATTGTTCCAGGGTATGTTTTAACTTGACCAGACATATTTCCCATTAGGAGAAATGATTGGATTTTAATCCAGCACTTAGAGACAGCCAGACTCTAAAGAAAAATTGTAAAGAATTATATAGTACCAGGTTAGTGAGGCAAGTTTAAGGATTTAAAGTATTCATTAGACAGGAGATAGAAGACATAATGAAAGGTAAATATTATTGACAATTTATTATGCTAGATACACACAAATGAAAGAAAGAGGCTTTTGAGATCTCCTTAAAACTTTTAAAAGTGTCATTTAATAAAAATGTTAGCATAGGAGCTCAACTTTTTAAAAAGAAACATTAATACTTGCTTTGCTTTTTTGTAAAAAACAAAATGTTCTGTCTGAATTTCTACCTGAAGGTTGTAAAATTCTTTAAGTTGCCATAATAAATGACCTGAATTTGAAAGAAAGTCTCCTAGTGGTATTGCTTCTATATCTGAACATATTTGTTATTAATTATTATTAATTAAATGTATCCTTTACTTCTCATTCAATATTAAAATAATCTAATGTAAAATTCAAGAGAAAGTGGCCTTATGGAAGGGGAAGAGGAAGCGGAAGGATGTTATGAAAAAATGTGGTGATATAAAAACAAAAGATACCAATAACTTCTTTAATGAAAAAATTGAGGGAAAGGTACTACTCCAGTTGCTAGAGATACAAATTGTTCCAACAATTATGGAAAGAAATTTATAATTATGTTTTATAAGTGACCATAATATCAGTACGAATACTAATTTAGCACTAAATAACTAACATATTTAATACTAATACTAAAATATTAGTAATTCCTTGAATATTGGTTGATTACTAGTTGTTTCATAAGTGCTTATTAAATTGATTTTAATTCAGAATTTGCTTCCTAAGACAAATATATTTGGGTCCCATCCACATTTTCTTCCTGGTATAAAACAGGAACATTGAGAAATTTTTGTAATTCTCTCAGAAATTAAAAAGAAATTAGAGGTGAGAAGTTGGGACCATCTCCTACACTGCTAAGTTCTGATCAGAGTGCCTTTGGTATTTGCGTGGAAGTATAACGTTTTTTAGTTTTCTTTATACTTATCCCCTAAGGTCATCCCATCACTTGGCTAGTCAGATATTTGTTTCTGACTCCTTCCATCTCAGAATTATACAACTTAACCTACTAGTTAACTCACTTAACACTCTATGTTAAACTCAAGAATTTAGTCCTCCTAAAATGCTCTAAATATATAGATTCTCCTTGATCCAACTCTGCTAGCTAGAAGAGACTAGTGCCTAGGAAGTAGGTGAATGACTATTTTCTATATTTATACAGTTTCATAGACTGCTACATTGCAATTCTACTAAAAACTACGCAATTGAGAAACATTGCCTACCAATGTAGGATTCTGCTTTTGACAATGTATAGAAAATTAACCCTAGGTACTATTGTGCAAAGAGAAATATGGTTTAAGCAAATTCATCAAACATTTTTTAATCACCTACTATGTGCTGGGGGTACACAGACAAAAATGAAAAACATGCTTTTTATTTAAGGAGTTTACATTTATTTTATGGATATATAACATTGGCTTATTTCTATGAGGTAGATTTACAAAATATGACCCAAATTCATCCTAATTTGGTGCTTTAAAGGATAGTTATAAAAACTTGTCATGTTTATGGCCCCAGTTATAGTTCAAAAACTTTCTGACAATGAGCTAGGGATTAAGAGCCCTCTCTTGAATGTGACTCCCATTGTTCCTTTATCCACAAACAAAGGGACACCAGCCCCACAAGGTCTTGTTCAACCACAGGTGTTTATAACAAATAATGTTAAATCGAGCAAGTGTATTCTTTAACGGAAAAAAATTTATTTTTTTTTATACTGGTTAAATTTCTATTTATTTATTTATTTAACTTTTAACATTCATTTTAACAAAATTTTGGGTTCCAAATTTTCTCCCCTTTTGTCCCCTCCCCCCACCCCAAAACACCAAGCATTCTAATTGCCCCTATCACCAATCTGCTCTCTCTTCTATCATCCCTCTCTGCCCTTGTCTCCATCTTCTCTTTTGTCTTGTAGGGCCAAATAGCTTTCTATACCCCTTTACCTGTATTTCTTATTTCCTAGTGGCAAGAACAATACTCGACAGTTGTTCCTACAACTTAGAGTTCCAACTTCTTTTCCTCCCTCCCTCCCCACCCCCTCCCTTTGGAAGGCAAGCAATTCAATATAGGCCAAATCTGTGTAGTTTTGCAAATGACTTCCATAATAGTCCCGTTGTATAAGACTAACTATATTTCCCTCCATCCTATCCTGCCCCCAATTACTTCTATTCTCTCTTTTGATCCTATCCCTCCCCATGATTGTTGACCTCAAATTGCTCCCTCCTCCCCATTCCCTCCCTTCCATCATCCCCCCCACCCTGCTTATCCCCTTATCCCCCATTTTCCTGTATTGTAAGATAGGTTTTCATATCAAAATGAGTGTGCATTTTATTCCTTCCTTTAGTGGAATGTGATGAGAGTAAACTTCATGTTTTTCTCTCACCTCCCCTCTTTTTCCCTCCACTAAAAAGTCTTTTGCTTGCCTCTTTTATGAGAGACAATTTGCCCCATTCCATTTCTCCCTTTCTCCTCCCAATATATTTCTCTCTCACTGCTTGATTTCATTTTTTTAAGATATGATCCCATCCTCTTCAACTCACTCTGTGCTCTCTGTCTCTATGTGTGTGTGTAATCCCACCCAGTACCCAGATACTGAATAGTTTCAAGAGTTACAAATATTGTCTTTCCATGTAGGAATATAAACAGTTCAATTTTTATAAGTCCTTTATGACTTCCCTTTGCTGTTTACCTTTTCATGGTTCTCTTCATTCTTGTGTTTGAAAGTCAAATTTTCTTTTCAGCTCTGGTCTTTTCATCAAGAATGCTTGAAAGTCCTCCACTTCATTGAAAGACCAATTTTTCCCCTGAAGTATTATACTTAGTTTTGCTGGGTAGGTGATTCTTGGTTTTAGTCCTAGTTCCTTTGACTTCTGGAATATCCTATTCCACACCCTTCAATCCCTTAACGTAGAAGCTGCTGGATCTTGTGTTATCCTGATTGTACGTCCACAGTACTTGATTTGTTTCTTTCTAGCTGCTTGCAATATTTTCTCCTTGACCTGGGAACTCTGGAATTTGGCCACAATGTTCCTAGGATTTTCTCTTTTTGGATCTCCTTCAGGCAGTGTTCTGTGGATTCCCTGAAGACTTATTTTGCCCTCTGGTTCTAGAATCTCAGGGCAGTTTTCCTTGATAATTTCATGAAAGATGATGTCTAGGCTCTTTTTTTGATCATGGCTTTCAGGTAGGCCCATAATTTTTAAATTGTCTCTCCTGGATCTATTTTCCAGGTCAGTTGTTTTTCCAATGAGACATTTAACATTATCTTCCATTTTTTCATTCTTTTGGTTTTGCTTTGTGATTTCTTGGTTTCTCATAAAGTCATTAGCCTCCATCTGTTCCATTCTAATTTTGAAAGAACTATTTTCTTCAGTGAGCTTTTGAACCTCTTTTTCCATTTGGCTAATACTGCTTTTGAAAGCGTTCTTCTCCTCATTGGCTTTTTGAACCTCTTTTGCCAATTGAGTTACCCTATTTTTCAGGGTGTTATTTTCTTCAGCATTTTTTTGGGTCTTCTTTAGCAGGGTGTTTACTTGTTTTTCATGCTTTGCTTGCATGTCTCTCATTGCTCTTCCCAGTGTTTCCTCCACCTCTCTAACTTGATTTTCAAAATCCTTTTTGAGCTCTTCCATGGCCTGAGCCCATTGGGTAGGCTGGGATACAGAAGCCTTGACTTCTGTGTCTTTCCCTGATGGTAAGCATTGTTCTTCCTCCTCAGAAAGGAAGGAAGGAATTATCTGTTCACCAAGAAAGTAACCTTCTATGGTCTTATTTTTTTTCCCTTTTCTGGGCATTTTCCCAGCCAGTGACTTGACTTCTGAGTTTTCTTTCCACACCCACCTTGCCTCCAGATCTGCCCAGCCAGCACTTGGGGTCTGAGATTCAGATGCTGCTTCCTAGCCTCAGGGCTTCTGCCAGGGCAGGGCTGCTATTCAGTGTGAGATTAAGTTCAGGTGCTCAGGTGGGGGCAGGGCCGCCACACAGGGCTCAGTCCCCTCAAGGGGTTTATGCAGAGACCTTCAACAATGGATCCCAGCTCCTGCCTGCTTGGGGAGCCCGGGTCTGCTCCCACCTCCACTGCTACCTCTTGAGAGGGCCTGAGTTATGGGGGCACCCCACTCTCCTCTCGACCCCTCCAAAGAGACCCTCTCACCAACCCTTGTCACCTGTGGATGGAGGGACCCGCGTGGCTGCTGGAGATTCCGTCCCTGAAGCCTGCTCAGATCCGCTCCTCTCGGCGCCACGCGGCCAATGCTCGGACCTTTTGCGAGAGGTTTTCAGGCTCTCTGGAACAGAAATCTCCTCTGCTCCATTGTTCTGTGGCTTCTGCTTCTCCAGAATTTGTTGGTAGTTCTTTTTTAGAGATATTTTATGGGCTGTGGGTTAGGAGCTAGTGTATATGTGTCTTTCTACTCCGCCATCTTGGCTCTGCCCCTAACAGAATAAATTTTAAAAGCACAATTAAGTAGAAGACCAATGTAGGATAGAGCCTGCTCATTCATTCTTCCCATCTGACTTGTTTCTCACAGTGCTCTGCTACTAGAGTGAGTACCTACAATAAAAATACACAGTCACACACATTTCCCAGCTTGTCCATTTTGATGCCATCTCTGCATGCTCTAAGAAAGAGAACTGAAGATATGGGAGACACAGGCTCCTTCCATGGTCACTCTGCTGTCTTGGAATGACTGGTCACCTCTTTCTTCTCCTCATTCTCCTTAAAAGTCTCCAAAGGTCTGGTTGCTACCATGCATGAAAACTTCATCCCATCTGAAGGCTTCTCTTGGAAATAGGGTTTTCTGTCTCTCCAAACTGGAAAGAAATAAACATTTCAAGGGTTTTATGGCCAACTAGCTCCTTGCCAAAAGTTATTACAGATACAACAAGTAAACAAATTAACTAGGAGAATCAGAAAAGACTTCATGGAAGAAGCAGACACCTATATTGAATCTGAAAAGGAAGCCAAAGTCAAATAGGACCAAGTTTTCAGAGGAAGGTGAAAGGAAGCCCAACTTTGTGTGCAAGTCAAGGTTTGTGTACTAATGTTGCAAAGATGGGGCTTCAGTTATTACTTCAGGCTTTATTTAGGCAGAGTGATTCCTGGGATTTAAACCTGCCCAGGGCTTCCTCCTTTAGCTAAGTGGTGAGGTTACTAACTTTACAAGCTCCCAAAAGAAATTTCCAAAGGAATCCAGTATCTTACTCCTTAAGATTTTAAAGAGCATGAAAATCATTGTTGATTAAGCAGCTTTGGGAAGGAGGGAGAGGAGGATAAAGAGGAGCAGTTCTGGACACCATTTCCATCCCAACCTCCTAGCCTTTGCTGTACCCTATAGTGCACCCAATAGTCACCCTATTAACTGTAAATTTGAAAGGGAAGTAACTCAAGGGGAAAAGATCAATTGTGTGCCTATTATAATAGTCCAAGAAGTAATAAGACCTAAACTAGAGTGGTGGTTATGTGAGCAGAGAGGAGAAGAGAGTATGTGATGTTTGGACAAGGTTTGGCTACTAAAAGGAGAGGGAAGAATTACAAATGATTCAGAGATTTTAAACCTTAGGAGAATGTTGGTACCTCAATTAAAATAAGAAAGTTTGAAGAAGGGGTAAGTTCAGGAGGGAAAAGGAGTTCCATTTTGACATGTCAAACTTGAAATGCCTATGGAACATTTAAGAAGAGCTCTTCGACAGGCATTTGTTGATGTGGGATGATTGCTCAGGAGAGAAATTAAAATTAGAAATTCATACTTGGAAATCATTTCCATGGAAAACATAATCAAACTCATGAGAGATGGTAAGAACTCTCATGAAAAATGTAAAACCTACATAAGATTTTTATTTTTGTCTTTGTCAATCTAACACTGTACCTGAGAACTTAGTAGGTGTTTAATAAATGCTTGAAGATTGATTGAAAAGAGAAATAGATCCAGGACAAAGTCATAAAGGGCATCCATCAAAAGGGGATATGAGACCAGTTCAGCAAAGGAAACAATTCCACATGGTGATATTATCTGACAAATTCACTTCAGTGTTTGGATTCCTCAACAGTAAAATTAATGGCATCCTAATTTAGGTCATTTTAAAAACTCATCTTGCCACTAACTATCAGTAGATCTGCAGATATACATTTAAATAGGCTATCTAGTTCTAATTAGATCTAAAATGAGAAGGGAAAGAGCTGAATTGTCCACAATTTATGCTCTATAAACTATAGTAATTAAATTATCTAAATAGGTCTTTGTCTAGAGAAGAGCTTCCTATTAAAAATGATGTGTCCCTTCTTGATCTAAGGCAATCGTAAAGGCTCCAAATAACTACTAATAAAGTCATTTGTTATCTACATATGACACAAACTGGGCACAAACTGTTTGAACTCATTTCACCTCTAACCTGGATGTCTTACCAACAGATTACAACATCTTCAATGGCTATTACCGATATAGTCTTTATTTCTCATTTGCTATGATGATTTTTTTCAAAAATCCTAATAAGAAGTGTGCCCTTATTTTAGGTCAGAGAAGTAAAAGATAAATGTAGGCTTTCCAACTTGTTTGTCATGTACTTTGCATTGCCTCCGAAGGGATTTTCATCACACATGCTTTTCCTTCATTTATTCTAATGTTCTTACAAGATTCAAACTCTCTCCTATTTGCATATTTTACCTCCACTATTCCAATTCCTGTCAAATTCCAAATTAATTCCATTCAGCATTGTTATTTTCTACAGTCAAACAATGCCAGAATATTGTCTAAATGCTAATCTGCTGTTTATTCATAGACTTCTTGTAGCTTCAGAACCCCTAAGAGAGTGACATTTCAATAAATCTTTTGAAAGACATAAAATGCCTCTTTGCTATATTTTATTTTCCCAAAGAAAATAAACCAGGAAACTTCTCCACCTTTAACCCTTCAAAAATTAGAAAGAAGAATACTTTTCTTCTCCTAGAAAATGGTTTTGGGGTTTCATTCATTGTAAGTACCTGGATTATAAGAAGTCTCATGATAACCAAGGATGATTTCAGTGGATTCTGAAAGTATTTTTTTCTATGACTTGTTTCCATCAAAACAACTTGATCAACCCTCTTCGTAGGATACTGAAAACAGGGAGCCCTTTTACTTTACATAATATTTAAGCATCCTTGAATTATTCTGTGGTTTTAACTTCAGCCCTTCAATTTCTCTATTGTACTGTCAGTCATGAGGGCTTATGGAAAATTATGGCAAAATTTGGTTGCCCAGGAAAGTTCATCTGCATTTTACATTAATTTAATGATGGCATGCTTGCCCGGATTCTGGATAATGGACAATGCTCTCATGCTTCCCTAGTCATCAGTGGAGTCAAATAAGACTGTGTGTTTGCTCCCATGCTTTTTAGCATCATGTTTTCAGCCATGTTGTCAAATGTCTTCAAAGAGGACAAACACAGCACCAAAGTCAGCTACCACACTGATGGTAAATTCTTCACCTTGAAAAGGCTAGAAGTCAAGACTAAATAAAAGGAGTGTTGGTGCATGAATTTTTGTTTGTAGATGATTGTGCACTCAATACATCCTCTGAGGCTGAGGTGCAATGGAATATAGATTTCTGCTGCTTGTGCTCCATCACCACACTATCCATAGGTGGAACCACCAGTTCCAGAAAATGGAGAAGTTTTGAATGTTGTGGATAAGGTCATTTACCTTGGTAGTGTACTTTCTAGGGATGTACACATTGATATTGAGGTTGACACATATGTTGCCATAGCTAGTTCGATGTTTGAGAGGCTCTGAAAGAAATTATGGGAGAGAAGAGGTATTAGACTTACTACCAAACTGAAAGTTTATGAGCCATCATGCTGATCTCATTCACATGCCTGTGAAATGTGGACATTATAATAGCACCATGCCAGAAAAAATGTATCGCTTCCATTTGAACTGTCTTTGAAAGCTTCTGAAGATCACCTGACAGGATAAGATAGCAGACAACTGAAGTCCTTTCCCAAACTAAACTGCCAAACATTCAAACTCTACTTCAGAGAGTGCAACTCCAATGTGCTGGTCATGTTGTTTGAATGCAAAACATACTCTTGCCAAAAAGACTGTTTTTATGGAGAATTTACATAGAGCAAGTGTTCACATGGTGGTCAGAAGAAGTGATCTCTCTTTAGAACTTTGGAATTGTGTGACATGGGAGACACTGGCACAGAACCACTCAGCATGGAGTGCCCACATCAGAGAAGGTGCTATACTTTATGAGCAAAGCACAATTTAAATAGCTCAAAAGAAACACAAGTTGCACAAATTTAGAGAATCTACCCCAAATGCTCATATGGACTATTTGTGTCTGACCTGTGGTAGAGCCTCCTGAGCTCATCAGATCAGCCACAGTCAGACATACTGAAACTTGATTCTACCATAGTGATATCATGTGAGTCCTCTTCAAGAATGAAGGACAACCACCTTCAAACTGTGCACATGCAAGCTGTGCCAAGAAGTACAAGATTTGTTTCATCATCAGTCTTTCAAGATCATCTTTGGTCACTGATTTAAGTCAAAGTTCTGAAGTCTTTCAGTACTATCCTCACATTGGTCAGGTTTTCATATTATTCCCCTGGTTCTGTTCAGTTTGCTTTATATGGGTTCAAATAAGTTTTTCCAAATTTTTTCTGTCATGTGCATCATTTCTTAAGTAATAGAATTACACTGCATTCATATACTATAATTTGCTTACCCATTTCCCAGTTGATGGACAACCATTTTGTTTCCAGGATTGATTGGTTTACTCATTTTTGCAACAACAAAATGAGTCACTATAAATATTGTTGAACATACAGTGAGTCCCAAAAATGTTAATGCATTTTTAAGCTACTAATGTTTAAAATTGCACTGAGACTTTGGGGACACACTATTTCCATCTATCCCTGACCTCCTTTGGATACAAGCCTAATAGCAGCATAACTGAATCAAAGAATTTGTATAGTTGTATATATAGTTTAGTCACCTTTACAGAATGCTTAAACCAATGTACTATTCTACCAAGAATGTGTTAATATTCCTGTTTTCCTATACCTCCTTCAATAATAGCTAAATTCTTTTTTTGTCACATTTGCCTGTCTAATAGGTATGAGATGAAATCAAAGATTTGTTTTCATCTGTATTTCTCTAATTATTAGTGATCTTGGAACATTTTTCTATGTTGTCATTGTTGAGAGTCTGCATTTCTTCATTTGAAAACTGCCCATTTCTTTTGGCAACCTTTCTGTTCGATAATGGCTCTTATCCTTATATTTTTGTATCAGTTTTATGTATCTTGTATATTAGAGCCTCGTTAGAGAAATTTGCTGTGAATTGTTTTCAAAATGAATTATTTCTCTTTTTATTATAACTGCATTTATTTTGCTTGTGCAGATACTATTCAATTTTATGTAATAAAATTGAATTTTATCTTTATGATCATTTTTATCCCTTGTTTAAGTAAGAATATTCTCCCTTGCCATAGGTGCAAAATATATCTTCCTCTCCCTTCCAATTTTTTTATGACATAACCTTTTATGTTATGTTACACTTTCATGTGGAATTTATTGTGGTATACAGCATAAGATTTTACTCTAAGTCTAGTTTCAGCAGACTGCTTTCCCATTTTCCCAGAAATTTTTATCAGATCATTCCTTTACCCAGTAAGTAAAGTATTTCCAGTTGATCAAATACTATAATATTATGCTTGAATGCTTCTGAGTTTTATTTATCTATTCCACTGATATAATTTCCCATTTTTAACCAGTACCAAATTGTTTTAATAATGTTCACTTCACATTATAATTTTAAGTCTGGTTCTGCTAAGCCCCTTAATATTTTTTTTCTTTTTTCCCATGAAATCCTTGACATTGCTTTCCAGGTAAATTTTGTTTTTATTTTGTATGGCACCTGATCTATAACATAAATCTAAGTAAAATAATTTTTATTAATATATTGGTATGGCCCAGCCATGAGCAATTAACATCTCTCCAATCAGTTGTCTTCTTTTATGTCTAAAATAAAATCATTTTCAGCTGTATTCCTAAGCCCTGGGAATGTCTTGAGATATTGACTCCCAGACATGTCATATATTCTACTATAGTTACAGAAGGGATTTATTTTTCATCTCTTCCTTTTGGATTTTGTTAGTAATATCAAGACAGCTATTGATTTTTGTGAGTTTTTTTTATATTTTGCTACATTACTTAAGTTATTAATTATTCAACTTGTTTTAGTTGAATCCCTAGAGTATCCTAGGTAGATATCATCTGTAATTTTGACAATTTTGTTTCCAATTTGCTATATATGTATTCCCTGAATTTCTTTTTCTTTCCCTATTACTATAGCTAGCATTTCCAAACTTTTTAAACAACAGTAGTTATCATGGACATCACTGATTTATTTTTGATGATAATGGAAAGGCCTGTAGTGTTTCTCCTTTGCAGATAATTCTTGCTCTAGATGTTTGATAAACACTGTTTACCATTTTGAAAAGAAAGTCCACTTATTTCTATGTTCTCTAGTGTTTTTAAAATGAATAAATAAGCCTTTTATTTAAAACATTTTCTGCATCTATAGATATAATCATGAGATTTTTATTGTTTTTATTATTGATGATATTTACTATTTCATTATGAATAATTATTGCATTTAAATTTTTCTTAACGTTGAACCATCCTTCCATTCCTAGTACAAATCAACTTAATAAGAGTGGATATCATATCTTGAATATGTTGCAGCAGTCAGAGTTTATTATTTAATGGGGGAGGGAGAGACCTAAACATTCCATCCATAATTATAACTCAAGTCAATGAATATTTTCTAAGCACCAACTATGTATTGTGTTCAGCCTTCTGGATAAAAGGAAGAAAAACAGCACAGTTCCTGTCCTCAAGAAGTATACAACCTGTTAGGGAGTTGATAAATGTACATCATCAAATAGATAAATGGGTGAATGCATAGGTAGATCATAGATAGACAGATAGCTGGATGGATGGATAGATGATAGATAGATAGATAGATAGATAGATAGATAGATAGATAGATAGATAGACAGACAGACAGACAGACAGACAGACAGACAGACAGACAGACAGATAGACAGATAGATAGATAGATAGATAGATAGATAGATAGATAGATAGATAGATAGATAGATAGATAGATAGATAGATAGATGATAGGTAGGTAGATTTACATGCTATATTTGTATATATAATACAAGGTAAAAAGTGACAAGTACAAGGACTCATTCAAAGTGTTCAGTGCAAATTTCAGGAAAGAGATACTACTTTCAGCTAAGAATGTTTTGCACAATTGCACATGCATAATCTATATCAAATTATTTACCGTTTAGGGGAGAGGGGAGATAATTTGGAACACAAATTTTTCAAATGTTAAAAATTGTTTCTACTTACAATTGGAAAAAATATTATTTTTTTAAAAGAATATCTGGTACCTGAGATGAGCTTTGAATGAAAGAAAGGATTTTCAGAGATGGAGCTGAGGAAAATGTATATTGCAGATTTGAGGTATGGCCCACATAAATACAAAGATGTAGGAGTGAAAAAATAGATTGAGAATCAATCAAAGCAACCTGTTAAATTTTATTAGAATTATAGAATGCATGAAATCACACTAGAAAATAAGAACTAGGTTGTGTAGGGTCCTAAATTTCAGGGTCTCGACTTTGCATTTTATCCTATAGACAAAAGAAAACTACTAGAGGGTTTTTGTTTTTTTTTAAGAAATAGTGTAATATAGCTAAATCTATTCTCCAAGAGAATTGTTCTGGCAATTATGTAAAGGAAGGACTAGAGGCAAATATATCAATTAAGAAGCAATTATAATGGCTCAAGAGATAAGGACATGAGCTAAGATACTATCTAGGTGAGTATTAAAAAATCCTTTTTTTAAGGGAAGTTTCTCAGATTAAATTTATAGTGTTTGGCAACTGATAGGATGTTAGAGAGTAAGTTAGAATTAAGGGAGAGGGTGTAGAAGAGTCAAGGATGACTCTAAGATTTAGAGTGCAGGTGAGTGGTAGTGTCATCAAATGGTTAGATGCAATAAGGGCAAATGGTGGGTTGGGGATGATTGAGTTCATTTTTCAACGTTTTGGGTTTAAAGTTATGGTAGAACATCTAAGTGGATATGTCCTTCAATGTGATTTACACAATCACAGAAGGTTAATCATGTCGAATTTTGTTGTTGGAAAGAGGCTAGGTCAAAGAACCTGGGAACTGAGTGACAGGATCAGATGCAATGGGAGAGCAAAGGGTCAAGAACCCAGGCACAAAACATCTGGGCCACAAGAGGACAGAACTCAAGCTCTGGGATACTTATGCTCCTTAATTCATTTGGGCTGAAAATTATAAAGTGCAGTACGAATACAGTATATCTTTACTATTCTACTTTGTGGCCAAAGAAATAGAAATTTTTTCCCTCTTCTCCAAGGGTCTGTCATCAGACTATACTGGCTGAGGACCAGCCTCACTATGTATAGAGAGCCTCATCATCAGTACACTGGATTGTATAGGATGTTCAGGGAAGACTAGCACCTCTGGCGTAAGGACTTACCAAGCCCTTTTCAAGGTTTCTCATTCACCTTTGGTGTCCTCCTTTCATTCAACCCTCTCACCTGTGGCTCTAAGAAGCTATAGAATGTCCAGTGGTCATACCCTGGTTCAACTTGGTCAACAGATAGGCTAAATGAGTTTGAGCATAATTGACAGGCTTCAAACCCATTAGTGAATTAGGATAATGTCTACTCACAAGCATGTGAAGACTTTCCCTGGAAGAATAAGCAGATGAGTACAAATTGTTCAAAAAGTTACAAAGGGTCCTGAAGCAAGTTTTGTGGAGTGTGTACAGCTTGGTAGACACTGCCAAGGTCATCCACTTCATCCTGGGTCATCACCAGTTGTCCTGACTTTTGTCTCCCCACTGGACTTTGATGAATCTGGGAGAGAGTGAGGCTGATGACTTGTGCAACTCTGCCACACTTAAATCCAATTCGTGTGCAAGTCAATATATCACCCTGAGATATCATTAATCATCTTTGAAAAATGAAGGACAACAGATTGACCAGAAGGTGATGAATTTTTTGGCCATACCAAACCATAAGTCACAGAATCTCAAAGATCACCTTGTCTAACCTATACCTGAACAAGAATTCCCTTTGTGACATCCCCAGCAAGCAGTCATTGAGCCACTGCTTGAAGATCTCCAGGGAGGAGGAAGCCTCTATTTTCCAAAGCAGTTCATTGTCCTCTTAGACAGTTCTACTTATTAGAAAGATTTTCCCATACTCAAAAAATAATTTTAACTCTTATAGCAACCTAATTGACCATAAAGAAAGTTAAAGTTAGTTCACTCTAGACTTGCTTTGCAATATGGAAAGTACACTGCTTTTGATGTCCTCTAACTTTTACTTCACAGAAATATTTAATAAGTAGAATGTCATGCTCTTGCTTGCTTTTTATCACTTCACACATGAATGCTGCATAACTATCCCACTGTCACTTTTCCTATTCACATAATGATTATTTTCTCTCTTTCAAAAGGAAGAAAGGAGGATGAAAGCTTTTCAGTTAACTGCTTATTTGCTTAAAAATATAATTTTCCAAGATGAACACAATAAGTAGCATCCCAAACAGTGGAAGTAGACTTCAATAAATTTTTCATATTTTAATCAGAGAAGATGATGTAAATAGCCAAGATACCATAGCTACTTTTTAAGCATACACAAATTCTTTATAAGGTTCTTTTGTAATTTTTAAACTTTACAGGTCAATAATGTAAACTGTTATGAAACAGGGTGGCCTAGAGGATGAAGAACTACTTTTGGAGAAAGTAAGACTGGAGGGCAAGTGACACATCAGCACTGTGTGACCCTGGGCTAGTCATTTAACTTCTCCATGCCCCAGACAATTTCTAACACTATAACTTACTGAAAAAGTTGTGGATTTGCACTCATAGAGGGTGTCCCTTAACATCTGTACAATCATAGGTGCATATCCTATCCCCAAATTATTACATTGATAAGAGTTTAGAACTAGAAGTTCTCAGAAGTCTTCTATTTCAATCTTCTCATTTTACAGTTGATGAAACTGAGATCCAAAGTAGTAAATGGTTTGCCCAAGGTCAAAGAGGTGGTAAATGGTACCTAAGATTCAAGCATAGATCTGCAGACCACAGAGCCAGAATTCTTTGCTTTACTCCACTGGAAACAATTTGGAATCTTTCTGGCAATTAACAGTGAATTTTTCCCATAAGTGTTATGAACTTCATATACACTATATTCTCTATCCCTTGGGTTTTTTTCTCTTTTCCCTCACTTTTTATCCATATCCGACTTCCAATTATGGAATGGAAATCAAAGTTTTCTGCATAATATTTCTCCTGTGGTGTCTACTCTTAACAGCTGCAGCAGCAGTAGTCACAGAGATCTGAAGTAAGACTTCTATACTCTCTGTCTCTTTAACACCAGAACATAGAAGTTTAATGTTCCTTAGTGTCTCAATGAATACCTGAAAACAATCTAATTTTCTTTTGCTTATAAGTAAAAATATTTTTCAACACCATAGAAAAGGTTCTGATGTGTGTGCATTCCTCTAGGCAAGCTACTTTTCTTATGCCCTGCTATTCACCTGAGCTACAGGACTTCAGAATAAGTGATCACCCTTTATTACCACCATTTGAAATAGGATTAACACTGCAGCAGTTTTCTCCTATTCAAATAATCTTTTCCATGGGGCTTCAGTGCCATCTCTGAGACACCATATGGCAGCTTTTATTTTCCAGCTTCAAAGTCTGTTTGTTTAGTTTTTAAAAAATAAGTGTGTTTTCCATGAAATTCTGAAGATAGGAATCTGGGGGGGGGGGGGGTTCAAAATTTCTTTTAAAACTTTTAAGTCTGTCAAATTCAGAGTCTAGGGACTTAAGTTAAAAAAATCCTTTTCCTCTTTAGAACCTATTGAGGAAACAATGGCTTGTCTTTTCTGTAGTTAGAGACTCATAGTGGGTTTTCCAAGATTTTTTTTTAAGTAGACAGGTATAGACTACTGATAACCACTATTACTATCCCACAGTGCTTAAAGGTTATATTTGACATGAATTTTTTTTAATTCTAGATTCCTCATCCCCTAGGCTCCAAATAAAATACCATTCTTTAGTCGATTTGGTCCATTATTAAGAAGAAACGAAAAATAAGGGAATGTTCAAACAATTTTAAAACTTTTATATTATTATTTTATTTATTATTATTATTATTTTATACCTTTATATCTTCTTATGAGATTTTCATTTATCAACAGAGATATTCACAATATTTCTAGAGGGAAATGATGGTCTAGTTGGCAACAATAACAAGGTAATGAACACTTCAATATATAACAAGTATAGGTCTTTCCTTAGTGGATACAGAGCTCAACCTTATTCGAACTTAGTAGACGTGCATCAAAACTCATGGTGAACAACGTCATTCATCGTACTGTAACCGATGTTGTGAAGTACTTCTCTGTAGAGAACCTTGAGGGGTTTGAAAGAGCCCCTATCAAGAGTTCCGCTCCTCCAAGGGAGAGTAGCTGACTTTAGAAGTTAAGTGATATATTGTTCTCAGGTGCACATCCTTGAATTCGTGTGTTGAAGTTCCAGGAAACAAGGCCCCTGCCATACAGGATAACATTCCGATATAGAGGCCTTGAGGCCTCCCTTTCTCCTTATCACAATCTGTTTTGTTTCATGCTTCAATCGCTACCTTTATGGTTTTTTACTATTTAAGCATCCCGATTCCCTGATTTATTGGCTCAGTATGTCTAGAATAAACTCAGCTTGTTCAGACTGCTGTGTCCCACCTGTCTTTTCAATCCTCGCTCTGTGAGCCCCGTAAACACCCCGGACCTGCTGGACTGCGCTGACCGCAGCACCTCTCCAAACATAATCCAGCTTATCCTTGGACAATAACCAGGTAATACACACTATCATGGCCTACATTCAAAACCTTTCCATCTTGTGTTCTGCTGTTCTAGGCTGTGAGAATACAGGAGCACCTCCATACTATTCTGAGGCATTGCCAAAGTGATGTAACCTCTCTACAAGGATCTATAACTTTAGTTGAATACTAAAAGTATTCATGACAGAAGGAACAGATCATGCAAGGCAACGTACCATATATGTGTATGTGCACTTATATGTGTGTATGTATGTATGTATACGTGTATATATATATATGTATATGAGGTCTATACATGGAAATTCTCAAAAATTTGTTCACATTCTTTAATCACTTATCCATTGAATGGATAACTCCTGTTGCTAAATATTTGTGTTAATTTCCTGCATATCTTGGATGGATGGATGGATGGATGGATGGATGGATGGATGGATGGATGGATTGATAGATGGGTGGATGAATGGATGGATGGGTGGAAGAAGCATTTTTATGGTGCCTAAGATACGTCAGGCATTGTACTACAAATATGATTTCATTTGGTCTTCACAACAGCCCTGGAAGAAAAGTGTTGTTGTCTCCCTTAAGAGTCAAAGAAATTGAAGAAAAGGAAGGCCAAGTAATTTGTCCAGAGAGGGGGAAACCAGGAAAACATCTCCTGTAGAAGATATTGTTTGAACTGAGTCATGAAGGAACCCAAAGATTCTAAGAGGTGGAGATGAGGGAAGAAAGCATTCTCAGATGGGGGAGAACCCAGTATGGAGCATCGTATGTGAAAAGGAGTAAGTAAACCAGTTTATTTAGACCACATAAGATTGGGAATACTGGAAAGATAGGAAGGTGATAGTTTATGAAGAGTTTTAAATGCCTAATACAGGAGTCTGCAGTTTGCTTTAAGATTGCAAAGTGCTTTATATTATTTATTATATATTTATATCTGGATATTATTTATTTATTTGAATAATTAGAATAAATAATTATTTATTATAATAAATAATTAGAATAAATAACTCTTTATTATAATAAAATATATTTATTATATATTTATATCTGGGGATCATTTGATCCCCAGAACATTCTCTTGAGATAGGGGGTTATTATTATCTTCATTTGACAAATAAAGAAACTGAGGGCAAGGAGAGCTACATAATTTGTCCAGAAACATAAAACCAATGTGTCTGAGACAGGATTTGAATTCTGACTCCAATTGCAGAACTCTATCCACTACATCATACTATCATACTAAAGAACTAAGGGTAAGGGAAAGGAAAAGACAAATTAACTTTGCTCAAAATGATCAAAGATAGGGTTAATCTTTTAGAGCACAGGCAATTCTCAGTTTAAAGAGAATGAAAAGATTCTTCAATAATGACAAACTTTGAAAAAAGAGGTGACAGACTACTCCCATACCAAGGATGGAAAGGACTTATGTCTCACCTTTAAGGGTACTTTGTCATACATGAAGAAAAACACACTCAGAATCTTCATAACTCTCAAGCTTTATAAATATCATGATTCAGAGCTACAATGAATCTCAAAGTTTTCTAGACAGACTTCCTCATTTTTCAGGTCTGGAAACAGGTTTGAAAAACTTAAATGACTCCTCAGGTCACAGATAGCAAATACAGAACAGGATTCTTGAATCGCTCATTCATTGACTCCAAATTCAGTGCTCTTTCCACTACGCCATTAAGAAAAGTACAGCTGACTCAAATAATAACTAAGATCCCTTCAATCAGTCCAAAAGGTGCATTTGTGCATGTAAATTCTAAGTAGAAAATTAATGCCAAGACAACAAAAGTGAAACAGAAGACATCCAGTCATTTAAGTTTGTGTAGGGAACTGATCCTTTCATATTTTGACAATTTTGATGATGACAGGGGTAAAAAAAATAAATGCAAGGCTTACCCTAGAAAAGTAATTAAAGTGACAATGCATTTACGCAAGATAAAGCCTGCCTCAAGTTTCTGTGTTTCAGTTGTTTGCATTTGTCAAACTATAGAACTTTGAAGTCGGTAGCTAGAAAAATCTGATTCACTTCTATTTTCACACCTGCATATGACTGGCTGGAATATGTTGGCAATATACTGGGGCATCCTGAACATCAAAACTATTATATAACTATTGGGTAAATGCACCTTGCCAAGTTATATCAAATGGGATTTTGGTTGCTCATCATTAGCTAACATTTCTCGAAGTGAAAATCCATTTCTGAAGGAGGTAGAATAGGAAGACAGAAGAACAGATTTCAGAACTGTGAAAATTTATATAGTTTTCTGGCTTGGAATTAGAGAAGAGATCTCACTGTAAGAAGAAGGGAAGACTAGAGGTCTCCTCATGGACACCTGTTACAGGTAAGAAGTGTCTGGCTCATGGAAGGTTACATCTCTCTTTGCACTGCTATCTCCTGTCAAGGAGTTGGAAAGGAAGAGAAAAGTAGGCACTTTGCATTGGTACCTCAAGGTCACTGCAGATAGAATTAGAAGGGAAATAGTGAAAAGATACTCAAAAGAAGTAAGGCAAGATATCAACACCATATTAAAAAATACTACAAATTCCTACCAATAAGATAAATACGAATTAAAACAACTCTAAGTTCCACTTCACATCCATCAGATTGGAAAAATGATTTTTAAAAAAAAAGGAAAATTAGATTTATTGGAGATGATGTGGGAGGACAGGCACACCAATTGAGTGTCGGTATAGTCAACAATTCAGTGTTAGTATAGATGTGTGGTCATTCAAGCATTCTGGAAAACAATTTGGAACTAGACCCAAAAAAAGTCACTAAACATGCTGTTTTATACACAGATGGCATTGTGAAGATTACATTAAGCCCCAGAATATTTCTAAACTTCCTGAAAGAAATCTTTAATTATTTAGATTGGCTTGTCTATTCACACAGAAAAGATCAAGTGAATGAGGAATTTCTCTTGCCCAGATTTCAACATGCATTTCTGTGGATACGCTATGGAGTTTTCCCAACATTAAGCATATCTTGAATCAACAGTATAGATCTAAAATAACATTTTTTATGCTTCCCATAAAAGCAAAGGTACATGCTTTCAAAACTGACATTTTACCTCTTTTAATATATGACAGTGAAATGGAGAACAACACTATCTCCAAACTAGATAAGTAAGAGTGCAATGGGAAGGCATGCTGTGGATGTGACAGGTTTTAAGATATAGCCAATGAGGAATTGCAAAGAACAAGGGTGTGTTTCTCTGCTTCATCTCCATCCACCCTACATTGATTAGGAAAATGGTGACCAAGGCAGTATTTGATTAGCCCTGAAGTGGAGTTCAAGCTTCCTACTGGATACAGTTTCCTATTGTTGATATTTTCCTCTGTTGTCATGGCTTCCAGTAACTGAGAGGTATAAAAGGTCCATATGGGATTCTCCAACTTGGTCAATGTCTGGAAACTGTGTGAGTCACCACATTTTACCCTAGTAAACAGACATATGGAGATGAGGGAAAGGGGTGAAGAGGGTTGGGTCTATAAGTATTGGATCAACTGTATCTTTGTTATATATCCTTTCAATTTTAGAGCTAAGTAAAGTTCCTCTTTTTCAAAACTATTCAGTGACCTACAAGCACTATCCCATCATCAAACCCGAATTGAGAGAGTGCTACTGTCAGTCCTGCCTTTAACAAGTAGCAAAGAAAATCATCAAGGCAGAAAGAAAAGATGGGTTGGTCAAATCGTAAGGTAAGAGATAGCAAGTAAAGAACCAGAGTCATGTTCCCATGGTATCTTCATGATGTTAGGAGTAAGTGAGGAAAGTCTCTAACTAGTTGCATGGACCTTCTGAAGTGAACTTTTGAAAGAGCAGTGACAATAATCCCATAGCATGAGTAAATGAGTTTCCATTTGTATCATTGTAGGGAACTCAGATCTATGAGATCATAGATGCATTTGAAGATTTGATCAGTTCTCATAATCTTCCAACATTCAACCACTTCAGCCTCTACAAAATAATGATATTCAACATGATGACTTCAAAGGTCCCTTCCAGCTCCAAATGTATAATATTCTTGGCTTTATAAGCCTTAGAAATGAACAGCCCCTCCTTCTCTCTTATCTATCTATCACAACTAGGGACCCTACCCCTTTTTCAGGCCATTTCCTGGGCTATCGCTTTAGAAAACAACAATAAATGGGACTAAATAATTTTATGCTAAAAAATTGGTATCATATAAATGGTAACCCAACCAAAGAAAAATAGACTGAATAAGACAACATACAAAAAGTTTTTAATCTGGCCAAATTAGTCCTTAGGGGAAATTTTGTATCTCTAGACACTTTACCAATAAAAATAGAAAATACAAATCAATGAATTGGGCATGCAACTTTTAAAAAATCTCAAACAAATAAAAAAATAGAAATATCAATAGAGCAACATCACTACTTAACTGATAAATAGAAATAAGAGCTATTATTTTGTGGAAAAGAAAAACATAGACATACAGCTAATTTGATTTTTTTAAGGAAAGCCAATTAGCAATAAAAAGTGGAAAAGACCAATGCATAACAATTGAAAAATAATTAGAAATAGTTTTACCAGTTACATGTCAAGAAAACAGATAAATAAGATGGATGAATATTTATGGAAATATTAAATATTTAGATCAACAGAATAAGAAATAAAGAGGTTAAATAACCTAACCTCAGAAAAAGAAATTGAACAAGTCATAAATGGAATCATAAAGGGATGAGGGCAGGAACAGTACTAAATAGATTTGTAGTTTAATTCTATCAAAAATTCAAAGAATAATTCATTCCAATATTATTTAAATTATTTGCAAAAGTAGAGAGATGGAGAATGCTACCAAACTTCTATTATACAAATATGGTTATGCAGCATTAATAAATAAATCAGTGATATAAAAGTAAGAGAAAGTATACACCAATATCTCTAATGAATATCAGTGTTTAAATACTGAAATATTAACAAAAAGATTACATTAATATATTTTTTGAATTATATACAATGAACAACTTAGACTTAGATCAAGAATTCAGGGTTAGTTCAATATAAAAAAACTACATATATAATAAAACACAATAGCAACAAAAATGAGAATAAATCATATGACTATATTATTAGAAGCAAAAAAAGATTTTAACAGAATAAAGATTCCTTTATGTTAAAAAAATTTCATATGAATAGATAGATCTTTCCTTTGTAGGTTAAATGATCATACCCTCTAACCTTAGGTGTCCCTTAGGGTTCTGTTCTCTTCTCTCTTCCTTCTATACTATTTCACTTGGTAAGCTCATCAACTTCATATATTTAATTACCATCTCTATGCTGATGATTTTCAAACCTACCTATCCTGTAGGTATCCACACTCTCTGTTGTCCTCCAATCTCACATCTCCAACTTTCTTACAGACATTTCAAATTGGATATCCAGTAGACATCTTAAACTCTGTATGTCCAAAACAGAACTCATTTTCTTCCCTCCACCCCAAAACCCTTCCCAACTCCTACCTCCATTATTACTGTAGAGGGGAATAGAATCCTCCTAGTGTCATCCTGGATTCTTTACTACCTCTCACCTTCTATATTGAATCAGTCACCAAGGTCTATCAATTTCACCTTTGCAACATCTTACATATATGACCCCTTCTCTCCTCTGACACTACCACACTCTGAAGGAGGCCTTCATTATCCCATACCTGGATTATTGAAATAGCCTTCTGGTTGGTTTGCCGATCTCAAGTCTCTCCCCAGTTGAATCCATCCTCCATTCTGCCACTAAAGTGATTTTCCTAAAGCAGGGGTTTAATCATGTTGCCCCCACCCCCTCCTCAATAAACTCTATTGATTTTCTGTTGCCTCCAGGATCAAATACAGAGTGATCTTTGATATTCAAAGAACTTCATACCTAGCACTCTCCTACTTTTATTCTTATACCTTACTACCTGACAGTTACTCTTTGATCCAGTGACACTGATCTCCTTGCTATTCCAAGAATAATATCATGAAGATACCGTGGCTCTTGGCCTCAGCCATTTTCTCTGGCTGTCCCTCATCTCTTCTTGGTTCCAACTATTGACCTCCATAGCTTACTTTACATCACAACTTAAATCCCATTATCTACTTCCTCAGCCCCCCTTAATTCTGGTGCCTTCTCTCTGTTAATTATTCCCTATTTATCCTGTACATAGACTGCTTTGTATGTACTTATTTACATGTTATCTCCCCCAATAGATCGTAAGCTCCTTGAATGCAGGGACTATTTTTTGCCTTATTTTACATCCCCAGTGCTTAGCATAGTGCCTGATACATAGCAGGCATTTAATAAATGTTTACCGATTGATTGATTGTTTAAAATCAAGAGTTAACATTACTTTCAATGGAATATACTAAAGGCATTTTCAATAAATCAGTAGTAATTCAAAGATGTCCGTTGTCACCACTATTATTTGCTGTCATTCTACTGACTTAAAAGTGTGAGCATAGAAGTAATAGCTGAAGTTGTCCACTGCCCTGCCCCAATCTCCATCCTATAAGTAGAGAGATATGACTTCAAATACTGTCTTCCAGACTTATTTATACTGTGACCATGGATATGATCACTTTAATTGAATCATATTAAGAAAACTGCCATTGTTACTAAATAGGGTGTATTAAACTACTCCCCTGTAACTCCCAAGTGTCCCTATACCTTCCGAAACCAAGACACATTGACCTGGCCATCATTGCCTTATGTGTGCTGTTCCTTCAGCTTCTTGAGGGTAGGAACAATTTCCTTTTTGCATTTGTATCCTAAAATCTCAGCACAGTGCTTGGAATACTCAAGTAAGTGCTTAATATATGATTTTTTTGTTCATTTCTTAATTTAAAAACACTTCCCTGAAAATCAAAGTGTAGAGTGACTATTAGATAATTAAATGTTATTAACATGTCAAATATATTGCAGTTATGCTCATGCAGGGGCTTCTTTCTAAGCTCTAAGAGCCACAGTAAGATAAAGTTTAACACCAGATCTATTGCTTTTATGAAATAGGATACAATTGTGAATTTTTTTCCTATACTAATTTAGTTAATTTCAACATCCAAACTTAAAAACATTGGATATGAATACTTACAGATTTTGACACACAAAATAAGTATAACTTGGCTTTGAGCATGCTCAGTTTGCCTAACACGGATTTCTCTACTACTCCAACATGTGGGTTGACTCCTTGCATAGTTTTCTGTGTCCTTAAAAAGCAGGGCCACTGAGTTATTTAGGATCTCTTTCTACTCACAGAACAGATGCCATGTCTGAACCAGTGAGAGGGGGAAATGATTAACCCTTCCCCTGCGCTCTCTCTCTCTCTCTCTCTCTCTCTCTCTCTCTCTCTCTCTCTCTCTCTCTCTCTCTCTCTCTCTTTCTTTCCTTCTCTCTCCCGAGATCCCAGAAATGGCCTGGGAGTATTTGTTTCTTCTTTCTGTTATTTGTCCTTTGTTTCAGGTACCAGTAGTGATCTCCACTAGACCAGGAGATAGAGCCATGGAGACCTTGGAGCCAGGATCTCAGGCAGCCATGTCAGCTTGAAAGTCATGAGAAGTCAGAGTGTCTGGACTTGAGCCCCAGAGAGAATAGGATATGAGACTGTGTGCTATGGGAGCTGAGTTAAACTTTGAACTTAATCCTCTTCTCTCTTCCCCATCAGAAACTGAAATGGTTCAGGAGAGAAGAGTGATTATGTCTCCCACATGTTGGAGTGGGAGGAGTATATTTATGATTATCTTTTGAAGTATTCCTCTTTGTAAAAGCTCCACTGTGTTACGTATATGTAATGATCCTGTATGGGCTCACTCTTCCATCTTCAACTCACATTAGCAGTTTGGGTCTTCTAAAGGGGCTACTTTAGAGTTGTAGGGGTATATCATGGGTCCTCATTCATGAGGAAGATTTAGGGTAGAGGAGTAGAAGGAGAGAATGGAAGGGAGGAAAGATGAGAAGTAAAGCATGGCAGCCTCTTTAAATTATTGGTCTTTGAAATCTGTCACCAATTAGGAGAGCAGGACCACAGAGCAAGAGTTTGTCAATGATGAAGACTGAACTATTCTTCGGTTTCCAATAGAAAATGACAAACTACTTCTCAGGATGATTGGGGCAGCTAGGGAGCGTATTGGGTAGAGTGCCAGGCCAAAAGTCAGAAAGAACTGAGTTCAAATCTGGCCTCAGACACTTAGTAACTATGTTCCCTTGGGCAGGTCACTTAACTCTCCGTGCCTCAGTTTTCTTAACTGTAAAATGAACTAGAGAAGGAAATGGCAAACACCTCTAGTATCTTTACCAGAAAAATGCCAAATGGGGTCACAGAAATCAGACACAATTGAAATGACTGAACCACAACTTATTTATATTGATCAAAGGATATTTTTATGTCTTTCTAAGGTGGAAATATACCATGGATAATCAATCTAGGTCAAATTTCTAAAACTTAAAGTAGTTACTGAATTTTCAAGTCCCCATTCACTCTAGGTTCATAGAAACATTCATAACAATAAAAATATTATTTTTGCCATGAGAATAAATAAAGTCCAGGGTTAAAAGAAACAAGGCTAGGGTACATAAAGTACTGCACACTAAATGAGACAGATTTTCAGAACTATTTTTCTTTAGGAAACAATCAGTCCCAAGTTGAAATTCAATTTATCTAAATTTGTTGTTCTGAAAAATAAGGCTAACGACATAAACTTCTGGAAAATTGTCCATGATTTTGAGAAGTTTAAAACTATGAATACCCCTTCTGGGAAATTATATCTAGAATGACACTATACTACCTTTTCAATTTGCAACCTCATGTGATTGGACACATTGAAATGCCTCTAAATTCAGAGTTAATAGAGAAATATAATCATTCTATCTAAATGAGGAATGATTTGATACATTTATTTTAATTATTTGATTTATCATAATTTGGCAGCATATATGTGGAAATGACATCATGCCACCTATTCAACACCAAGAAACTAATACTATAGCATATTCATTAATAGCATCTATAAATTCATTTGACTTTACCAATTTGAAATGTGTGATAATCAAAATAAAGATGATGGACATCTCTATATATTTTATGACCAATTGTTTGTAAGATGAATGAATAGTGTACACAAATTAAGAGCCAAAGACTTGGATTCAAATCCCAGGTTGGTTACCTGCTACTTTTGTGGCCTAGAGCCAGTCATAAGCTTTCTGTGCCTTGGTGTCCTTAATTATGAAATTAAGGGAACTCAACTAAATATGTGATCCTAAAGATCTTAAAATATATGATCAAGGTGAATTCCTCACTCTGGAATATTTGAACTTTTATGCTACTTCCTCTGTTTCTTAGATTCACAGAAGCATCTATATCACACAGGCTAGTATGCTAACCCTATGGCCACCCAGTAGTTCAGGGTTCTTTCAGGCCTTCATAGGTCCCCTAAATGAATCAAGGAACACATAATCCCTGCCGTAAACCCTGATGATTGGCATTCCTTTACTACAATACTGTTCTCCACTCGTAAAACATGAACAATCAGAAAATCAGTTAGGCTTTGAGATGATCATATCATATCATCATCATCATCATCATCATCATCATCATCATCATCATCATTCCTCAATCATATCAGTTGTTAATGATCTTTTCCTCTTTACATTGTTATACATTTGCCTACATGTTGTATGTCCTCCCCTCTCCAGAATGCAAACTCTTTGAAGGTCAGGTCTTTGTATCCTTATTTCACAATACCTTGTACATAGTAAGCACTGAATGTTTGTTGAAATCGAGTTGAATATCATTCAAGTCATCCATACATGAAGAATTTATTCCACCTACCAAGTAAACCTCTTCATGACCCTAGTTATATTAGATTGTGGAATGAAAAATTCATTAATGGATAAAGGAGACTTCTTAAATACTACTTAATGCAAAAACTATAACTTGTAAATGATGACTCCAATATTCAAGGTAATGTCATTTATTCATTCAACAAGCATTTATTGAGCACCAACCATTTCCAAGTCATTGCATTAAGTTGCTTTTCATAATGGACGGATGAATGGATGGAGATACATGTATTTGTTATTAAGCTCCTTCTAAGTGATGAGTGTAGAAAGGCAAGATGGAACTCAAGGAGCTCATCTTCTAATAGAGAGAGACAAAATATGCAGGAGGTTTCATGAAAGTCAGATGCAAAGGTTTGATAGTCGTTAGGGCATATTGGCAAAATAAGTGTTATCAAATCTCCTATAATATCATTATCATTGCTAAATGCCTTCCTTTTTTTGAACCATTCTTATTCAGTTTTTAGCATCTATAACTCCTGAGGGTAAAGAGATGAAGGGAGGGAGACCTGTAACACTGACAGAGGTAATTGCCAGGTCACATAGTCATAAGGGTTGCTTCTCTTAATGATAGGAATGGGGCTAAGGTTGAAAGCAATAGCAGTCATCAACAGGCATCAACTCTTCCTGTAGTCCTCAGGTTGACTGATCCATTGCTAGCAGTTGGCCAGATTTGGTGGGAGTAGTGGGCACTTTTTCCACAAGAGTAGTTTTTTTAAACGATGACTAAGATGGGATCAGATGCTTGGGAACAGTAACCCAGAGTGCTAGTATCTAATCTTTGGAATGATGAAAGATGGGTAGAGCCTTGCCCTGGCACTTCAGCAATACCTTCAGGGTAGAATAGTGGGACAGAGTTGATGTGAAATTCTCTTCTTGGGCCTTATTTTGTAAAGGAGGGACCTGCTTTTTGGCCAAGTCATTTAATCTGCCTCAACCTTGGTTTTCTCAGTTATAAAATGAAGGAATTGAATAAGGTAAACAGCTCAAACCTGTGATTCATTCTATGGTCTCAATATATTAGGAATACTCCTTGAGAGGAGTGTTTAATAAAGCCTTTCAAGTACATAGACTTAGAGGAAAATTTATAGCACGATAAAACATGTAAATCTATCAAAAATGACTTCTATAAATTGAGGCTATAATTCTTAAAAATAACCCAAAAGATACAGACACACAAGTGGCGTGAATAGAATTTTCTATCTAACTCATAGGAAGGAAACAGACAGTAAATTCACTAGTGTTCCTCAATCCCAGTAGGCTTGGATTTACTTAATATAAAGTCATATAGTCCATCAGCACCAAACCAAGGTGGGAGAAAGAGAAGAAAGAAAGAAAAAGCCAATGTGCTTTGACTAGAAACCATTCACAACAGAATAATGCCACCTCTGGTCTAGTAATAAGAGAGAAAAAGAGCTGAAGATAAGAGGGGAAGGGGAAAGCAGAAAGCGAAAGCTGAATCATTACTCTGTCAATAAAAAGAGGGCATCCAAGAAGAATAATGTGTCTTCTGGGAGAAAATTAGAGGAAAAGTGATATGATATAGACATGTAATCTGTGAATAAGGTGTAAAAAGAGGGAGGGGGTAGAGAGAGAAAGAGATACAGACAGACAGAGAGAAAGAAGAAAGAAAGGAAGAAGGGAGGAAGGGAGAAAAAAGACTATGTGTGTGGTTCCTATATATTATTCCTATCACTTCTGATCTAGTCACGTCATGTATAAGTTACCTTGCCCCTTGGCAGGGTCTGTTCCTCAGCATTCTCTAAGGGTTGTAGGGAAATTCCAGAATTGAAGTGTATTTTCACATTCATTGAATGAATAATCTTAAAAAAAAAAAATGAACCAGTTAGGGTACAAGAAGTTCTAACCTTGTTAACAACAAAGAGCCATCACTTTAATCTAGGTCTAGGCACATAATCTATTGCTATCTACTTCCCCAATCAGTCAGTCTAGAACTTGAGTGCTTCCTATGTGTCTGGTACTGTTTCTAAGACCACTGTTAGGGCAAGATTATTGAAAGGCAAATTATTTAATACCATTCCAAAAAACTATAAGAAAGAATGGCATTAGTCAATAACGAAATTGACTGACAGGCATTTAACAAGAGGCTTATTCACAAAACTGTTAAGGTACTCCTCCTTATAGATGTTGGCACACCTATTGTTTTGTAATTATTAATGTTGGATTACCTGAACTACATAACTAAACCAGGAGTTTTGTCTTCTGGTTTTGTTTTTGTTTGTTTTGCCTCCTCTTTTAATTACAGTAAGGATCTATAAATGCTAATAAAATCATTGTTTCAAATGATCAATGTTAGTATCTTCATCTACCACAAAGTGTTGGGGGAGGAGCCAAGATGATGGAGTAGAAAGACACACATATGCTAATTCTGAACCCACAGCCCATAAAATACCTGTAAAGAAGAACTCCCAACAAATTCTGGAGCAGCAGAAGCCACAGAACAATGGAGTGGAGGAGATTTCTGTTCCAGAAAGCCGTGAAAAACCAACACCAAAGATCAATCGCGCACCAGACCCAGAGCGCAGCCCAGCCCTGCCTTGGCCACTGGGTACTGCGAGGAGCAGATGCGAGCAGGCTTCAGGGACAGAATCTCCAGCAGCTGTGCAGGTCCCTCCACCCACGGGCGCTAAAGGTCAGTGAGAGAGTCTTTTTGGCTAGCCAAGAAAGGAGCGGGGTGTCTCCGTGACTCAGGCCCCCTCAGGAGGCAGCAGCAGGGTCGGCGGCAGACAGGGGCTCCCAAAGCAGGCAGGAGCTGGGATCCATTGTTGAAGGTCTCTGCATAAACCCCCTGAGGGAACTGAGCCCTGTGTGGTGGCCCTGCCCCACCTGAGCACCTAAACTTAATCTCACACTGAATAGCAGGCCCACCCCAACCAAAAGCCCTGAGGCTGGGAAGCAGTATTTGAATCTCAGACCCCAAGCACTGGCTGGGTGGATCTGGAGGCAAAGTGGGTGTGGAGAGGACACTCAGAAGTCAAGACACTGGCTGGGAAAATGCCCAAAAAAGGGAAAAAAACAAGACCATAGAAGATTACTTTCTTGGTGAACAGATACCTCCTCCCATCCTTTCTGATGAGGAAGAACAAGGCTTACCAGCAGGGAAAGACACAGAAGTCAAGGCTTCTGTATCCCAAACATCCAGAATAAATGTTCAATGGTCTCAGGCCATGGAAGAGCTCAAAAAGGATTTTGAAAATCAAGTTAGAGAGGTGGAGGAAAAACTGGGAAGAGAAATGAGAGACATGCAAGAAAAGCATGAAAGCAGGTCAACACCTTGCTAAAGGAGACCCAAAAAATGCTGAAGAAAATAACATCCTGAAAAATAGGCTAACTCAATCGGCAAAAGAGGTTCAAAAAGCCAATGAGGAGAAGAATGCTTTCAAAAGCAGAATTAGCCAAATGGAAAAGGAGGTTCAAAAGCTCACTGAAGAAAATAGTTCTTTCAAAATTAGAATGGAACAGATGGAGGCTAATGACTTTATGAGAAACCAAGAAATCACAAAACCAAACCAAAAGAATGAAAAAATGGAAGATAATGTGAAATATCTCATTGGAAAAACAACTGACCTGAAAATAGATCCAGGAGAGACAATTTAAAAATTATGGGACTACCACAAAGTGTTCTGGTACAAAGTTCACAGGCAAAGGCAGAATACCAGAGGCCATCATCACAGAGGGATGTCAAGGAAAGGCATTCCCAAATAACTCAGTGAGTTAGGGCCAGTACTAATGAGGCCAAGGTTCTGGATTTTACCCAAATGAGGGTCAATTAACTTCACTCCATTTCGTGATCCCACTTAGCACACAAATTCATGCCATTCATGACAAAGGAGACTGGGTAAGGAAATATCAGATCAACACACCCCTTCACTGGTATTGGGTGAGGGAGGAGTTGGATGCAGCCAGAGTGTGGGGGGAGGTAAGAAAACAACTCAGAAGTTTCCTACTGCTGGGGATCAGGACAATAATCTCCACATCTATGAAAGACAATGCTTTATAGGCAGTACATTACGTTCAGAAGGGAGACAGGTGTTATTCAGGCAAAGAATGTACTTTCTTATACAGTTCAAGGCCTGGGTTTCCATTTCACAATGCATCTGGATTCTTATAGCTCTCAGGAGGTTTGTTATTTCTCCAAGATAGCAGACTCCCTCATTTAAGAAATTCAAATAATATAGATTTTACTCCCTATTTGAAGTAACAACTTGATTTCAGCTGTATTTTTAAGTATGTGACTGTGTTTGTGTGTATGTGTGTAAAGGAATATTCCAAACGAGCCACTTTTCAAGGACTCCTAGGAGCATCTGAGGGAAGTTTCCTTAGCAGGAAACTCATAGTGCTTAAATTCATCAGGTAGCACAAGATTGCTTATTTGTTTTGATGCTTGTGTACAAGTTATATCTTCGACTAGAGAGAATTGATGCTAAAAACTTTAAAAACAAGATGCAGAGGAATAATATTTGGACATGGAAAAAGGTGAAGAGGAGGAATGTAATATTAGCATCCTATCTTACGTGCTATTATGTGATTTCCTTAGGGTTTCCAGTACAATGACATCCTACAATCCCTCTTCTTACTCAACTCCTTTAGGAGACACACGGGGAAAAAATAGTCATCTCATCTAGTGTCTCATAAAAAGAGATAGGACTGCAAAAGACCAGAATACAGTAACTCATTCTGCAAAGTCAGAGAGCTGTATGTCTGCTCATTCACCCATAGTCCAAAAAGGGCAAATTACTCTCAGCTCTTAAAAAGGTAATGAGTGGGCCAATTATTTTCTCAGGGGATAGGACCAGGATGAAGAGTAACTGCTTTGTGTATAATGAAGATAAGCAAAGTGACTTAGAAATGTCATCTTCAAGTAGCCTCTCTTACTTGATGGGAGAAATGTTCACAGGTGTCTTGCCTGGTGGCTCCACCACTGAAAAAGTCAAGATTCACATTTGGTTGAGGCATGGTGGTCTCAAATATACGATAAACTAATCTGAATTGACTATAAATTTTTTGATAACCAATCCTGCTGTGTATTTGAACTTGCCGACAGCAAGTCTGCTTTTGTCTTTAATGACGAATCAATTTTTATAGGAGCCATCAGAAATCAGAAAAAAGATAATTGTTTTTGAGTAGGCCATGAATACATGTTGCTACATAGTAGGACTTTTGATATGGGAATGATTGCTATTTACTTTACACATTTCATAATAATTTTCAATCCTACATATAAAATATTATTTTTGATTAAGATTTATTTTTTTTTACAGATTTACAGATAACCAGGTACTAACACTGTCCTGCTCTTTAGTTCACTTAACTTTTATGTGCTTCTAATACATTGATTTCAGAAATGATCCCCTGCCTTCTACACAGGAATGTTGCAAAGATCAGTGTGGTAAAGCATTAAACACTTTGAGTTACTTGTAGAAAATTTTAAAAATTTTATCAGTTTAAGGTATTCTAATCAAAAGTATTGTCTGGTACTTTCTTTACAAAGAAACCAAGTATTGGATAATTTCATAAATTTCATAAATTTACATGAGCAAGGCCAATACTTCATCATTTTAAAAACTCACTTAAGAAAAGCCAGAGAACCTTTATTTTGTTTTTTCATGATATCAGAAAGCCCATCAAACTAAAAGATTTTGTATTCCTTTCTTAATTAGGAATCATGGTTATTCACAAAGTTCTTCTATATTCAGTCTCATTGAGGAGCAACTGATTCATTAACTCCATTTAATGAAAACAATAATAGGTTGACACCACTGATGGGAAGAAAGAGGATCTTTGTGGGGGGAGTCAAAACTGTAATACTGAGTGTGAAGATCTAAAAGTGTGGGATTTCATAAATTCATTTTGGTATTAGAAATTGAGCACAAAATGATTTACATGGAAGAAAATAGTTGTCCAAAAGGTTCTGGTTTTAAGCAAGTCAGCACAAATGTTTCGGCTGTGCTGGTTTGACTTTTTAAGTTCGAACAGTAGAGAGAGGTCATCCAAGATACTTCGCAGCCAAATGAATAGTAGTGGACAGACTATTATTAAATCCAAAAGGCCAAGTACATGATGAATGTAGAATTTAAAGCAGGTATGCCTGAGGCACATTCTCACAATGATATCATTCTACAAAAACACAGGAGTAACTTCATGGTCAGTGAAGTGGTAAGAAGTATTGAGTTGCATGGGGAGGGTGGGAGAGTGGCTGTTTAGCCTGGGCTGAGGTAGGATTCTTCTGACTCAATTTCCCCACTGATACCTGACAGACTTTAAGCTTGACTGAATGCAAGTTGACAATCCTGCCTGGTACTGACATGAAGTTGGAGAGATATTGTTTCCCTGCAATGTCCCTACTCTTAGTGGCAATTTCCTATAGTCAAAAGATTTGTAAACTTGATACCAGATTCATTAAATTATAGATTGTTGGTAGGGGAACATCCGAGGTTAAGTCAAAAATTAAGCTATTAGGTTTAGGACTTTAGACCAACAACAAAAAGTTAGGGTCCTTTAATTCTTAGTAATAATGTGGAGATAATTAGGTCAAGGGCTTGTGAAGTTAGCATGCATAGTTATTATTTGTGTCTCAGTTGGTTAATGTTAAAAAAAAAAAGTTCATTTGTGGTCTGTATTGCAAATGCTTTAAAAGAAGTATCACCTGACCAAAAACTGGAATTGTTTTATGTGATTTGAACTGTGTTAAAAAATGAAAAATAAAAAAGTATTGAGTTGAAAAACAGTGAAATATTAAGGGATATTAATATATTGTTCAACAATCCTTTGAATTTGTCCTTTGTCCATAGATCGGTGGGATCTAATATCAGTCTTCAATGAGAAGCATCATAGTGTAGCAGCAGCTAAGTGGTCAGACTCTGCAGTAGATAGGATGCTGGACTTAGAGTCAGGAAGAACTGAATTGACCTTTGGTTTCCTCATTGGTAAAATTGGGGTGATAATTGTGTCTACATTCCAGGGTTGTTGTTAGGATAAAATAAGATAATAACATGTAAAGGACTTTGCAGACCTTATCTGTACAGACCATGCTCTTCTATCCAATACAGTATAAGCTCCTTGAAATTAGGGACTGTTTTATATTTGTCGCTCTATCCCCAACACCTGGAAAAACATACATTGTGAGATGTTTAAGAAATGTTTGCTTGATTGTAATGAAAGACAAATATGACAACTAAGATCCTAAGAAGGATGAAAGAAATTCAAAGAAGAGTTCCAAGCAAGTGATATGAGAAATTTAAGGATATATAGATAACTTTCACCTGGTAGGGTCAGAGAGGGTTTCCTATAAGAGGTAGCATCTGGACTGGTCTTAAAGGAATGAAGGGAAACCAACAAATGACATTCAGGGAAAAATCTATTCCAGATTTGGGGAGGGGGTGATGTCATGAATAAAGACAACGAGGCAGGAGAGAGCAGAATGAAAATTGGTGCTACAAAGAATTTTGCATCGTAGAGTATGTGAAGGAAAGTAATATCGTATGAAGTTAGACAGGAGCTTTGAGCGAGATTCTAAATGGCTTTTAAATACCAGAGTCTATATGACAGGAAGTATAATGTAACAGAAAAGATAGTGCCCATTAAAAATAATTTAGAAATATACAGAGTTTCAGGAACAGCATTATTAATACAGTGAATGAACTATTTAATGAACTACTTAATCCATAAAAGTTCAATGGAGCATTTAAGAGGATACTCCCTCCATTAGAAAAATTTTAAGGCACACATTATTCCCTCAATTTGTCTTCTAAACCTAGCACAGGTTCTGAGTTCTCCCTCCCAGCCCTCACTCACAATTGGAAGTTGAGTCTTCAAAGGAAAGATGAATATAAGTAACCCCAAGGAGTTTCAGGTAGTGTATGCTCTCCACTGATAGTGGATAGCCAGAGTTTTAAATAACTTTTAGAAATAGGAAACTACTGATATGAAATGGTAAGAATAATTGGTATTAAACATCTATCCAAACCAAGGATTCACTGTCCCACAAGTACTTAAATAGTTCAGGAGAAAGTTGACTCAACCTTAGAGAATATGTGGCAAAAAAATATTAATAATTCTGATTTTCTCCATTCATTGAGTCCTCATGAAGTACCCTTTAGCTCTAGCTTTGTTCTGGGCTTCTTATAAAGGCCTAGGGGCATCTAGCTGCTCCTCAGGCCACTGCTGCTCCTGGGACACCAATAACAAAGCTGACAAAAAATCCAAATTTTCCAGCCTTTTAGATTTCACAAAGTTGTTGCTGGCCAAAGAGAGAAAGGAGACAGAGTATCTTTCCTCACTTACCCCCTCCCAAGTGCTTCCCTCTCAGGAGCTTAGCTATAGCTGTTTCTCCACGAAGTTAGCTTGCCACTGGAGTGCTGAATTCCAAACAGCTTACTCTTTTATCCAAGCTGCATAGAGTGTGACCAACCACAAATCATTTCCTGCTGGCATCATTGGCTTTCATCTAAGGCTCAAAAACATTTCACTCTTTGGAAGGGGAAGAGAGGGGTCATTCACACCTGGTATATACCTTTGATTGTTTTATTGATTCAAGAAAACTACTTAGGCTTTGCTCACACCTAGTTTATGCCTCTGGTTGATTAATTGACTCTTTTAAGGGGTTAGGAGACTATAATTATTAAGTTTGGGGAATGCAACCTCTCTTACACAATATTTTCTTGTTAGTATCTTCCCTATGATATCATCTTACGTTCACATTGTTTGTACCAAGTATATACAATTCTTGTACATTATACGTATTAAGAATGTGAACCCCTTGAGAGTAGGGACTGCAATTTTTGTCTTTCTTTGTATCCACCGAACTTAGCACAATGCATAACACATAGTAAGTGCTTGATAAATGTGTATTAACTGACCGGTTTGTAAACTATTAGGGCCTTAATTTTTTCATTTCTATATTAGGGGGAATATATTAGTTGATTTTTAAGCTTTCATCCTTCTGGCTTTGACATTCTGTGATTTTATGTGGCTGTGTGCCATATGCAGTCTACAAAATGAGCTAATTAGTTTAATTTGAATCATTTATGATTAGCTGAAGACATCATGATTTGAGTAGTTGAGGCTAAATCCTAAATAAATAGTCACTTCCAGAAGCAAATTAATACTATTGAAGCAAATATCGCTGTAAATTTAGGTAATAAAACTTTTCCTTCTTGGCTATATTGCAGTTCTGAGTTGATTCCTCTGATTCAATTGATTATGAATACGCTGAAAAATTTGTGCTAAAATTATATTCTATTTCAAAGCTTAAGCACTATAAATTAGGCAATGTAGTGTAAAGAGCCCTGGACTTAGGAGATCCGAATTAGATTTCTAGCTGGCACAAGCTTGAAACATTTGAGCATGTCTACTGACTTACTGTGTTAAATGAGGATTGGACCAGACAATCTCTAGTATCCCTTCCAGCTTTAAAACTAGATAAATCTGACCAGTTGCTGTAATACAGAGCCTCCAGCAAGTTTAATAAGAATCATTAAATAAGAAAGAAGACTTCAGAGGTCATCATCATAGTAATAATTTTTAGTGTCAAGATATTAGGAGACATCCTATTTTCCAAAACTAAAGTGCAGCAAGTAAGCTGTGCCCTGAGCTTGGCATAGCAATAATCCTTTGCATTCACCCTCTGGATGATCTCATCCTCTGGCAAAATCATATAATTATTGTATTGTTTTGGCCAGCACCAGGTGTTCTCTGAGTTTGGACAAGAACCAAACAAGCTTGGATGAGTACCCATGTTCTGGTCATGAAGCCTTGCTATGAATCAAACGTGTCTCCTTGTTGCTGTCACCCTCATTGTCAAGGCTACAGCTCACTACTTATTCATTGGTACAAGTACTAAGATCTCCCGATGCTGCCTTGGGTCCCCCCACTAGGGTGGGGCCCTGGCACATGTGTTCTTGCTTGCAAGCTGTTTCCCTTATTTTAAATTGAATTTCTATTTGATTCCTGACTCTCCTGGCTCTGGTCTGCTATGTTCAACTCCAGCCACCCACATGTTAAAGGCCAGTTCGGTCCAGTTGTTATATCACTAGGTTTTCAAAGCACTTTCCTCTCAGTAACCAAAACCAAATTACCTCTATGAGTTTGTACAGGTGGTCCTCCCAGACTAGAACACAGGTCCTCTCTGCTCAGAGTCCTCTTTCATTAAAGCAAAAATCAGGTGTTAAATTCTCCATGAGGCTTTTCCCAATACTCTTCCACTCCACCCCATCCACAACTGAAAGTGTTCTCTGACTCCTCAGATCCCCTTAGATATGTTGTCTCAATCTGTCTTTTGCCCCTATCATATCCTATCTTATATTTATCTTTGTATATGTTTTATACCCACTCCCACTTTCACCCCCATTAGAATTTAAACTCCTTGGCAAACACTGTGCCATTTTATCTTTTACCTCCAGCACCTGACATGATGTCTTGTACATAGTTGGAACTTAATAAATGTTTGATAAGTGAATGAATTAATTGCTTAGCCACAAGCCAATGATGATGATAAGGAAAAGAGCAATGTTTATCTTCATAACAGAAACTGTGGTATCTTTGAGTCAAATAAAGAAGTGATGAGATGGTTTAGATGGCTTTAAGACTTTCTCAAAATGTAAAAGAAAATCCCTAAAATTCCACCTAAATTTTAAAAAAGGTGATGTCGAAGTTAAAATTGTTTTTACAACTATCATTTCAGAAACTTTAGAAATCTTAGACTTCACAATTATGCACTTTATTTAGAAGATTCTTCTTTCTCTCTTTACATGACAGTGCTATCTAGAAAGAAGGGAGGAAATGGGCTTTCTTGCTCTCTTTCTAAATGTAGCAATCCGTTAAGGATGTATGTTGGAGGGGCCCTTCTCCACACACTTCATGACTATTTCTTGTCTGCCATAATGACTCCTTCATTGGTTATTGAACCAGAATACCATAGACACTAAAAGAGTAATCCCTGGCCTTTAGGCCTCTCCCTGTTTTGAGATATAATGATAACTCTCTGAATTACAGGATGGTGCTGGAGAAAGTCCTTCTTTCTTCTCAGAACACCAAGGTGTGAGCTCAGGATTCCTAGACAAGCCCATGTTTAGCATAAGACGTCTTCTTCTTTGTGTTCTCCTTTGGTCTTGGAAGTCTTGAAAGGTAGTTGATGTATTCTCCTTTCTAGGCACTTGCATAGTGAAATATTGACTATCTGAGCAGTTACAGAGGCAATTTAGTCAGTTGAAAAGGTTATAGAGAGAGAAGGAGAGAGAAAGAGACAGAGACAGGCTAGAGAGAGGGGAAGGGAGAGAATGAAGAAAGAGCCCACTTGGCATTGATTGGAATGCACTCAATGTAGGTAAAATAAAGATTTGCTAATGAGCAACCCTGCTACAAATGTCCTAAGGAGGCTTGAATAGTAATGTCTCAAATGCTTAACAACCCCTTTCCTGTATGTGATTAAAACTAACTCTTCTATACCTGATTCATGTGTCTATTTAGGGTACCTTTTGTAAGGTGTTCTCTTTCTTGCTGGGGAAAACTCCTTAGAGTAGAATGAAAAAGAAAATTGTTCCTCAGGAATCAGAGCCAAGGGAGGGGGGGATTAAAGTATTGGGAGGCTAGATGCCCTGTTGAGGAGGAGACAGGCCATCCCAGAACAATGAACCCAGGGCAAACTGCAAGGCCAGTCAAAGAACAAATATTTGTCAGGGTTATCAGCTGCTGTGTCTTCAGCTTAACGGTGCCTGGCTAGCTGCTGTGCTATATAAAAATGTCTTCTTCTAGTGCTTCCACCTTTTCTGTCTCAAAAGAGAACCTAAAGAGAAGGAGGTAGGGTAAGAATAAAAGTGTACTAGAGACCACAAATCAAAATGAAGCATAGTGTGGGATCTGAGAAGGGATTTAGAATATCTTGTTGGAATTCTCTTAGTTTTGTATTACCATTCTGTACTAACCATTTTAGCTATCTCATACTAACAATTTTAATTTTCTATATTACCACCCAGGCTGGTAACTCCATTCAAATGAACATGTCTGATAGTCATGGGCCAAGAATCAGTTTCTCAAAGACTTCGGCGCCTACCTACTAAGTCCATGTAGCCAAGAATACAAATCAACATGTGATAAGCTAGCACTTCCCTGAATTTCAGTAGTGAAGGAAGATACGCTACCTCCAAACAAATGAAAAATGTTTTAAGGTATTAAGCATTTACTCTGTTTCAGACATTGTGCCAAGTATGGGAGATACAAATATAAGCAAATGAAACAATCTCTGACCTTAGAAAGATACATGTGAATCAGAGGGAGCGAAAGATGAGCAAGAAAGGATATGGGTAGGCAGACTACATCATGGTGCCATGGTCTGAAATTGGCATGTGGGCAGTATAAGGCAAAATCTCACCAGTCAGGACTCAGAATCCTAGTAGCAGAGTTCAAAATTCAGTAGGAGGGGGATGAAAAGACCACCTGAGGTCAAGCAGTATGGTTTAGAAAGAGCCAAGAATTGATTCAAGGCCTAGACCTGAGCACAATAAGGTGAAATCTTGTCTTTGAGAAATATTTCATCTAGAATAGACTTATTTATGAAGAGGTCAATCCACCTCTGTAATTTCTGCCAATTGCTTTGGGCTCCAATCTCCAAGACTAAACAGATTAAGTCTAATCCCTCTTCCCAGTGACAGTCCGTCTATCAACTGAAAGCAACTGTCATTTTTCTCCTAAGTCTTCTCTTTTCTAATGGCTAAAATGTCCTTTTGTCCTCCAACTCATCCTTATATGGTCTTTTATTATCAAAATGTGGAGCCCCCAGTTCTCTTTCAAATGAAAAATTTTCTCATTCATCATATACCATCTTGTACTTATGAAGTTGATTTTAAGATAAGTTAAAAATTCACATTAAAAATATTAAATTTCTGTTTATTAAATTGAGACATAGTAATTTTACTTGATTTAGGCAACATTTTAGTCTATCCAGGTCTTTTGGGATACTAGCTTTTATCCAACATGTTAACTTCTCTTCCTAGTTTTAAGTCATCTGCAAATTAGATAAGCACATTATCTATAATACTTTTATTTAAGTTACTGACAAAAATGCTAAACAGCACAGATCACTGAGGCCCTTCTCTAAAGATATATCCCAAAGTTGATGCTGAAGCATTAATGGCTACTCTTTGGGTATACCAGTATGGCTGCTGTACATGCTGCAGCATCTCGGAGCCACAGGTGAGAGTTAGGTAGAACAGGTGAACACCGAAAGTGGAAGGAGCCACAAAAGGGCTCGGCAACCATCACACCAAATGTCCTGGTCCTCCCTGAACACACCCTATACCTTTGTGCTAATTTTGGCCTAATAATTAACACCAATAAAACACAGGTGCTCCATCAGCCACCACCACACCATCTATGCTTGGAACCATCAGTTATAACAAATGGAGGAATTTTGAATGCTGTAGATAAGTTCATTTACCTTGATAGTGTACTTTCCAGGGATATACGCATTGACAATGAGGTTGATGCACACATTGCCAGAGCTAGTTCAGTGTTTGGGAAGCTCCAAAGAAAAATTTGAGAGAAAAGAGGTATTACACTGATTACTAAAATGAAGGTCTATAGAGCCGTTGTGCTGACCTCATTGTTATATGCTCGTAAAACATGGACAGTCTACCAGCTCCATGTCAAGAAACTGAATTGTTTCCATTTGAACTGTCTTAGGAAGATTCTGAGGATCATCTGGCAGGATAAGGTACCAGACACTGAAGACCTTGCTCAAGCTGGACTACCGAGTATTCAGACTATGCTTCAGAGATCACAACTCCGATGGGCTGACCACATCGTTCGAATGCAAAATGTATGCTTGCCAAGAAGACTGTTTTATGGAGAACTTACATGGGGCAGATCACCACATGTGGTCAGAAGCAGCAATGCAAGGACACTCTCAAAGTCTCTCTAGAGAATTTTGGATTTGACTGTGTAACATGGGAGACAATGGCACAGGACCACTCAGCATGGTGTGCCCACATCAGAAAGGGTGTTGCACTCTTTGAGCAAAGCAGAATTGAGAGAGCATAAAGTAAACACAGGATAGGCAAATTTGGGATATCCACCCCAAATATTCACATGGACAATCTGTGCACAACCTGTGGTAGAGCATTCCAAGCTCGTAGTGGTCTGATCAACCACAGTCGGACCCAGTGAAACTTCACTTTATCATGGCGATGTCATTTTGGTCCTCTTCAAAGACCAAAGACAACAATCAACTCTTTGGGTCTAGGTATTCCATCAATTCTGAATCTACCTGTTCTTTCATCTAGCCTCCATTTCCCTATCTTTTCCACAGCAACCATATAAAATATATTTTAAAAATGCTTTGTTGCAATTGAGGTAAGCTATATATTCAACAATACCTTTATCGATCAGTCTAATAACCTATTAAAAAGAAAATTCAGCTGCCCTGTTCCGACCTATTTTTGGTAAAACTGTGCTCTAGCTCTTTGTGTTCATCCTTTCTTTTCTTGGTTTTAACTAGTTATGCCTTTGATAATGTGTTTTAGAATGTTTCCTGAAATCAAGTTAAGCTCACAGGTATCTTGTTTGTGCATTCAATTCTTTTTCTCTTTTTGAAGATTGAGCCATTTATCTTTTTCCAATCCTCTATCATTCTACCAAAGGTATGCTTGCCTAAAAGACTATTTTGTGGAGAACTCACACAGGGCAAGTGCTCACTTGGTGGTCAGAAGAAATGCTACACAGACACTCTCATAGTTTCTCTTAAGCGCTTTGGAATGTATTGTGTGACATGGGAGACACTGGCACAAGATTACCCAGCATGACATGCCTTCATCAGATAAGGTGCTGTGCTCTATGAGCAAAGCAGAATTGAAAATAGCTCCAAAGAAGCATGAGATGTGCATATTTAGAGAATCCACCCCAAAGGTTCCCATAGACTATTGTACCTGACCTGTGGTAAAGCATTCTGACCTCATATTGGTCTGATCAGCTACAGTCAGACCCATTGTAACTTGTTTCTAACATAGTGGTGTCATTTTAGTCCTCTTTGACAAAGGACAGCAACCAACCAGTCGTTCAACCATTTTAATACCTCTCTCTTTCTCCAAGAACATTCCAAGGTCACTGAGAATGGCTAAGCAATCAGGTCTTTTAGAATTATGGAATATATTTCATCTGACCCTGAGAACTCGAATTTATAAAATGCTGCACTCTTATCAGCTTACTCCTTAATTTTCTAGGGATTCATATCCCTGTTAGAAATTTTCATTCTATCTTTTCCAGTCCAAAAACCATTCTCCTCAGCAAAGAAAACCAAACTCAAATAAAAAATGAGTAACTGTGTCTTCTCTCTACTCATACAGCAGTTAACTTAATTCAGGTCCTCATAACCTCTTACTTAAATTATATCAACAGTCTGCTAATTGGTCTCCCTGCCTCAAGCTTCAGTCTAGTCCATCCTCTGTATTGCTGCCAAAATGATTTTCTTAAATCTTATCATGTCACATCATATTCCATAACCTCCCTATTAACTCCAGGATCAGATATAAATTTCTCTGTTTAGCTTTTAAAGCCCTTCACAACCTGGCCCCAACCTATATTTCCAGCTTCATTGTACATTTCTTCCCCTCTTCCATCCAACCAAACTGCCTTTCTCTCTCTTCCTCATATACAATACTCACATTTCCTTCTCTGTATCTTTCTACTGACTGTCTCCCATGCCTGGATTGTACAGCCTCCTCACCTTTGCCTTCCAGAATCCCTCCCTTCCTTCAAAACACAGCTCAAATATAAATCATTCTCTTCTACATGGAACTTTTCCTGATCCCCTCCCTCTCAAACTACCTTGAATTTAACTATCTTGTATTTATTCTCTTTACATTAATTCTATTTTTACTTATGTGTGAATGAGTTATCCTCCTCTTTCTGAGATATTTTTTAACTCTTTTTTGGGGTCATTAGCTTCCAGACAACCTTAGCTCATTCTAAACTTTGGGATATTCTTCTTTATAGTACCATGTCATATGTGTATATGTCATAACCATGCCAATTTTAATATTTGAACATTTGTACAGATCCTGTATTGGAGAATACCACTGATAAGATTTTAAATAAAGACTTTATTTATGTTTAGTCAACAATAAGCCAGTTTCCTGCAACATGGCTTATCTCATCTGCCCAGACAGTTTACCAGGATGTAGTCTGCATATGCAACAGCTTCTTGAAGTCACAAGTGAGATCTGGGTGAAGATGGATGGACGCCAAAGGTGAATGAGCAGCCCTGAAAAAGGCTTGGCAAATCCTCACACTAGATGTGTTAGTCCTTCCTGAACACCCCACATATCCCAGACATTCCATGAATATCAAAGGAAAGAAGGAAAAAAAATGACCGTGTATTTATTATTTTTGGTTTTAAGTCATGTTTCATTCTTCAATATCTCTTTTGAGGCTTTCTTGGCAAAGATACTGGCATGGTTTGTGATTTCCTTCCCTAGCTCATTTTACAGATGAGGAAACTGAGGCAAATGGGGTAAAGCAACTTGCCCAGGATCACACAGTTAGTAGGTGTCTGAGGCTGGACTGCAGGCCTGGTATTCAATTCACTGTGCCAACTAGCTGCCTAAAGACCTGAAAACATAGTACTAAGCTCTTTAAAATATTATCTCATTTGATCTTCATAACAACCCTGTGAGGTTATCATCTCCATTTTATAGTTAAGTAAACTGAGGTAGACAGAGGTTGACCATGGTCACAAAGCTAGTGTCTGAGGATGAATTTGAACTCAGGACTTTCTGACACGAGGTCCAGTGGTCCAGTTGCAAACAGAGAAAATTAGAAAAAATTTTAAATGTTTTTCATTATAAACTCTAGGAAACAGAAGTCATAGAATGTTAGAGTTGGAATTAATCCTATAGAATCTCTAATCAAACTCCTTCATTTCTTCAGATAAGAAAATTATTCAGGGGGAACAACAGGTAAAGTTTAAAAAAGGGCCTCAATTGAATGACCTATTTTATTTTGTCTTTGTCTTTTTTTTTTCCTTTTTCTCTTATTTCCTTCTTTCTGTTGCTGGACAGATGTGGGGGAAGGTTGATCAGGGGACCCCTGACCAACTGAGTTCTCACAAGTCACTTGATGCTTTCATATTCATGGATTGACAGGCAGGCAGTAAGCCAGCAAGCACTTATTCATTATTACCAGGCCCTGTGCTAAGAGATAGAGATGCAAAGAAAGGCAAAAAACAAAACAAAACAAAACAAAACAAAACAGTCCCTGCTCTCCAAGATCTCGTTTTAATGATGTGGAGGAAGGAGGACAACACGTAAATAACAATGTACTTGAGGAAGGTGAGATCTGAGCTGACTCTTAAAGGAAATCAGGGAAGCTACCAGGCAGATGTAAATAGGGAGAGAGAATTCCAGACAATGGGCACAGGGTCCTATGTAAGGAATAGGAAGCAGGCCAGTATAGTTGGATTGTTGCATTCATGATTTGAAAGCAGATTGGATATGTGGGTAAATGTGAATGAAAAGTCAAGGATAAGAACAGTGGTATGAGCTTGGGTACCTGGGAGGATGATGATGCCCTAAACAGTAATAGGCAAATTGGGGCTAAAGACAATGAGTTGTGTTTTGAATATGATGAGTTTGAAGTACCCAGTTGGTAAATAGAGCCCAGTAGAGAGAGCTGGAGGTCATTTACATAGGAACAATAGCTGACCAATGGGAGGTGATGATATCATCAAACAAAATAATTTAGAGGGAAAAGAGATTGTAAAGTGAAAAATCTGGAGTGAGATATGGCTTATAAAGGGTGTGAATCTTGAGCGGCTTACATCCTGAGTAACTAGAAGACTTGGAGGACACAAAGGATGAAGACATTATTAGAGAGAAAAATGGCACATTATGTTAGCAAAAGACAGTGTAGTAGATTCATGTGAACAACTCATAGGAACATAGATTTCATGCTGAAGGGAATCTGAGAGGTCATCAAGTCCAAACTCCTTTTTTTTACGGATGAAGAAATTGAACAGAAGAGTTAAGCAATTTGGTCACATAGCTAGTAAGTGTCTGAATCAGAACTGGAATGCAGGTCATCCCAACTCCAATCCAGCACTCTATCCGCTATGTCACGTAAGAACCAACTATTTAAAAAAAAGAAATCCTGATACAGTAACTAGATCAGAGGTCAGCAAACTACGGACTTAGGACCAAATCTGGCCCACTATCTATCTTCGTACAGCTGGAAAGCTAATTTTTTTTTTTACATTTTTAAATAAAAAGATAGGATAAATCCAATGAAGTGACTATGGGGAATATTTATGGGACATCCTCTATATGAAAGAAAAAGACATTATGGAATGGTAAATTGCTATGATTTGCCTTTGCCAGGATAAAGTTTATGTTTCTTCTTTTCTTTTAAAAAACCTTGTTCTGATACCTAAGCAAAAATTTCTCAGGTTTTCTTAGTGGAAGCTTCAGACAAGGGAAGCATAATACCTGTTACATTTCCCAATGGGGATGCACCTTCATTTCATGATGAATATCCCTGTCCAAGGGGAGTCCAGTTAGCACATGGTAGGCTCCTCTGGACAGGGTCAGCCTCTAAGCTCTAAAACCACAGTCCCCTAAGAAATCTACCATGTACTGACACAACAGTCATAACTGATGAAGTAATCCCAGCCTCTGTCACAATGGCATCTCTGATATTTGGGTTACCTTCCTCATTTGTAAATAGAAAGGCCAATAAAACAAAGAGGAATGAAGTACATCAAATCCTGCTGCTGTTATAAAAACCAGGAGTTAGTGGCAAAGGTCACAAACCACCAGCTAAGCCAGTGGAGAAGGCTGTACAGACATCTGCCTCTGAGTGCACCTACTATACTTCAGTCTCCTACATAGTAAATGCCAGGTGCAGTAAAGAATTTTGATTTTCTTTTTGTGAGGCAATAAAGGCAAATAAAAATGCTCAACTTGATGCTGCCTTCTACATTTTATGAACTCAGGTCAAAATAAATACATGGCCATAGGGCTAAGAAATGATGATGTTTTAAATTACTTTACAAATAGTCTCTTGGGAGCAAAGAAGTGGCTATTCTGAAAAAGTATTCATTCTGTCAAGCATCCAAAATCTTGACAACCAGTTTTTGGTGCTCTTTGGCTGGGGGAGAAAGGGGTCGGATGCAGCTTGATATTCTGTTTCTCTAAACAGTGAGGAGAGGATAAAAAAGGAACCCCTTGAATATATATACATATGTATATATATATATATATATATATATATATATATATATATATATACATATGTATATATATACATATGTATATATATATACATATGTATATATATATATATATATATATATATATATATATATATATATATATATGCCACTAGCTTATGTTTGGTAATGTTTAGCCCATGTGGTTACAGTTAAAAAATTGTTTAGTGTGTGAACCTCTGTTGATTTCATATTTAGATGTCAGAAGTTGAGAAATATCAAATCAACCTTTAGGACACTTGAATTCCCACTTCATATCCTGTTTTCAGAGGATGAGGAGTTATAGTCACCTTCAAGTTATAGTGACCTTCAAGTAGCTTGCCTAGAGACATGTCCTACTCTATGTATATGACTAGAAAGTGGTATGTTTCACTGAAATGGAGTTTAAGTCTTGGCAAGCCTGAAAAAATATGGATGGTGATGATGATCCAATGATGTTGGTAATAGGGTGATGGCAATAATGATGATGATGGGTAATTTAATTTCCAATCCAACCAATATCTACTAAGCACCTATTATCTGCCAGAATCTCTTGTAGGCCCTGAGAATACATTGAATAAAATGAAACCTCCAAGAGCTTATATTCTAACTTGTTCACTCTTAGATAGCAATTTAAGATTTGCAAGATGTTTTCTAATAGCAATCCTGTAAAGTCAATAGTATAAGAATTTTTATCTTCATTTTAGAGCAAAGGAAATAAGACTCAGAAGATTAAGTAAATACGCTAGGATCATATATAGAGTAAAGGTTAGAGGCCCAAACTCAAACCAAAGTCCTTTGACTCCAATACCAGTGTCCTTTCTGCTATATCATACTGGTTTTCCTTTTAATGTGACATTTTGACTTCTCTGGGGCTGGCAAAAAAGACTAACTTTTCTGGAAAAACCATCATTTTACCTTGAAATAATCATTATTTCTTGATAAATAAGCTGTCAAATTAAACTGACCTATGGCAGAATTTTTCTTATTAAGAAAAAAAATGGATACACTCCACCATGACTTTTGATTCTGTCTTGATAAAATAGGCTTATCAGTAAATTACCAAAATGTGGTCAAGTCATAAGTGCAAGTCATAAGTGGCTGTACAACTAGGCAACAATAAAAGAGAAGAGAGAGATTCTTTAATGGGTCAGTGATGAAATAGAACTCTAAATGCTGTTTCACAAAAGGTTGTCTTCATATATAATATCTTCCTTAATGATATGAAGTTCAAAGCTCACTGCATTTTTTATAATAAAGGGGGAAGATGTAGGGCTAGAAGAAGAAACAAGTTACACAAATATGAAACAAGTAGGGCTCTATATAACATAGTTTAAAAATTGTAGAATTATAATGAATAACAAAATGACTGTGAATCAGGTATGAAGTATTATCTGAAAATAAATCACAATTATGAGATGAATATTATGTAACAACTCTGAGGCAGTACTAGCAGAAGAGGAAAGAGAGAGAGAGAGAGAAATGAGGAGAGGAGAAGAGAGAGAGGAGAGGAGAGGAGGGGAGGGGAGAGGAGGGGAGGGGAGGGGAGAGGAGAGGAGGGGAGGGGAGAGGAGGGGAGGGGAGGGGAGGGGAGGGGAGGGGAGAGGAGGGGAAGGAGAGGAGAGGAGAGGAGAGAGAGAGAAGAGGAGAGGAGGGGAGGGGAGGGGAGAGGAGGGGAAGGGAGAGGAGAGGAGGGGAGAGGAGAGGAGGGGAGGGGAGGGGAGGGGAGGGGAGAGGAGGGGAGGGGAGAGAGGGGAGAGGAGGGGAGGGGAGGGGAGAGGAGAGGAGAGGAGAGGAGAGGAGAGGAGAGGAGAGGAGAGGAGAGGAGGGGAGGGGAGGGGAAGGGAGGGGAGAAGAGAGGAGAGGAGAGGAGAGGAGAGGAGGGGAGGAGAGGGGAGGGACGAGGAGGGGAGGGGAGGGGAGGGGAGAAGACAGGAGAGGAGAGGAAAGGAGAGGAGAGGAGGGGAGGGGAGGGGAGAGGAGAGGAGAGGAGGGGAGGGGAGAAGGAGAGGAGAGGAGAGGAGAGGGTGGGAGAGCGAGAGGCGCGGCGAGGAGGTGAGGGCGGGGAGCGGTGAGGAGCGGAGGCGCGGTCGGGTGTCGAGGCTGCGGAGCTCGTCGCGGCTCGTGCCAGAGTGCGCGGGAGGGGAGGGGACGGGGAGGGAGGGAGCGGGAGAGGAGCGGCGAGGCGCCTGAGCGAGGGCGGCGGGAGCGGGCGCGAGTGCGCGGCGCGGCGAGGAGAGGAGAGGCGCGAGGTCGGTCGAGGGTCTGGGCGAGGCGCTTCGGTGAGTTCCGTCGGGCGGGGGCTGCGGTCCCTGGGCGGCGGCGGAGGCGAGAGGAGGGAGGGGAGGGAGAGGAGAGGGAGAGGAGGGAGGGGAGGAAGGCGAGGAGAGGAGAGGACGGGAGAGGAGAGGAGAGGCTTTTCTCCTAATCAAGCTAGTACACCTCCACACTGCTCTGACACCAGCGAATTAGAAACCCCTCAGAGGCCAAAGACCCCCTCCTAGGCCCGCTCACAAACCCGGTCAAACATCCGAGAAAAGCATAAAGAAGAAATTAGAATTATTCATCTTGAAAGAATAAGAACATATTTAAGGCATATGTCCACCATGAAAAATATTATTGACCTTTTTACACAGCTCTACACCCACCCCCAACATTAAGGTTTATGATAATCAGACAATGGACCTGTTAGAAATTTCTTATATTTTTCTCTTCATTTTCTATTCACATTTAGTTTGGTTTCCTTGGGAATCTGGGTTGCTAGGTAGATTCTAAAATTATTAGCCCCTAAATTTTGATATCTCTAAAAGTCACAAAGCCTTACTTCCATCTCTCACCTATGTTTGAAATCAGAGTTCATTGATAAGCTAAAAATTCAACTACATCAGTCTCTTTAGAACCTTTTATATTCATCAGAATCGCTGAAATCCCATTAAGAAGATTCTGTTATTAAGGACTCCTATCCCCTTAAGCTGATTTCCATTTCAGCACTTCAGACTGTGGGATTCTGTCACTGAAGTCTGAAATCTCTTCTGAGCCCAGTTTGATTACCCTTGGTGCCTATGGCTTCCATTACTTCACCCAGACCAATTCTTTCCAGTTTCAGCTCTTCTCTGAGGCACCCTAAGTCCAAATAGCTTATACCATTCATTTACTGTTTACCTTGTTATTATTTAGCTTTTCTTGTGCCTATATTTTTTCTCCTCAAAATAAGGAACTATTTCCTTTATTTCTCTACACCACTCAATTGTATAGAATACTTCCTATAGCACTTGCACATGGACTAAGTGAAATATGTGCCGAAATAATATTCTTTCTGTGGTAACTTACATAAAAATAACAACAATAAAAAACTGATGTCTGAAACTTAAAAAGACAAAAATCTGGTTTATATCACAGTAATTTTGTTGTAGTTATTCAGTTATTTCAGTTGTGTCTTACTCTTCATGACATCTTCGTTTGAGATTTTCTTGGCAAAGATACTGGAAGGTTTTGTCATTTCCTTCTCCAGCTCATTTTACAGATGAGGAACTATAATAGTAATGATCAAATGATTTTTTTTCCTGAAATGGAGTATCTTCCTATGTGAAATTATTGCTAAATCATTATACTAATAGAACGTCAGATTTGAAGTCAAAGAGCCTTGATTCCAACTCGTCTTATCATTTGATACCTGTGAGGCCTTGGGCAAGTTATCCAATTTTTCTGAAGCAGAGTTTCTTCATCTATTAAATGAAAAGGTTGAACAAATGATCCCTTCCAGTTCTAAATTTATAGTCCTGTGATAAGATTATTAATTTTCTTTTACATTTGTAGTCTGATTTCTATTACATTCAAATATTTTTATGATAATAGCTCACACTGACCTAGTACTTCAAGGTTTAAAATAGACTTTACATATAGTATCTCATTATCTCTGGGTAATATGTTGATTTGCACAATAGATTATGCCACAAACTACTATGTGGAAAAGTCCAAGTAGCATAATGCAGTACATATAACATGAACTTAATAATTGATAGAATGTATAAATAAATGTACTAACACCAAATTTGGAGTCAGAGAACCTGGGTTCATGCCTAAGAATAATTTCACTTTTTTTTTTTTTTACTACAATACTGCCAATGACTTAAATGGAACTTTCAGTCCATTAAGATCCTCAGATTTTTTGCATATGATCTACTATTCAGTCATGCTTTCTCCATCTTGGATTGGTCAAGTTCTTTTTTTCTGATATTAACGATACTAAGAAAGTTTACAAAGTTCTTTACGTATTTTATCTCATTTGATCCTCACAATAAACATGAACCTGTGAGGTATGTAACTACAAATATTACTATCCCCATTTTATTGATGAGAAGCCTGAGGTGCAGAGGTGTTGAGTGACTTACTCACCGTCACACAGCTAACAGTCAGAAGCAGCTCTTGAATTTAAGTCTTTTTGACTTCAAATCCAGCATTTTCTTTATTCTATTATATTGCTTCTCAAATGTATATAAAGAACCAAGTGTATGACTTTTGCCTCTATTTAAATTGATCTTACTATAAGATCACTGATAATGATGCAAACAGTTGAAAACACTGAGGAACAGACCTGTTATCTCATGAGGGACTACGGCTCTTCTGCAGCTTGCGAAATCAGAGTTGCCTATATAGCACTGAGATTTGAGATTATTTGCTGACAGTCATTCTGCAGATATCAGAGGCAAGACTTGGACCTAGAATTTCCTCTAGGGCTGACATCTAACATATTATACTATTTCTCTTTACCTAATGAAAAAAATCACAAAATGCATATATATGTATGTATACATATATATGTATGTACATGTATGTATATATGTACATACATGTATGTTTATATGTATGTATACATGCACATATTTCTATAAGTATGTATATATTTTTATACAAATTGTGTATGTATTTGTGTATATGTATGTGTGCATGTATATCAGGGTTCAAGTCTAGTACATTTGCATAGAATTCTTCTCATTGGTGAAAATTATGATTACTTGCCCCTGCATGCTTGTTTGAGGGACACAGTTGGCATGAGATCTTGGGAGTACAGAATCTTTCTTCTTACTTCTCACTTTGAGACACATGTGGTTCCAGACCCTCTTGGAGAAGAAATCCCAAGAGAAGGAGAACAGACTTTGGGAAGGGAAGCCTATAGCGGAGGGATAGCCCTCCAACATGTCCCTGATTTCCAGCTTGACTCCTTAGAGACTTGGGAAATTCTCCTCTTCTCTTCCATTGATGCTGAGATATCTCACTCCAATGGGTGAGCTCCAGTGGGTGAGCTCCTCTGCTCTGTACTGTCCAGTATAGTTTTATCTGTGCAACTTCCCTTATATCTATTTGGTATCTGTTTGTATATAAGTGTGGCTTATTTGTGATGGTCTTTTGTGTAATTAGAATATGGTGGAAAAGAGACACTCTTTCAGATATGAACTACACTACTTGCTTTTCAGCAACAAAGAAAGCAGTTTCAACTTAAGAAAAATAATTTCCCCTAGATTAACAATATTTAGGGAAGAATTGTAGTCAGGTATTTACTCTCTGAGGAGAGCAAAGCAGTCAGTCTAGTGGCCTCAATCTTAAAGTGCCCATTGCATAGAGCTGGGTAACATACTATCTGCAAATTGGATGATTGTCCATATGTTGCTATATGTTTCTATGAGTCATATTTAGACAAAGTCATAGTTATACATATATATATACACACAATAAGACAAATCCATACACACATATATAACCTACTTGGATGATACATATATAATATACATATATGAGCATGGAAATGTGTATATACATATGTGTGTGAATATGTGCATATATATAAAATATATATAAAACCAAAAATGTATCAAAAATTATAATAATTCTACTTTGAAAGGAAACACGTACATGTGTGTGTGTTCATATGTGTTGATACATGTTTGTCTAGAGTTGTGATTTTATTGATGTGGTGAACTTCTCATAAACAAACTCTACCAATTCAGAGCAAGTCAACTAGGTCAGGCAACTTAACGTCTTAGAAAGTTGTCTTAGACACTGAGGGGTTCAGTGGTTTGCCCACAGATGGTCACACAATCACTATAAATTAATATTTATTTAATATTATTTAATATTTATTATTATTTTGAGACAATAAATTTGAGGCAATAATTCATATAAAAACTTACCCAGCTAAGTCATATTGACTTTCAAAGTATAATTGTTATTATAATTTTTGAGAGAACTTAAAATTTGTGGCTTTATCCCTTGGGATATTAGGCTGAATACACACTGAAATGCTGAAAATTCCTGTGAAATTCCTTTTGAACACGAGGCCTCAATGATCCCATACTGCTTATCCCACCACCACACTCAACTTTGAACTCCATCTTTAGAGAACATAGCAAAGATTAAAGCCACTACACAACTACATAAAATAAAAGTAAGATGATGCAGTTTTCCCAAAAGACAAAAAAAGAACCCATTTTCTATCCATCACTTGATCTCATTCATGCCTAGATCCATCAGCCAGGAAGCTCAGAAACCTTCTATTCATCTATTTATCTTCCTGCGCTTTATCATGACTCCCTAAATTAATATCACTACAGATAGGAGATGCTTCAAAACAGAACAAACACCAAAGCCCAAACCCCAACCACCCCACATATCAAGTCACTGAATAAAATGTGATATAGTGGTAAGAGCCCTGTCTCTAGAACCAAAAATTCTAATCCTAATTTCTATTTACTGCTTTTGTGACTGTGGACAAGTTTCTTCCCTTTCATTTCCTCATCTGTAAAAGTGGAGTTGAGCTTAATTCATTAAGTTCAGTTTGTGGAAAAAATGCTTTATTTTTCATTTATTAATATTTTCTGAACCTAACTTTATGTCAGGTTAAGAAAAAAGCTTACTGTAGAGGTCAGTTGACTTGAGAGATGCTCTAAGGAAGCTAGGTGACTGTAAAAATACTTAGATCCTATCCAGTGCTCATTTGGGATCCACTCATGTGTCCAGCTCAGTTTTTTACATACACTGATCCTTCCATATGAATTCCCGTACACTCCTTCATGCTCTCTTTCCCATACAGTTTTTTGAATGACTCCTGTGTATACACACACACACACACACACACACACACACACACACACACACACATCACTGGGATTCCTAAACTCCCATTAATTGCACACGCATGCTAAACTGACTCCAATTCATGCTATGCTTTCTGTATTACTGTCACTCTTTCTACTGTTTTCCACATCAACTCAGTCACTGACTCTTGAACTTCCTTTCACCCACCCAGGGCTAGTTTCTACCACCATACCTTTAACAAATACAAGTGAAACGAACATATCCTGACAATTCTAAACAGGCCCTGGAAATAACTTAGAAGCTATAAGTGATGATGTGCTCCCACCTCCTAAGATGCATAGATGTTTTCTGGTTACCAGCAGTCCTAGATTCTATCACTGTCACCCTCATGTCTGCAAAATATTCCTACCTTTGGGCAATATATCAGTGCTTCATGGTGTCATGAATCAGATATAAGAAATTTATTTTTCCAGCACCTTGTATCCCACAATGAGGACTTTACAGCAATGCTCTGCCTTACAAAGACTATTCACCTATCTTTTCAAAGTTCCGAGCTTTGAAGTCTAGGCTGATATTACCAAGGCATATTCAAAGCAAAGAGATTATCATCATTCTCCCCATATATAGCAGTCAAAAGGGCAACAATAATACAGCTTTATGTCAAGCCTACCAGTATCTGTGAGTTGTATTTCAGAAATGATTTCTATTCAAATGAAAAATGGGGTTAATTACTTAATGAACCTGCCACAATAGAGCACAGAATGGGAAAAAGTCAGCTCAGAAGCAAGGGATGCCTTATGGACAAATGGGATGATTGCCTATATGTTGCTGGGTTTTTTCCATAGGATTTGAATTTATGGAGAATGTTATCATTGAAGAGAGCAATCATTTCCAGCTATAGGAAGCTTAGAATGCCTCTAGTGGGACTCCAGCATAAATGAAAATTTAATGGCTTTTTCCTGCAGCAGCTGTACAGATAAATTGCACCAGACTTCAAACCAGTTTAAGAGCCTCTAAGTGTTTGAATGTAACAGCTGGTCCAGTCAATGTTCTGAATGGCTTCTAAGATCCTGGCCAGAGCTAAAAGGGTAGAGCTGGCAAAACAGTTCACTTAGAGCTTCTAGGCAAGTGGCATTTGCTATCTAAATAACTTTGTGGGAGATGCTTGCTCTCTCAGTGCCTAAAAATAACATGAAACACATTGGGATTGGATGGAGGGGTGTGTCTAGTATGGTACACCTTATGCTTGTACTTAGACCAGAACACTTTCTGAAAAGACACAAGAGCTCTCCTTTAGTCATTAAGGAGGATCTTTTAGACAAGAACAGTGGGCACAAGTCCAGACTCATCTGACCACTGCTCTTCTGGGACTAAAATAAACACCTGGCTGTGCATGATGCAAATCTGTTCTGCCCAACTATCAGTTGGCTTATTTTTAGCTCATTATGTTTGGCACTTCTAGTCTGCCTGTATTCTTGTCCAGGAGAAGGCTATGGGAAAGGAGGTGGAGGAAGGAAGGACAGAAGGAAGGAAGGAAGGAAGGAAGGAAGGAAGGAAGGAAGGAAGGAAGGAAGGAAGGAAGGAAGGAAGGAAGGAAGGAAATGAGAGAGAGTCTTTTAGAGCAGGAAAAGGGCACTCAAAAAATCTTTAGCAGAACTGACAAGCTGAACTGTAAATACTACAAACAATATATAATGAGCATGTCCTTTTTGTATGAATTATGGTGCCTTAGTTTTGCATTAAGGTAATTTATCATTTTGATGGCTCCTGTAATTCCATTTGAGATTTTTTTAAGCTTCCCACTTTTATTAATGAATCTTTCCTATTTTTTTCCAAACAAATACTTAGTTCCCTGACACACACAAGATTTTAAAATCTTACCAATTTTTTTCTGGCAATGCAGATAAGATACCACCATTGTCAAGTGAGAAACTTCACCCACTAAATATTGAAAGTCTGTTTACAGTTACATATGTGCTTCTTTTCTTAGCTGGAAACATCAAATAAAACCAAAATGCTTCTCAGCATTTTCCTCATGCTTGAATTTTATGCAATCTTTTTTCTTTATATTTATTTACTTTTAATTTTTTTCTGTAAGAAGGAGTGTGGTATAATGGATAGAAAGTTGGCCTTGGAATCACAAAGACCTGAGTTCTATCTCTAATCTGTGCTACCTGTGTGACTAAGTTTCTAATCCTCTCAATTGCATAGGCAACTTTCTAACACTAAACATTATAAGTGTTTGCAATCTGCGTCAGTGGAGAGAGATTCCACACTAGCAGTTTTCTCCCCTTGAAAAAAGTCATAGTTCTGGACTACCCTCTGCCCCTCCCTCACAAAAAAAACTAGAAAAACCACTTAATCTGCAACCAAACTTTGCTATTCAAACAAGTTACTTGGACTTTGAAGTCATAATTCAGAAAAATTATAAGAAAAAATGTTTTTACATATTTTACATTACATATAAAACCTTTCCCAAAGGTTCAAGCACTAGTTGTGTGTATACATATATGCCTATTATTATATAGGTATATGTAATAATATCTATTATCAATAAAATTCTGATAGAAGAAAGACTGGGTCTGTGATTTTATCGATAAAGAGGAATCCCATACATGAAAACTCTTTTTACCGATGAAATCAGCACCTTCTCTAGAACATAAAGCCTCTGAAACATAAAGCTACCTAGAATACTAAGAGATTAAGTAATATGATCAGGGTCACATAGCCCAGAATCAATGATTGGTCTACCACGCTTTGCTCAGACTCAGCTGAATTAAAAAACGAATAATGCTCTGCATCTACAAAGGTTAACACGTCTACATTGAATTTATGTAGATAAATAATAGGTAAGTAAGTAGATAGATGAGTGGATGGATGGATAGATAGATTGATAGATGGATAGATAGATGCAAGATAGATGATAGATAGATAGATAGATAGATAGATAGATAGATAGATAGATAGATAGATAGATAGGCAATCTTTTTATACTTCCTTAATTAACTCAATATCCCACTCACCACCTTTTCATCCCACCTCAAACCTATCATAGCTCTCCATTCCCCCTACCCTCTCAACTGAGAACCTTGCCTCATATTTCACTGAAAAAAATTGAGGCCATTTACAAAAAGTTTCCACTTCATCCCTCCTCCTCCTTTCACATCATTCAGATTCTTTCCACTTCTATCTCCTCCTTCTCCTATGCATCATATGAAAAGGTGACCCTTCAAACCCCTCTATATTCATAAATGATGCTATTTCACCCCTTCATCTCTTGTAGACTGCCCTATTATCCCCACTCTCTCACTTATCTTTAATCTCTCCCTTCCATATTACAAGCATGCCTCAAAGATACTGCAATTTGGTTCCAGACCACCACAATAAAGTAAATATCATGATAAAATGTGTCACACTATTTATTTGGTTTCCCAGTGCATATAAAAGTTATGTTTGTACTATACTGTAGTCCATTAAATGTGTAATACTATTATGTCTAAAAATGTACATACATGAATTTAAAAATACTTTACTGCTAAAAAAAAATGCTAACCATCAACTAAGTCTTTAGTGAGTCATAATATTTTTTTACTGGTGGAAGGTCTTGCCTTGATGCTAATAGCTGCTGACTAATAAGGATGGTGATAGATGAAGGCTGAAGTGGCTATGGGAATTTCTTAAAATAAAACAGTAGTGGAGTTTGCCCCATTGATTGACGCTTCCTTTTACTTGAACCCCTAGGGGCCACCAGAGGGTTATTAATTCACCTAATTTCAATATTGCTGTGTCTCAGGGAATAGGGAGGTCCAAGGAGAGGGAGAGAAATAGGGAAGGGCAGTCATTGGAGCAATCAGAATACACACAGCATTTATTGATTAATTTCACCATCTTACATGGGTATGCTTTGTGGTACTCCAAAACAATTATAATAGTAACATCAAACATCACTGATCATAGATCACCATAACAGACATAAAAATAATTAAAATGTTTAAAATGTTGTGAGAATGACACAGAGGCATAATGTGAATACATGCTGTCGGAAAAATGGCACTTATAAACTTGTTTGACACAAATTTGCCACAAACCTTCAATTTGTAAAAAATGCGGCATGGGTGAATCACAATAAAACAAAGTATGCCTGTATCTACAAATGTATCAATGTCCCCTCTTTCCCTTCCAAAACCCTCATTTGATCTATCCTTACCTATTAGCTACCCTTATCTCCTTTCCTGACTCAACTACTTGAGGTCATCTAAAATAAGTACTTCCACTTCCTTTCACTCTTTTCTTAACTCTCTATAGTCTGACTTTCAACCTCATTATTCAACTGACACTGGTCTCTTCAAAGTTACAAATAATCTTTAATTATCTAATCTAATGACTTTTTCTCAGTCCTCATTGTTCTTGATCTTTCTTCTATTTGCACTGTTGATTATCCTTTTCTTGATACTCTCTTATCTCTAGATTCTCATGAGTCCCTGTCCCTGGTTCTCCTCCCTGTCTGGCTACTTACTCCTCAGTCCCCTTTGCTTCATTCAGACTATGCCCATAGGTATCCCCCAAGGCTCTGTGCTAGGCCCTCCTCTTTTTCCCCTCCAAACTATTTTGCTTGGTGATCTCATCAACTCCCAGGGATTCAATTATCACCTCTATGAAAATTTTTCTTAGATTAATTTTTCCAGCCCTAGCCTCTCTCCTGACTTACAGTTTGATATCTCCAATAGCCTACTAGATATCTAGAATTGGATGTCCCATAGCTATCTTTAACTAAAGGTATTCAAAACTGAAGTCAACATCTTTCCCTCAATATCTTCCCTCTTTCTAACATCCTTGTTACTGTCAATAGTGATACCATCTTGCAATCATTTTGTACCATCCTCAACTCCTTACTCTCTTTTACTCCTCTTATCCAATCTGCTACCAAGTTCTGTCATTTATACCTTCTTAACATCTCTCACATTCTCTTACATCTTTTACCCTCCTCTGACACTTTTACCACCCTTCTCCAGGTCTTTATCAAATTATGCTTGGACTATTGCAATAGTCTATTCATTGGTTTCCTTTCTTCTGGTCTGTCCCCACTTCAGTATATTTTCTACTCAGCTGTTAAACTGATCTTTCTAAGCACATCTGACTATGTCACCCTAGCTTCCATCCAATAAAGTCTAATGACTCCTTATTTCCTCTGGTATCAATAACGAAATTTTTCTCCCTGATTTTTAAAGCCTTTCATAACCTGAACTTTTCCTGATTCTGCCAGTATTTTTATACCTTATAGTCCTCATGTATTCTGTGATCCAATTACACTGGTCTGCTTGCTATTTCTCACATAAGACACTCCATCTCCCAATTCCATGCATTTTTACTAGCTACACTTCATGCCTGGAGCTCTCTCCCTCTTCATCTCTACCTCCTGGATTCCTCCAAGTGACAGTTAAGGATGCATCATCTTCAAGAAATCTATTCCAGTCTTAGTGCCTTCCCTCTGAGAATATCTCTAATTTATTCTTTATATATCATGTGCATAGTTTTTTTTTTTTTAATGTTGGGTCCCCTTTTCAACTGTGAATTCCTTAAAAACGTGGGATATTGCTTATGCAGGTCTGAAGCTCAGAAGAGAGGTTTGGACTGAAAATATAAATTTGGTATTAACTGAAGGAAGGAGATGCTATAAAGAAGTCAAGAACGCCAAATACAGACCCTTGGGGAAACATACAGGGTTCAGGGAGAGAATGAGTAGTCAATGGAGAAAAGTAACAAAGGAAATAGAAAAGGAGCAGTTAAAGAGATAAGTAAGTACAGTTCCTCTGAAACCAAGGGAGGAAAAAATATCTAATATGAGAGAATCAGAATAGATGAACAGAGCAGAAATAAGGAAAGAGCCTTGTGGTACTTCACTAGAAATTTCTTACCAGGGTGACAAAAGTAATGAAAGATAATTATGTTGCTGAAATATTGATATATTATTTCAATGGAAAAACCCAGTTTTATTACTGTTAAAATATTGTTTAAAAAATCAGGTTGATGCAACATAATCTTCTTTGCCTGTTAAATTTCTAGCAATCCATTGAAGTCCAACTAAATGTTCTCTCTTCCATAGTCTTCCCTGATTTTTCTACCCTTTAACCCTTGGACCTCATAAGACTCATGAAAACTTATTACTAAGCTTCCTTTATAGACAAGAAAGAACTACTATGATCCTTCATCGTGGTGAGGAGATGACCATTGGTTCCTGGATAAAATGTAAATAGAGCACAAGCTCTGGCAGGCTCTACTATACTTAAAATGCTTAGCACACTGTCATAGGTCTACATCAAGTCGGGGCCACTGGCCTCAAAAAAAGTGCCAATGGTAATGCTTGCCCCAAGGTATGTCAGCACACCTGAGCTCATCTAGACCAAGTTCTATGAATGTATCTGTTTTCTAAGGAATAGCTTAGCCAAGCTCATCATCAGTATGCTCACCACTACATGATGAGTTCTTTGATCATGAAAATTTATAAAACAAAGAAAAATTCAAAATGGCCCTCAGACTCATATGACTTCCTTCTACTCTGCAGTGATAGTGGTGGAGTAGCAGAAAATGGGGTTAGATGAGACTATGAATCAGAGTTTTTAAGCCACAAATAAATATTAATTTATCTTGTCTGATGACCAAATAGTCTTTTTTTTTTTTTTTTTAGCAAGGCAATCAGGATTAGGTGACTTGCCCAGGGTCACATAGTTCGTAAGTATCTGAGGCCAGATTTGAATTCAGGTCCTGCTAACTCCAGGGCTGGTACTTTATCCACTGTACCACCTATCGGCCCCCAAAGATTCTTTTAAAATTTGTTGCAGACATCCAATTGGTTTTAGCCTACTGCAGAGATCTCTAGTTCAAGAGATCTACCAGCCTCTGCTTCCCTAGCAGATAGAATTAGGAATAGCTTGCTTGACATTATTGACACGCTTGTAAAGATAAAACCACACCAATTCAATTCAGTGAGCTTTGATTAAGTCCATACTATGTGCAAGTCTCTGTATAAGGTGCTGGAGATAAAAGAAAGAAAACAATCTCACCTTTAAGGAACTAATATTTTATAGAAGAATAAGTGGCTTAGCTTCTTGGAAAAGAAAATAAAAGATTTGGCAGAATTGGTTTTAACAGGAATCTAAAGGCAACAAGAAAATCCATTTCATGAGACCTTTCATTGTTTCACATTGAAGTACTCAAGACGAACATAAGCAAAAAATTTACCATGAAGATGAGATCATCTTACACACTGACATCCACTGTAAAAGATGAAGAGCTAGAGAAACTCTATGAAAAATTCAATAAAACCTTCTAAATTAAATAAGGATATATTTGATACTCAATGAACACAATGCAAAGATGAGCATAAGATAGAATGGTGAAAAATGCGTTGGAAAACATGTATCCAGATCAAAAAACAAATTGTCGTAAATCTTATAGACTGTTCAGAGGATATGTATCATATGTACATATGTATCATAAATACTTTCTTTGAGAACAGCCAGAAAAGCTAGACATAGTTGAGTACTGAATAGCCTCACAAAAAATAATAATAAATTGACTGTAACTGAAGATGAGGAGTAATCAGAATAATATGTGACTAATTGAGTGCTACTTAATAAGTCTACAAAGCCTGGATCTTTACCAGAAAGGGGTAATTCCCATAGAGGTAAATATTCTCAATGTACTCTGACTTCGAGCTGAAGGCTATGCATTTTGCTGGAAGGATACAAACAGGACACTGCTTTGTTGAGACATCACAGCAAGCACTAATTTGCCCCAGTGAGTTCCTGTATCTAGGGGGGTGTTGAAGATAATCGACCACTGAGAGTTAGGGTGGACTCTTGTAAGTTGGTAGGATGGACTTTTTAAAACAGCTGAGGGAATGCCCCTTCTCCTTTATGGTCATTTTGTTTGGGAATTCTTGGACAGCAGGTTCTCTCCTTTAGAATTCCAGTTAGTGGAAAAGGAATTTCTCTCTCCCTGCCTCAGGTCCTAACAGCAAAGGAAGCTATAAGCATATCGTAAGAATAAAGGCTCTGCAGTCCTGGGTGCCTGGTGACCGCCTTCTAACTTTGTTCCCTGAACACAAGCCACCAACCAGTGATGCTGAGAGAAAGGAATTTCCAAGCCTGCCCAATTTATTGCAGACATCCAATTGTTTTTAGCCCACTGCAGAGCTCCCTAGTTCATAAAATCCACCAGCCTCAGCTTCCCGAGCAGATAGAATTATTGATATCTTATTTGACATTATGGATACTCCTGCATGGATAAAACGGCATCAATTCAATTCAATGGGTCCCTACAATATGCAAGTGTCTGTATAATCTGCTGGAAACAAAAGAAAGAAAAATGTCTCACCTTTCAAGGAACTTCTGTTTTACAGAAGAAAAGACAACTGACAACTGAGCTCTAGCTGCCAGAAGAGACTTGATGTTTGACCCCTGAATGTTCTGCCTATAAACCAGGCAATTCCCATTAAGAGTTAAGAATGTAAAGTTAACAAACTATATATAATTCAGATATGGAAGATTAGTCAATTTCACTAATCAGAATGTACTTGTGGTTGATAAGAAGGATCCCAGTCCAGACTATCCAGTGATTGACTCCTCCCGAATGTCCCCCTCCCACTCAGTCCCGATGGGTCTACCCAGGAACAATAGTCATATAAAGGCAGAGACCCAAGAGGTAGAGGTATACAGTCCAGTATACACCTGAGCCACTAATGTGTACTATAAGACCAAAGAGGGTGGGAGTGGGAGTGGAGCCACACATACTTACATAGCTACAGGTAATAAATTGCCTGACTTACAATCCTTTGAGCATTTATGTTCCTTCTTGGTACCTCCTCAACCATGGTCCTTTCATAGACACACCTGGGTACTCACAGAACATAAAGTCATATGAAAAAATCTTATGAAAGCTGGTGATGGAAAACTATGGGCAAAGTTGCCTCATAAAATATCAGTAAGGGAGGGGATAGAAAAACAAAATTAAAGAACTCTTGATAAGAGACCCATGAAGTCAGACCATCATCCCAAAGACATTTAAGGATAAAACTGAGCTCCGTTTGGCAAATGGGCCAGGAGGTTGTGGGAAGCAAGGCTAATGTCTGAGATCAGTGACAGAACTTATAGGAGCTAGGCAGAGGGCCCAACATCAGAGACTCTGCCAAGACAAAAAGAAATATAAGTCATGGCTGCTATGGAATTAGTATTCCAGAAGAGGGCTGGAAAGATATAGGTTTTTAGTAAGGGAGATGGGAAAGAATGGAAATCCAGGGCTCCAGAGGACATCTATTCATTATACACTCATAAATAATATGTATGTAATGAGTATTTGACACATGTTCGTAAATTGAGTATATAAATTGAAGGATCGCTTTTTAACTGGGACGGAGGTGGGAATCTGCAGCCTCCAGGACAATTGTGGCAGCCTGCATCCTTGGGTTCAGCCTTCTGATTGAGTCCAAGTTTTACAGAACAAATTCTTTTATTAAGGGGATTTTTTTCTGGGAAGTTTGGATTAAATCAAAGGGCCACACTTGATGACCTACACGGCCATATGTGGCCTCGAGGTCCCAGGTTCCCCCTGTAGAGTAGAGGAACTAGCATATTTCCTAAGAGTAATACATATTTATAAGAGACATTTTTTCACCTGGCAGCTCTGTGTGATGACAGCCTTAGATCCCTCTTGGTGCGGGTCACTCCTAGGAACTGGCATCAACTAAGTTTCTATACAAGAGACATAAAAGGATAAATAAAAGTTTTCATAAATCCTTAGCTCAGACAATTCAACATCTCCAGCCTTGCAACTGGTCCCACTATGAAGGCCAGCTGGAGGTGTCTGGGCCTTATTGTTGGCATGGCTACAGGGAGTCAGCTGAGGCATCAGTTAATGAGGACAGCATTTTTACATGAGAATTGTCCACAGACTACAGAACTCAAAACATGCAAATTAAGCTTCTTGACATTGTTAGCAATCACATCCTGATTTGTGATGTTACTGAAGTCTCCTTAAATCTTGACTCCTTGGCTCTGTTTTCTGGTTTCTTTCTCTCAACATGCTTCTCCACAAATTCTGATGGCCTTCTTTCTTCTCTCTCCCAGAACAGATCATCTTGGAATGGTAGCCTCCTTCACCTAAATTTCCATCACCCTTCAAGACTACTTAACTTTGGGCTCCTTCCCCAGTATTGGTTTCTTATCTTGTATGTAATCAGCCTTGATGCTGGGTCCTGCTGGAGCAAGACTGAGCTACCCCCTTTATTACAGATTCTACCAAGTTAGGATGCCAAGAACACAACTCATTCTTTCCTGGAAATAGGATCCAGGACCACTGCAGCTCCTACAACTGGGCATCTTTACTTTTTTTTATTTCTGAACTTAAACACCAAATTAGAGAGCATTTCCATGTACACAGCAGAGCAAAAAAAATGTTTTTAATAAAAAGGATTATTTATGAAGTCATGAATTTCAATTTCGTGCCACTTTGTAAAATATGTAATAAATTCAACATATTACTTTCAAAATTTCTCCATTTCTCTATAATTTGCCCAACGTCAAACATGGTGTAGATAGCAGAAATGGGTTTTGAACTCACATCTGACCCCAAATCCAGTGATCTTTTCACTATACATACCACCTTAGCTCTGCAACGGGACTGACTCAGTATAACATATGGTCATAAATTGTGAACATGAAGCAATGCCTTATATTAGATATCCAGCCCTCCTGGAGGCTATCACCAGCACCTACCTCACATTCATGGTAGTTTAAGCCTAAACAAAGAGGCTTCCAACCAGCACTGTGCTGGTAAATCTTTAACAACTGACTTGGGGTGGGAGGATGTGCCCAGGACACATTTTTCAGTTTTACTCATTAACATTTTTCCCATCACTTTCTTAAACTGGACAGTCAACAAAACAATCAGTCAAGTCCTGGTTTGTTAACAGTTACTAAAGCGTAAATGCTCACGCTGAAAATTTAACAATGAAGAGCTGGTTCAAGCTGGCTCCAGCACACCCTTGGCTCAATACACCACAGGTAGAAATGAAATACCACTCTTACCCATACTACCAATCCACAAAAGCAGTCAAAGCAATAGGACAAGGGAGGTACCACCATAAAGGGCTGAGGTTTGGAAATCCCCATGCTTGTATACAGGTATGCAATTTAATATTTTAGTCTCTTCCCTTTGGCATCTATTCATTCATCTCCTACATTTAGGACCTTTCTCCAAAAACTAGTTAATCCAATTATAGCTCATAATCAAGATCTTTACTCATAAAAAATAATAGCTTACGTTTATATAGTATATAAGCTATTATTTTTTATGAGCTAAGATACATATATACACATATATAATATTTTCAGAGTGGTCTCCTCATATAGATCCTATGAAGAAGGAAATATACCAACTAGAAGAGAAGGGAAAGCTGCTTCCAGCAAGACAATCAAGTAAGAGGTTAAATAAAAGCCCAGTCCTCTCCATCTAGGCTCCCTGACTCTAACCTCACAGAATAGCTAGGTAGGATATCACTGTCTCCATTTTACAAAGAAGGAAATTGAAACTCAGTGAAGTTCAGTGACATGCCCATGATCATTCTCATAAGCTGTTTCAAGTTGTCTCTAGTATACATGTGCATATATATAATATGGGGTTTTACCTGACCCACTATCTGAGAGCCAAGAGAGATAAAACACAACTGTCATTCAGACAGAACAAACTCAGGTGTATATAGACTACTGAGAAGGCATATACCTAAGAGGTCAAGGAATAGAAGCTCTATCCAGGTCACCTACCTAGATTCCTGAAACCATGCCAGCCGCTGTGACCATTATCTAGGGTACATACCTTCCATGTAGACATGAATAAACAACAGCCTCTGAAAGTCTTGCCGATCTCTTAGCCTCCACTGATACTGAAGAAAAAAGAAAGATTGTTTCAAGATAAAGTTTTAGGACTCAAGTCCTTGTCACTGTCAAATGGTTCAACATCAGGAAGTGATGTGGTTTTATCAATGAAAATACTAAAGAAGATGAATTATAGCCTTCCTTGCTACTGCGTCCCAAGACCACTGGACCTTCCCATTTGCACTGCAACAGTATTGTCCTTTATGGGTTGTCTCTTAGAAGATGACAGTCTATGTTGCCTTTCTATTTCTATCCCCATCCTAGAATAATGGATTTACATACATTCATACCTTTATATGTACATATGTAAGCAAACACATAGACATATGTAAACATATGCCAGAATGGATATACTGGTATCAAAAAGACGAACTTTGGGCAAAGCCAAGATGGCAGAGTAGAAAGACACACATATGCTAGCTCTCCCCCCATGGCCCATAAAATACCTGTAAAGAAAGACTCTCAACAAATTTTAGAGCAGCAGAAGCCACAGGACAACAGAATGGAGGAGATTTCAGCCCAGGGTGACCTGAAAGGCCACCAGGAGTCTGATGCACAGGATGGAGCAGAGCCCAGCCCATCCTTGGCTGTTAGGCATGGCCCAGCTCTGGGAGGAGGATATGAACAGGGCTCAGGGAGGGAATGGTTCACAGATCCCTCGACCCACAGGCGCCAAAGGTCAGTGAGAAGGCTTTTTCAGCTAGCTGAGAAGGGAGAAATGTGAAGGGCCTTCCCATAGCTCCAGCCTCAGGCAGCAGCAATTTCCACAGCAGCCCCTATAGCAACCTGCATCCATTGTTGGATCATAAAACCCCTGGGGGCACTGAGCAGCTGATTCTTACCTCAGCCCTGTGTAGAGGCCCTGAGGGAACTGATTTTTATCTCACACTGAATGGTGGCCCTGCCCCCCTCAGCTTATCTGAATCTCAGCCCACAGCGCTGGCTTGGCAGAAATGGAGGCCTGGTGATTGTGAAGAGGAAACTCTGTTAAGATTCTGGGCACAAAAATCTCTCCCTGCTCCCAGACCAGTGTACATGCTTGATTATGCCACCTTGGAGGAACTGAGATCTTACAAATCCCCATAGTATACCCTACTCTTGACAAAGGACTCAAAAGTCAAGTAACTGGTTGGGAAAATGCCCAAAAAAGGGAAAAAAATAAGACTATAGAAAGTTACTTTCTTGATGAACAGATATCTTCTCCCAACCTTTCTGATGAGGAAGAACAATGCTTACCATCTGGGAAAGACATATAAGTCAAGGCTACTGTATCCCAAACATCCAAAATAAATATTCAATGGGCTCAGGCCATGGAAGAGCTCAAAAACGATTTTGAAAATCAAGTAAGAGAAGTGGAGGAAAAATTGGGAAGAGAAATGAGAGAGATGCAAGAAAAGCATGAAAAGCAAGTCAACAACTTACTAAAGAAGACCTAAAAACATGCTGAAGAAAATAACAGCTTTAAAAATAGGCTAACTCAATTGGCAAAAAAGGTTCAAAAAGCCAATGAGGAGAAGAATGCTTTCAAAAGCAGAATTAACCAAATGGAAAAGGTGGATCAAAAGCTCACTGAAGAAAATGGTTTTTAAAAAATTAGAATGGAACAGCTGGAGGCTAATGACTTCATGAGAAACCAAGAAATCACAAAACAAAACCAAAAGAATGAAAAAATGGAAGATAATGTGAAATATCTCAGTGGAAAAACAACTGACCTGGAAAAGAGATCCAGGAGAGACAATTTAAAAATTATGGGACTACCTGAAAGCCACGATTAAAAAAAGAGCCTAGACATCATCTTTCATGAAATTATCAAGGAAAACTGCCCTGAGATTCTAGAACCAGGGAGCAAAATAAATATTGAAAGAATCCACCGATCACCTCCTGAAAGAGATCCAAAAAGAGAAACTCCTAGGAATACTGTGGCCAAATTCCAGAGCTCCCTGGTCAAGGAGAAAACATTGCAACCAGCTAGAAATAAACAATTCTAGTATTGTGGAAATAAAATCAGGATAACACAAGATCTAGCAGCTTCTACATTAAGGTATAGGAGGGTGTGGAATATGATATTCTGGAAGTAAAAGGTGTTGGGACTGGAAGCTCAATTCCGTGTGGACAGTCTCGGGCAGGTAAAAGTGGGACTTCTAAATCTTAGAGTCTTACGAGGCCCTCCATGAACAGCGGGGGTTCGAGAAGGTCAGATCGAGCTAGCTCAGCTAGCTCGGGTATTTCCGCCTCTCCCCGGGAGATACGTGATGGGTGGAGTCTCCCTGCCCTCGAGGTCGTCCCGGATTGGAGCACACCTAGTTACCTAACAGCACGGTATTGAGATGCAAACTGTGTGGCTGAAGATTAAGTAGGATTCAGGAAGCCTAAAAGCTCTTAGCACGTGTGGAGCCAAAGAGAAAAGTAGGGCTCCGCTTCTTTTCTTTCCTCTCTCCCCTCCCCCTCTCTCCCCGCTTGTACTTCTACTTCCATTCCCTTAAGCTTAGCCTTCTTAGGAAATCTCCCCCTCTTCGTCCTAAGAAAGAAGAGCCCCTGCACTTGTAACCGAAACCCTGTAATAAAGCTCAACCCCTGTTTGACTCTGGAACGTCCTTTCTCTCATATGTGCATCCGGCGTGGCCAGCCGAAGACCTGGACAGGTAAGAAAGACTCGGGTAGCCCAATACAGGCCTCTAGGCTTGGCAAAAAGGAACTAGGACTAAAAGCAAGCATCACCTACCCAGCAAAACTGAGTATAATACTTCAGAGGAAAAAATGGTCTTTCAGTGAAATAGAGGACTTTCAAGCATTCTTGATGAAAAGACCAGAGCTGAAAAGAAAATGTGACTTTCAAACACAAGAATCAAGAGAAACATGAAAAGGTAAACGGGAAAGAGAAATCATAAGGGTCTTACTAAAGTTGAACTGTTTGCATTCCTACATGGAAAGACAATATTTGTAACTCTTGAAACTTTTTTCAGTATCTGGGTAGTTGATGGGATTACACAGAGACAGAGAGAGACAGACAGACAGACAGTGAGCACAGGGTGAGTTGAATAGGATGGGATCATGTCTTTAAAAAAATAAAATTAAGAGGTGAGAGAGAAATATGTTGGGAGGAGAAAGGGAGAAATGGAATGGGGCAAATTATCTCATAAAAGAGGCAAGTAAAAGACTTCTCAGTGAAGGGGAAAAGTGGGGGAGGTGACAGAAAAAACATGAAGCTCACTCTCATCACATTCAACTAAAGGAAAGAATAAAATGCACACTCATTTTGATATGAAAACCTATCTTACAATACAGGAAAGTGAGGGAAAAGGGGATAAGCAGGGTGGGAGGGATGATGGAAGGGACGGCAATGGGAGGAGGGAGCAATTAGAAATCAACATTCTTGGGAAGGGACAGGGTCAAAAGAGAGAATAGAAGAAATGGGGGGCAGGTTAGGATGGACATGACCATTAAGGAAGTCATTTGCAAAACTATACAGATTAGGCCTATATTGAATTGCTTGCCTTCCCAAAGGGAATGGGTGGGGAGGGAGGAAGAGAAGTTGGAACTCAAAGTTTTAGGAACAACTGTTGAGTAATGTTCTTGCATACAACTAGGAAATAAGAAATACAGGTAATTGTGTATAGAAATTTTCTTGCCCTACAGGACAAAAGAGAAGATGAGGATAAGGGAAGGGAGGGATGTTAGAAGGGAGGGCAGATTGGTGATAGCATAATTAGAATGCTTGGTGTTTGGGGGTGGGGGAGGGGAGAAATGGGGAGAAAATTTGCAACTCAAAATTTTATGGAAATGAATGTCGAAAACTTAAATAAATAAATTTTTTAAAAAGATGAACTTTTCATGGGAAGCTGAGGATCATTAAAAGAGCTTTATACTTTCATTAAGGCAGTCCATTTTTAATACCAATATTCTACTGGTATTGCTGTAAGTTGGCAAAACATGGTGTAGTGCTAATGAGAGTTAAAAATCTTCCCTACCCACTAATGGACTTGCCCATTAAGGGAAGCTTAATGAGGGGAAACTCACACCTTTTCTTAATTTTCTAATGGGGCACTGGCTATCAAGGGTTGTGATGCCTTCTGGCTCTGAAAAGTGTATAAATACTCCGAGGTGAGGTTTTACTTTGGGGCTTACTCATTAGAAGTGTTTGTTTGGCCCAAAGAAACTCTGGGCAGCTGCTAAGGAGCCCCCCAGCTTTGAAAACTCAGACATTCGTGTTTCTCCCTCTAGTAACTATGGATGTATGGTCAGATAGTTGGATCTGTCTATTGATCTGTGATGTATGTGTTGCTTACAGTCAGACAATTGGAAGCCCTCTCTATTGGTTCATCTTTGTTTCTCTGTATTTTCTCTGAAGTTCAGGGTGTTGACTTTTTCCCCAGAACTAAATTATATAAGTGCTTGATTAAAGTAGATTGTTGACCACTCAAAAGTTGCTTTCCTTTAAGAAAGGCAGATCTAAGAATCTGTACATCAGGCCCTCCTGTGCATGCTGGAGTCTTTGCTGTTATACATGGGAAAATACTCTTTAAAGAATTGAAACTGATTCCCCAGTTGATAAATGGTCCAAGAATATCAACAGGCAGTTTTCAGAGGAAGAAATTAAGCTATCTATAGTTATATGAAAAAATGCTCTAAATCACTATTGATTAGAGAGATGCAAATCAAAACAACTCTGAGGTACCCAATCACATCTATCAGATTGACTAACATGACAAAACAGGAAGATGATAAATGTTGGAGAAGATGTGGGAGAGTTGGAACACTAATTCATTGTTGATAGAGCTGTGAGCTAATACAACCATTCTGGAGAGCAATTTTTAACTATGCTCCTTTAAAGGGCTACAAAAATGTGCATACCCTTTAACCTATTGCTTCTAGGACTATATCCCAAAGAGACCATAAAAATGGAAAAGGGTCCCACATGTACAAAATATTTATAGCAGTTCTCTTCATGTTGGCCAAGAACTGGAAATCAAGGGGATGCCCATCAATTGGGGAATGGCTGAACAAGTTGTAGTATATGAATGTAATGGAATACTATTGTGCTATAAGAAATGATGAACTGGAGGACTTCAGAGAGGCCTGGAAGGACTTATATGAACTGATGTTCAGTGATATGAGCAGAATCAGGAGAACACTGTACACAGCAACAGCCACAGCGTACAAAAACTGTTTCTGGTAGACCTAGCTCTTCACAGTAATTGCAAGGACCTAAAATATTTCCAAAGGACTCTTCTGCCATCTACATCCATTGAAAGAACTATGGAATCAGAACGTAGAACGAAGCAAAATACTTTCTCTTGTGTTATGTTTTGTTTTGTTTTTTCTCAAGGTTTCTCTCACTCATTTTAATTCTTCTATGCAACATGACTAATGTGAAAATGTGATTAATAAGAATGTATGTAGAGAACCCATATAAGATTGCATGCTGTCTCTGGTAGGAAGCAGGGAGAAAATCTAAGACTTATAGAAGTAATTGTAGAAAACTGAAAACAAATAATAAAAAAAGAAAAAACTGAGTATCATACAAAAGACAATTGAGAAGAGCATGGTGGTTATGAACTGATTTCAATAAATAACCAAAGGGAAGCTATGAGGGACAGAAGTAAAGCATGACTTCAACAAATCATATACAAGAAAAACAGATAAGCCAGTGAGAGTCATTACAAATTGGCAACTAGATTGTTCCATTGGTATTTTCACAAAGGTGAAAGAAAACAAGAAAGGTCTACAAATCTGATGGACCCCATGTGTTGAATTAATGTGAGGAAATGACAATGAGTCATACAAGATGGGCAGGGGCAGATGAACTACAATCTACCTTGTTTGATGGCAACATCAGAAATGATGAAATCATAGATCCATTTATACATATACATACGCAGCACATTCAAATAAATATACGTGCCAGTGGACTGTCTCAGTGGACCTCCCATTCAACTGCATGGCTCAATTCAGCTGATAGGTAATCTTCATTCACTTTCTTTTTCCAAGTGAGGATCACTAAGCTACTTTCCTTTGAATTGAGGAGATCTTGCTGTGTTGCATGGCTCAAAAAATCAATACTATACCATTTGATTCACTCCACTTTAATTCAAGAGGTATTTGTAAGAGCTCACTCTGGCAAAATCGTGGTGTTAGAGTAGGGATACAAAGACAGAAATGCAAGAGAGGCTCGTCCCTCAAGGAGCTTACAGACATAAAGCATGTTTACAAAAATATCAGTACAAGATAATTTCAGGAAAGAATAACTATAGGGACCAAGAAAAACTTCTCAACAGAGGTGGTGCTCACAATGAGTGTTTCAAATCCTATGCTAGACAGTTTATATTTACTCTTAGAGGCTGAAGATTATTTAGTAAGAGAATAATATAGTCAAATCCATGCTTTAGGAAAACTAATTTTTAGAAAAAATACACAAACAAGAAAATCTAGACAACTTCTCCGTGAATGAAGAATTTTAATCCTATTACAATTAATTCATCTCCAGATTTCACTCCTGAATCTTCAGACTTTTTCTACCAATCTCGGGCAGGTACAATCCACACACCTTTTTAAGTTCCTTTTATATGTTGCCTTCACACTTACAATATAAGCTTCTCAAGGGCAGGGACCATCTTATACATTTGTATTTACATTACCAGAGATTAGCGAAGTGTCTGGCATATAATACCAATTTAATAATTGCTTTTTCATTTATTCAAGTTCAATTAAAATAATAATTGTCAACATGTATATAACACTGCAAAATTCATTACATCTTTTCACAGTTGGAAGTGGAAGAATTATTATTCTTGCTTCATACATGAGGAGACTGAAGCTCAAAGAGGCTGTGTCTTGCTCACAGAGACATAAATTGCCAATAGTTATTATGACTCTAAGACAGTGATATATCCATAGTATCACACTTCTTTAAAATTACAGACATGTTCTATACTCAAGATAGAGAACAGACTGAAAATTCATGCCCCTGCCTGCAAAAAATCCTTCAAGATCTTAAAAAAAAAAACACCTTTTTTTTAGAAATTTCAATAACTTTGTACCGACTGTCCCACATGCCTAGGATGCATTGTTCACCTATGCCTCACAGAACTCTTCTCTTCCCTCAAGATAAAATTCAAGCACTACCTTTCATATTGTCTTTCTTCATTTTAATGCTAGTACTTTCCCTCTCAACTACCTTGTATTCCTCTGTATTTATTCTCTTTATATTTATTCTATATATTCTTATATATGCACTTTGTGTCTATCTCAATTAGAATGCAATATCTTTTAAGAGTAGGGATTGTTTCATTCTTTGTATTTTGTATTGCCTCTGTCTACTTTCGTGGCTGTCACTAAGTGGATGCTTTTTTTTTAAAAAAAAAAACTGTTGATTTATTAACTCGCAATTGACATAAATAACAGTTTGTATTTTTTTAACTTTATTTCTACACAGTAGTGTCCTCTTCTTTTCATCTTCAACTAAACATAGGACAGGAAGCTCCAGTCTTTAGAGTTTAGAACAGCCACATGCTCCATTAACTGCAAAGTCAACCTCTTTTTCTGTTTCTTATCACATCAGGCTTCCATTCACACAACCCTGTCAGGAATGAAGTAGTTTCTCCTTTGCAATACACTTCCATTATTTGCCTGACCTTTTCACACACTACTTTTTCAGTAAGTACAAATTCTATCCTAGAACTTCTAAGTAGAATTTAATGTCTTTTAAAAAAATATTTCAACTTTTTTTTGGTAAAATCAAGTATTGTAACTTTAGGTAGTAAAAAAAAAAAAACATTTCTGTAAAAATAACTGGACTCACTCTACCAGAACAAAGCTGCTACATCTCCTCTTCAAGGAAAAAGATCACATTTGGGTGTTTTTTTCCCTACAGTTCCCCCTCCCGTTAAATACCAATGATGAGCACCTCAGTTCCATTTTGCTAATCAATATCAAATAGCTTTTACAAAGGGATAGTTGGCTGGTTGCGTCCTTTGTTCTGGAAGAAGACCAAAATACATCATTATGCTAGAGTCAAGTTTCAATGTGTCTGACTGTGGCTGATCAGACCAATACAAGTTTAGAATGCTCTACCACAGGTCAGACACAATTAGTCTGTGTGAACATTTGGGGTGGATACTCCAAATTTTTGCATCCTGCGTTTCCTTAGAGCTGTTTCAATTCTGCTTTACTCATAGAGCACAGCACTTTCTCTGATGTGGGCACACCATGCTGAGCCGTTCTGTGCCAGAGTCTCCCATGTCACACAATCAATTCCAAAGTTCTTAAGAGAGACCTTGAGAGTGTCCTCCTACTGCTTCTTCTGACTACCATGTGATCATTTGCCCTGTGTAAGTTCTCCATAAAATTGTCTTTGTGGCAAGTGTACATTTCGCATTCAAACAATGTGGCCAGACCATTGGAGGTGCACTCTCTGAAGCAGAGTTTGAACACTTGGTAGTTTAGTTTGAGAAAGGACTTCAGTGTCTCCTATCTCATCCTACCAGGAGATCTTCAGAATTTTCCTAAGACAATTCAAATGGAAGTGATTCAGTTTCCTGGCATGACTCTGGTATACTGTCCAGGTTTCACAGGCATACAACAATGAGGTCAGCACAACAGCTCTGTAGACCTTCAGTTCGGTAGTCAGTGTAACATCACTTCTCTCCCACACTTTCCTTCAGAACCTCTCAAACACTGAGCTAGCTCTGGCAATGCGTAGATCAATCTCATTATCAATATGTATATCCCTAGAAAGTATACTACCAAGGGAAGAGACCTTATTCACAGCATTCAAAATTTTTCCCTTTGACATAACTGATGGTTCCACGTATTATGGTGTGGTGGTGGCTGATGGAGCATCTGTGTTTTCTTGGTGTTAATTGTTAGGCTAAAAATAGCACAAGCAGCAATCAATTCTCTACTGATTGTACAAAGGGATATATACTTCAAAGAAATAACAAACATCTGGGGACACATTCTCCATCATACCACTTCATTCACTAGAAAAAAATAGACTCAGATTTAAAACATTTTCTACATAGTATTGGTCCCACTCATTGCACCTTCAAGTGTGTCATGACTACTGGATGAATGCTTGTCTCAACTAACAGTGGGCTGGGTTCCTTGGGTTATGCCTCAGGTGGCACTGCTAGGCTGGTTAAGTATAAAACAAACCATGAACTCTGGCTCCTCCCACTTATGTTGTCTTTCTCTCCTCACAAAGTTGTAGCTGTCTCCAATACTCTTTCTTCTGAAAGCAGCAAGAATAGACACAACAGAGGTAGAAGCAATGATGGAACTATGCACTCGTGAACCACATGTGATGGTAACCTAAGGATGAAGATAAAGACCTGAGGCCCTTCTCCCCATCAAGGGCTTTGTCATTGCCTCCTCAGTCAAATGTAGCCAACCAGGAATGAAGACAAGACCTCCCAATGCCTGATTAGAACTTTTGGATGCACCCCAGTTGGTTCTGGGTCAATGGTCAATCCACAGTCCTTCTGTTCATCACCTGGTTAGCAGAACAGAATCAGTTGAAGGGCCTGCTCCAAATTTTGGAACGTGTCATCATGCTTTTCCAGAAGTAAGCTCTCTAGGCTCTTCTACATGGGAATTGTATCAGCCAAACTCATTATATATGCTCAACAACCCTCCCTGTTACATGACTATTTTTTTTATAATGGCTTGAAGCCCCATTCTTTCTTGAACAGAGTTCCTAGAAAATTTATATTTTATATTTGTTTTCAATAGCTTCTTTTCCCCCAGATCTTCAAAGTGTTTTTCAATCATTGATCCATCACTTTCCATAATTGCTATTATAACAGTACAGCCAACTTGAAATTGTTGGTGGCATCAGGAGATGATAAAAACATGGAAAACTCATGTTTTAACATTTTTCCTCTGCTGATTTTATAGACCAGAACATTGAGATGGCAAAGAAGCAGGCTCCTAAATAAAGTAAGAAATTAAAAGACCTAGATAAACCATAAACAAGATGTAACTAGCACATTTTGCTATGGACCAAAGTTTGGCTAGGACTTCCTCCACCTAAAAGAAAAGGCAAGGATAAGATTCTTGTCATACCACATTTTTTTCTTCTCACTGGGTAGACTAAGATCATGATCCTAGATTTAATCAATGCCCTTCCATCAGAAGCAGGCAATTTCTGCGGCACCAGTGGTCTGTCACTTGGCTCTAGTTATAACAATGATTTACTCTTTAGTCTTAGGAAAAATTCTTATAGCCTAATGATTTTCTAATGGTTTATATCTTAGTTATCTTTAAAAGTTTATGAAATTTATTAATAAAATCATAACAATGAAGTTTTCTCCTCACCTTCAGATCATGGAACCCCAGATAGTTATCCTAGAATTTTAGATAGAGAATTAAATCTTTGAACTAATTTGATTTTGTGTATTTATAGTTAGGTACTGGTATTCTTCATTTTCTCTTCCCCACTACAAAATACACACTAGGTTTTTTTTAAGGGAAAACACTTTTAGATGCACAAATTAAATCAGAAGTTACACAAAGACAAAGAACAGGAAGAGTTTAGATTAAATGACTATTGTTTATAGGAGGAGATTAAACAGATGTGGGAAGGAGGAGACAAAATGTAAAACCTGGGCTGTCCTTGTATCACTCTCCCAATAGTCAGTGCCAGTATTGTCAGCCCATTCTGATCCAGCACTCACACACACACACACACACACACACACACACACACACACACACACACACTACACAAAGTATCTATAGAAGTCCTGGCACTTGGGGAGGGGAGGGAGATGATAGTATTTATATGAGACATTTATGAGATCTAGAAAGAGGGGGGAAAGGAAGCACTTACACCTAGCACAGAGTTTCATAAGTCAAAAATTTGATGAAAATATGGCAGGAAAATTTTCACAAATGTTTTCTATGATAGATCATGTTTGTCCAAGTCATACAATTAACTGAAAAGTACAAAATATACAAGGTCCACTACAATCATTCTCCACTGATTACCAAAAAAAATTTTAATGTAAATGATAAAATGCAAAACAAAAATGCCGCTTTAAAGGCTCTCCTCCCATAAGCTATTATGCATGCATGTGATGAGATCACATAAAATTATTTGATCGAAATAACCACAGAGATATTTTACTAATGGCGATCTCGTGGTGAATACGCAAGCAAAAAACAAGCAGGGAAACATACTGACCATAATTCAAATGGAAGAGGGATCATGAGTTTCTCTTGTTTGTGGGTGATGCTCTGCTAAATGCAGAATATAACACCGTCCCTCAGTGAGATCCATGACTCTTTGAGAAAGATTAGCCTAGTAGTCTACACAGGAAAATCCAAGTGTGTTTAAGAAAGCACTTCTAGAAAATGATATCTATATGGAATTGCTTAATTTGATTTTTTTACTGCCTAAAGTTATGATACCTAGCTTTCCTCCCCCCAAAAAATTAAGTTGGTCAATATACATAACTTTGAATAGACCCTGACTACCTAAAAAGATAAATCAAGCATTTATTTAACACTGTATACTAGGGACTTTGTTAAGTATTGGGGGTGCTAATACAGGTGTGTATATGTATATGTATAAATATATGTATATATAGTCTGTCCCTCAAGGAGCTGATATTCTAATAAGAGAAGAGAGTACATAAAGGAGAGCAGGAAGGGGGGGGGGCGGAACAAGACTGCTATCAAAAAGACAAAGAAGTCAGGAGAGGGAGAAGTGCTAGTGGAAGTGAAGTGATCATGACCTGGGTCCCTGAAGAAATGATGGTCCAAGCTAGAGATTCACCTGTCACCAGAGTGGATCTCAGGATGGGGGCACCCACCCTAGAAAATTGTACAGTGCCTTCAATAATAACAGATTGCTCTCTAAATTAAAAATCCAACTTTTCAATATTAATATTATTCCAGTGATGCCATGTGGCTACAAATCATGGAATATGATAATACCTAAAAGAGTGAAATTGCAGATAACCCAAATGACTATGAAGATACATGTGGTAGACATAAGTAGGCTTAAGCATATTCCCAACAATGACTCACATGCAGGAACTGGTACAAAAAACTAACGTCTTACATGAGTAAGTATATTAAAGAACTATATGATTTGAAAGGGAAAGAGCCAATCACATATCAAGAACAAGGAATACTGCATACACAGCCTGAATTATGTTACCAGAATACATGAAACTTTAAATGACCTAGAAGAAGGCATCCAATATGTTAGGTGGGCTATCTGAAGAGGATTTATGGAAAGGCTTGGGAAAATATCATATGGAATGAAAAGATGTGAATAGGTAATGATCTGTATCAGCGGAGACACTATTCATATCACCATTCTATGAGACCATGAATCTTTAAGGACAGAGTAAGGGAGAAGAAGAAAGAGGGAAAAAAAAATAACAGAATCATGTGAAAGGAAGATTTTTTTTTCTTTCTTAAAATGCATGTCTCTGAGGAAGAAGGTAAATGTATGAGTAAATTGTAATAACCTTTTCATGATAAAGGTATTTTAATAGAATGAATTTAATATATATTATTTTTCTGAGTTAAGAATCAAAGAAAAAAAGTTGTCTTGCCTATAATTACTCAGCAAATGTTATGATTTATACCCAGAATTATTGACTTTTACTGATCTGATCTGATTAATACACAAATCTCTTCAATTCATGCAAAATATGTTGTAATCATATGGTCCCCAATGTTTTGTGGGAAAAGTAAACTCTTTCTGTACAAACTGTTTTGTTTGGAGTTTTGTATTCGCAGCACCTAACCCAGAGCCCTGTTCATGGCAACTGTTAAATAAATGTTTGGAAAATGAAATGGAATGGAAGAAAATCTGAAGTTTTGAAGGGTCTCAGAGGTCATTTGTTCCACCTTGTACCTGAATGTGAATCTCTTTCTACAATATACCTGATAAGTGATCATACTGCTTTTGCTTAAAGACTCTAGTGTAGAGAAACACACTCTTAAGAAATTTGTGGGGTGGTTCTTAATTTCAAGTTGAAATGTGACTCAGTCCAGCTTTCACTCATTCTGCCTAGCACTGTCTTTTCAATCCTCTCAAGTGGCCCATTCCATAAAAGTTCTGGGTTTGGAGTCAGGGAAGCCTGAGCTCAAACCTCATCTTAGATACATAGTAGTTGTATGACCCTGGACAAGTCATTTAACCTCTCTGCCTCAGTTTTCTCATCTGTAAAATAGGAAAAACTATGTCACCTACCTCCCAAGGTTGTAAGGTTAAAAAAAATGTGATATTTGTAAAGCACTTTGCAAAACTTAAAAACTCTGTAAAAATGATGGCTATAAGAAAAACAAATTTCATTGTACTTCCCCTTGACATTCTTTCAGGCTCATTATTTCAGGTATTTATTTGTTGTCTCCCCTTCTTATAATGTAAACTTCCTTTAGGAGTATAAGACTTTATATTATTTATCCTGTTTTATTAGTTTCAGTCCAATATTTTAGCATTTCATGGTCCTTTGGGATCTCAACTCTTTCATCCAGTATGTGAGTTATCCCTTCTAGCTTTGTCATCTAAAAATTTGATAAAGATAACATCTCTACCTTTATCCAAATCATTGCTAAAAATAATAGATGGCTAAGCATAGGCCTAGCTGTCATTGGAAACCTCTTCTAAATTGACATTTAACTATTATAGACTTCTCTTTGGGTCTGGATATTTTGCCAATTTTAAATTCATCTAGTTGTACACATCCTTCCATCTTATACGCAAAAATAGCAATGAAAGATTTTATCAATGCTTTGCTAAAAATCTAAACAGAACAATTAAGTAACTGTCAAAAAAAATGAAGTTAGTCCACCATGAACAATTTATGATGGAGCTATGCTATTTATTCATGTTTACTGATTCTTTTTATGAATGACCACTAATCATTCTTTTGATAATATATCCTAGAGTTTTGCCAAAAATCAAATTAAACTCACTGCTCTGTAGTTTGCACATTCCATTCTCTTCTGTTTCTTGAAAATTACTTTTCTCCAGTCTCCTTCTGCTCTACAAGACTTATCAAAGATCTATGAAAGTGCCTCAATAATCAAATTTTCAAGTCCTTTTAGTAACTTGGAATATAGTTTATCTGGGTCTGATGACTTGAAGTCACTAAGAGTAATTGGGCATGGTACTTTCTTACCAATATCCCTATTTATTTTGATCATCAGTACATGATTTATCATTTTTGTTCCACCCTTTCTAGTCCAAAGAATATTCTCCTTGTCAGAGAAATCAGAAACATTAAAGATGAGCATCTCTGCATTCTGTCAGTCATTAGTCATCATTGTCCCATGCATGTCCCAACAGCATTCCTATATCTTCCTTGATCCTCTTTCTTTCCAATATAGGTAAAATAAACAAATATTCAACAATAAGAACTATTTCTGGGTTTATCTCTTTATTCCCTCTTTAAAAAGGGGGGGGGGTCGCTGTTGGCTCTGGAACCAAGCAGGAATACCAGATTCAGTTCTGAGGGAGCCTGGTCTCTAATAAAAAGGGGACCCTTTATGCCACCACCCAAAAGTCCCAATAAAAATTACTTAAATTTAGATTTGGCACAGGTCCCGGGTCTCCCCAAACAAGATGAGAAGAAAACCCTTCAATATTCTATCCATCACGTAAACAATAGTAGTTAACATTTATATATCACGTGCAACGCGCCAGGCACAGTACTAAGCATTTTACAAATGTTATTCTATTTGATCCTCAGAACAACCCTGGGAGGTAGGGGCTATTATTATTCCCTATTTCACAGAAGAAAAAACTGAGGCAAACAGAGGCTAAATGACTTGCCTAAGATCACGCAGCTAGTGGAGTCTGAGGGTAGATTTGAACTCAGATCTTGACTCTGGCGCAGTTCTGTCCACTACACCACCTATCTATTTAGTTCCTCCAAATAAACAATATGCTTACACAAGTGACTCACAAGCTTGACATCAAAAATGGCTTAAGATGCAGTAATAACATATCTACTATTATACTCTCCCAGGAGAGGCTGATATTTGAAATATCAAAGCATGAAGTGTCTGTGGGACTTCTGAGCTACCATTTCACCTTCAGCTGTTCTGTCCAAACAAATCCCTCCAGGTCCATGTTTTCTAGCAAGCCAGGCCAAGGGTTGGGTTTATCCTATTTTCTCCAAGAAACACTGGAACAATTGCTAGGGGCTCTTTCCAAGTGTAGTTGATACAAATGGAAGATCCAGGAGCTTCCAACTTCTCAAACTCACTAAACCATGTCCAAGACTAGACATTTTCCTCTTAAGATCACTGGTCCATCATCTCTACTCAACAAAGAAACAAAAAAAAAAAGAAAGAAAGAAAGTGTAGTCAGGAGTTTGAGGTCCTTGCTCAGGCTGACTTTAGCCAAAATATGAGTTTAGTTGCCTTGGGTTTGCAGTTAGTATATTCCTGGGATGGGGGAAGGCTTCAGACCTTCAGACCTACCCCCTCAGAGAAAGGCTTGAAGATTCCTGCCTCACTCAGTAGATGGGAAGAGAAAAAGAGAAGGCAAAGTCACTCGTTTTACAATCCTTTAGGTGAGCCACTCCTCTTGGCTTAGTGGCAGGAGTATACTGGACTCAGCTCCCATTGGGAGAGGATTATTTTAAATAGTAGGAGCATTTATGCCTCAGAAATCAGCAAATGTGACAAGTCAGGACTTGATCTATTGTTTTCTTGATTTTTTAGACTTAAGAAAGTGTTAACAGCGCAGAATAAACTTAAATTTGTTTATTTCATTTGACAGCTACCAAGGTGATTTTCCTAAACTGCAGTTTTGACCATGTTACTCCCCTACTCAGTAAAATTCAATTGTTCCCTATTATCTTTAAGGACAAACATAAATTCCTCAGCTTGATATTTAAAGCTCTTCATTACCTGGCTCCATCTTTTCTAGATTTATTACGTTACTGTCCTCCATGCACTCCAGCCAAAGTACTGGAATCTATCCAAACTGGGCTTCTTTCTGTTCCCCACACACAGCACTGTCTCCTTTCTCTGTGCCTTTGCACAGGTACCAATTTCTGTAGGAGAACTTTCCTGGTCCAAACAGCTACTCTGCTCTTATATAATCAGTGTCTGATACATCACAAAACAAACAGAAATTGGGACATCTTGACCTATACAAGCCAAAATCTGGTCTTTGGCTTGATTTATTCTGTCATTTCAAGTCTTCTGAAATTAAACTATGAAGCAGCTAGGTGGCTTTGTGGATAGAGTCCTGGGTCTGGAGTCAGAACGACTCATCCTCCTGAGTACAAGCCCAGTCTCTGACACTTACTGTCTGACCCTGAGGAAGTCACTGTTTTACTCAACTCTTTGATCTGTAAAAGAGACGGAAAGGAAATGGCACAAGGGTACACTCCATATTCCTTTGCCAAGAAAACCCCAAATGGGTCACAAAGAGTCAGACACAACTGAAACAACTCACCAACAAAATTAAATTACACTCTTCCTACTAAATCTCAAATATGCCATAATTGTAAAAATGTAAAACAATGCTTTAAAAGTGTTTAATTACATTTCACCAGATGGAGCTATCGTTCCATTCAAGAAGACATTTTCCCCCCAGTGGCTAGTCAATAAGTAATAGGGGCCATAACAAAAGTACACATCCTGATAAGAAAAGAAAAAAGAAAGAAAAGAAATCAATCCAACAGCTGTTCGGTTCCGTTGTTTGGGCATTTTTTTATCTTAACATTAAAAAATGCAGATAGGGAGGAAAAACTAAAAGGTAGAGTTTTAAAAGTCAAGAAGCCTACAAGAAGCCTGGAGATTTTTAAAATACCTTATTGGACGTCCAGGATAAATGTGTGTAGGCTCAAAGCTAACAGGCACCAAGGAAAAACAAACCCAGCATGGTTAACTAGTGCAGTTGATGTAGCTATTACAAAGGGAAAAGGCATCTTTTCTAAAAACAGAAAAAGTGCTTGAGTGGGGAGAACAAAGAAGCCCCCTAATTAGCCTAGTCAGCTGCAAATTAGAAATAAGCAAACCCAGAATATGTTGGCATTTTGTACTTCATATTTCATTGTCATAATGTTCAATTTTTATAATTCTATTTACCTGCTCTCTCCCTTCTGTTAAATTATAAGCACTTTGAGAGCAAGGACCATGTCTAATTATCTTTGTTTCTCCTCAGCTCTCTTTCAGTGTTAATAAATGTTTGCTGAATTTGATTGAAAAATATCTTATAAGAACAAGAATTTCCTTAAGTACAACATACAGAAGAGATCAGAAGGAAAATAAATATCCTGCTGTGCCAGGTGCTGCAGAAGCAACCATTTGATCATGCTATACAGATGAATTCAAAGCAGAAGGGAGCCAGAAGAGATAGAAGATATTTACCTTCATATGTCTCTCAGTATCTTTTAACATATTCTTCCTCTGTTCAATAAATCATTTCTTTCTTTAATTCAGTAATATGCTGGTAAATGTTTAAAACCAGTTTAGGGGATGGAGGGGAGGAGGAATGCACACACAACAGACTTTTAAGTTGAATATGCATTTTTAACATTTTCTCCATGACTTTCTTAAGACTACACAATCAACAAAGCAATAAATCAAGCCATGATTTGTAACATCTGCCAATTTTCAATCTGTAAATCTTCACGCTGAAAAATTAGCAATCAACCCTTCCCACACACTCATCTAACTCCCTAAGGAATGAGAGGAGTTTGGTCCATCAAGCTCATCTGGTTCAAAAGTTTCACTCCTTTCCTTCCTGTCCTTACCACTTGACTCAAAAAGGGACAGAGAGCATGTAATTGATTTGACTTTGTAAGAGCAAATCCCCTGTAAGCTCTCTCAGCCAGTGGAACTTAACAACTGAGAAAAACTCTGAGTTGCCCCAATTACAGTCTACGGTTATTATTAGGCACTGCTCTAATGAGTCATTAGTTTTCTGACTGTCATTAGTTTACATTTTTCCTACAGCATTACAAGTTACTTGGTGGTGAAAGCCCATCTGCCATCTGACTCTTCCATAGAGAAAGTCACTCCCCAGGAAGCAGTATTCCAGCTTCGCTAGTAGAATACTGCAGAGGCATGCTTAATACTTGCCCAGTTGTCTCTCATCATCATTTCTGCTCTTATTTTATTCTCCTATAACCTTATCCTCAGTAGAATCTAGCATATTGTTCAGGAAAATCTCTGAGTTATAGAGCATGCTTTCCACCTGTATGAAATCTGCTGGTCGCTGCATCTATTAGCATTGTCCTTTTCACCTATGTTATTACTTAAAAGTCTGTTCTGCTCCTCGCATTTCTCCTGGAGTTGTCAACCATTCCTCAGTCCTTTCTGAAACCACACTAGCTCTCAGGTAGATGACCATATCTTGGGTGAAGGATCATCCTGTTAAGGAGAACTCTGGCAAGTATCTTGTCAGCAGTGATTAAGAGGGACCTCCCCCACTCCCATGATTGTCACAAGAAAATCTGCTTTCTTTACCTTTATAAACATGGGCAATGGAAGGGTCCTTACACTCCTAGAGAATAACCTCTTCCTGCCATATAATCCAAAAAATTTCAGTCAGCTTGTGTATGAGCAATGGACCCCTCATGCTATAAAACTCCCCTGAAATAGAATCAGCACCCAGGGGCGGAGCCAAGATGGTGGAGTGAGAGCAATGACTCTCCTAAGCTCTTGGACAAACTCCTTCAGATACCTCTGAAAGGAGAATCTGACCCAATTTTGGAGGTGCGGAATCCAGTAAGAGACAAACTGTGATGGATTCAGAGCCAAGGTTAGACGGGAAGGTCCACAGGAAGGATCTGTTCTGCAGGGGTGAGCCCCCAGCACACAGCACAGCACGATCAGCACAGCGGAGCAAAAGGGACCCGAGAAACCTGAGAGTGGTGGGAGGAACCAGCGGAGCGGCACCGAGGGCGAGAGACAAACTGAACCAAGCCAGTGAGACCCTCTGAGCATCAGATATCAGCGCAGCAGCTCCTGAGACCTTCCACCTGAAGATTAAACTTCGGTAGGCAACCTACTTGAACTTCCAGGAGCCAGGATGGCGGAGTGATCAGTAAATGCTCTCTCCTCCCCACCTGATGACCGTGAAAGAACCATAAAATATTTCCCCAGAAAAATCCTGGATCAGTGGGAACAGCAAAAGGGGTAAATAGTCTCATAACACCTGAGGCTAGGAAAATAGCTAAGGGGGATTCCTCCTACTGTGGTGGAGGCAAACCTGAAGGACAGAAGACCCAGGGTGGAGAAAACTCGCACTAGGACCCAGGCAAGCCTCAGCACCAGGAGAGGAGCCCCAGGAGGGGTGGGAACACACATTAGCATCTAGGTGTGCCTCAGCACTCCAGGGGAAACAGGAAGACAATAGGGAAGCTGGGATCACCATCCCCTGAGCTTGCCTTTGCCTCAGTGCAGCAGAGGAGATATCCTGTGACCAGACCACTCCTCCCACACACTTAACAAGCTAACCCCAGGGTTGATCTGGGAAACAAAAAACAAAAACTTGCTTTTAGCTCTTTCACACATCAGCTCAACACAAAGTTCTGTAGCTTCTGACTGAAAGAACCAGAAGCTACAACACTCAGTCAACATCATGAACAAGAAAAAGCAGATGAAGGGTGAAAAAACCATACAATCTTTCTGTGGGGATAAGGACCAAAACACAAACACCAAAGAGGTCAGCTGAGACTGTATTTCCATCTGAAACTTCAGAAGGGACTATGAACTTCTCGCAAGCACAAGCAGCTCTCCTGGAACAGCTGAAGAAGGAAACAGAAGAAAAACTGGCCAATGATTTTAAAATTATAAAAAAAAAGAATTCACTGATGAGAACATCACTTTGAAAAGGAAAATTGAACAAATGGAAAAGGAAGTTCAAAAATCAACTGGAGAAAATAATTCCCTAAAAGGAACAGTTGATCAAATGGAAAAGGAAGCACAAAACCTAACTGGGAAAATTGGTCAAATGGAAAAGGAAGTACAAAAATTAACTGGAGAAAATAGCTCCTTAAAGGGAAAACTTGGTCAGATGGAAAAGGAGATGCAAAAGTTAACTGAAGAAAACAATATGATAAAGATTAGAATTGGGCAAGTGGAAACTAATGACTCAATGAGACAGCAAGAATCAGTCAAACAAAATCTAAAGAATGGAAAGATAGAAGAAAATGTAAAATATTTAATTGGAAAAACAACTGACCTGGAAAATAGATCCAGGAGAGAAAATTTAAGAATTATTGTCCTGCCAGAAATCCACGATGAAGAAAAAAGTCTGGACAATATCTTCCAGGAAATCATCAAGGAAAACTGCCCAGAAGTACTAGACTCAGAGGGCAAAATAGTCATTGAAAGAATCCACCGTTCCCCTCCCGAAAGGGATCCCAAACTCAAAACCCCAAGAAATATCGTTGACAAATTCCAAAGTTATCAAGTGAAGGAGAAAATACTACAAGCAGCCAGAAAGAAACAATTCAACTATCAAGGAGATACAGTCAGGATCACACAGGACCTTGCAGCTTCTACATTAAAAGACTGAAAGAATTGGAACCCAATATTCTGTAAGGCAAAGGTACTGGGACTACAACCAAGAATCAACTTCCCAGCAAAGTTCAGCATAACATTTCAGGCAAGGAGAAAGTCATTCAATGAAATAAGGGATTTCCAGAGCTTCCTGTCTAAAACGCCACAACTCAATAGACAATTCGATCTTGAAATGCAGGTCTCAAGAGAATCATAAAAAGGTAAACAGGGGGGAAGAAACAAAAACAAAAAACCTTGTTACTCAATTAGGGCAAACTGTTTACCTCCCTGTAAGGGAAGATGATACCTGTTAATCTTGAGAATTGTGCAGCTATTATGATAAAAGGGATATACATAGAGGGAATGGGTATAAAGTAAATGATGTCATGTCAAAAATATGATTTAAGTATGAGAAGGGATTGTAATAGGAGGTGTGAAAAGGAGAAAGCAGAAAATGGCAAATTACATCACAGTAAGAAGTATAAAATTATAGTAGAGGGAAAGAGGGGAGGGAGATGAGCATTGTTTGAAAGGTACTCTCATCTGATTTGTTTAAAGGAGGGAAAAATAAACTTAAGTAGATAGTCCTAACTAGCTCTATAGGCAGTAGGAGGGGGAGGGGGAAGAAAGGAGAGGGAGGCTAAAAGGGAGGGAAGAAGCAACAAGAGTAAAGGGGAGTAAAAGGGAAAGGGGCTAAAAGAAGGAGGGGAAGGCTGCAGGAGGAGGTGGTGAAAAGTGAATACTATTGAGGAGGGGAAGGGAGACAGGAGAGCTAAAAGCACAAATGGTGGGAAAGAGGATGGAGGGAAATACACAGATTGTAATCATAACTGTGAATGTGAATGGAATGAACTCTCCCATAAAATGGAGACGGATAGCAGAATGGATTAAAAGCCATAATCCAACAATATGCTGCTTACAAGAAACACATTTGAAACGGGGAGATACACATAGCATAAAGGTCAAAGGATGGAGCAGAATATATTGTGCTTCAGCTCATGTAAGAAAGGCAGGAGCAGCAATCCTAATCTCAGACAAAGCAAAAGCAGAAATAGATCTAATCAAAAGGGATAAGCATGGAAACTATATCCTGCTAAAAGGCACCATAGACAATGAAGAAATATCATTACTAAACATGTATGCTCCAAGTGGTATAGCATCCAGATTCTTAGAGGAGAGGCTGGGGGAGTTGAAGGAAGAAATTGACAGCAAAACTATACTAATGGGGGACCTCAACCTCCTCCTCTCTGAACTTGATAAATCGAACCTCAAAATAAACAAGAAAGAGGTTAAGGAGGTAAATAAAACTCTGGACAAGGTAGATAGAATAGATCTTTGGAGAAAACTGAATGGGAATAGAAAGGAATATACCTTTTTCTCAGCGGTACATGGAACATTTACAAAAATTGACCATGTACTAGGACACAAAAATCTCACAATCCATAGCGGAAAGGCAGAGATAATCAATGCATCCTTCTCAGATCATAATGCAATAAAAATTACATGTAATAAAAGGCCATGGAAAGAAAACCAAAAATCAATTGGAAACTAAATAATCTAATCCTAAAGAAGGAATGGGTTAAGGAAAAAATCATAGAAACAATCAATAATTTCATTCAAGAGAATGACAATAATGAGACAACATACTAAATCTTATGGGATACTGCAAAAGCAGTTCTTAGGGGAACTTTTATATCTTTGAATGCCTACATAAATAAAATAGAGAAAGAGGAGATCAATGACTTGGGCATGCAGCTGAAAAAGCTAGAAAAAGAACAAATGGAAAATCCCCAAGTAAATACCAAATTAGAAATACTGAAAACCAAAGGAGAGATTAATAAAATTGAAATTAAGAAAACTATTGAATTAATTAATAAAACCAATAGTTGGTTTTATGAAAAAAACTAATAAAATTGATAAACCTTTGGTCAATTTAATTTAAAAAAAGAAAGAAGAAAATCAAATTACCAATACTAAAAATGAAAGGGGTGAACTCACCTCCAGTGAGGAGGAAATTAAAACAATAACTAGAAACTACTTTGCCCAACTTTATGCCCACAAATTCGATAATCTAAACGAGATGGAAAAATATTTTTAAAAATACAAATTTTTGCCCAGATTAACAGAAGAGGAAGTTGAATACTTAAACAACCCCATCTCAGAAAAAGAAATTGAACAAGCCATCAATGAACTCCCTAGGAAAAAATCTCCAGGGCCAGATGGATTCACAAGTGAATTCTATCAAACATTTAAAGAACAGTTAATTCCAATACTATACAGACTATTTTTGAAAATTGGAGAAGGAGTCCTCCCAAATTCTTTCTATGATACAAATATGGTTTTGATATCCAAACCAGGAAGAGACAAAACAGAGAAAGAAAATTATAGACCAATTTCCCTAATGAATATAGACGCAAAAATTTTAAATAAGATTTTAGCAAAACAAATACAGCATCTTATCACAAGATTAATACATTATGATCAGGTAGGATTCATACCAGGAATGCAGGGCTGGTTCAATATTAGGAAAACTATCAGTATTATTGATCATATCAACAACAAAGCTAACAAAAACCACATGATTATCTCAATAGATGCAGAAAAAGCTTTTGACAAAATACAACACCCATTCCTGTTAAAAACACTGGAAAAAATAGGAATAAAGGGAACTTTCCATAAAATAATAAGCAGTATCTATCTAAAACCTTCAGCAAGCATTATATGCAGTAGGGATAAGTTAGATGCATTCCCACTAAGATCAGGGGTGAAACAAGGATGTCCATTATCACGACTATTATTCAATATGGTACTAGAAATGTTAGCTGTAGTAATTAGACAAGATAAAGATATGGAAGGAATAGCCAAAGAAGAAACTAAGTTATCATTCTTTGCAGATGATATGATGATTTGCTTAGAGAATCCCAGAGATTCAAGTAAAAAACTACTTGAAATAATAAACAACTTTGGCAAAGTTGCAGGTTACAAAATAAACCCACACAAATCTTCCACATTCCTATCTATTAGCAACGAAATCCAACAGCAAGAGATAGAAAGAGAAATCCCATTTAAAGCTAGGGTAGACACTATAAAATATTTGGGAGCTTACTTGCCAAAACAAACCCAGGGATTATATGAACACAATAACAAGACACTCTTTGCACAAATAAAGTCAGATTTAAGTAAGTGGAAAAACATCATTTGCTCATGGGTAAGCCATGCTAATATAATAAAAATGACAATTCTACCTAAATTAATTTACTTATTTAGTGCCATACCAATTAAACTATCAGATAATTATTTTCTAGAGCTGGAAAAATAATATCAAAATTCGTTTGGAAGAACAAAAGGTCCAGAATATCAAAGGGACTAATGAAAAGAAATGCTTGGGAAGGTGGCCTAGCTCTACCAGACCTCAAATTGTACTATAAAGCAGCAATTATCAAAACCACTTGGTATTGGCTAAGAAGCAGAGGTAGACAAGTGGAATAGACTTGGCACTCAAGACACAGTAGGCAAGGAATATAACAACCTCCTGCTTGATAAACCCAAGGACCTTAACTTCTGGGATAAGAACTCATTGTTCGACAAAAGTTGCTGGGAAAATTGGATAACAGTGTGGCGGAAATTAGCATAGACCCATGCCTGACACCGTACAGAAGAATAAAGTCTAAATGGGTACATAATTTAGGTATAAAGATTGATACCATGAATAAACTGGAGAAGCAAGGAATAGTGTATTTATCAGATTTATAGAGAAGGGAAGAATTTTTTACTAAAGAAGAGATAGAAAGCATTATGAAATGCAAGATGGATAATTTTGATTACATTAAACTGAGAAGTTTTTGCACAACCAAACCCAATGCAACCAAAATTCGGAGGGATGTAGTAAATTGGGAAAGAATTTTTACGGCTAAGCTCGGGGATAAAGGCCTCATTTCTAGAATATATAGAGAACTGACTCAAATGTATAATCATACAAGTCATTCCCCAACTGATAAATGGTCAAAGGATATGAACAGGCAATTTTCAGAAGAAGAAATTAAAGATATCTATAATCATATGAAAAAATGCTCTAAATCACTATTGATTAGAGAGATGCAAATCAAAACAACTCTGAGGTACCACATCACATCTATAAGACTGGCAAACATGACAGAACGAGAAAATGATAAATGCTGGAGAGGATGTGGGAGAGTTGGGACACTAATTCATTGTTGGTGGAGCTGTGAGCTCATCCAACCATTCTGGAGAGCAATTTGGAACTATGCCCAAAGGGCAACAAAAATGAGCATACCCTTTGACCTAGCAATATAGCTACTAGGACTGTATCCCCAAGAGATCATAAAAATGAGAAAGGGTCCCACATGTACAAAAATATTTATAGCAGCACTCTTTGTAGTTGCCAAAAACTGGAAGTCTAGGGAATGCCCATCAACTGGGGAATGGCTGAATAAATTATGGTATATGAATGTAATGGAGTATTATTGTGCCATAAGAAATGATGAACAAGAAGACTTCAGAGAGGCCTAGAAGTACTTATATGATCTGATGCTGAGTGAAAGGAGCAGAACCAGGAGAACTTTGTGCACAGCAACGACCAAAATGTGCGAGAGTTTTTTCTGGTAGACTTGGAATTTCGTAATAATGCAAGAACTTATTTTAAAAAAATCCCAATGGTGGTTTTCTAAGGCAAAATGCCTTCCACACTCAGAGAAATAAATATGGAAGTCATTCGCAGAATGTAGTAGATCATGTTTATGTGTGTATGTGTTTTTTTGTGTATCAAGTTTTGATTTGTTATATGATTTCTTCCATTTATTTTAGTTCGACTACATAGCATGACTATGGTGAAAACGTACTCAATAGGAAAGTATATGTAGAATCTATACAGAATTGTATGCTGTTGTGGGGAGGAAGGGGGGTAGTGGGGGGTAAGAGTGGGGGGGATAAAATCTTAGTTTTATGGCAGTGATTGTAAAACATTAAAAAATAATAATAATAAAATTAAATTTAAAAAAGAAAAGAAATAGAATCAGCACCAGATGGCATTCAAAACCTCTTCTTCAGCTAGAAATTTGTAATCTGATCAAAGACTTTGATACTGTCAGTCATAAGAGCTTATGGAAAATTATGTCAAAATTCGGTTGTCCAGAGAAGTTCGGCATCATTGCACATCAGTTTCATGATGGCATGCTTGTTCAGGTTCTGGATAATGGACAATGTTTTCACGCTTTCCCAGTCACCAACTGAGTGAAAAAAGGCTGTGCGCTTGCTCTCATGCTTTTTAGCATGATGTTTTCAGCCATGTTGTCAAATGTCTTCAATGAGAATAGACATGGCATCAAGGTCAGCTACTGCACTGATGGTAAATTATTCAATGGTAAATTATCCAACTTGAAAAGGTTACAAGCCAAGACTAAAGTGGAAGGAGTGTTAGTGCATGATTTTTTATTTGCAGGTGATTGTGCACTCAATGCAGTCTCTGAAGTATGGATCAATTCTCTGCTACTTGTGCTAATTTTGGTGTAACAGTTAATACCAAGAAAACAGAGATTCTCCACCAGCCAGCACCACACTGATGGAGTTCAAATAGAACCGTCCCCAGTCCCAATAGTCTAACTTCATTACAGGCTCACTGTACCTACCTAAACTGCCCCCCCTACAATGTCCTAACTTCTTCGTATGTGCCTTGTTGCCCACTAGAAAAACAGATGTGTCCCTGAAACTCATAGTTCTCACAGAAACAGCAGGCATGGGAAACCAGATATTGCCTATATCTAGCTACAGCCCCCAGATCCATTCCCACATATTTAAACAGGTGTGTTCTTGTATTCAATTACAATCACATCATCCATCTAGGGCAAGACTGGACCATAATGCAAACTGTCTATCTTGAACAGACAGGACCACAATAACTAGCCAATTAGAGGGCAGCACGGCCAAAATGTTTAACCACCAAACCATAGAAGGACAACACGCAACCAGCCATCTGTTAACTGCTCTTCTGCCTTCCAGAGCACAATATTTAAAAATCAAAAGGTCATTCACAACTGCCTCTATTTGCCTAATGTGCAAAGACGGTTTATCTCCATTCTCCTTGTATTGACAATTCAGACTCTTCAAAGCTCTCAGTAAATGCCAAGAAATATTTTTACTGTCCCTATCAAGCTCTTCATGCATACATAATGACAGTCTCATAAGGTAAATGGAAGGAATCTTTTTCCTTATCCTATTGAAAGGATTATCCACACATACCTCACTCACCATCTTTGTCACATGAAACCAATATCCTGTATCTGGCCATCCCATTACCCAGGACTCCCTTTCTTCCATAATATCTTTCTGACGCTTAAAAAGATGAATTTGTCTATGAGGCCACTATACAATAATCCTCCAGGCCTAATCAGCCTCAGGCCACTCAAGTAACTGAGGCACTCATAGACTATAAAATGCAATAAACAACTCTCTAGATAAGAGCTTTTTCAAAATGCAATTTCCAAAGTTTAAAAGAATATAGACTATAATAAAATGTAACTCATTTCCACCTCAGTTTTCCATCTTACCACAGCAACTGGCCATTCCACTTCAGAAATACATGCTTCTGAATCCAACAGAAATTCTAATAAACTTCTGACTTCCCTCTCATCTGGGTAGCAAGCAAGCTTAAATGGCCTCATGCTTCTTTAAAGAATCAGCCTCCAGGCCACCAGAGCCTCCACCTTGTGTTTAAGGTGTAGAAAAGGGCCACCAAGAAGGGAGAGCAATACAGCAGGGCCAAAGGGAAAGGAAGAGGAAAAAGCAGGGATATAATCCCACCTACAGCAACATGTAGGGTAAAACAGCCCCTCCTCCCAAGTTATGATCCCAGTTTCCCACTAGCTGTCCTCACCTCCGGTATGGCCTCACCTCTGATATGAACCAGCACCACAGCAAAGATGGCAACATCAGTGACAATGGCACAAAAGAGTATCACTCCAAGCATAGCCATCAACGAAGAGAGAAGTCTCTAATAGCAACACAAGGTACCAACTTTGAGCCTATTTGGCATCTAATAATGAAAGAAGAGATGGCATGTGTATATGACACAAATCTGCAAAAAACAGATTGAAAAATTAGGATATTAAAAAGACCCTGACAAAATCTATGGGCCAATGGGCCAAATCTAATAAAATGAAATTTAATAAGGAAATTCAACACTTAAGGATAAAAAAAAAAATTGTGATGCAGGTATAGAACGAAGAAGAGGTAGACAGTCAACAGTTCCTTTGAAAGAGTTCTGAGCATTAGTGGATGACAATCTTAGAATAAGACCAAGAAAAAGAATGAAAGAATATCATTATAAATATCAAATGCCTTGCTGAAGTCCAAGCATACCATACTGTCTACACATTACTCTGTTACTTCCCATCTGTATGAAATGAATAAAGTCACTTTTCTCTAAAAGAAGCCAGACCAGATGAATCGGGCCCTTTGAGCTCAAACATTCTGTTTCTGAATCTAATATCTCTGTTAGAAAATATACTCACTTTTTGTGTGCAGGACGAGGACAGGCATGGACATTCTCTATTTGCTACCACATGAATGGGAACAGCCTCTTCTATTGGCTGCATAGCCAGAACTGTCTGCATCTTTTAAATTGCAGAAGAACATGTATGCTTTTCCTTCATTCCTATCTAAGAGTAAAGGATTTATTTACTCTCATTGTATAGTAAGATGAGAACTAGTGGCTGCCTCTGTTACCTACTCCCGTTAACGCATGTGTCCCCAAGAAAAAAATCATGGAATATTAGCCTTTTCCTTTATCTTTTTATCCATTCCAGGTGTAAAGAATTGAGTCTCTAGTGCAGTAACATGGGGATCCAAGAGTCTGGTAACCAAAGCCAGATGTTACATCTAGCCCAGGAATGAAATCCTGAGTTTTGAAGATCTAAGGATGCTAGCCTAGTGGAACATTGGTCTTGAACTTGAAGAGACTAATGCTTTATAGAAACTCAGCTAAATCATGAGTCTATATTTCTGTTCTTGCTGTATCTTTGAAGAAATAATCCCTTTGTAAAAACTAATCCAATGTTAAATGGAAGTGGAGGGCTCATCACTGGGACAGGCATGGGGAACCTGTGGCCTCAAGGCCACATGTGGCCCTCTAGGTCCTCAAGTGTGGCCCTTCAATTGAATCCAAACTTCACAGAACAAATCCATTTAATAAAAGCTTTTGTTCTGTAAAACTTGGGTGCAGTCAAAAGACCACACCCAAGGACCTAGAAGGTCACCTGTGGCCTCAAGGTCATAGGTTCCCCACCCCTGTTAGACCCTTAAAAATGGAAGAGAGTGAAGGGAACACAGTTGGTGGAGCCTTGAGCTGATAATAGAAAAACAGACTTTCCAACCCCCTTAGCTATCAGAGAACCAGGGCAGAAGGTGAAATATAAAAGACCTGGTGCTTAGAGAGGTGAGCCAGAGTCAGCCTTGTTTTACACAATTTCTGCCATAAGGTTTTTTAAGTTCAAGGGCAGAGTTCTTTGTATTCTCTCACAATACCTAGAATTGTACTAGCAGAAATTAAATGGCAAAGGAATTTTGATCACCTAAGGCCATTGTTAACATTTGGTCAACAACAGAACCAGTTTGTTTAGGTGTGTAATCCACGAGTTGATTCATGGTATAATCACTGTAATATATTTAGAGCTTTGTTGTCAGATTTACTAATTATTTGATATCCTCTTCCTACTTCTCTCTCTTTCTCTTCCCTGTCTCTTTCTCCTTCACTTTAGTCAGTTCACTTTTGAATGATACCTCACTGTAAGGTAGACAGAAGGGAGAAAAAAAAACATGAATTAAAAACAGTGTGTCGGTGGAGGGTGTGTAATTTGGTAAAACCGCAACCTTGCTGTAAAGCCATACCATGAGCGAAACTTCCATTGGGGTAAAATGTCTTAGAAGAAGATATTTGATATTTCAGTAAACAAATCCTTCTGCAAAAGAGCACCAAATGAACTCTCCTCTACCAAATTACATTCTCTATCAAATTTTTTAAAAGGAGGTGCTAATGTAGTTTATTCAAGGATGGCCATTTAAAGTTATTGACTAAAGAAAGTTTTTGATTCGTTACAGATTTATATTTATCCCTGATATTTCTTGTTGCCCATTACTCCTTCTCACCTCCATCCCCCAATCTAGCACAGTTTTTGGCACATATAAAATGCTAAAGTTTGTTTATTGATTTATTGATTACATAGAGGACTAATAATTAACCATGTAGAAAACCACAAAAAAAAATCCTAAAAAGAGAAAGACAGACAGACAGAGAGGAAGAAGCTACACAATTTTTTCTAACTTTGTACCTAAGGAAAAAAATAAGGAGAAATAAATGTCTTTCCAGAAGTTACAGAACCAGACTCCTAGAGAAAAGAGATTCATTCATAAGTCCCTCAGTGCTTATCACAAGTCACACACATAGTAGGTATTCAATAAATATTGTTGAATTGACCTGAAATGTAATTAAAATGACTGAATTTTTTGTGGCAATTTTTTTAAAAAGTATATCCAGAAAGCTGAAGCATCATGAACTCCTAAAATGTTTACCTAAAATCATGCAGCGACTTAGGAAAATAATTTCCCTGCCTTTTGAAGTGTTTGACCTGGTAAAGATTAAATTTCTGTGAGGCTTTTTATGTCTTGTGTATAAGGGAAGGCAAGGCCTGATGAGCAGGGAAATGATCTTCCTGGAGCTTCAAGAAACAGGCAGAAAAGTAGGCATTCTCTTTTTAACTCCTGCTTTCTACGTTGATTATCTTGTTGACACTCCAGGTCCCTGAGTAATAGTGATAACCTAAGCCACGAAGGCTTAGCTGAGATAAAAGTATATATAATAGCAGGGTTGTTCCCACGGAACTAAATCCTGCTGTGAATTTAGCTCATTCCTATTTGCTCAGAAGCCATAAGAGGAGAGAAATAGGTTCTAAAACATTTATTCCAAATAGTTTTTTGCACCTTATTGCTATAAAGGTAACTTGACTTCCAAATAGTTATTTTCCATCCATTAAAAAAAAACCACTTGGTGGAATATTTATGTGATAAAATAAATTTCTTATTTCAGGTATTCAGATACAATTCACATCAAACCAATTCCACCCTTTTTTACACTTGCTCTAAATCATGGACAGATAAACATTCCGTTTCCAAATTATAAGATCCTCTTTTTTCCTATAACAACGGAACCCTTCTCATTGTAAGATGCCTCTAGAGACATGTACTTATCTTCTCTCCTCCCAACATAAAAGTGCCAGCTTTCAATTTCTCTGGAAAAGCAGAAAATATCCAGTTTTGCCACTGTGGGAAATGGGTGGATGGAGATTCTGTTAGCCCCTGCCCAAAGCATACTGAGTCAGAAGTGAAGAGACCTATGCTCTTAAACCAACTTGTTGTCTGACTTTGGTCAAATCAAACCTCTCTGAGCCCTGAGTTTTTTAACATTAAAATGAAGAACTTGACCCAGAAATAACAGGTAGCATTAATATACTGCCTTAAAATTTGCAAAGATTACATATATTATCTCATTTAATCCTCACAACAACCCTGGAAGGCATTATTATCATCTCTATTTTGCAAACAGGAAGCTGAAGCTGATTGGCCAAATGATTTTTCCAGAGCCACCCAGTAAATGTCTGATGCAGTATTTGAGCTCATGCCTTTCTGACTGAAAGTTGAGTTCTCTGTGTCATTTGTACTCTGTGTGTTCTTGAGAAAAAACTACTGCTCTCTCTGGGCCTTGGTTTCCTCATTTGTAAAATGAACAGGGACCAGTCAGGGAAGGGTGTACTGCATGATCCCTAAAGTCCCCTCCAGCTCTGTCATTCTGTCATTCTATGGTTTTGAACCTATTCTCAATTATTTTCCCCCCTCCCTCTCTCTTCTTGGTCATAGGATAGCTTTAAAGGAAAAGGTACACTTTTAACCTTTCTCTTCAAAGTTAAGAAAAAGGATGAGATATGTGTGAGTATTCTCAAAAATTAGAGGCCACCACCACCACCACCACCACCACCACTACCACCACCCTTTTCCCACCACTTCTAAAAGACAAGGAAAAAATCCACCTTGATGGTTCTGTAATAGTGATGCTTGGTCTTTCCTTCCTAGTGGATTATATAAAGCATGCCTACATGGCAAGATTCCAAAGCTACTGTCCCAGTCCATACTGCCGTTGACAAGTTGGCTACCCAGAGGAAGACTCTTGTTCCATCTTCCCTTAGGGTTTGAGAGGTACTCTTGAGGTGATGTGGGGTTCTTCTAATGTTATTCTACTATCCAGTGTGTTCCCCTAAAATCATTGTCAATGAACAACATCCCAATATCACTGAATCTATTCAAAGTCCCTTAAATTATTGACAACCAATCAATATCAAATAACTTTTACAAAGGGATATTCACTAAAAAAAGGTACAGCAAGAAGCAGTGTAATCAATCATCTCTGAAATGTTCCTTAGCTTCTTAGGAAGGTAGACTCAAACTAAAAGGGGTGAGTACAAAGCATCTCTATCATCATATTCACTTCCAGTTGCAGCATAGCTGATAGTCCTTGTTTTCAGGCCATGACATCTCAGCTGCTGGGTCAAATCCATTGCTGGGCTAAGTCAAATAGGTCTCTCCTCAAGGCTGGCTCCTCTTGAATTTGGATGCTGGACTTCTACTGGCTCTTCCAATCTTTTGATAATTAGAAAGTCACAGTCAGGTCTGTCTTATCTCTGATACTCATTCACCTAAGGGTAGGGGAAAAAGTAGATACAGAAGAGATGGAAGAACCAATAGCATCATGTTCTAAAGGCCTCAGGCCCTCTCAGATAGGGAGAGTAGACGAGTGGAAATAATTCTCTCCTACCCCAGTAGTAATTCACTCCTTTAATACCAGGAAAGAGAGAAATCTAGTTCCCCAACTGGAGCCTTTTGTATGTACATTCAGTTCTGGCTCAGCAGCCAATTCAAGAACTTTTTTTTTTTACCATTTGGTAAGCAGACTTGACCAGTTACAACATACCTGCTCATGCTCTGAATTAGGGAAGGACCTTTTCATTAAGCATTATCATAGATTTACACATATGCCCATTATATTGGCTGCAGACTGAATATACTGTGTACACTCTGAGACTGGACCTTCACTGACCAGCACCCTGTTATACTAGATATTCTTTGCCTGATTCCAGTGGATTACATGGCAAAACACTGGAGTATTGCCTTCTGGACATGTACCACTTATCTACTGAGTCTCCTATTTGGGGCTTCTGATCCAGAAAAATTCATCATGCTAGGTGCCACATCTGGTAGAAGAGGAAGGTGGTTTCCAACTGAGAGTCCCTTTGGATGTCACCCCCCCATACTACCCCACTCCCAGATAAGACAAGGTATGATTTCATCAAAAAGCTTTGAAAGAGAACCCTTCTCTATTCTCAACATAATGGCACCTGGGGTCATTGTTCATATTGTAAAGGGAGGACTCAGTTAACTAGGCTTGTCCCAAGGCCTCTGGTTGCCTTGCTCTCTCTTGCATGTTTTCTTCCTTTAGCATCAACCTTAAGAGCATCCAGAGGTCTGCAGTGATGATGGCAGCTGCTGTTTTCTCTTTCCCTAGCATGCCTCAAAAAGTGGGGTAAAGAGAGTATCTAAACAGCCTTAAGAGGAGTCAATATCAGAGAGAAAACATTGGAAAAATCAAAATCAGCTATTTAATTAGAAAGTGTCAATAGAGGTGAGATACAGTATGACTAATTAGCAGTCTTGAAAAATTATGTCCTACAAAAGCCTAAATAGTATTCTTCCAGCTGACTGTACTTGTAGCAATGTGTTAATGCAGACTGTGATTCTGTTGTATGCTCAGTATTGCTTTCTGTGTAGGAATAAATAACCTGTGCTAGACCCCATTTATTGTGGGCATTAGCTACCTCTTTTATTTCCCTACTTTTCAGAGAAACCCTAGATTAGAGGCAAAATTAGCTGTTTCCTCAGTGTAGCTGGGGTGGGGAAGATGACCCAGTAAATAAATAGTGAAAAGTCTATTTTCCTGACTAAGAATTCAGGCATTCCCTAGCCCTGAGTGTCAGTAGTTGGTAAAGGACAGAGACGAGTACAGATTTGTCAACTCAGCCACTTCAATACAGCAGCACCTTTAGTCTCTATGCTGGACTTTGCCATTGGACATTTATTTCCAAAGTATCAAAAGACTCCCATTGTCCTGAATTGTTTTTTGAAATCTAAAACATACCAGGAAGTCCAAAAGAGGAACAGGAAAGAGTACTCAATTAACAAGTAATGAGATGCTTACCTAGTTTGATTTGAGAGGCTTCAGGAAGGCCCTTACACCCAAAAGTTCCTCTGCCAAAGCCTAGCTTTTCTGCCTTTCAAGAGGCCTTTATTAAAATATAAATCCTTCTGGTAAGAAGTTATATCTGTTATAAAAGTAATATAGGAAGGATAATTGAAAGCTATGAGGGAAGTTTTTTGAGACACAGAATAGGAACTGATGCTCAACATGAGGATGAGGGGAAAACGAAGACAGGGAAAGGACAAGGCCAGAGGGTCGATGAACCTTCCTGATTACAGAACAATGCTCAATGTAGCCTCCAAGGACCTGGATTTGAATCTCTGCTTTTCTAGTTGCCTTGCACAGTGAGCTTCTCAAGGTCAGAAGCTGTATTTTGCTTTTCTTTGCATCACCAACACTTAGCACAGTGCGTAGCACACAGCATGCACTTATTAAATGCTTATTTACTAACTGACTGATTCATGGTACCTTGGGGCAAGTCATTCGAACAATCCAAGCTTCATTTTCCTCATTTTTAAAGTGAGGGATTAAACTAAAATGTATCTAACATTCTTTCCAACTCTGGATCCCATGATTGTAATTTTGCCCTGGGCTATCCCTACTTGAAAGCTGCCATATTTCTGCAAGCAGTATAGTAAGGTAAACCGACTAAGACAACACAAGTCAAAAAGTAAGTGCCAAGTCCAATCAGAAACTTGAACACACATTTTTCCCAGGCCTCAGGCCCTAAGGAGCTAACTAGGTCAATAGTACCCAGGAATGGTTAAATGACAGAAACCTAGAACAAGGATATGGGCTGGACCATAGTAAGGTATTATTCTTTAGATTTACGTAGACCATTCATGCTCCAAATTCGGTGACAGATACCTACCTACATTACTGACTGACTAAACGTGCTAAGTCCTGCTTTGGTGACTTGACACACCCAACCTAAACCAGCTAGGAAGGGTACAGCGTTTTGGATCTAGTAGATCCCTATGAAGGCTACTGTTGCTACCAAGCTAGGCAGGCTTTTCTGCAGGAAACTGGGAAAGTGGGAAAGCTAAGCTCATCCAAGTAATCTTTATTAAGTATCTGTGTGTATCCTAACTGTTGATTTCTAGTGAAAAGAGTTCAAGTTTCTTAGTTTTTGTTTTGTTGTGTGTCTTTAGATTTGTTTTGAGGTTGTTGATATAGATATAGATGCATACATACCTTGAAGTAATCATGTATGTATGTATGTATGATTACTTCAAAGTATGACTTTGTTTTGAGACTGGTGCTGTAATAGATGAATAGATACAGATATATGTATATGTATATAGGTAGGGATTCAGATATAGATACAGATGGTATAGGTATAGATACACATTTGTGTATTTATGTGTATGTATATATGTGGGGGGGGATGTAGGGATTACATCAAGGACTTATGATTTCATATGTGTGGGAACTCCCTCCACCAGCTCAGGTCATAACCTATATATAACTTTTATTCTTTTTGAGTAGCTTGAGGTTCAGAGAAGTTACATGACTTGTTCATGATCACATAGAACCAGGAACACATTTTGCACACAGGTATTTCTGACTCCAGGTCCAATATTCTTTTTACTATGCCATGCTGAATCACAGTGGCAAAATAAAAACATTAAATCAATTTGCAAACTGTTAACTTGGCAATGAAATACTTTGCATCTTATAGAATTTCAGTCACTTATGTCTCATGAAGATTCCAAAGGTCACCTCTCCACTCTATCTCTGCTCCCACTACTACCTCTCCAATGGTCAATATTACAAAAGTATTAATTATGCCCAAACCAAAGCTGCTTTCTAAGTACGATTCCCACATAAATCATGCTATCATGAAATATATATTGCTCTGATTCTAATGCTTCATGCAGATTTATAAATATGAACATCTCATGTCAAGCTTAATTATGTTTCATGCTAGAAAGATAACCACATTCCTTCTTCATTTTGCCATGGCAAACAAAAGTAAGTAAAAACCCAGTCTGCATTAGGGCTAAAGAAATAGTAGGACTCTTTACCGCTTAGGCTGCCAGCTCACCAACAGTGTTGTAGAGATATGAAACTTGGGAAGTAATGGAGCATACTCCCATAATTCACCAGTTTGAAATGAACACTTATTGTGATATAGGAAGGAGAAAAAGGAAAAACTTCTGTTTGGGGAGACACATGGAAGTGTCAGGCTGGACTGCAGAATTAGAGCAGGATGGGATACTTGTTCTCCATCCAGAATCATGGTAGAGTGTTCATTCAGACATTAAAGAGCAAGGACTGTGAGCAGTACAGATTACAGAGTAAGTTGATAAGCTTCACATACACCAAATCTCTTCATTCCCCTCCATTCCCTACTTCAAAACAGATGAGTTTGAAGGAGGGAAGCAGCCCCCTATCAACTCTCCAAATTTCTTTTTTTGAGATATCTAATATTTTATTTTTCCCAATTATATTTTTAAAAATTAGTATTTTTTAAAATGTTTCAATTCCAAATTCTCTCCCTCTTTACACTTCCCACCTTGATAAGGCAAATAATTTGATATAGGTTATACATGTGCAAACCTGCAAAACATATTTCCATATTCGTCATGATATGATAGAAAACACAAACAAAAGAAAGGAAAAAAATATCTCTCAATCTGCATTCGGTCCCCCTCACTTCTTTCTCTGAAGGTGGATAGCATATTTTATCTTAAGTTCTTCAGGATTGTCTCAGATCATTATATTGCTGAGAATATCTAAGTCATTCATAGTTGATCATCATATGATATTGCTACAATATTCTGGTTCTGCTCATTTCACTTGGCACCACTTCATGTGAAGTTTTTTTCTGAAGTCATCCTCATCATCATTTCTTATAGCACAATAGTAATCCATCATAATCATATGTCACATTTTTTTTCTAATTTTTCTTCTACCTTTTCTTCTCCTTTTACCTGAATGGAATAGATAGCCACCAAAAATTCTTGCTTATATGACTAATGATGACAGCACGTAGAATCTGGAAGAGAGAACTTTTTGTTTTACCCTTTATGAAACAGAGGTTCTATCCCTTTCAGAGCCAGAAAGGCACAGAGAAGGGTTTGGGAAAGTAACCCTTTTTGACAATGGAGGGATATTTGGGGGAAAACTATTGTGGATCCCAAATAGGAGAAAGATATGAACCTAGTTTATATTTTCTAGACTAAAGAAATCTCTGAGGCAAATTAAAACCCATATAGGAAGTCTCACTAAGGATGAGGACTGGGGAACTTAGAGACTTTGGGGCGGTTGGGTATGGTTGCCATTGTCAGTAGTGTCCTTGGAACATTAAAGGTTCTTAGCACAAAACTCAGTTCTCTTTCAGATCTCAGAACATTATCATGTTGTTGCTCTCCCAGTATCCTAAATTATGCTACAACTAGGGACTCTAAGGTACAGCAGTATAGAAGACATGATTTTCTTCCTGGAGACACCAAAAGGTACACCTCAAATGATATTCTAGGCTTCCCACAAGATTGACACTGAGCTTTTGATTTTTTTACCGTTGGTCTCATTTTAAAGTTTCATTTCCCTGATAACAGAATGGTGCTGTAAACCAGCCAAACTCAAATAAAAACAGAGACCACAAAAGTGAATATAAGGATCCTTACAGGCCACATTTTGCCCTAGAAAACTAGATGTTAATACATTTTATTGGATTTTTATTTATTTTGTTAAATATTTCCCAATTATACTTTAATCTGATTCAGCTACACCAGAGCATGTGGACCACATGTGGTCTATGGGCAGCATGCTTGACATTTCTTCTCTAAACTGATACTGATGAAGAAGGGAGATGAGGAAAAGGAATGGTGTTGGGAAGGGGATATATGTGCTAGAGCCAATTTTTACCTATAGAACTTAGTGTAAAGTAGTGTGGAGATAATCTGAAAGGTCATGAGTGTTTCTTATTAGCGTCAAGACTAAGCCAGTTAGCTACCACAGTAAACTGAGGCAATTATTGCTAGTGGTGGACTAGCAAATTAAATAGGAGAATATGAAATAACAAGTGAAATAATGAGTGAATGTCAGATAAGATTTATTTACTATAAAATACTCAAAATATCTTGCTAATCCACATCTCATTAGGCAAATCTTTTATCTCATTAAATATTCTGCAGTTCATGGAAAAGAGAAGACATAGTGATGAGACATATGAATCTAAATACAACAAAAAGAATAGTAGGAGAATCTGGTTAATTGAAAATAAAATAAACATTCTGATATGTTCCAATACGTAAATTACATATTTCCTTCAATTACTCTATTTTCTTTAGCATTAATTATATATCAATGTCCAGTACATTCCAAGAACTGAGACTTTTTCCTACCAGTATCAATGATGCAGATCCAAACTAGATAGGAACAGTGTTTTTGAACAAATAATTACTCTAATGACAAATTCCCAAGTCATCTCTGAAGTGGAAGTCACTCTACACAGTTCCTCAGTCTCTTAGGAGAGTGGACTCAATTCTAACGTGGTGACTACAAGTCGTCTCTACCACCATGTCTACAACTAGTTGAGGGAAAGCTGATAGATAAGTTGCTTCCTTCTTTTCAGGACATAACATCTCAGCTGCTGGGTCAATCCATTCCTAAGCCAGATCAAGCAGGACTCTTTTCAGGGCTGGCTCCTGGATTTCTGGTGGTTCTTCTGACTTTTTGAAAATCTGGTCAGTAAGGATGCCACTACTAGCTTTTTAAAAAACTGAATTCTAGGTAGGTTTTTCCATTCAGAGTATAGCCATGGTGAAAGTGCAATTCAAACCTACAGTCAATTATTGAAAACAATATTCCTTATGGCCCAAGGCCCCATGAACACTTCTCTCATCAACCTTGCTTCCTCAATGGATATCTTTCTTTCAAATCCCTTTATCCTCTTCACTTTTTCATGTTGTAGTAATCAGCAAATGTAGCTGTCAAGGTCAAGGTTGATTGTCTGAATTGTACTCACTACTTCCCTTCTCCCCTCTGAAAAGGGGCAGGACTGAATCCTATCTCCACTAACAAGTGGTGGATTGGGGCATACCTTCCCCTTTGGTCACCACCCTCACTTTCTGCCCTTCATCCCTCTCTTAAGACTGGAGTTAGAAATTCCTTAGTCCCAAACACCTGTGTTTAAAGGGATCTGCTCCAGCTACAAATAATTGTTCTAGGGGGAAGAAAATTTTATCTATTATGAAGGTCATAAAATTATTCATTTTAAAATAATAAAAGCTCTCAATGCCCACACCTAAGATCTGTTCACAAGAACAGAAGTGACCCAACTGATTTGTTTTTTACTCTTATGTGAATTTCAGCTAGTCATTAATAGCTCCCATTGACCCCCTCTGGACTCTAATCAAGGGGCAAACACATAATTCACAACATTCATGATCAGCTATAGATTGTATTTGAAGAGAAAGTAAATAAAAATAGACAGACAGCTTTAACCACAGGAGGGAAACATCATAAATGGGTGCCAATTAATGACTAGTCTAGGGGAAGAAAAAGTTGAAAACAAGAGAAATCCTCTCCTTCTTAGAAAGAGGTTAGACATCTTTCTTACAGAAATATTCTTCATGATTGAAGTCTTAGCCATAAGACTCAGCCTCTGCAATAAGGTTGTATTTTCTCTCTTTCTGATTCCCTCAGTTTTCTTTCCTCTCCTCCTTCCCCTCCAGTGCCAGACTGAGCACATCACTGACACCTTCACTGCCTCTGTCCAGCATCCAAACATCTATCACTTTCCAGTCTTGCAGAGCAGTTCAAAAGCTTCCTATGGGCTAATCCCAACCTCCCAACTTCCAATCCAAGCCAAGTTGCCAAAGTTCCATCTTTTCCTGGGAAAGAATGAGGAAAACATTACAAGTCCTAGGGTTCTTAGCAAAAGTTTAAATTATTCTCTCCACGAATTTTACGCACTCCATCCCACACATCGGGGAAGTAAAAATGCCTCATTACAGTGTCATTCAAGTTAATTGTGTTACCTGCTTGACAAGTTCACTGTTGTTGACTAGTGCACGAGAAGGTGAAATCAAACAACAAAAGGTGCCAAAAAAATATCTGCATTCCTACCTCCCTCTCTAGGGCTCCCCATCTCTCAGTTTCCCTTGTGATTGGCTTTTTTCTGTCTTCTTTTGGAGAGAAATGCTTCAGGAAGAAGAGAAAGCTAATGGGGCAGAGCCAGCTTCAGTTGACCGAGCATAAAAACACATTCTCCTGCAAGACATTAGGTTCATGAAGAATCATGAAGAGAATTCAGATCTTATGTGTTTAGTATCAGTTCTATATCTTAGCTCAATCTTCAAACTCTGCTTGATCTTCTCATATGGATGTTACCTCCAGCCACTGGTCCTTTAGCCCAGAACTCCAAATCACCAGCAATCTAGTACACTAGCAAAACTAGTACAATATTTTCACTAACAATCAATGCAGGGACTGCAGAAACAATACAATATTTTCCCCTCCTACATAAGCAGAAACCTTTCAAGTCAATCTTTCCCCTTTCTCCCACCTTTACCAAAAGACTTTGATTCCAGCATGTAGCAGGTCCTATCTCCAACTTTAAGGAACATTCCATTGATGGGGATAAGAAATCTACTGTAATAGTATTAATTTTTGTTTACTACTTTTTAGTTTTGTTAGGATTTTCCCTCTATTGGTTCAGATAATCAAGAGCAAACTGCCAGTAAAACTAATATTCCTGTTATAAAAATGATAAGCAATTACTTTGATTATTTCCCTCAAACTTGGTGGACTTTTTCTACCTAGCAGGAGTTTGGACTATTTTTCTTCCCATAGACTCATGCTACACATAGGCAATCATTTCTGATACCACATATTCTCTTTCACTGGGGTCCTTAAATGATTTTGTTGTTTGTTTTTTCTCCACTGTCACAAACTCCTTTGATGCTCTGAGAAGTGTATGGACTTTTCCCAGAATAATATTTCAAAATTCATAAATTCAGGTACATAGGATCACAAAGGAAACCAATTATATTGGCTATCAGATTATATGTGTGTATGTGTGTGCTTGTTTGCACATCCCAAATTAAAAAAAAAGAAACACATGGTCTAATTGCACTGACATTTGGCCACTTATTCTGGTGTTCTTTGAGCCAAGGTGATAATGATCTAATCCCATCTTTATCAGGATTCTTCCCCACTACCTTAGAGTTGTGTCATTAGCATATCAGGACCCAAGCCATGTGCCCCCTTATCTTCAACCTAGGTACCTTTTTTCTTTGCTTAGATGAAATTGATTTGGTATCAGACCCAAGATGTACCTAATCCCCTTGACCTTCCTAAGCATCAGGGAAAGAGGGAATTGCTGCATGATAAAGGGTGAAAGGGAGTACCTTCATCTCTTCTCACCAAATCTCATCCCATTTTCATCTTCCTTTTATGTGTTCTTTTTTTTTCATTACACTATAAACTCCTTGAAGGAAGAGATTATATTTATTTCTGCTTGTATTTATATTCCCAGTAATTAGCACAGTACCTGGCACATAGTAAACAATAAATTCTTGTGAACTTGCTCTTGACTTGACAAATTACTAACTAGGAAAATGTCAAATATGCCTAAATATAAAGAATTTATCTGAGAGTCTTGGAAATAAAGTTGATTAAGAGGAGAGAAAAGGGAGAGTGTGTGTTCATCCTTTGTGACCGAAGAAGACCGTGTCATCAGAGAAATAATGACATGACTTGCACTTGACTTTGTTTTGAGTGAGGGAGGGCTGTGCAGGTCACTAGCCTCACTTCTCCTTCAGAGCCATCTGAATCCAGTGAGGCATTTGGGGTTAAGTGACATGCCCAAAGTCACACACCTGGTTAGTGTCCAGTGTCTGAGGTGAGATTTGAACTCAGGTCCTCCTGACTCCTGCACTGGTGTTCTATCCACTGTACCACCTAGTTGCCCCTAAAACAAAAAATATAAAGAATGAAAAAATAGAAGAGAAAGCTAAACACCTTATAAGAAAAATAACTGATGTGGAGAATAGATCAAGAAGAGAAAACATAAGAAAGTTATGATTAAAAAAAGAATTTTGACATTAAATTGGGGATAAGGAAAATGAGTCTTTACCTATACTTAGGAGATCAGGAAAACATTTTTAAAAAGTCAGTTATGTATAAAAAAATCTTTATAGTAGCTCTCTTTTTTTGGTGGTCAAAAAACTGAAAATTAAAGGAATGTCCATCAATTGAGGAATGGTTTAACAAATTTTAATCTATGGGTATAATGGAATACTATTGTAATGGAAAAACTGAAGGAAAATATGATTTCAAAAAGACATGCAAAGACTTATTTGAACTGATGCAGAGAAAAGGGAACAAAACCAGAAGTACAATATATACCATAATGTCAATACTATAAAATGTTCAATTCTGAAAGACTTAAGATTCTGGTCAACTAAATGATTCGCCATGTTTCTACAGAACTGATTTAATTTTAAAGGAAAAGAAGAAAAATGCTATTCACCTCATGACAGTGACAAATATGAAGAATAAAGAATTCATTTTTAGACATGACCAATATGGAAATATGATTTACTTGCCGGCACTTATGTAGGGGAAAGGGAAGGGAACAGACCTTTATTAAGCACTTACTGTGTCCCTTGCACTATACTGAGTACTTTAAAACATCTTTTTTGGTCCTCAAAACAATCCTGGGAAGTAGGTGGTGCTGTTATCCCCATTTTATAACTGAGGAAACTGAGGCAGACAGAGGTTAAGTGACTTTGCCCGGGGTCATACAGCTAGGAAGTATCTGGGGCTAAATTTGAATTCAGGTCTTCTTGATACCATACCTAGTACTCTATGCACTGTTCCACTTAGCTGCCTATGTAATGGAAAGGTTCTGTATTTCTTCCTTTTTCAGAGGGGATATGTGGGACAGGAGTAGAAAGAGGGAAATATGAATGCTTTGGGAAAAATTTTAAAAGCCATTTGCTTAGGCAAAATAGAAGGAAAAGAGAGTTTACTGAGAGGGCTGTGGCACAGCAGGGAAGCCTTTCCTTCAGAAATTGCTGGAAAAGTCAGTGACAAATGTTCTAGCACCAGTCACTTCGCTAGGTCACCTAGTTATCCCAAAAGGATCAGAAACCACCTTTGCAAAAATCACAAGCAGTCTTTCTGACTTATCTGTGTTTTGCCAGGGGTTTTTGCTTTTTTCCTTCAATCAAGTGGAAACAAAGAAAAGCAGTGTGCTTATTTTTGCCGTATGACTACAAATGCAGGAGTCTCTACTTTGGAAAATTTATGAAATGTTTTTGTTGTTTTTAGTTTGTGGGTTTGCTTGCTTGTTTATTTATGTGAATGTGAATGACTTCATTAAAAAAAAAAATCACAGCTTCATCCCAGGAGATTCACTAAGCACCATGTTCTGTTTTCATTATCTCAGACCTGGAAGGGAAAAAAACATTTTGTTTGTCCCACAAGGAGGCAGTAGAGTGTCTATCATCTAAGCCCGGGTTAGGGATGCTACATTGGCAAGAAAAAAGACAGCCTAACAGAGATTTTGCCTTTTTGAAAACAGCTGTCACTTCTTAAGAAAAAGATTTTTTTAAAAAATTAGTTGACCGAAGTAACAAAAGTCCAAGCAATACATGAAAATAGCCCTACAACAAGAAAAAAGCAGACATCAGCTCTGTCAAATACAAAATATGATGTTCAAGTGAGGTTTTATTTGTTATAGTATTTTAACCTCTATTGCTTTATGACACAGCTAGTCCCATGGAAATATGATTCTTGATGTTCACTTTTCCGGACCTTGGTTTCTTCATATATGAACTGAGGGCGTTGGACTAGATGATCTCTAAGGTCATGTCTTGCTATCAATCCCATGCTATCAAATCCTGTGATTGTAATATTCAGCTGGACTTCATATATGGAGGTAATTCTACAAATCTACATAAATAGAGCAAGTATTTCTAGTTCCTCTTCCTCTTCCAATATGGAGGAGGGAGATCTACTCTTTCTTGTTTTTGCCCTTTGATCATTTCCCAATCCTACTGCCCATCTACCTTCCTCTTACAAAAATTCTTTTACTAAGAAGAGCCATCACCATTAAGAATCCTCCCTTCCCCATTCCCCCTTCTGCCAGTATGGTTGATATTTTACAGGGCTTGAATGAGATGGGAGCCAACAGTTCCATTCCTTTTCGTGAAATGGAAGACCACTCAGTCTTATCACCTACTCTGCCTCCAAGACTGTCATGCAGTCACCCAGAAGTGTTATCTAAACTACTTATATAACCTCCGACATTTACCATCTACTCTACCACTGCACATGTAGGACTTCTGGGCCTTTCCATTTGCCCTGCAGACAAACTTTCTCTTATATTTGTTGTCTGTCCCAACTACCATGACTTCCTTAAGAGCTGGAGCTGACTAATTTTTTTCTATTTGTATCCCCAGTATAGTACTTGACACATATTAAGTGCTTAATAAATGCTGTTTTATTCATTCTATAGTTTATAGGTCAATGCTGAGCCATCTACACTCTCTCAGTGCAACTCTAAACTGAGATGCACTAAAGACATTTCAGGAAGCAGAGAATCTCAGTGTTGGAAGTACCACAGAGGTTTATGGAATAGTTATAGTTAAACATGAATCCCCTCCATAAAATTCCTGACATGAAGGTCCCAATGATGAAAAAATGTTTCCTTTTCACTTTTTTAACTGTTTTAATCATTCAGATCTTTTTTCCTTATGTTGAATTGATACCTGTTTTTCTAATTTCAACCTACTGCTCCTTGGCCTCTGTGCTAAACATAAAAAGTATAGTTCCTCTTCGACAAGATAGTTCCTCAAATATCTGAAGACAAGTTTAAGATCCTCCTTAAATCTTCTCTACTCCAAATTTCTCCTTCACCTGCTTCTTTAAGTATAGTTTCTAGTCCGCTACTTATGCAGTAGTTGGTCAGGGATAAAAATGCAATCCAGGGACATGGGAGAAGTTGTGAAACTGATTGGCTCCTAATGGTGATTGAATCAGTAACTCTGACTTCTTTATGACCATGCTCCTACCCACAGAGTCAAAAAATAATATTTAGGGATTGTAGGATGATATACTAATACATTGTGGGCAGTGCTGTGAAATAATATAGTCATTTAGAAAGCAATTTGGAATTATGTAAATAAAGCACTAAAATGTCCATATTCTTTAAGCCAGAGACTCCTTTACTGTGCTTATATTCCAAAGAAGCTATCAATAAAAAGACAGTTCCTGTATATTTCAAAATATTTTAGCAGCAAAGAATTAGAAACAAAATAGATGTCCATCAGTTCATGAATGGCTAAACAAATTGTGGTTTGTGAATATAATGGAAATGTAAGAAATGATGTGTATGATGAATTCAGAGATGCATGGAAAGATCTATATGAACTAATGCAGATTGAATTAAGCAGAGCCAAGAAACAATATAAGCAATAACTATAACAATGGAAATGGAAAGAATGACACACCAAAAAAAAACAGTAAATGTAACAAAATAATAAAGATCAAGCAGGACTCAAATGAAGAGACATGAGAGGACACCCCCTAACATCCCTTTGTAGAGATAGGAGGTCCACAGGTGTTACATATCGAATATGTCTTCAGACTTTTTCTACATACTGATCAGTTACGTTAATTTCTTCCCTCTCTAAAAAATATTATTTGCTATATTGTATGGCTTTCTGGGAATGGTTGGGGGTGGGAATACTTGATATAACTATGATGATGTAACAAACAGAAGATAAAAATTTAAAAAAAAACTTTTTTAAAAAAGAAACATTTAACAAATATCCGCAATTTCCAACTCTCTCATTTTACAAATAAGGAAACCAAGACCCAAGGAGTTTAAGTGATTTGTCCAAGCTCATAAGTTTCATTTAGTAAGTAATAAATGTCATATAGATTTGTTTGGTTACCCAGTAAGCAAGTCTGATTTTCAAAAATATAGACTATGTAACCAGGAGCTATATCCATCACCCTCAACTGTTTGGGCTCTCCTCACTCTCTTTTCCAATGAAAAAATTAAATTGAGTAAAAATCCTACCTGACCACACCTCTCTCAATCCTATAGGGCTGATTCAAGACAGTATCTTCCATCCTTTCCCTTCTGACATCCCAACTTTCCTTCTCCTGGGTTCAAGCCAAAGAAGACACTTAGCTGGGCTCTAGTGCTAAGCCAAGGCCACAATTACAACATAGTACAAATGAAAGAAACATTCAGAGGGGCAAAAAGAATAATCCATGGTTGCATTTAGAGATTCTGTCTCTTAGGGAGAATTATGAAGTTGCTAATACAAATAGAATAAAAATATCACTGTATTTTTGCCCCCCGGCAGCACTTACCAACCAAGCTGGAAAAAATACTCCTTAGTCAGATACATACTGTGAAGGAAAAATATTCAGTGCCTACATACTGGGCATGAAAAAAACCAGAACAAAAACAAAGAGAATAATTGGAATTCATTCCATCATTTCTCTAGAGGAAACAGACATAACAATATTACTGAAGTCATAGAAAACAGCTTAAAGGGAAAATATTAAACATTTGGGCTTAAATATTCTTCTGAAATAATGGGTGGGGGAGAGGAAATGGGAGAAAAAAATGTTCCATCCACCACTTAAATTTTGCGTTTGAGAACATTTCATTAAGAATTGAGTTTGCCTCCCCTTTTAGTCAATGCTGTCCACTGTACCCCTGAGAGGATGAAGCCTCTGGCTAGCTGGGCATACTCAATACCCTCACACTGCCCTACTGGTGTTGTTCTCTGTTAACTTTTCTTTTCCATCTCTCTACTCTTAGCTGTTGCTTTTGGGACAGGAACAGGTGCCTCCCTCTTGCCTACACAATACTCTGTCTCCTGTACTTCTCCAGGTTCATCAGATCAACTTCACCTTCTTGTCCAAATCTCCATTTTAAAACTGTCCAGTCATCCATAGGCAATTTAAACATATTTTTCAGGAGACTTTGCAGGTGGTACCTGGAGACCTGTCCTAACTGTGGGGATCTGTCTCTAAAAAAAATTAGAAAATACGAATAAATATTACCACGTGTTCATAATTCTGATACAACTACAGGGAATGCAGGGACAAAGAAGCAAGAAAAATATCTCCTGTTTTCCTGGCAGTTTTATCCTTCTTTAATTCAGAGAATTTTTTAATGGCTTATCGATTTTTTTTGACAATGCTTTCACTTCCCAACACCACTCTTCATTAAAATCCTCTCCCAATACACACACAAAAATGCAAAATAAACCTACGTATTGAACACACCTAACACCATATGTTTTATCCTGCACCTGTAGTACACTAGCTCTCCACTGAGAGAAGAAAGGTATTTTCATGCCCACTCTTCTGGAATCAAAAGTGGTCATTGCATTGATCTGTTTTGTAGGGTTGCAGCATTTTCTGTTACATTATTATGTTCATTGTTTATGTTGTCCTCTTAATTTTCTTTTCTGCACCCTGCACCAAATCGCACAAATCTTTCGATCGATGAATTGTTCTTATTCATTTTTCTTATGACACAACAATATGCTTCTATATTCATATTATACAATTTGTTCAACAGTTCCCCAATAGATGTTGGGTCCTTTGTTTTTGCTTACACAATGAGGGCTTCTACGAACAGGACCTTTCTATCATTTACTTCCTTAGGATATGTGTTCCAGGAGGGATTTTTCTCACATACTTCCAAATTGCTTTTCTAAACAATTAGACAAGTTGACAGCTCCACCAGCAGCCTATTAATATGTCTATCTCTCCACATCCCCACCAACTGTAATGAGGGAGACTTGGTTTTTCCTTATCGATTAATTGAGGTCTTCACAGAAAGTTAGTAGCAGATAGCAGAAGTAATGAAATATTTATATAATAACAGAAACATCAAAGACAATACCTCAGTCCAATTATTTTTTATAAAGTATGAAGGAGTTCTCTTTAATATAATTAGGGTCATCAGCTGGCCATAGATTAGCCATGTACCTATTGACTTCTAAAATGCTAAGCCCAAGCAGCACAAGAAAGCATTGGAGGTAGGGAGAAATTTTGTGAAAGAATATGGTGGGGAAAGAATTTTCTCTCTTCTCCTAATCAGTCCTGGTGTCTTGAAGCAGAGCTACTCTTCCAGCAAGAGGACGGTATACACCAGGGATCATCAGCAGACAGTTCCACAGACACCAGCAAGATTCAGCAGGGAATAGAGAAGCACAGATGTAGACAATTGGGAACAGGAAGCACTTTCAATGAGTGTAACCTCTTGCCAAAGAGAGTGAACTATGGATTTAAGAGAGAAATAGTAGAGTTGAACTGAAAAGAGGAGTAAGTCACAAGAATCCAGTTGAGTGACCTACTCAGCAGAAATACTGCAATCAAGAGGAAACAGTATGAGGACAGGACAACAGAAAAGACACTAAGGTCTGACAATGGCATAAGTCATCTTGGCCAAACATGTTCCCTATGCATGTACCTTACTAGCAACATATTCTTACGTTTGTGCCCTTACTTCCCACTGACGTGGTATGGTGATGTACCTCTCTTCTCCAATTCCCTCCATCATTGGTTACTTCCATTTTTATCATCTTTGCCAATATGTCAGGCTTGAGTCATTTTAGTTCCCATTTCCTATTTATGATTTGTAATATTTTATATGGCTGTTGACAATTTTCACTTCTTCAGAAAATATTTGCTCATATTTTTGACATTATGTTACATTATGTCAATGTGGTGCTTTTTCACACAGACCAGCCTTTCCTAAACTTTTTCCACCCGTGAGCCCTTCAGTGCTTTCTAAAACTGTGGGTTGTGACCCCATGGACTATGTAGCTCTCTGACAGAAAATAAAGAATTATCTAATGACTTCTGCCACGGTTTTCCTAACCATCCATGGCATTTTCCAAAGCTAACCATTGAGACAATAAATTCATAGCAACATCAATAATAGGTGAAACCTTTACCCCCTGGGCCTTAGTTCCATCATCCACAGAATAAATCAGTTGAGCTAGATTACCTCTTCTACTTTGACATTCTAATATCTTAAACTTCCAAATGACAATTTACAAAACATGTTTTGTCCATTTTCTCAGGAACTAGTAAAAGACAGTTATACATCCTTCAGCTGCTCCTGCAGGTGCCATTGCCACAGCTACTGAAGACCTGGAGAAGAAAGTTCTTGCCACCAAAGTGGCAGTGTTGCTGTTAAATAGTCCAACATCAGAAACTCATATGATTGTGAGAATGAAAATGACATGAAAAGAGAAGCATTAATGTTTGCTTTGCTGCTGCATTCTAAGAACCATGAGATTTTGTCATCTGACTTGCACCTGAAGCCTTTTATATGCATTGTCTCCCCCATTAGAATGTGAGTTCCTTGAGAAACAGGGACTGTGTTGCTTCTCTGTTTGTATCCTCTATACTTAGCACTATGTTTTGCTCATAAAAGAAATGCTTAATAAATGCTTAGTTTATTCATTGATCCATTCAAGAATTATGAAGACAAATTTCTTTCCTGGGAATATTAAAGAAAGGATGTTGATAGGTGGGAAAAAATAAAGTTAAAAACAAAAAGTTAAATGATGCTGACAGAATGATGGAAAAAGAACAGGACTTCTAACACTTTCAAGCCTTTTCCTCAGCCTCCTTTCCCCTTTAAACAAAGCTCAGTCCCATAACTGATTCTCTATACTACCTACAAGAAAAGACACCAGAAATATTGAATATCTTTCAAATAACTTTCCATAATATTTTGTGTAACCACTAAACAAAAACTAGGGTATAAAGTTCTCAAAGTTCATCTTCATTTTGTCCCCTTTCACATACAGCCCCAGGCTTCTGCCATACACATATAGCAATACCACAGATGATCTCATATGTAATGGCATTTATGCGAGCTCACCTGTAGCAATCCCTTGGATCTCTGTTGGTATGTATAGATGTGATGCAATATCTCTCAGGTACTCTCAGGGACTAATGTGCCAGACTCTAACCTCCCCAGACTGCTAATTCTTAATCTCATTGGATTCAAAAGCAATCAAGTGGTATGGTGCCATATTTCTCACAAATGTAAAATGCAAAATCTGTAATTCATTAGCACTGAATACCTATTCCAATTTACAAGAACTCAAAAAATATTTTTTCTTATTAACTTTCCCTCCTTGTAGTCTCATAGACATATACAAACAGCTTATGTTGTCTGTATTAGTGTCTATATAACTTATAAAAAGTAAAATAATACAGACAGATATTTCAGCAACCTCTTACCAACAAATTGAAAATTCTGGTTCCTGCAAAAAAAGTGAAATCTCTATCCAACAGTTCAGTAATCTCAAAACAGTAGTTAAAATCTCCCAGGAATTCTCCAGATAGTTTCTCCACAGACTAAAAGTTAAACTTAGGTTTCTTTTAAAAAAATAAAACATCTTCATATTCTCTCAAAGATGATAGTCTCCTCACAAATTCTTTCTCCCTGCAAGTTAACCCTCCTATGTCTCTTCAAGATTTAATCCTCTCTTAGTGTTTCACACAGACTCACCACCACCACCCAAATGACAGCTGTCAATCCACAAGATTCTGTTCTCTCTCTCTGTTAAAGTTACTATAACAATGCCCAAAGTCTCTGTAATTACATATACTTATAATCCTGTGATTATATATATAGTCACTTTATCAAGTTGTGTTCTCTGTTTTTCCAACTTTCTAGATAGTAAGCTTATTTTGAAATTATTGTAAACATAAGAACCACTGACAAAAATAATCAAAAAACATTCAAATTAAGTAGTAAAATCTTACATTAAACTCTTAACATTTAAGAAGACAAAATCAAATGTATAATGCCATTGTGCTATAAACAAAAAACATACTTTATTTCTGTATTCTGGGTCTGTATGGTTTCTATACCTCTGGGTTAGCTTTTCTTCCTTCCTTTCTTCTTTCCTTCCTTTCTTCCCTTCTTTTCCTTTCTTTTGTCTTTCTTAGAAGACAGTTCACCAGACCTACCTAAACCCTTTTCAATATTACATTGATTTACATGGCAGTTATGGTTATGATGAAATTCAAATGAACACCTTCGCCACAGCTCCAGACAATACCTTTGCAACTTTGCTAAGTACAGTTCTTCTCAAGGTATGACAACCTAATCTAGTAAACCATAGTAAATATGATATGATTCAAAAGAAATTTAAGACTATACCTCAGAGAAGAGTTTAAACTGAGTTATCACAGAAATAGCAAGAAGAAATGAGTTCAAAAGCTTGTTTTAAAATGTCTTAAGGATTCCTTTAGTTAGCTTGCTACAAATTCCTGATTAGGGGTTTTGTTCCCCTGTGCAAAAAACTGAAGATGGTCTTTGTTATTGTGAAGATAAATAGTGAGCCAATTCTCCTCCTATGGCAACATAGTAGCTAAAGACCATTAGATAGTAGCAAAGAGGCAAAACAGCCTCAGAGACATCTAGCAGAGAAGGGGAAAAAAGATCAAGCTTAGTGGAGAAACCAGGCCACCCGATGACATCTCAAGTGGATGGGGACATCAGTAGCTCTGGAATATCAGAGTTTTGAACTGTTTGTTGAAGGCACACATGTTCTGATCAAATATGTTCCCTACACATGTGCTACACTTTACATTTTGTGTATTTCATTTGCATGCATATATCATGCATAAAGTGAGCTCATTTTTAACAAATGCATTTCTCTCACTATGGGAGAAATGTGTCCCTGGTTCTGTGATAGTTTCTCAGAGTTTGGACAAAGCCATAAGAACAAGTCCCTACCTCTGCAAAAACAAATCAAACTCAGCCACGAGGGTGATGTGCCACTTCCCATTCTCCTTTCTTTGTCCCATTAGCCAATTAAAATGTTCAGATGTCCTATAGCATAGATCCTGGAGCAGTGGTATCAGATAATTCCTTCCTTCCAGATCATTCACTGTCCTCAAACCTTTTGGGAAGTGAGGAAAACTAGCATACATGTGGGGTTTATTGTGCAAAAGAGGAAAGCTGGGAAGCCAGCTTTGGAGCTACCACACCCCTGCCACATACCTCCCCTGACTGATCAGTTCTGATGCAGACCTGGAGATTTAGAACATCTGTTTCCAGCTCTTCTGAGTCTTAGGTGGACTGTAAAGAATAATTTCAAGTTATAAGGGTTCACATGTTTTGTGAGTGGGACCTCTCTTTTTCCTTTCTAGGGTAAATGGTCAGAGCTAGATAGAAGGTCAGAAGTTAATTCACCTGATAAATAAGCAGGATGTCTAAAGCTGCTACATGGCAAGAAAAACCAACTGAATCCGTCTTGGCCATGGAGAGACCTCTGTTCAGACTAGGCAGAAAGCCTGAACTCATCAACAGCTTCTTTCTTGCCTAATAATCAAGAAGTGAAGACTCTGAAGGAATGCAGGAAGTCCATAGATCCTGGCTATCATGGCAGTTAAGCCTGAGCCACCCATAAGTTCAGACCTGGGCCTTCAGGCTAAGTGCTAGGGCAGGAGTAGATTCTTTCTTGTCCAATACTTTAAGTATGGAAATGTTTAGTCAACAGAGGACTATACAGAGCCAAGATGTAGCAAAAGACAGCCTAAACTGGAGCAATATCCAGAGAAGATATTGGAAGTATGTCAGGTTATCTGACCACTCAACTACATAGCTATTTGTAACAGAAAGCTCAGAAATAGAGGATCAAAATGAAATACCATTTAATCTTAGCCTAGGAGTATTCTGTTTGACCTTTATTGGCCAGGTCTTGTGGCTATGACTAAAGAGCAACGTGCCCTAAGAAGGACACATTTTGGCCACTATAGCATCTCAGACTGTAGCTGAGTTGTCTGTACTGGTGTAGTAGGCCTAGTTATGTTCATAGAATCAAAATAAGAGTGGTCCAGAGGGTGGTGGCACAGTAGAAATTAATTATGTGGAAGCAAGAAACCAAGACTATAAAAAAAAAATAGGGAGCAAGTCCAGGAGACATGTACCACTCACTTGAATGACCATGTCTGGTCAACTGCCATAAAGGCCCTGGATTTCCATGATACCTGGAATTACAAAATAAAAGCAGTTGTAGGCAAAGGATAAGAGCTTCTCCAACCTAATGAGTTCCTAATCCCTTCATAGGCTGTTGTCACCAGAAATTTCCAGAACACCTCACTGAAGAATAGGGAGATATCAGAAAACCACAGTCATCTTTTCACTTAATATACCCTTGTATGTCTCTTACACAGGAACAGTTTTTTTTTTTAAAAGTGATAGCAGACTGCTATCTTCCTGAGTGCTCACTCTTACCAAATCCAACACCCAAAGGGTATTTGATTCCAATTCAATTATCACTGAAGAAATGAGCTTGTCGGGGGGCGCTACAAGACCAGCAGATATCAGCAGAGAAACAGAGCAATAAATAAGCAACATTCTTTGGATTTGTGGATTGTTATCCACTCAGAGAAGCATCTAGAAGACCTAACAACTATGAGATGACAATGCTCACAATTCATATTCCATTTGGACTCTGTGCTGAATATCTTCCGTAAGGAAAATCCCCAAGCCAGTCGTTTTCTTCTTCCTTTCCTCTGTGAGTTCTGCTCTTGTCTCTCTGAACTTCTTTCTTCACCAGTAGCAGCCTTCTTACCCTGGAAGATCACACTGCCCCTATCGTCTCTTCCTTTGGTTGATCACTTCCTCCTGGAAACTCCATTTTAAGAAAATTAGCCAGGCCAGTCAGCCATCTTCACTCCTTTGTTCCTCTCTTGGCTTTGCTCCTGACTCTTTAGACATCTTTCTTCATTAAGGCCCCACACAATACCTTCATCCTCCCCTCCTTTCCTTTTTAACTGGGTTGTCTTCTCTCACTAGAATGTAAATTCCTTAAGGTTATCTTTCTTTTCACTTGTATCTGTATTCCCATTGCTTAGCAAAGTGCATGGAACATAGTAAATTTGTAATAAATACTTGTTGATTGTGTAAACCTTTTGACACCTCTTACTCAACAATACAAAAAAAAGCCATTGCACTATGTATAAAAAATAGGAGTGTGGATCACAAGTCTCTGAGAAGAACCTGAACTCACTGCTAAATAAGTAATGACAAACAAGAATGGTCTTGAGTTTCCAAAAGATCAAGACATCTAATGCAAATTGGAGAAAGAAAATCATCTAATCTTCATACCTTTTTGGAGAGTTGAAGGCAGGAAATTCATCTGCTATGCTGACTATTTCATCATCAAATTGGCTTTTACCTCTGATAGCACCATCAGGATAACTCCTGAGATTTTCAAAATAAGAATCTCAAGTGGAAGAAATTCATGGAGGAGATGCCTATGTACTCCATTGTTGATGACAAATTCCAATCTTCCAATGACCTCTTAGAAAGCCATGGCTCAAGTCTGGAACAGTTTTTCTTTAAACTGATCTTTTATTCCTGAGAACAGGCAGCAGCTGTGGCTTTGAATACCTACCACGTACAGCAAGCTAACCAGCTTCAACAGTGAGTGGTAGATAAGCTCCTCATCAGTGCCAGATGGTTTCATATCCAAACTGCATAAGCAAGGGAGGACTAGCCAAGTGCAGTTTGGGGCATCTGCTTCTGAGGGTAAGATAAGCTTCAAAGGTATGTACATCACTCAATGAACCAATAAGATTGCATTATCCTGTCTGTGGCTGTGGAACCTGAGGAGAGGCTATCTATTGTTTGAACCCTAAGGTCAACTCAGTCCCCTCCCTAGTGACTGAGCACTGAACACACACACACACACACACACACACACACACACACACACACATATATACATATACATATACATGATACCCTCCTCCAAATGACATGTGGAAGAGATCCTAAAAAGCCTTCTGTAACCTGTCCAATACTCAGATTATCCAGTTCATGTGCCAGAAATTTTCCTTGAAATACATGGCCATTATTCAATGCTCACTAATCCTGGCTACCAACAGTATCACTGTCAGCTCTACTGTTTGGGGACAAGAAGTGATGGTGGCACTCTAACATGACCATCAGCAACACACAAAGTCCAAGCTGGCTGAACTGGACTATGGGATATACTCCAGGAAATCTAGGCCCTGTCATGAGCTCAGTTAATAATAACTTCTTTTTCTTCTAATTGCAGTTAGGTGACACAATGGACAAAGTCATGAGTCGGGAAGACCTGAATTCAAATCCTGCCTCAGACACTAACTGGACAAGACATGGGCAAGACACTTAAATATCTGTTTGTTCAGTTTCCTCACCTGTAAAATGAAAATGATAATAGCACCTACTTCTCAGGGTTGTTGAGAGGATAAAAAAATATTTGCAAAGCACTTTGCAAACCATAAAGCACTGCACAGACACTAGCTACTGTTTTTATTATTGTTGTTATGAGGACATCAGAGCAGAAGATGGGATGAAGATGAGCCAACCGCCATCCCAAAACCCTCCCTGGTCTTCATTACGAGATTTCCATGAAACTTTAAGAGTATAGTCCAAGAAAGTCCTTTCATCCTCTCCACTATCAGTTCTCCACTTAGTACTTCACACACAACAGATGGCATCAGAAACTGACAGCATTTAGACTACTGTGTGCCTCAAGGGATCCATGCATAGTCCTGTGTCTAACAAGGCCCTACCTTGGTAATGACACAAATGGACAACATTCCAGACTCCTAGATATATGAAAGCATCCCAGTGAGGCAGAGGCAACTCCACCATGCCAGGAACAGCATACCCACTGGGATTCCCCGCACTATGCCAACCCGTCCAGCTACCACTGTTACCCCTTAAGCAACAATCCCATACAGACATGTAATGAGCCAGTCATGGTAAAGACCATGCCTGAAAAAATAAAACAGTTTAGGAAGAATCCGTTGGTCAGGACAATGTGGCCAAACAAAGGATTTTCATGTGATCCCAGAGTACTGGTAGCAGACCCATAAGAACCTCTGCTATATTTTCTCTTTCAGCTCTTGCCTCTCACTAATGGAACAGTATCCTAACATGACCAATACACAGCAAACAGTAACCATAACTGTGGACAAAGGCCAAATTGAGTTCAACACTATAAGTGAGGCATAAAATTGTTTCCTTTCTCCAGAAATGAACTATCTTGAAGGAATGGACTTGGGATAAGGTGGTAAATTATAGAAAATACTGTCAGAAATTACAGTATTAATGTTTTGTTACTCACAAATTATATGGAGAAAGAAGTGTATCACTAATATATTTGTAATTCCTCATTTGCACTTGCACTCATGTATGGGATGGATAGTAAGAGGGAGCTACTCTAAGATTCCAAATTACACAGTGGTACCACATTCCTAAAATTGTAGCTCAGAAGCCCTAGCAACTAGAGGTTATTTTTAATTGTCAGCTAGTAAACACTAATGTAGCATAATAGGAATAGTAGTAACATTCTCCTCCTAAATCTGGGATGCACTTTCCTACTAATACACAAATGAAGCATGGCAATAGTAAGTTATACATGTAGAGAACACATATTCCCAAGGCAATTCTTTTCTTACAGTCCTCCCTGAGAGCTGCTTCTCTGTCGAGTGAGTCACTCAGCTGGACTCCCCAAGTCTGCTCCTCTTCTCAGCTTGACTCAGCTGCCAGGACTACTGCATACTCTCTTACATCTTTAACCAGCTCTCTTCTTAGATACCAGAAATTTTCCTTCTGGAAATTGCTTCCTTCCTTGAATGTGACCTTTCTGTGTCTGTTCCCCGCCTATAACTGTTCAACTCTCAGACTTCCTCCTGCTCAAATCTGATATCTGTAATTTGGTGTGGAGCTCTGCTCTTAGACACCAAGGCTAATGGGAGAAGGGGGGGCAGAAAGGGAAAAAAGAAAATCCATTTTACACCCCCTCCTCACTTTCTTGTGATAAATATGCAGGGGGGAGGGTAATATTCCACAAAACTGGTCACTGTCTTGACTGCACCACAATTTCAAACTATTGGACTAATTCCAGGGCATGACAGATTCCATTTTATAAAGAGCTTCAGGAGCATGGCTAATTTTTTTTTTTTCCAATCAATGGCCATCTGCCTTTCCAATTCAATCAGAGAACTCCTTCATTTTTCATAAAGGGATGATAGGACATAAACATGTCTGCACTTCTTTGGCTTATAAATACCTAGCTAACAGTTAGCTAACTGCTCCTTACTTTCTATAATTAGGATCAACTAACTAGGAAGGAAAACTAAATGCTCTCCACTGCATATTGAAAATAAGTTTGGAGAGCACCAAAATCAGATTGTATTGTACATATGTTTAACTTTTCAGAAAAAAAAAATTTTAACCCAGAGTTTTTAAAGCTATTTGAAAGGAAATGCATATCTTATTGCATGAATGGCTGATCAACGATTATCTCCAATGAGCAAGAATTACAGGGTCACCTTTAATCCTTGCACACTATGAACACAAACCTAGCAATTATGTCAGAAGTATGAATGGAAAAAAATGGGTTCAGTTCTTATGGACTTAGAGAAATATCACCAATTTGACTAGCTCATTAAATGAATTCTAGAGGATCAATGGATCTAATGGTCTGCTTTCCATTCCCAAAGAGCTGATTTTCAAATCACCTTGACCCCTTCTCCCATCTTGGTGGCTCCCTCTTGAATGTGCCAAATGCTCCCTCCCTGATAATATAAAGACTTCAGGGCAGTGACATCTAAGAGTTCTGATGAAGCTTATTCAGACACAATATATTTTATACAAATAACTAACCCAAGCAAAATTGTCAGTGTGTTTTAAAATCATTGTTGAGATGGCACTAAATTTAATGGATCTTCGTGACCTTCATTTAAAACAAATGTCCCTTTTGAAGAGTTTATTATATCACTAAGAAGCGATGGTAACCTCACTTAGTACAAATGTTTCTGTAATGGGGCCAACATGCACACCATACATATACTGAAGTTTCATTACATAATCCCCAAACTGCTGGTAGTCATTAAGGCAATAAAACTTTGTGTTCATAATCAGACAGAGTATAAGGAATGGACCAAGATCTGTCAAGGAGGATTTTGCTAGAATAATGGGATCCCATTCACTTAAGTCCCTCCTGGCCAGTGAAACCTAACATGAAGTAAAAAAAGGAAAATAATTAGGTTTCCAATAGAATGAAACCCCTATTAAAGTACTTAACCCAATCTGGCAGCTATTACTGTGCATTATTTGTTTTTGGAAATATGCTGTCACTAGAGCTGGAACAGAACAGAAAAACATATGGTATGAACATGGCAACTCTTCTGCTAGGTATTACAATTCACAAAACAATAATACCTTACTTATATAAAGCATGTTCACGTTTCTAAAACACTTTCCTCACAACAACCTTATAATGGAGTTCCGATGAAGATTATTAAGTGCATTTTACAAATGGGGAAACTGAAATGTAGAGAGACTTAATAATTTGTCTAAAGTCACACAACTAGGAAATATATCCTGATTTTGAATCCAATGTTCAAAACTTCACTGGGCCATGCTGCATTGAAAATAATTATTCTTATTTTTTCCATTATAATCATTTTAAATAATATTTATTACCTTATATATTTAACATTATTTATTATGATATGGATATCAACTTCCTCTCCATGCAAATGGTTCCTGTTATCCCTAAAATCTATGTTCCTATCTCATAGAAGATTGGGGTCACATAGGAATATACAGAGAACTTAAAGCACTTAAAAATATACTGAGAAAGCTTTAACTCAGCTTAGTCATGGGAGTAGGAAGTGTCATGTTCCATCTCCCACCCTGGTCTGTTTATACAGCTTTTCCCTTGGGCCTGGAATGTACTCTCTCCTCCTCTCTGCTTTCTTCCTAGAATTCATAGCTTCTTTCAAGGTTCATCTCATTTCCTATGGTTACCCTTTCCTGATCCCCCTTATTATCAGTGCTATCTCCCTCCTTAAATAATCTTTGATTTACTTTTCTGTGTACATATTATATATACCCAGTTAAAAGCAAGCAACTAAGTGGCCCAGTAGATAGAACATTGGGTCTGGAATCAGAAAGTCCTAAATTCAAATTCGACCTCAGACCTTTACTAACTGTGTCACCCCACGTAAGTCACTTAACTTCTGTTTGCCTTAATCACTGAAGAAGGAAATGGCAAAACAACTACAGTATCTATCTTTGCCAAGAAGACTCCATGGACAATATGGTCCATGGGGTCACAAAGAATCAGACACAAATGAACAACAATGAGAAGTTGAAAGTAAGCACCTTGAGGGAAAAGATTGATTTTTGTTTCTATCCCCAGAACCTAGCACATAGTAGGTCTTAAATGTTTGTTGAACTTAATTGGATTTAATTTCCCATGGACCATGCAGAATGTCTTTACCTTCCTTTCCAATAATGCATATAGAAATCATCTCAACCATTTCCTCATTCTACTAACCCCAAAGATCTAAAGACTCCAAGCATAAGGCAAACTCCTTTATAATATTTGTGCGTTAAACCTTAAGGCACATCTTAAGACATCTTGAAATAGCCCGGGCACCTCTCTCCATTTTCTTTTAGCAATAATTACTATGTAACCCTTACTTTTCCTTCTATCACTCCATTCTCCCTCCTCTCTGATTGAGAATGGTTTGCCCTCTTCCCAGATCACCAAACTAATTTTATATTGTTGTCCAATTCACTAGGAAGCACAGGTTGAGGAGTGAACAGGAGAACAGTCTACACAATTACCCTAAGCCACTAACTACATTTGCAGACTTTCTATTCTTAAATTTTAATTTAATTCTTAAATTAAATCTTCTTATTGAAGATGACTTTGCTTTTCCTAGCTCTCTGGACAAAGGCACTATAAACCCCAAATCTTCCTCTCCAGAGCTTTATACTGAGCTCTAGATTTACATTACCACATGCCTTGTAGGACAATGTCCTCTAGACTGTCAAACCAACATCTCAAATTTTTTGTCCAAAATCAAATTAGTTATCTTTCTCCATAAATCCACTCATTATTAATTCACTCATTCCTATCCATGACCTCATTGTTCACCACAGTTATAATCTTGGTGGTCTCTTACCTTTTATCTAACTTTCCAACTAAGTTTCCATAGGCACTTCCAGGGAACCAAAAACTCTGAAAAGTTTGTCACTTTAGGATGATGCAACAAACTTTCTGGTCCCTAATACCATTACAAATGAAACTGGAAGGAGGGGAGGAGGATAGAAGGGAGGCTTACTCCAAACTGCGTCAGGTTGCACTCAGTCAGAAGAGGCACATTCAATGGAACTTTAAAAGGGGGAGTTACTCTGCCCTCTCCTACTTCATGAAAGGGCCTCTCTCAGTTCTAAGCCATAGTATCTACAGACTAGGTTCAGTCATGGAGAAAGATTGACCTTTAACAAGAAGTCAAACTCATTTTTTCATACTTCCAAAGCCGTAAGGGAAACTGGTTAAATCTCAGATTTTTCTCATGTCTCTATGTCTCTATTTCTCATTTTTCTCTATGGTCTCTGTAAAATGGAAGAACAAAAAGCCAAAGTGATTTGGGTTTAAAGGCCTAGTAGGGTAGCTCCATTTGAATCCTGGTGGGTTTTATCAAAGCCTGGTTTTCCAGAGCTATATCGTAAAAATCATAAATAAAAATGACATGACACAAAAGAGTAAATTTCTCAGTTTTTCAAAAAATAATAATAGAATAAATAAATAGTGAAGAAAAAATGTAGTCCCCAAACCCCAAGATATCTTGTGATGTATAAGCAATCAAAATTTATATTCCTTTGGACAGAGCACCCACGTGTATGGATATGACTCTTCATATAAACAGAGAGAAAAAAGGAGGAAGAAGAAGAGGAGAAATAAGAGGTGTAGGAAGTTATTTGGTAAAGCAGTCAAGAGACAACATTCCAGGCATGAAGGACAGCCAGAAAAACATCCAGAGCAAATAGATGGAGGTCTTATTTATGGGACACTGGGACTCTAAATCTATGATCCTGATTTAACTATGTCCCTCTTCTGCTTAAAAAATGTTCTTTGGTTCCATATTGCCTACTGACTTCATTCAATCATTTACTCATTTAAGACTCCATGTAATATGGTTCTATGCTATCTTTCCAACCAAATCTAATGGTATTCCCTACCACGTGCTTTAAAATCCAATAAACTGACTACTCTACTTAATAGCTAAGTGGTAGAGTGAATAAGAGTACCGGCCCTGAAGTCAGGAAGACGATTTCAAATCTCATCTCAGACTTACTAGCTGTGTGACCCTGGGCAAGTCACCAACCCTGTTCACCTCCATTTCCTCATCTGTAAAATGAGCTGGAGAAGGAAGTAGCAAACCTCTGTAGTATCTTTGTCAAGAAAATCCAAAATGGGGTCATGAAGACTTGGACTCAGTTAAAACAACTAAACAATAACACTCTTTCTCCCAAACATGTAAGGTACTTTCTTGACTCCAGTTTTGATGCCTGAAAAACCTTTCATTCTCAATTTATTTGATGAACTTGTGTGTGGTCTTTAACTTTACTTCATATATGACCATCTCCATGAAGTATTTCTCAAACAACCTTTGGTAACAACCTTTCCCTTCAAAACTCATGTAGTACTTTGTCTTGCACCCTTCTAATGCATTTATCATATCACATTGCTATAGCTATGTGTTAATATATTGTCCCCAAAATGGATGAGCAACCTGCCACTCAATTCTCGCTGGTAGCTTCAAGAAGCTGTAGCATGCACAAAGATCCCACTTTAGTAAAGCTATCATGGCAAACAGGCTAAACCAAGTTGAGGGTAACCAATAGGCTTCAAATCCATTGATGAGTTAGGGGGATATCTATCCCATATGTGAAGACTTACTCTGGCAGAATGGGAGGATCAGAACAATTTGTTTCAATAGCCATGAAGGCAGCAGAAGCAGGTGCTGAGGAGTGCTTACAGCTTGGTCAGACATCAAACACGCTAAGTTCATTCACTACATCCCAGACGATCACCAGTCATCCTAACTTTTGTCCTGTCACTGGACTTTGATGACTCTGGGAGAGGAAGTGAAGCTTACAACTTTGTGCAGTTGCCTCAATTAAATCCAATTCATGCTCAAGTCAAGACATCACCCCATGATGTCATTTTCAGTCCTCTTTGAAAATGAACGATGAACAATGACATTATCCTCACATTAGACTATAACCTCCAAAAGGGTAGGGATCATGTCTAGTCTAAACACTGTAACTCCCTCAATGCCTTAGCACAATCCTGTATACACAATAATAGATGCTTAATAAATGCTTGTTGTATTTTATGTGTCATTTCACAAGCAAGAAGAAAATTAATTTTTAAATATCCATTATGAACATGGACTCATGTTTTGCGTTGTCAAGATAGAGAGTCAAGGTAGCTTCATACTGTGAATAATTAGCTCCCACCACAATCTCCAGAGCTTTGACCATTTTCTAAAATAACAAGTTTAATTGAAGAAGAAGAAAAGGTCATTTTCAAGTCTTGCTGATGAAACCCAAAGCAGCAGGGGCTTGGAAACTACACAATGACAAAAAAAAATGTCAGCACCTCAGAGGACCTCTGTGAATTTTGACTTGCAAGGAACATGAAAATTATATGTTATACTCAAAAATTACATTTTTTTTCTTATAAAGAAATAGCTACAGGGCTATAGCACTGATCTTAGGTCTGGATGAGATATACACAGATTTTCAGCAACACTAAAATATGAGATGCAACTTTAGAGTAAGTGAAGAAAATTTAGTTTCCATATATAAAGCAGCAAAACTGAACTTAGCTAAAATAGAAGCAGTAACAGCTTGTAGGGAATAGGTATAACCCCTCCCCCCAAAAAAGGGACCAGGCTTATGGCTATCCACTGTGTAGCCTTAGAAGCTGCCCCACCTGGGTGGGGTCTCAATAGAAGAGGTTACCTCAGCCTTCAGAGACTGAGGTCTTTAAATGAAGATAAAAGAAAAAGGGAGGAAACTGAATCTTCCCAAATCATTGGTTATTAATAATCACTTCTCTCACAAATAGTTGAAGCTTTACATGGAGAAATGAAAAGAAACATAGTGCAGATAAAAGAAAAACAGAGAGATGGAAGAAAGAAAGCTCTGAATGGTGTCCTGAAAGAGTACAGTACTAGGATGACTGAATATAGATAACAAAGATCAGACATCTCAGTCTTAGCTTCTATTTTAGATAGAACTGAGTCTCAGATATGTCATGTGGTGGATGGTATTGAAAGATGCTTGCAATAAATCTCTGAATATAAAGTAATATCTATGAGCAGATGTAGGACCAGAAATATCAGGGTTGTAGCACATATGATGACACTGTTAGCATTATCATGGAGCATGATCACCTATACTAAGAACCCACTATTCCATTTGCACACAACATGACCTGATGCCAGAGACCATACTGAAACTTGCCCTATACCTACCACCATCCCTTCAGTGTTAATGTACTGGCCAAGTTATTCCTCCCCTTGATGAAGTTGGGGAGAATTTCTGCCCCTTTTCAAGTTGCTAACAAAGAACTTCCCCATTTTTATTATGAATGCAACAAAAGCAGTGTGATTTTTCCATAAAAATAGTCATTATAAGGATATTTTATATTATATTATAAGGATAATTAAGAGACTTAGTTATGTTAATATCAGTGAAAAGTGATTAGATCTGTTTTTCAGAACTAAGGACAATTAAAGTTGTCACAATGGATAGTATCTATTGATTACATGGGTACAAGTAGGATGCCTAGGTTTAGCAGAATTCAAATTACATGAGGTGATTATGTAAAATGAACTGCATTGCATTACACAGGCAAAACAGCTTCTTCTTTATACTTAGGCCTATGCTGATTTAAATAGTTTTTTTTTCTATTACTTTTGATTCTCATTTCCCTCCCTATAAACATGAATCTCAAATTTTTATTTGATATATAAGTTTTCACACACCAAGGAAAACACTTGTAGCGAAAGACTTTTTTCTATAAAGCCATAATCTGATGTTTGCTGATATTATCAACTACAAAAAATGTATCTATTTGTACTCAATATGTTACTGTAGATAGTTTATTTAATACTAAGAAATAAATTTGAAAATATGCCATTAGTATCTAAACTCATATAAGTACTTGACTACAACTACAGAAACCAATAGTTACCTAATGTGTTTTATGTTTCATAAAAAAATTCCTACACAATCTATTTCTTTGGAATAAGAAACACAGAAAACAAATTCTATGATGGATACTTTGATTACTAAGAAATAAAAGTAAACTTTAGGAGATTATAATGAAAAAAATCAAGTCAAAAATATATTCCTTGGGCTAAAAATCATCCCCTTTATAACATTCATTTATAGCCTAAATCACCGCATGCCTCACAAATGCAAAGTAGTCTTATATGCTAAACATGTGAACGAAATTTTTAGTCCAACGTTTTAGGGGGTCACTAGGTCTGTAGTAATACTTGTTCCAAGATGATAATAAGCTTTCTTTCATTGTGTAAATGATTCCTGCTATAATACTTTAGAAACATATGATACAGATAGGTTTTTGTAAATGGAAACATTTTGTAGGAGATACTGAAGGGTAATTTCATAACAATTCATTTTTTTTTTTACTTAACAGATGGCTTACAATAATAGTTTTCCCAGAAGCTTTCCTATCATTCATCACTTAAACAAACTGTGCAGCCCAATGGATAGAGAGAGAATTAGACCAAGAATCAAGAGGACCCTTGATCAAGTCTGACCTCACGTATTAACTAATCATTTGGCACTGAGCAAGTCATTTAGGCTTTTCCTGAGTTCCTGACTTGGCTGTTGAGGGATATAGCCCTTTATATCTTTATAACTTAGGAAGTGTGTTTGTGTGTGTGTGTGTGTGTGTGTGTGTGTGTGTGTGTGTGTGTGTGTGTGTGGTAATGCCTAATTCCACTAGCTCACACCTTAACAACCATTTTTCCATTGACTCATTAGATTACCTTTTAAACTTTGCCTGACATCTCCCAAGTTCCTTGGTGGTAAAATCCCGCCCATCTTCTAACTCTTCTATGGAAAAAAATGAATCTCCAGAGGGTAAAAATAATATAAGCTTGAGGCTTTCTTACCTTCAGGGTGCAATCCATAAAAACTAAAAGTTCTATCTCTAGCTGCTAAATGATCATAGTTTACTTGCATTTTCTTCTTTTTAAAAGAATATTTCTTTTGATTTTCAACTTAACAAACACCACAGTGATTATTTCCATGTACATAGTAGAACAGAAGAGGATTATACATGAAACTGAAAATCTCTATTATGTAGCATTTATGCTTCTTTTAAAGTATATGGTAAAAAGAAAAGGTAACTTTCAAAGCTATATTGCTTGTCTGTGATCCCTTCTGACCTTCCTTCTGTTCCCTTCTGTATATTTTCTTTTTTTCCTGGAAGCTAGATTTAGGAGTCTATTAGGATTTACACCTGTCATTTTTCAAAACTTTCAGACATTGAACTATGTAGAGTTAAGTATGCAAAAAAAGCATAACAACTAAAACATTTTTAAACATTTTAAATTGGTAAATCATCTGAAACTTCAAACTATTCAGTCATTAGAATATTATGCTATGGCAGGCGTATAATCTTTTATTTCAGTTGGAATTCTTAACCCTAAATTCTGATTCACTGCAGATATCAACCTCTATGTTATTTAACTTTCCTTTAGTGTTGACATGGCTATATGAACAGCATTTTCCAGCTCTAGATCTTCACTGAATTTTTTGTCAAGGAAAGTTTTCTTATTTACATAATGTTTTTCCATTGCTGCAGGTTTCTAATCAAAGTAAGCTCCAAATAGATCAGACTGAAGTAAATAAGATCTTCCCTTATTCCAACTACAAATGAATAGTGATACTTCAAACAGATGCATAACAATTGGCTATAGGTACTTACATGCATCGCTGAAGTGATTGTACAAGCTGAAGCATAGGGATGTGATCATGGCACAGCAGGTAGTAGGGATCTGGGTTCCATACCACTCTAGATCAGTTCCATGTGCTTGTTGATTGATTCTACCTTATAGATGTTCCTTTCATCATATAGGATGGGTTTCTGTTTTTTGGTCAGCACCATACCATTGGTTGCCTTAATTCCAAAGGAAGGGGCTCCTCCAGCTACAACTATCAAGGCATATTCAATGTGAACAAATTGACCAAAAGAACTAAAAATAGTCAATGAGAAGTTATAGCAGTATTCCTGCCATCTTCCCAACTGAAGAAGGACTTTGACCCAATCCTCTTCCTGTACACTTTCAAAAAGAGCTGCAGTAATCTTCTTTTGATTCTTCTCTTTTACAAATTTATCCTTAGGACTTTTTCTTTTCTAGATCTTCTCTAATTGGGGAAAAAAAGAAAGAAAGGAAGAAATACAAACAACAAAAGTCTTGTGTGTCTTTATGATTATGTATGTATATGCATACATACACACATGCATACATATGCAGTCAAGCAAAACAAATTCCCCCATTGATCTTGTCCAAAAATGTAAGTTTCTCCTGAGCTCTTCCACAAACTCCTTCAGATACCTCTAAAAAGTGAATCTGAACAAATTTTAGAGTGACAAAATCCACTAGACGACAAAGTGTGGCAGATTTCCAGCCAAGGACAGCCCAGAAGTTCAATGGGAAAAATTTGTTGCACTGGGCTGGGGTGGAGGGGGGGGGGAGTGGGGGATGCAGAGCATGCAGGGTGCACCGGCACAGATTTGGCCACAGCCATAGTGGAGCAGGAATGGCCCCAGGCTGCCTGAATCAGAAGTGGCAGTGTGGCTTCCCAAGCCTCTCAGCATAGGTTCTGAGTGCAGTGGAATTGGGTGAGAGAGAAGCATAGGGACCAAGGTAACAGTGGCAGCCACTCCTGGGGTGATCAGCCCACAGACTAAATGTTTGAAAGTATCTACTTGAACTTCTGGGAGCCAAGATGGCAAAGTAAACTGAAAGTGCTCCCACCCTCCCCTTGTTGATCTCAAAAAAAAACAGAAAATATTGCCCCAAGAAAAATACTGGAATAGTGGAGCCAGCAGAAGGGGTAAACAGTCTTTTACCTTGGGAGGCTAGAGAGAACACCAGGAAGGGTCCTTCTTACTGTGGATGAAGAGGACCAGTGCAAGACTAGAAGTGTCCCAGCAAGAACCAAGTAAGTGGATGAGCAGAAGAGCCTGAGCCCCAGGGTGGTGGAGTCAGTAAGCACCAACACCAGGACCCCAAGTGTGCCTTAGCACAGCCAGGGGAATTGGGCAGATACCAACCACTGAGCCTGCCTGTGCTCTAGCAAAGACCTAGGGGAAGAGGGGACCTCCCACAGCCAGACCACCACTCCCCCACACCTCTCTCCGGGAGCTTCAGAATAATCCCAGGGAAAATAAGATAGACTAAAGAGAGAATAGAATAAATGAGGGACAGGATAGGATGGAGGGAAACATAGTCTTTCACAGCATGACTATTATGAAAGTCTTTAGCAAAACTACACATATACAGCCTATATTGAATTGCTTGCCTTCTCAGTGGGATGGATGCGGAGGGAGGAAGGGAAAGAAGTTAGAATTCAAAGTTTAAGGAATGGATGTTGAGAGTTGTTTTTGCAGCAACTGAGAAATAAGGAATACAGGTAATGGGGTATAGAAATCGATCTTGCCCTACAAGAAAAGAGAGAAGATGGGGATAAGAGAAGGGAAGGGTATGATAAAGGAAGGGGAGATTAAGGGGAAGGGATAATTAGAATGCATGGTGTTTTGGGGTGGGGGAGGAGAGAGATGGGGAGAAAATTTGGAACTCAAAATCTTGTGGAAATGAATGTTGAAAACTAAAAATAAAATAATTAATTAATTTTTTTAAAAAATAGATTTCACTTGACCTTGAACATGGCACACACTAGCAAGCTCAGCACCAGGTAAGCTGCAGTATTACATAGCTTCCAGCTGAAAGAATCAGAGACCACAACACACAAAGCCAGAAATCAGGCCCCAAACTCCCAGCATAAGAAATGTGCCCCAGAAGCAGAGAGCCACTTTAAAAGCCAGGGGAAAGGCAATCACCATGAGGTAGAAGCAAATCAGAAAAGCAAAGACCATAGAATCTTACTAAGGGGACAGGAAAGATCAAAATACAAATTCAGAAGAGGACAACATTGACATTGTACTCGCATCTGAAACCTCAAAAGGAAATATGAACTGGTCTCAAACCCAAAGAGCATTCTTTGAAGAACTCAAGAAGGATTTTAAAAGCCAAAGTAGAGAGGTAGAAGAAAAATTGTCCAATATTGTCCAATATTTAAAAAATATAATTGACAAAATGAAACAAGAATTCACTGAAGAGAACAGCTCCTTAAAAAGTAAAATTGCCCAGAGGAACATAAAGGTACAAAAATTGACTTGAAAAATTGGACAAATGGAAAAGGCAATACAAAAGCTAACTGAAGAAAACAATTTGTTAAAAATTAGAATTGGGCAAGTAGAAGCTAATGACTATGAGGCATCAAGTATCAGTCAAAATCTAAAGAATGAAAAAATAGAAGAAAATGTAAAATATCTCATTAGAAAAACAACCGACCTGGAAAATAGATGCAGGAGAGAAAATTTAGGAATTATTGTTCTACCAGAAAGCCATGATTAAACAAAGAGCTTGGACAATATCTTCCAAGAAATCATCAAGGAAAATTGCCCTGAAGTCCTAGATCCAGAGGGCAAAATAGTCATCAAAAGAATCCACCAGTCACTTCCTGAAAGGGATCCCAAAATGAAAACACCAAGTAATATTGTTGCTAAATTCTATAATTATCAGGACAAGGAGAAAATACTGCAAGGAGCTAGAAAGAAACAATTCAAATATCGAGGAACTACAATCAGGATCACACAGGACCTTGTAGCTTCTACATTAAAAGATCTGAGGAACTGGAATATGATATTCCATAAAGACTCAGCAAAATTGAACATAATCTTTCAGACAAGGAGATGTACATTCAATGAAATAAGGAATTTCCAGACCTTACTGATAAAAAGACCAGAGCTTAATAGAAAATTTGATCTTCAAATACAAGACTCAAGAGAGGAATAAAAAATTAACCAGTAAGAAAAAATGGTTATTTGATATGGGTCAACTGCTTACATCCTCTAATGGGAGGATGTTAATCTTGAGAATTGTATGTTTATTATTGCATTTAAAAGGGATGTACATAAATAGAGGAAGTGGGTATAAATTAACTGATGTGAAGACAAAAAACATAATTAAAGTGAGTGAAGGGATTGTAATGAGAGAAGAAGAAAGGAGGAGGCAGAGAAAGGTAAATTGTAACACATGAAGAAGCACAAAACCATATTATAGCTGATGGAAATAAGGGAGGGAAATGAGTATTGTTGGAGCTTTACTCTCATCAGATTTTGTCAAGGAGGGAACAACATACTCAGTTAAGTATGGAAATCTAACTTGCCCTACAGGCAAGGAGGGGAAAAGGGAAAGAAAAGGGAGGGGGGTGGTTATTAGGGAGGGAAGAAGTAGTAAGGGAAAAGGGAGCTGGGCTGAGATAAGGGAGGGAAGGCTGAGGTAGGTGGTGGTTGAAAGTAAAATTCTTGAAGAAGGAAAGGGAAATGGGAGAAAGAAAAGTTTAAATGGGGGGAGAGGGGAAGACAATGGAGAGAAAGACATAACTTTGAATGTGAATGGGATGAACTCTCCCATAAAATGGAAGTGGATAGCAGAATGGATTAAAAACCATAACCCAACAATAGGTTGTTTACAAGAAACACATTTGAAACAGGGGAATACACACAGGGTAAACGTAAAAGACTGAAGTAGAATATATTATGCTTCAGGTGATATAAAAAAACCAGGAGTAGCAATCCTAATCTCAGACAAAACAAAACCAAAAATAGATCTGATCAAAAGAGATGAGGAAGGAAACTATCTTGCTAAAAGGCACCATTGAAAATGAAATAACATCATTACTAAGCATATGTGCACCAAGTGGTATAGCATCTAAATTCTTAGAGGAGAAGTTAAGGGAGTTACAGAAAGAAATAGACAGCAAAACTATGCTAACAGGGGACCTCAACTTCCCCTTCTCTGAACTTGAAAAATCTAATCTCAAAATAAACAATAAGGATGTTAAGGAGATGAACAGAATTTTGGAAAAGGTAAATAGACCTCTGAAGAAAATTGAATGGGGATAGAAATAAATATGTCTTTTCCTCAGCAGTACTAGGCAGATACACAAAAACTGAGCATGTACTAGGGCATAAAAACCTCACAGTCCCATACAGAAAGGCAGAAATAGTCAAGACATCCTTTTCAGATCATGATGCAATGAAAGTTATATGTAATAAAGGGCTATAGAAAGATACATCAAAAATTAATTGGAAACTAAATAATCTAATCCTAAAGAAAGAATGTTTCAAACAACAAATCATAGAAATAATCAATAATTTCATTCAAGAGAATGACAATAATGAGACAATCTACCAAAAGGTAAGGGATGCAGCAAAAACAGTTCTTAGGGGAAGTTTTATATCTCAGAATGCTTACATGAATAAAATAGAGAAAGACGGGATCAATGAATTAGGCATGCAGCTGAAAAAGTTAAAAAAAAAAGAACAAATTGAAAATCTCCTATTAAATACCAGCTTAGAAGTACTGAAAACCAAGGCATATATTAATAAAATTGAAATTAAGAAAACTATTGAACTAATAAATAAAACTAAGAGCTGGGTTTATGAGAAAACCAATAATATTGATAAACCTTTGGTTGATTTGATTTAAAAAAAGAAAGAAGAAAACCAAATACCACTATCAAAAATGAAAAGTGTGAGCTCACCTCCAATGAAGAGGAAATTAAAACAATAATTCTAAAATTACTTTGCCCAACTGTATGCCCATAAATTTGACAATCTTAGTGAAATGGATGAATATTTACAAAAAATATAAACTGCCCAGATTAGCAGAAGAGAAAGTAAAATACTTAAATAACCCTATCTCAGAACAAGAAATTGAAGACGCCATCATTTTTCCCTAGGAAAAAAATCTCCAGGGCCAGATGGATTTACAAGCAAATTCTATCAAATATTCAAAGAACAGTTATGTAGACTATCTGGGAAAATTTGCAAAGAAGGAGATATAGTGCTGATACCTAAACCAGGAAGAGGCAAAACAAAGAAAGAAAATTATAGACCAATTTACCAAATGAATATAGATACAAAAAATTTAAATAAGATATTAGCAAAAAGATTACAGCAACTTATCAAGAGAGGAAAACTATCAGCATTATTGATTATATCAACAATAAAACTAACAGAAATCATATGATGATTTCCCACCATTTCTCATGATTTCTCATAAAATCTCAATAGATGCAGAAAAATCTTTTGACAAAACACAACACCCATTCCTATTGAAAACATTGGAGAACATAGGAATAAATGGAGTCTTCCTCAAAATAATAAGTGATATCTACTTAAAACCACCAGCAAGCATTATATGTAATGGGGATAAGCTTGATGTATTTCCAATAAGATCGGGGGTGAAACAAGGATGTCTGTTATCACCACTGTTATTCAATATGGTACTTGAAATGTTAGCTTTAACAATGAGAGAAGAAAATGAAATTGAAGGAATTAGAAGAGGCAAAGAAGAAGTTAAATTATCATTCTTTGCAGATGATATGATGATATGCTTAGAAAATTCTAGAGAATCAAGTTAAAAAACTACTTGAAACAATAAACAACTTTGGCAAAGTTGCACGACAAAAAATAAACCCACATAAATCATCTGCATTTCTGTATGTTACTAACAAAGCCCAACAGCAAGAGATAGAAAGAGAAATTCCATTTAAAATTACAGGAGACATTATAGAATATTTGGGAATCTAACTGCCAAAAGAAACTCAATTACAAAACACTTTTCACACAAATAAAGTCTGATCTAAATAACTGGAAACACATCAGTTGCTTGTGGTAGGTTGAGATAAATAATAAAAATGACAATTCTACCTAAATTAATTTACTTAATCAGTGCCATACCAGTCAAACTACCAAAAAATTATTTTCCAGAGCTTGAAAAAAATAATATCAAAATTCATCTGGAAAAAAATAATATCAAAATTCATCTGGAAATCCCAGAATATCAAGGGAATTAATGAAAAGAAATACTAGGGAAGGTGACCTAGCTATCCCGGATCTCAAATTGTATAATAAAGCAGCAATCATCAAAACCACTTGATACTGGCTAAGAAATAGATGGGTAGATCAGTGGAATAGGTTAGGTTCGCCAGACACAGTAGCCAATGATTATAGCAGCCTAGTATTTGATATATCCAAGGAACTCAGCTTCTGAGATAAGAACTCACTGATTGACAAAAACTGCTGGGAAAACTGGAAAATAGTGCAGCAGAAACTGGGCATAGACCAATGCCTGTATATCAGAATAAAGTTCAAAGTACATGATTTGGTTATAAAGGCTGATACTATAAACAAAACAGAGGAGCAAGGATTAGTTTATTTGTCAGTCTAATGGAGAAATTTATGACCAAACAAGAGATAGAGAACATTATGAAATGTAAAATGGATAATTTTGATCACATTAAATTGAAAAGGTTTTGCACAAACAAAGCCAATGCAACCAAGATTAGGAGGGAAGAAGAAAACTGGGAAAGAATTTTTACGACTAGCGTCTGTGATAAAGGCCTCATTTCCAAAATATATAGAGAAATGAGTCAAATTTACAAGAATACAAGTCATTTCCCAATTGACAAACAGTCAAAGGACATGAACAGGCAGTTTTCAGAGAAAGAAATTAAAGCTATCTATAGTCATAGGAAAAAAATGCTGAAGATCACTATTGATTAGAGAGATGCAAATCAAAACAGCTCTGAGGTATCTCATCACACCTATCAGATTGGCTAACCTGACAAAACAGGAAGATGATAAATGTTGGAGAATATGTGGCAGAGTTGGAACATTAATTTTTTATTGCCAGAGCTGTGAGCTGATTCAACCATTCTGGAGAGCAATTTGGAACTATGCCCCTTTAAAGGGCTATAAAAATGTACATACCCTTTGACCCAGCAATATCGCTTCTAGGACTATATCCCAAAGAGATCATAAAAATGGGAATATACGTGTACAAAAATATTTATAGCAGCTCTTTTTGTGGTGGCCAAGAACTGGAAATCAAAAGGATGCCCATCAGTTGGGGAATGGCTGAAGAAGTTGTGGTATATGAATGTAATGGAATACTATTGTGCTATAAGAAATGATTAACAGGAGGACTTCAGAGAGGCCTGGAAGGACTTATATGAAATGATGCTGAGTGAAATGAGCAGATCCAGGAGTACATTGTACACAGTAACAGCCACAGAGTGCAAGGACTGTTTATAATAAATTTAACCCTTCAGAGCCATGCAAGGACCTAAAATATTTCCAAAGGACTCGATGCAAAATGCCATCCACATCCACAGAAAGAACTATAGAATAAGAACTCAGAATGAAACAGATAATTTTCTATTTTGTTATGTTTTAATTTGGTTTAGTTTTTCTCATGGCTCCTCCCATTTGTTTTAATTCTTCTATGCAACATGACTAATGTGAAAATGTGTTTAATAAGAATGTAGAACCTATATAAGATTGCATGCCATTGTGGGAAGGGGGAAAGGAGGAGGAAAAAATGTAAAACTTATGGAAGTGATTTTTGAAAACTGAAAACAAATAAATTAGGTTATTAACAAAAAAAGCCTATTTCCTTCCATATTTTGAGTTCATTACATCTCTGTCAGGATTTGGGTAGCAGGCTTCATCGTCATTCTTCTGAAATAGTGGTTCCTTATTACACTAATCAGAGTTCTGAAGTCTTTCAACATTTTTCTTTATAGTGTTGCTTTGATAGCATAAATTATTCTGGTTCTACCAACTTCATTCTATATCTTTTCAAGTAAGTCTTCTCTAATTTCTCTGCCACTGTCCCTTCTGCCATTTCTTATGGCACAATGATAGTCTGTTACATTTGCAAACTATAATTCACTTATCTATTTCCTAATAGATGTGCATCCTTATAGCTTCCAGTTTTTTGCTGCTCTAAGAAGATCTATATTTTTGTCACTATAGGTTCTTTCCCTCTTTCGTACAAATCTCTTGGTTATTGCTTTCATTTTCCTTATATTGATGATCCACCTTTTCTAGGATAATTCACAATGGTCAGGGAATGAATCGCTATCAACCAAAAGGAAAAAAGATGGCAGAATAAAAGAAAATATTACAGTTCAGGTCTCTCCCACCATCAATGACCTGATTACCTTACAATTTATGACCTAAAAAAAGATGCAATTCTTTCTTCACATTGAACTGTGTTTTCACATAGTATAATAATCATTACAATTTTATAAATGTCTTACTGAATAATGGATAGCAGTTACATAATGACTTTTATGGTGAGCATTACTAGATGGACAGCCTTTCTTGGGTCTGTTCAGTTTCACGTAAGTGTTTTCATTCAGTAGAAAGACAATATGAGGAAATGATGTTGGCTTTGAAGGAAAAATAAGTCAAATCAACAAACATTTATTGAGCACCTACTGTATGCCAAGCATTGCGCTAAACATTGAGGACTCAGAGAAAGCCAAAAAAAAAAAAAACAACAACAATAACACAGCCCTTACTCTCAAAGAACTCAGTCTAACTGGAGAAAAACAAGTCAAACAATCATTTACATACAAGTATAGGCAGGTTAAACCAGAGATACCTAACAGAGGGAAGGCACTAGGAATAAGAGGGACCAGGAAAGACTTCTGGAAGAAGGTGGGATTTTAGCTGGAACTTGATGGAAGCTGGGGAAAGTACACACTTGCTCTGAAACATGTTTTCCATCCAACTTATCTCAGAATCAAGTCAGAGAACATAACGTAGATGACTGAATGCAGCCTGGGTTCAAATACTTGCTCTGTAAACTAACTCTATTATCTTTTCAAGTCATTGAACTTCTCTAAACCTCATTCCCAATCTATAAAAATGGAGAGGATAAAGCTAGCAGTACTTACATCAACACAGTTGTTGTAAGGAAAGCATTTTTAAATCTTACAGCATTCACCCCCCCTGCCCTATTTCTACAAAGGATAAAATAGGTCAAGAAATACATTATGGAACTGGTTCAGGCAAATTGAAAAGGTTACATTTGGGAAAAAGTTAAGTAAAGTGTTTCATTTTTCTTTACAACAACCTAACAGTATAACTTACTTACATTTAACATTGTAATGGCTAGAAGGTTAACTTCCTGGAGCAGCAAGAATGACACCTATTCACCTATTAACAATTCAAGGGAACTCTGACCATCTTGTCACAGCTATTTAAGGAAGCTCTTGCTCATAATGTCAAACCCTAGTCCTCCCATTCTTGGAGAAAAGGAAAGTAGAATTTATCAAAATACCAAAAGCTCTAAAGGCATCATGTCACAGCATAACAAAGCCACTGTAGGGCCCAGGGGAGAGCAAATGACAAGTTGTCTCAAAGAAAGGCAGTATGTGGAAAAGACAGAGGCCAATGGGTATCAGACAACTTCCATGGCAAATCCACTTTACTGGAAACAGTAACTAAATCATAGGTATGGTTGAGGAATAAACAGGAATAACCTGTGACCCAGAACTCCAAGCTCTGGTTGTGCACAGCTTGAGTTCAATATGGAAGATTTTGCTCAAAATCCTACCTTTGCCTTGCACCCACCACTAAGTTTCCCCTAGGGATCCCAGAATACAGCCTGTGTTAAGATTTCTACAAATGCTCAAGCAACAATGCAAATACTCAGCTTGCAATATATTTCAAATACAGTAGAGTCTTTATTTTACCTTACAGAAAATATAAAACAGTACAAAGGACTCCTAGAAACCTATAAATTATTACTACAATTCTCTCCTCTTTAGTGAATTCCATTTCCCTTCCCCACTTACTATCCCTCAGATAGTCCCCTAGTCTCATAGTACTATCCAAGGATTTAAATTCTCCCTGGAAGAAAAATAGAAGTGGGGCTCTAGAGAGTCAGCCCTGTACCTGATGGTGAGGGCCACACCCCCAGTTCCTTTATGACCTATGTAGTATTACAGATTTATAAAACTGTTGCAAAAGTTTGGGGATTCACCAAAAGGAATCTGGCACTCTGGATCACTGGAGTGGCAACCCACTTGTCACTAGACCTACACATTTTAAATAACTCACAGCTGTAGTTTCAATTTGTTCCCCCACGTTAGGACCTTAATACTTCTCTAGCTCTAGAATGCTTTGTTTGTTTCTCTTTTCTCCAAGATTCTTATGCTATTCAAGCACCCCCTGTTTCTCTCCATGTGGCATACCCCCTTCTGGGTTCTTGAACTGTGGACACCTCTCCAGTATGCTGACATAGCAGGTATTCTTGCCTCACTCTCTCAGACCAATGCCAGTTACATATCCCCTCAGGATTCTAGAGAAAACCCTGAGGGGTTGGGGGTCTCTTTGTCTTAATACTAACAGCATGTTCCAGTGTGTTCTCCCCCACACCACCATCATCATTGTTAGCTACCAATTACTAATGCCCCAGTTCTGTTTAACCAACTAACGGAAATTCATTTTCAAATGAATATTTACTTCAAAAATATAGCAAGATCAGAAGTATAAACCATTTCTCCCAACACTTAAGAGATTTGTTCACTATATCAGTTTGGTTTATAGGGAAAATGAGCTCAGATTTAACTTAGTTCCTATATAGCCCTTGGACCCACCAAGTTCAGATCCAAATGCAGCATTTCTGCTGGATGAACCCTTGGCTCAGCTACTATTGAGGTAGCTCCTCTCCCCACCACTACCACCCCTCTTTTTCTATATAGTCAATCAAAGAGGTTCCTCATCATCAAATGGAAAGTAGACCACAACCAGTTGCAGAATATCTACACCTTCTCCAGAGTCCAGATGAGGATTGCTTTGGTCAAGCGCTCTATATATGCTCACAAGGACTGAGATAACTGACCAGTCCTCCCTTACATTCACTATGCACTCCCAGTCTCATGCAAGTTCAAAATAAAAGGTCATAACCCCATTGCACTTAGATTCAAGGATTGTCACCACTCCATAAATGCCCTAACTTCTGCTAGATACTGCTACAACCTGCCTCCATGGATGAATCTAGGAACTCAGGATCCAGAAACCATAAATCTTCTGCCATGATGACCCCAACTACTGCTGTGATCTCAGCCTGAGATAATCTACTATTCATAGCCTGAGCTAGGGCTGGAGAGATAGGTGGAGGAACATTCTAATGGGTAGACATTAGCTCACAAGAGCCACTCTACTCTCAGGTCTATGGCTAGGTCTCTGTATCTTTTGTTATTAGTGTAGCAAGGATGTCTGTAACATGTATCATAGAGATGTCCTTGTGTGGCTTGAAGAGAGGCAGAATATAAATTTCTAGCCTCTCCTCGCCTTAACTTACCCCAAAGGAGACTGTAATTCCTATTGGAAGTGAAAGCAGGAGTTTAGGGTCAAAAGCTTGACCACTCTGTCTCCTCAAAGAGAAAAGGGTACAAGGGTAGAATCTATCTACTCCCTCAAATATTGTTAGTCTGAGGAATATAGTTTTCAGGTTTACACTAAAATTCTGATCACTGTTTGTTAATGGGTAAGGAAAGTTCGAAACTGTATTGGCAAAGTTTGATGCCCTTCTCACCAAATACCAGTTCCATAATGAACACATAGACAAGTAAGGAAAAAACAGCATTTATCCAAGTCATTTGAAAAACAGAAATCAGAGAAAGTATGCATAGGGGAATATACACCAGACAATATAGAGTGAAGGAACTCTGTTATTGGGAGGGAAATGACTCAGTTCAACCAAGAGACAGAGACAGAAAGAGACAGAGAGATTAAGAGAGACAGACAGATTAAAGAGAGAGAGAGAAACAAGGAGACAGAGATAGATTTGAGAGAGAGAAATAGAGAGAAAGAATCCCAGATTTTACCCAAGGAACATTCTCCAGTCTCTAGTTTAGCAAAGCTGACATAAGGACATAATGAAGATGGCCCTTTCCTCTCATGTTACCTTTGACATAATGAAGACTGCCTGTTTCTCTCATGTTAGCTTCTCTTCAGTAGCCTGAAGTGAGATTAGTATCATCCATCTTCTCTCTCAGAGTTATAAATCAGAAGCTCCCAAAGTGACTAGAGAGCCCAAAGTGACTGAAAAACCTTGAATAAAGTTGATAGGGAGCAGAGCTATTCTCTCTCTTGCTCTTGCCAACTGCTCCGCCTCTCACAAAGGTACAGGACATTGATCTCCACCAATGAGGAGAGAGTCCCATGCCTATGGGCTTTGGGACTTGGGTTGTGTTTGGTTTGTCTTTTATTGGGACAGATTTCAGCTCAGGTCCACAGGAGTTCAGAGTTCAGCAATCTACAGTCTGATGGTCAAAACTGGGCTGTTTTTTGTTTTTTGTTTTTTTTTTAACTGCCCACAAGCTAAGAATGTTATTTGACATTTTTAAAATACAATAAGATTATATTTTTAAAATGTAAAAAGCTTTCTTAGCTCACTGGGCTATGCTATTGGATTTGGTCTAAAGGTTCTTTGGGGAGGGATTAACCTAATCAAATTATCCCCAATCATTCCTGTACTCAAGCAATTACTAAGGATGTTCCTGTACATCAAAGAGACATAATTAAAGTCCTAAAGAAAAGTCTCATCTTTTAACTGTGGTAAATTGCCCAGGTTTGCCCTTGGTCACACCCTCTGCTTGTATTTTAATTTTGTTTTATCTGCCTTAATAACAACTGAAAATAAAGCTTTGTAGATAGTTTTCTCCTTTCTTTCCTTTCTGCTCTGATAGTCTTCCCTGTAGAATACAGATAATTAGTCACCATCTATAACTGGGAGAATCATGAAGTCATTGCACATTAATCTTTTCCAGTTGTCCAAGTTAAAAGGAATTAGAACTTTTCCAAACTAGTCCAACATAAAAACTCAAAGAGAAAAATTTACATTTAAGGTCAGTACTTTAAGTCTGTCCCTTCAATCATGCACTGCTGTTTTAAATCCTGTATAACCAATACACATCACACCCTCTTACCTCCTTCAAATTACTATGTTGCCCCAGGGACTAAGGTGATTATAGTATGGGTATAAGGAGGAATGATAGAGGAAGGATGATGATCACTATGTTTTTCCTATTTCCTTAAAGGAAAGAAGCTGATAAACAGGAGAGAAGGGGGTGGAATAATTCTATGGTTGGAATGTGTAGGTCTGCCCTTCCCTTTCCTTTTTCTTTCCACTTGAGAGATACTTCCTATCACTCATTGCATTCAAGTACAGAGAACAGAGACAGATGAAGAACTCCCAGAGGGTCTGCAATGGCAGCAGTTACTCCTTGATGCCACTGAAATCTACAGTGAGCAAAGCATTGTAATCAATCAATAAATAGTTTTAAGAGTCTACTAAATGCAGCATGTTTTGTAAATATTTGTTTCATGTTGTCTCCCCCATTAGACTGCAAGCTCCTTAGGGACAGGTGCTGTCTTTTGCCTCTTTTTATATAACTAGAGCTTAGGACAGGGCTTAGAACAAAGTAGGTGCTTCATAAATGTTTGTTGATTGATTGATGGATGGATAGATAGATGGGTAAAGAAGCAAGTCTAGAACTGAAATAAATAGCTTCCCAAAACCACAGTAACTGGTAAGAAGGTCAGACCAACCCATTTCTTGACACTCTTCTAGTTTCTCTTTTGTTTTAGCTGTTCTAGTTTAGACCTCTGAGTTGGGCCCTGGACAGCAGAAGTATTGCAGCCTTCCCTCATTTTTCTTTTCCATGACTTTCAGGTTCAGAAGAATATTCAAGAGTTTGGCTTTTTTACCATATTAAATAAGCTATGTGTTTAAAGGAAATTAAAGTTGCTTCTAGAATGCAGTCTTTGGAATGAATATGTGAATGAATAAACAAATGCTTGAATGAATGAATATATGCCAAGCACTGGGCTAAGCACTAGGGATACTAATATGAAGGCAAGACATTCCTGGACCTCAAAGGGCTTACATCCCAATAGAGAAGACTATATATCTGTAACATAAAGGCAATTTGAAGATCTTCCCTGCCCTTAATAGGCCTACGTGACCTACTTTGAGCTCTGGCCCAGCTCACAGCCTGAGTCACATGAAGTTAATGTTGGGAGGAGCTTGTCTAATGGGTGGAGTAGGAAGAGAAAGTGAGGTGGAGCTGAAAGAGAGAGCAGAGCAGAGCAACTAGCTGTGAGTGAGAGAGCGAGTGATTTTTGTGTAAGGGAACTTGCTTGTGGGGAGGTCTGATGGAAGGAAGGCTTGGGGATGGTGGTCGTCCTTCTATTGGTAATGTGTAAAAACTTCCTTCTTACCATGGTAGAACTGACTTTCTGGTATCTGAATAAATATTTTGATTTTATCTTTGAGAAAGAGAGTTTATATTTTGTGAATTTACCCAGAAATACACCTGCATATCCATAGTGGCTGCTGCGGGTATCACACTGTCACTACAACATGTAGGGAAATGGTAGCAGGGGAAGGGAGTTTTAGTCCAAGAGTCACCAAATTGGTGATACTAATAATAGTCCCTGTTTAGGGACAAAGATAGTAATAATTTGACTACAGCTAAGACAAAGGGGAAAAAAGATAAAGGAGAGACAGCATGGTGAAGTGGCTAGAGATCAAGTCTTGAAGCCAAGAAGTCCTGGGTTCAAATAAATCTAACTTGTAACACAATTCCACCTCTAACACATACCAGCTATCACTTAACCTCCAAATTTTCTCAGCAGTTTTTTTTAGACTGTAAGTTGTAAAGAAGGTGCCAACTTGCTTTAGTTGAGTTTTTCACATAGAGGAGAGGTGAAGATGAAAATGGACAGCCCTAGGACAAAGTCTAGTAACTTAGCTCTTCTCAGGCATGGCTTCATCTAGTCTGGTAATATAAATATCTAGACTAGAGACTGAGAGAGGTGATTTCTCAGAAGGTAGGATAGGGATACAACCATAGAAAGTAAAGGCTATTTTATATCAGCTCCTAAGTTACAATTCAGAATTCAGTCAGAAAAGCTTCTTTCTTGTCTAGCCATTTGGAGCCATGTGGCTTGGGAAGATGGAATTCTCACATATTCTGTTAGAGGGGACCTCTTATGCATACACTAGAAATACACACTGCACAAGACCATTTGGTAGTTGCTTTTAGTAGAGTACCATCTGCTGGGGAAAGTGATATATTACATTCCCTTGATGTTTAATAATGTGACATCCTATCTTTCTAAAAGTTTATAGAAGGTGATATATGAGCTGTTATGGACTACTGATCCTACTGGAGTACCTCATGTTAAATGGGATACCTACCAAGTGCACACACAGCCTACACCTATATCACATTGAAGAAAATTGTCCCATCAAAACTACTGTGATTTCTAAGCAATCAGTCTCAAAGGGATAGAAATAACCAAGCACTCAGAAGAAAAAACAAAAACAGCAGTACTAAAATAAACACTGTGAATCTTTCTAAAATTTCTGTATGCCAATACTGCAAAGTTGATGATAGGTTTTGGTGCTGGAGTTCAGCTCTGCCTTGCCCATCACTCAGGCCTTGGATATTCACTTCCTTCAATAAGGAGATAGTCCCATACCAATGGGTTTTGGGACTGGGGTCATGTAGGGAATAACACAGATTGGAAGGAAATGAAGGGAAAGGGGGTAAAAAGAGGAAAATCGTCATCTGAAAAGCATTTACTTAAGTGTAGTTTTGGATTGCTTTTTTTTTAATGGAACAAGATGGTTGCAATCATTGGCATGGATAGACATGCAGACAATTAAGAAAACATGAGAAAAAAGTAAGTAGTGATACTAAGTATAAAAGAAAGGGGTGGGAAAACTAGGACACTAATGCACTATTGGTAAAGTTGTGAACTGATCCAGCCATTCTGGAGACCAATTTGGAATTACACCCAAAGGGCTATAAAACCATGCGTGTCTTTTGATCGAACGATACCACTACTAGGTCTGTATCCCAGAGATCCACAAAAGGGGGAGAAAGGACCTACTTATACAAAAACAAATATTTGTAGTAGCTCTTTTGCGTTGGCTAAGAATTGGAAATTCAGGAGACGCCCTTCAATTGGGGAATGGCTAAACAAGTTGTGGTATGTGATCGCAATGGAATATTATGTGCCATAAGAAATGACAAATGGGATGATTGTAGAAAAACCTGGAAAGATTTACATGAACTGATGTAAAGTGAAGTGAGCAGAACCAGGAGAACATTGTAACAGCAAGAGCAATATTGCACAATGAAGAACTGTGAACGACTTAGTTATTCTGAGTAATACGATGATCCAAAACAATCCCAAAGAACTAAAGATGAGGCATACTGTCTGCCTTCAGAGAAAGAACTGATATTATCTGAGTACAGACTGAATTATGTTATTTTTCACCTTTTTTTTAATTTGAATCTTTTTGTACAAAATGACTAGTATGGAAAGGTTTTACATGATTGCACATGTATAAAGCATATCCGATTGCTTACTGTCATGGCAGAGGAGCTACAGATAGAATTTGGAACCCAAAGCTTGATTTTAAATGTTTAAAAAATTGTTTTAACATGTAATTGAGGGAAAAGAAAATATTATCTTAAAAAAAGAGGAGAAAAAACAAGCATTTATTAAATGCCTACTATGTGCCAGGCACCGTACACTGATACTGTATAAATATTATCTCTTTTAATACTCACAACAACCTTGTAAGGTAGGGACTATTATGATCCCATTATACAGCTGAAGAAATTGAGGCAGATAGAATTTAGGTGATGTGCCCCGGGCTCACACACAGGCTAAGAAGAGTCGGACATGGATTTGAACTTAGGTTTTCCTAACTGCAAGCCCAGCACCACCCAGCTGCCTCTCCGATAAATGGGGAACTGTGGGATCTGAGTGTTAAGACAAAGTAAAATCAAGGAGATTTAGCTAAGTCTTCAGTGTTAATGGGGGAATCTTTCTGGAGGATGTGGAATTCAAAAAATGTTTGAATAATAATAGCTAGTACTAATGCCTTAAGGCAGAGTACTTTACAAATACGATCTCATTGGATTCTCACAACTTATCCCCATTTTACAGATGAGGAAAGTAAGGCAGACAAAAGTCAAGTGACTTGTTTAAGGTCACGTAACTAATAAGTGTCTGAGACTAGATTTGAAATCAGGTTTTCCTGGCTCTAGGTCAATTGGTCTATCCACATAGTTATCTCTGAAAGGAGACTGTAGTTTCCCCCATAAAACCTGTTATAGAATTTAACAACTTTTCCTTTCTGTAAAACTAACATTCACCCCTCTTGCTAAAAAAATCAGTTTTGTTCTCTGGTTCTATACTTATAGAGATGCTGGTTAGCAATTTAGACATTCACTGTTGGTCATTCACAGGCCAACAGTGCAAAGAATGTAGTGAGCCAAACAGATATTTAACCAATACCTTTCCTCAGGTTTTAAGTAAACCCAAGGATTGTGTCCACATTAGGATCTGAGTAGGTCCTAAGGCTTTGGGACTGAAACAGATTTCTGAGATCTTTCTGGGAAGAACTCAAACTACTAAGGCAATACTAAATCTAAACCAATACCAAAAGAGCTCTCAAAATTAAAGTTCTTGGGGTTGGGTTAGATTTCTTTCCTGAGTTTGCTTTAATCTGATACAGAGTCAATTAAGACTCTGATGGTAGAACTATAAGGTACTAGGTTAAATCCCACTCCATGTATAATTCTGTTTTCTAACTAGGGGTGCATTTTTGTTCATTATTGTCACTCCTAAAACTTTTCCTATGTACTCAAAAGAGTCCCAGGGTGACCTGATACTGCTCCACTACAAGAGGGGTTGGGGAGGACCAAGGGAGTAAACATATAGTTTTTAGAAACTACTCTCAGGAGAGATAAGGCCAAATTTGGCCAATGACACTCCATCCTGACATGGGGGACTTGCACTAGCCTTTAACAAAGACCCAAAAAAAAAGTTCTGCATGTTAGCTAAGAAGAAAAAAAAGTCTATAATATCTATTATCTGTAAGCTGTATTATCTATGTTCAATAGGGCACTAATGTAAATCATAAGTCATCTAGCAGCCTTCCTTCCTCCCCACCTCCCAACTTCCTCCAGAACCTTGGTAGTAAGATGAGTAATAAAGAATTTAAGAAAATTGGGGATCAAAAGACATGGATTCTAATAGAGGATACCAGTTTATTAAGTCAGTTGTCCAAAAAATGAAAAGCCCCACCCAAGGCAAGGGGGTGCAAACAGAGACACATCTACTCATTGGGCCCCATACTTCCACAAAACTACTTCATTTTTTCTTTTTAAATCATGTTTTCCAAAGTTTCATTCGTTTTCAGTGCCCCTATTCAATTATATTGATGGTTTCTTTCTAAGGAATAAGTCATAGGAACATTGCATGGGATAAGGGTGGGGAATCTGCAGCCTTGAGGCCACACGTGGCCTGCTAGGTCCTTGGGTGTGACCTTTTGACTGAGTCCAAGTTTTACAGAACAAATCCTTTTATTAAGGGAATTTGTTCTATGAAGTTTGGATTCAGTCAAAGGGTCACACTTGAGGACTTAGAAGGCCAGTTTCCCCACCCCCAGCATGAGAAGCTGTTTCAATATATTATTAGAAAGATGTTATAACTATGCTTTCTAGAAGAGAATTGTACCCTACAAATATTGATAGCAATTAGAAATCTAGTCCTTAGCTATTCCTTTATTCTGACTAAATCTCAGATTATAGCTTACTTCCAATTATACATTTCCCATGAAGATTTCAAAATGGGCTTTCACCTCAAAATTTCAATTGTTTGGGGTTTTTTGGGAGGAGGGTGTGGAGTCAACTGAGGTTAAGTGACTTGCCCAGGGTCACACAGCTATTAAATATCTAAGGCTAGATTTGAATTCAGGTGCTCCTAACTTGAGAGTCGATACACTGGACCACTTAGCACAACTGAAATTTTAATTATTAAAAAGAAATTAAGATGGAAAAAAATCCCAGTAGGTCCCAATATAGTCATGTAAGACATGTTGTCATATTTTCAAAGTCATTGGATATGTAAAAAGCATGAGAATTTTTAAAGTTCTCAAAATTTTCTTAAAAACAGAAAAAGATGATGAACATTATGGCAGAAATCTAATTTATTTAGATAACCTTTATGGAGAGAAGAGGAGAGAGTCACATATCAAACATTTAAAAATCATTCTTTTCCCTCAGTGGCATTTAATATCTCCCCATGTATGCCCAGCATTATACTCATTCTACTAGCACTAGATTCTAGTATTTGTCATTTAAGGTCAGCCCCCCCTAAGTCAGATATGCATAGCCAATGGGTGAAAAAAGGATATCTAGTAAGGAATGCTTTCTTTAATAATTAGGACACAGCAAAGTAGCTGGTTTATAGGAAAATTGAATGCCTAACTTCATGCTATAATGAATTTTTAAATTATAGTGCTATCTTATGGTTAGGGATCTTCATTTTTAAAGTACAACTTTCAAAAGTCTCAGTTTTTAACTTGGAATTCGCTGTTCTTTTTTATTCATCCTGGTCTAGGTCAGAGGACAAAGAGCCCGCAAATCAATGGCATGCATGTTAAGGAATCTCTTTTGGTCATGCAGCCTCTGCCATTCTATATAATTGTACTCTATGTAAGAACTTAATAAATGCTGGTTCAACAATTCAATTTGACATTTATTAGGCACCTATATTGCTTCAGGCCTTGGAGATACAAAGACAAAAATAGAACAGTCTCTCCTTTCAAGATCTTACATTCTACTAAATGTATTCAACAGTCACATAATGACCTTTATACTAAGTGATTTCAAGAAAGAGCCCTAACAACAACTTGTGTAGGAGGTGGTATTTGTTTGAGCTGTACTTTGATGCAAGCTAAGGGATTCTACAAGGTAGAGGTAAGAAAGGGTGAGTGAATTCCAGACATGAGAGATCAACTGTGCAAAAGTATCAAAGTGGGAGATGATATACATACAGGCTAGTTAGAGTGAAAAGTCAGGAAATTCAGAAAAGGCAATATTATTTATTAGAATACAAAAGTAGTTGGAAGTCAAATTGTAGAGGGCTTTCAATGCCAATTTTAGGAACTTGCTTTTTATCCTGAGGAGTTATTAAAGATTTTTGACACAATCATTTCTTTGTAGACATCATTCTGGTAGCAGAATAAAGATATGAAAGAGAAAGGGGAAAAGCATTTATATCACTCTTACTATGTGTGCGCTAAGTGCTTGAGAGAAATGGGAGAAGGGAGAGACCAGAGGCCACTGAACATGTCCAAGGAAGGGATATTGAGGACCTAAACTGAGGTAGAGGTTTATCTATAAGGCAAGACAGAGTTAAATGTAAGAGATATTGTGGAGCTAAGAACAAAATGACTTGGTTGATTGGATTTAGAACCTAAGAAAGAGAAAAGAGTCCATGGTCACAAACCTAGGGTACTAGAAAGATGATGGTACCATCAGTGGCAATAAGGAAACTTGGAAAATAAATGGGATTAGGTGGGAGGGGGGAAAGAGAGTTCTGGCTGATACCACTCCTTTTCTCAGAGGACTGAATGCAGAAGTGTGTTAGAGTCAGCTGGAACCAGCTCCTAAATGTAGAAGTGTGTTGTCAGTATATTTTAACATTGACCTGCGCACAACTGATTGAATGGGTCTCAAAAACATCATCCAACAAGGTAAGACTTCCTCAGACCTGGAGACAAGTGAGGATCTTGCGGAGGTGCACAGGAAGACTCTATGAGGAACAACTCTAGGCTTCTACCAAGCTTCTCCTCTGGTGAAACACATTCAGGAAAATAGCTAAATTTCAGTTTGATTCTAGCAGGAAACTGAAAATGGGAGTATTTATTCTTAATTTTGTAGATTGTGGCAATATTGCCTATTATTTTGGAAGAAAGAGAAAGATGGTCATGATGAGGGCTGGAAAGGGGAGGTGTGATACACCCACAAGGACTGAGGTACCAAGGGCAGACTGCCTGGAAGGAATACACGGATTCAAGCGTTGTTGAGGTCAAGGTAAAGATTTATTATACTTTTCAGTGGGCAAGAGTTCTTAGGGAACCTTCAACTTTGGAGGGGTACAGGTAAAGTTTATATAGGATATTTTATAGTGAAGCATGTGCCAAATATGCTAACTAGATGTTTTGGGGTGAAATTAGGGTATGATTAAGGAGTGGTCAGTTCTTAAAAGAACATGCACTTTTGGTATCTACTGCTCAGGTATTTTACCCAGAGATCATCAGGAAATAGCCCGTGGAGGGGTTAACTAGAGGTATGGTTTTAGGCCTGAAACATCCCTAGGTCAACTAACGGACAGGCCTGGCTCAGAAATACCAGGTTGCTCTTCTCAATATCTTGTTAGTAAGGGAGTATATGTATGTCTAAGTGTAGGATATATATAATTGGTCAGTGAGTAGTAAATGTCATCGTGATACAGTACACAGTCTGCTCAGCCAGTATACAGCTGGTTCAGACTAATAAGTTCTATAGGTATAGCTGACTGCTATAACAGGAAGGGAGATAATGATTGTTGCTGGGGTAGGCTGTGTCCTTGGGCTGTGGAAAAACTGCCTGGATAGAGTTTTAAGGCTAGGGAGAAATGTGATTTTAGAATTGTGGCCCAAGCACATGCACCCAAGCACTCCATCTGTCACACTCATCAGTGTACAGTATATGTAAAGCACTCAGGAATGGGGATATGTCATTGTTTGTGGAAAAAATACACATTAAATTTCATGAACCCTATAGTAATCTGGGGACTGAAGTAGCACAGTGGATAGAGCACTGGGTTTGGAGTCATGAAGATCGAGTTCAAATTTGGCCTAAGAGAATTAACAGTTGTGTGAAACTGGACAAGTCATTTAACCCTATTTGCCTTAGTTTTCTCATCTGTAAAATGAGTTGGAGACAGAAATGGTAAACTACTCCAGCTGCCAAGAAAACAGATGAGGTCATGAAGAGTTGGACATGACTGAAAAGATTGAACAAAACAGTAATCCTTTAAGAGTTATCCCTAAACCCTCTTATGAGATTAAAGAAACAAGCTGAGGTTGATTCAAAATAATGAAAATATTTTTCATTTGTAATCATTGGCTCCAGCACTGTTGTCTGGAAAGTGTTGCCATAGAGACATCAGACTTTGGAAATGAGTAAATGAATTCTGTTCCAGAGTTTACCAGAGTGGTGATATTTTTTTTTTACTTTGGCTCTCAGAAATTTGATTTAACAGGGCAGCTAGCTAGTGCAATGGATAAGAGTACTAAACTTGTAGTCAGGAAGACATGAATTCAAGTTCTGCCTCAGATTCTCAGTAGCTGTGTGCTCTGGGCAAATCATCTGTGAAACGGGGAAAATAATTGCATGAATCTCACAGGGGGACAATCAGATGATATAACATGAATAGCACTTTGTAATCCTTAAAGAACTATGTGAATGCTAACTATTGTTAATAGCTAGTTAATAATAACCAATAAATAGATGAATAGTATTATATATTATAAATGTTTATAATGTACATTATGCATTATTTGCATTAAAATATATTACACATAGAATATACTTTAATATGTATTTTAATACATAATGCTAATTATGTTTATAATTATTGGTGTTTGTGATAATATTAATACATTTTAATAATAAATCTTAGGGTATCATGAATACTACTTTTGTTATAAATATACATTAAATAATATTATTCAAATTGATATGAATAATAACAGCTAAATTATTCATTTGGTAGGCAGGTATATAGGTGAAATAAGCCTGGGTCTTCTGTTCTGAGATGCCTGTAGAACCAATGGCCCTCCTCAGTTTTTCTTTTCTATTCCACAGCTGCTTTACCTTCTCTTTCTCCTTTCACTGGTTGGCTCTGAGCTGCCAGTCCTTGGTTTAGTTTCCTCTCCACTTCCACTTCTCAGAAATTTTTCTCTGGTTCTGTCTGGATCCTTCTTCTTATGAAAATTTTCCAGGGTAGTGCTAAATTTCTCATTCAATGATTCTAATTGATTCAAGGAGGTGTTACAGGCTGTTCAAATTCAGTTGTGATTGATTTATTCAATCAATAAGTGTTCTTACCTAACAAAGATAATTACTGTTAGTGGGATGGGATAGTCAATGGAACCCCATCCTTACAAATGAAAAAAACAAACTAAAAAAAAGGAATCTGAACACTGTGTGATTATAATGACCAAGAAGGTTGACTCTGGAGAAGACTTGATAAAATATGCCTCCCTCCTTTCTCTGAAGAGGTGGTATACTATGATTGTGCAATGCTACATACACTGTCAAATAGTTTGTGTTTATTGGTTTTGCTGAGCTATATTTTTTCTATTTTATACATTATTGTTTGTCACAAGAATGGTTCTCTGGATGGAATAAAGGGGCGGGGGTTGTATACAGAACTTACAGTAACATACAGGAAAAACTATCCAGATCAATTTTAAAAGAAGTTTCAGATAGTAACGTGATGTGCTTTCATGCTTGTATCCTAAGAGTCTGTTATTAAATGAGTCTTTGTTTCGGTCTAAAAATTTAAAATAAAGCTGATGCATTATTATTGATTTTAGAATAAAGTCAATACAGATTTGTTAATTTAATTTGTTTTAGAATCTCTACAGATTAATATGTAAATCTGCATAAAACTGGTGTTACTCACTTTTTTGGTCTGCATAAAGGGCTTGAAAATAAAACAAGGAACAAAGCTGGCTGTAGACTGACAAGTTCTTTTTCCATGATTTTCTCAACTCCTATGGGCTTCAGGCTTTATCCCAGAGTAAAACAGTAAGAGGGCATTTTTTTTTAATTTGACCTTGACCTTGAAGGGACTACCAAGCATGTGAGAGACGAAGAAGAAAACTGGGTAAGACAAAGACTTTGACCTGGAAAGTAGGAAATGACCCAGAACAACATCCCACCTAAAGTCGACTTTCTGAAAACTCAAACTTTGCAGTTTGAGTGTGAGTCACCATCAGACACTGCTGTCCCACAATGCCAGAGAAAGGTACCAAGGAGTCTGGGTCAAAAATCCTAGACTTATTAAGAAAGCATCCAAGGTACAAGAACAAGGATGTTCATAGGATTTGAGATTTAGAATTGCAAAGGTCCTCAGAGACCGTCTAGGACAAGCCCATTCATTTTATGAAGAAACTCAAACTGTTATCAGGCTGTCTTGAACTCACATTCCTCTCCTGTGCTTTCCTGGTGGACAGAGACCCTCTCATCTGTTTTATACCCTACTCACTTTTGCCCATTCTCTAAAGGAAAACTGGATGGAGGAGAAGTCAGCCATGTTGCTCCTGTTTCCTCTTCTTTCCCACCCACACTTTTAAAACTTCTATTTCAGTAAACTGTGCTATTCTAATTAAATATTTTCACAATATTCTGTAACAACGTGTTAAAATACAGATTGGCATTCAAATCTGTGCCAATTATGCTTAACTGAATACTCTCGGTGACACTGGCAACTAAGGGAGAACTAAAACCCAGGAGGGAAGTACATTAAATGTTCATCTCTCCCTAAAGTCCATGTCATTTCACCCTTCCTCCAGGGTTCACCAATGCTTTTAATGAGGGTTAAGGGATCTAGGTTCTCTCTGCCAATAGCTCCAGTCCCCACTAATAGTGTGTTCCCTCAAGTATACGGGTGATGTCCCCTGCACCCCAGTTCCATTTAACCACTCAACAATCAGATTAGCTTTCACAAAGAAATATTTGCTTCAAATGTATGATAACAAATAATAAAAATTTACTCCTTCAAATGCATTTGTAAATAAGTCTTCCCTTCTCCCCCTTCACCATACCAATTCATTCTCTGAGGAAGGAAAGAGGATTAGGTTCATAGCTAAACTCTGTTCCTATAGAGCACAATCCCAATTCCAAATCCACAGCTGTCATCGGGCTTGAGTCCTAGACACCTTGGTTTCTCAGGGCTTCCCTGCCAGACTGGCTGGCTGCAATATCCCACCTGGACTACTGGCTCCAAGCTCACCAGAGCTCAAACTCCAGGATCCAGTGGGAATTACCACCTGTGTCTGAAACTGAAGATAAAACAAAAAATAGAAACAGAAAAAACTCAAGCCAGATGGCTTCCTATAAAGGGAGAAACAAGAGATATCCCCTTTTCCTGGTTCAATTCACGGTGCCCATGTTGTAGGTGAACTGTGTGTGATCTTCTCCCTCTGGACACAGCAGAAAAGGGCATGCAGGAAAAAGAGCAACACTGTCCCATTCTGGCAGTTTCCAAGACAAAGCCTGTTCCAGCAATACAGTCAAAAAATGAGGCTACTCCCACCCAGATGGTAGAAGAATGCAGAGAAGCAAGATGTCTCTATGTTAGGCAAACTAGACAGGCTCAAAGTAAGCCCCTGTTACATAAAGTATTAGATTTTATCCCTATAAAATTAGAATTCTGGTTAAAGATTCAAGAATTAAGCACAATGATGCCTGTTTTGAGAGAAAACTAGAACAAGTCTCACAACTAGATCTTCCCAACACAAATAAGCCTTGTAGCACTAGCAGGTGAACAATCTGCAAAGCAGTTAACCATTTCCTCCCTCTTTTCCCGTAATGCCTGCACTGGGCTTGAAAGCAGAGCTCCTCTGAAGGAGAACAGAAATTACAGAGCTTCTACAACAACTACAAAAAGGGAATCAGAGGGAGCAGGATAAGCACACCTAGTGGGTTCCTGGCTCTGTGGATCAACCGACAACTCACTCAGCTGAATATGCTTGTTATATTAGCATATCCTCCCCCTATGCACACACCCCAGCAAAAGCAGTCAATGTTAATCCTGAAGAGAGAAATTCCAGTTGAGTGGTTAAAACAGTAGACTAGATTGGAAAGGTTTGAGATGCGATTAGGACATCACAAAAATGTAAAGAATTGTAATTGCTTGTACATTTATCTAACGATGCTTTTAAAATATTTAGAGGATATACATACATATATATGTAAAAACACATGTTCAGTGTCTCCTCTCTCTTTCTCTCTCTCTCTCTCTCTCTCTCTCTCTCTCTCTCTCTCTCTCTCTCTCTCTCTCTCTCTCTCTCTCTCTCATATATGTATGTATATGCATATGTCTGTGAATATATATATATTGACTGGACCTGTGATTTCATGTGTAGGAAACTCCTGATGAAGACTTCCCTCAGTCAATGCAGATTGACACTTGACACTTTCTCTTCAACATGTAACCTTAGATAGTTATCTTACCACTGAGAGATTAAATGACTTGCCCAGAGTCTTATAACCAGTCAGTATGTGTTAGGGGGTGAACCTGGACCCAGATGTTCTTGACTCCAAGACCAGTCCTCTATTCACTGTACTATGCCATCTCTCATATACTGCCTATATATGTATAAGTATGTATATGCTATTGTGTGTTGGCCATGGCACATGAAGGGTGAGGAGAGTGTAAGGAGGTATGTACTAAGCTTCTTTTCTCCCTTTCATTTTTTATTCTTTGTTACAGTGGATAATTTTCTGGATAGAGAAAGGAGATGGATAGATAGGTAGATAGATAGGTAGGTAGATAGATAGATAGATAGATAGATAGATAGATAGATAGATAGATAGATAGATAACTAAAAATACATATAAAGGAAAATCTGTCAATATCAATTTTTAAAATTTTTAAATGGTAACATAGTATGCTTTCATGCTTATATCCTGAGGCTCTGTTATTAAATAATTCTTTGATTCCATTTCAAAGTTAAAGTTAAAAGTAAAACTGATATGTTATTATCTATATTAATCTGAAAATAATTGACTTTAGAATAAGGTCTTTGATTTCAATTTGTTCTCATATGTATGTGATATATATATAATATGTATATGTACATATGCATTATATGTACTTATCATGTGGTTTTTAAAATCTATATCAAAGACTCTCAGGCCCACCCCCACCCCTTCAATTTTATGAGCTAAAGGAAAGGAGTTGCAAAGGGAACCCATTTGGTCAGGACAAACACACCCAGTTCTTTTGGATAGTCACAGGAAATAGTGACAAGTGCGGAATACTGCTTCAGTCACACTTTAAAAAGGCACAGAGAGTACAGAGGCAGATGACTCCAGGACAGGTGATGGGATGATGGAGGGAAGCAGGCAGTGTGGGGAGAGGAGGGAGAGGGAGAGGAGCACAATCACATCTTCCTTTGTAGGTGGAAGAATGCTTGAGAGGCAGAAGTTTCAGGTCCCATTTTTATAGGGTTGGGGGTGGGATGGACAGACTAACTCTTATCTATGCCACTTTAGGCTTAGTTCAAAAACATTTCCACATCATCCATCTGGCGGTAAGGATCCCTCATTTACAAAATGCTTATCTGCAGCTTTGCAGGCCAAGGGCAATTAGCAAGACTATGAGACTGCTACAATGTGGCCTGTCTTTCCCTAATTTAGCATATTGTCTCAGGATGTGGCCTCAGTTAAGATAGCAGGCAGTTGAAATAACTTCAAAGATCCCTTAATTTATGACACAATTTGTAAAGTGTCTTCTATGATCTCTTTTACATTCTTACTTCCTATTACTGTTACCTTATAATGGCTACTTAGAGACTTGCTATATGAATTGGGGAGAGAAGGGGGCTCTGGGGAATCAGAACAAGGTACAATTTCAACACACCATGGCAATAAAAAACAAAGTCATCTGGTAGCCAATCATTTGGTCACAAATCTGCCCAAACAGAGTCAGACCAATCATCAGATAATAGCACATGCTCATGCCTTTGTCCCATAACTAAAGTCTTTCCACAGCCAGACCTTTGCATTTCACTGGCCAAATTTTCAAGAAACAAGAATCATCTGCGTATTCCTATGAGGCATTGGTGTAGGACTTCAGTAGAGCACGTATTTATGGATGTAACAGTAGAAACATTTATTAAGAATCTTCTGTAAGCAGGGGGACTGTGCTACTCAATGGATATACAGAACTAACTATTTGGACCTTTCTTTGTAACCCCACAGCATCTGGCATATAGTAAATGTTTAATAAACACTTGGTGATTAACTGACTAATTAGAATGTCAGAGTGAAGATGTTTCTACTGATGGTTCTTTCCAGATGGTGCCTCTAATACTCCAAGAATCTGTGATTTCATCAGTGTGAATATTCCTCCTGCCAATATAGATTACAATTCATCAAAGCATGTTCATCCTGTGTGTATTTTCTCTATGTTCTTCCATAAATCTTTAAAGGATGAGCCCAACACATTAAAAAATTTTATCTCTGCACTTTTATATTGCATTGTAAAGAATTAAAGCCATGTCACCCAAAAAGCACTGAGAAGGCACATGGTGGGCACTAATAGTCCGCAAAATATTGCCAATAAAGAATCATGAAAAGAAGCAACAGAAAGGATGTCATCAGGAGGCAGCTGGTCATGTAACAAGTATGAGGGATTATCACTGGACAGCCCACACATTTCATTAGTAACCATGCAACATCAAGATATCTAGAAGAGCCAATCTTATTGGGTTAAGCCTTGTGGAGGATCTATGGGAAACAGATAATGATGTGAAGCCATGGATGGTTGATATCTACCATGTTCAAGAGATTTACCTATGTTGGTAAGATCATAGGTCATAATAAATACCAATGCAACACTTGGACTTTCTGACAGTTTTCCATATCTCTTACTCCATAACAGGTTCCCCATTTTGGAAGATATAGTTTTGATGATATAGTTTTCATGTTGCTTTTAACAGTGCTACCAAATATAAATGCTTTAAGGTTTATAAAGCATTTTACATACATTTTTTCACTTAATCAGGTTCACAACAACTTTTTCTTGATAGGTCCTAGAGGAATTATTATGCTCATTTTATAGATGAGGAAACTGGGGCTCACATACTTGCCTGGATATCATACAATTAGTATGTTTCAGAATTAAGATTCAAACCTAGTTTTCTACTGATTCCTAAATCCAAAGCCATTCAATTACATTTGGGCTAATCTTCTTGTACCATAATCATTATTGATAACATCCTGGAGCCTACCAATATCCACCAGACATCTCTTTGCCTTTCAATTTTGATTCTTTGGAGATCACAGAATTCTATGATTCATAGTGATTGAGAGCATCCCTGGGAGAATGTAGGCATTTTCTGTTCAGGGAGACTTTATGATTACTGAAAATCCATAGCTTTCTAAATGTACTCCATCCTATTCTACTCCTATCCGTTTCTTCACCTAGTTCATTATCCATCTGCAAATATCTATATAACATATGCATAGTTCGCTTGATAGATTAATTAAATGGGCTGCACATTTAACAGTATGTCATAAGCTTGTAATATACATTCTTCATCTAGTTGATTGATATGCCTGTCTCTTCTACGTAGCCATGCATGGAGAAGGCTTTTAGTACTGTGGTACTTAATTATGTACCCAAAGAGTCATGCTATGACCACCACCAGAGGAATGAGCCATGTAGCCCTAGCAGGTCAGAAGAAACAGACCTCAAATAAGTTTCTATTAAGAAAGTTATGGTGGAAATTATATCCTAACTTCCTACCCCCAAGAAAAGCAAGCTAGTTTATCATTAAACAAAACTGAAACCATCCTTGAGATTTAATTGGCTTGTAGGATGAAAGATGTTGGCATCATGTACTGGCCACCTGATTACAGAAAAGCCATGAGGAGCTCCAGGGTTTTCTGATGTTTGGCTGTCATATTCCATGGGCAACTCAGAGGAAGGGAAGTTCAGTTTTAGCTGAATCAATTCATAATGTCCTTGAAAAATATCCTTAAATGTCCTTCCACTGTTAGAGCTAAATAAATCTCCTTCTCAAGTATTAAATTACCAGTGAGTACCTTTTTTCATTCCAATATAGAAACACCAGGGGATAGACTTTAGTCAGGTCCTGCCTAGAATAATAGTATAGACTGAGATGAAAAAGAAATCTGTTCATTTGTGCCATGTATCTCACAGAAATCAACAACACCTCACTTCTCTTACCCTTCAGTCTTCTTAAAGGACTTCCCTCTCCTCATTCTGTGATCCAGTCACACTGGTCTAGTTACTGTTCCTCTCACACAATCCTCCACTCTGTCTTAGCATTCTAGCTTCCTTCAAGATTCAACTCAAATCCCAGAGACCTTTTCCAGTCCCCATAGCTGCTTGAGCCTTCCTTCCCCTCTAAAGTTACTTTCTGTTTATTCTGTAGGGATCTTGCATATACCTATGTTGTCTCCTCTAAGAAGTACCTTGAGGGCAAGAACTGGTTTTTGTCTTTATTTCCCTGTAGTTGAACGCAGCACTTGGCACATAGAAAGAGTTCAATAAATTCTTGTTGACTGACTAGCTAAGTAATTGGTCAACTCCTCTGAGAAGGGTAAACTGAAGGAATCACCTCGCTCTGGACAAGCAGTGTCCAGACCTCTCCGTAGCTTCAGACCTCTTGAGCTCATGAAGTAGCTGACAAGGCTAGAAATATCCATTTAAAACTGCTATTCTGTCACCTGTGTAAGGATTTAAAAAATATAAAAGGCATCTAGGGACTTCACATCCAGGCTCATGCAAGAAAATGGAGTTGCTACCATATGCTTAGTATGTGCTTGACATCTACTTTTCTGAGACTTTGTGAGGATCTGTACAGCCCTTAGCATGGTGCCTGGCATGGAGAAAGTGTTTAATAAATGCTTATTCTCCCATGTACTGGTTGCCACCTTAGCCAGGGAGGGGGACAGGAAAACTAAGGGAAGTCTACCTCTCTCCTAAAAAGTCTAAGGATGAGCTGTCCAAGTCCCAAACCACATACCCAAAAGAGGGTAAGAGAGCAAAAGAACTTGATTTCCTTTTAAGATTACTTACTGGGTGACTCTTCCTGTCTCAATGGCAAGTCTTCTTTGGCACAAGTCCCCATTACTGTCACTTGGATAAACGAGTCAGCCTGAATCTGTTGATTACACACATCCTTTAACAAGGAGCCACTTGTTATCAAAAGTAGCTCAAGTATGGGGTCCACTGCAATAGTCTGGGTATAGGCTCAGATCCATCACTCTTGTTACACATGTACTCATGTGTGCACACACACACATACTGCAGTATAAAGCACATATGTGTAATTTATTTTCTTCAACTTAAATTTCACCAATCAAGAGTTTGAGGGCTTAAACTTGAATTTAGTTAAATTTAACACCCAGAACTTTCTGACTTATTCCATTTAGTAAATTGTTACTTTTCCAAACTTACATTATAGATATGGATAACAAAATATTTTTTGATCCAAATTAAAAATAAGAAATAATAATACTGATAGTCACTATTACTTAATATTCAACCTAAACTCTCTCATTCTTTGTGGGGTTATTTGAATTTTAAAAAGAAAAGAATAATCCTTCTGGATTTTTACACTGAGTTTTAAGGGGATTTTCTGTTTATTTTTTTACTTATCTTTTCTGTCTTTTCATGGTCTTGATAATGCAAGAATGGACCTTTGAAGCTCCTCTTAAGAGTGAATAAACTGGGTTTGGATGACTGCTGGCTTGGATCTTCAGAATAGCTATGGGATTTTATATATCCAGAACTCTGTGTAGCGCAGGATAATTGGTTAGTCAAGCAACGTCTCAGCAGTGCTTTACAGTGTCCTTCCCAAAGACTCCAGATTAAAAAAAAAAAAGAGCTGTTCTGAAAAAGCGATTGAATGTAAACCTATTTTCATTTTCCCTGTTTGAAGTAAGAGGTTAGAGAAAAAAAAAAGATGGGCTACATTAGAAATATGCCATCATTTGTAGAGCTGCCCCATGATTATAATCCCTCTGGGCTTGTCTTAACCAAGGGCAGGATGATCTTTAATCCCCTACTGCTTTCACCCTACAGTAAACGACATGGTCCACATAACAGGCAATAGAAAGTAAGGTAGTGATTTCACCCTTCTCCATTTTCACACATCCTTTTGCCTAGGCCTGTCCTTTGCACTTATGTCATTCTCCCTTGTACCATAGTTATTTGTGCACATCTTTCCCCTCATTTGCCTATAAAGTTTCAGAGCAAGTGTTACGTCATGCCTATTTCTGTGTTCCCAGAACTAAGAATTGTGCCTTTCACATCATAAGTATTCAATAAATGCTTAGGGACAAGCAAACTCTGTTCTAGGGTAGAAAGAGAATGCAAATCTGCTCTTACTGAATCCCATTTGCTAGACTATAGAACTTTCCTGGCTTTATGGTGCCTTCCTGTTTTCATACCTCCTGTTCCTACACTTCTTAGCTCACCTCCCTGGACTTGAGCCCTTTGCCTACCTAGACCTTCAGTCTCATCCTGGCATCTCCTACTTAACTTGACTACCTATCCTGCCCATTTCTGTCCCATTGCTGCCTATGTCTGGCAATAATATTCTAGGATCTAGATGGCATAGGACATAGAGCAACAGATCCAGAGTCAGGAATAACTGAGTTCAAATCCAGCCTCAGACATTTACTAGCTGTGTGACTCTGGGCAAGTTACTTAGCTTCCGTTTGCCTCAGTTACCTCAACTGTAAAATGGAGATAATAATAGTACCTTCCTCTAAAAGTTGTTGGGAAAACAGTTATTGTTGGTTTTTATCCATTGTTTTCAAAGAGGACCAATGACATCACGAGGTAATGCCTTGACTTGCCCATGAATTGGATTTAAGAGGTAGAATTGCACAAAATTAGCAGTCTCACTCTTTCTTCCTGAGTCATCAAAATCTGATGGCAAGACAAAAGTCAAGACAACTGGTGATGGTCTAGGATGCAGTGGATGACTTTGGCATCTTTCATGTCTGACCAAGCTGTACACACTCCACTATGCCTATAGTATAGCAATTTCATGACCACTGGAGTAAATTGTTCTCATCTGTCCATTCCATTGGAGGAAGTCTTCATATGCTTGAGGTAGACATCCCCTTAACTCATAGACGGAGAAGACACAAGGCACTACATTAATGCTTATTCCTTCCCCCCAGTAATCTCAACTGAGAACTCAAGTCTCATTTTGAGAGCCTGATTTTTGTTGGCAGCTTACAATTATTACATGTAATATCACCAAACTCACTGGAAAATAAGAGTTCTTTGATCCTTTGACAAAATGAACTTCCCCCCAATAAAAGAGTTGAATAAGAAAACAGACAAGAAAGTAAAAACATCTCATCAGTAATGTTATACATATGAGCCAGAGAAAAGTCAATGTGTTCTTGTACCCATACTCCCCTCAACATATATCTCAATGCACTCCTGGTTACATAGACCTGGTGTGTTTGGCAAGGAGAAAAATTGGTTCTCAGCCATCATTTTGTTGTGGTATGAAACCTCATGGGCCTATGTGGTATGTAACCAAATATCTAAGGACATTATCATATATGGGTGTAGCTGAAGTATAGGGTACATTAAAAAAATAAAAGCTTTCCTGTCTGTCAACAATAAGTTTTTCTAAGACAGGCATGAAAGCATATTAAGAACTCTAATTAATTTATGATGATTAAAAGAGATTTGAAAGTACAAGCTTAAATACACAGCATGATTCATTAACAGAGTTTTTTTTACTTATACAACTACAGTTGAATGAGAGGTCTGAAACATAGCCAGAGAGAAAAATTGAATTGTTACAAAATCCAAGATTATAGTATATGAACATGTAAAACAGATGTTAGGAGTGCTTATGTTTATATAGCCAGAGGCACCCCACTCTCAGATTTCTCAGGTCCTGCCTTTAAAACAACCTTCTCAGCAGCACCATAGTCTCAGTCCCTATTTGAACTTGCAAAAGCTAGTGAGTAGCAATGATGGCTGTCCCCAGGGCAAAAATTCCAAGTTATGGCTTTGCAGATATGTCATCTTATAGCTGAATCTTTTCCTCATTTCTGTTAAGTTCCTAATAAAAACCCCAAAAAAATCATTAACAAATCAATTATTTCAATATACAAAGCAAAAAAAAAGAAGATTGTATGTAAACCTGATTTCCTGTTACAAAGTTTCTTTTTTAAGTATATATTAAATTTAACAAGGTAGTGACAGAATTGGCGAGTGTATGTTCTTTTCTGAACCTATTTGTTTTCTGCATTTTTTTAAATGTTCTATTGATTCTCTTTTCTTTTTTACTTTCTAACCTCCCTCCCTTGCCTTAACAAATAAGTGTAGGAAAGAAAAATAAGTCAAAACTTCAGTCATCTCTTAAAACGGTATGCATCTCTAGACATCATGGGAGGTATGTTTCCTCTTCCATCTTCAAAAGCAGTTTTTTGTAGTGATTGAAGTTATCAAAGAAATTATCCTCCCAGTTCGGCTCCTTTCGTTTTGTATCAATTCATACAGTCTAACAATAAGTGCTGGACCCAGTCTGGGACATTCACCTTCTTTCTTTTCTGCTCTAAGGGATGCCTTTGCTCTGGACCCAAATATATAATCTGAATAGATTTAATCCTAGCAAAGCTGGGTCTTTGAGGGAAGTTGGGCTCCTCCTGCTGGTGTTCTAAGGAAAAAAAATTACATAGGTCTTAACCCTGGTTCTCTCATGGAACCCAAATCAGAGACTGGCTGGACTGTGACTGCTGAGACCTGTCCAAAGTGCTAGATTTGAAGGATCACGTACCACACCCACCCACATACAAAGCACTGATTTCTCACAGTCACAACCCCAGAACCTGGAGTCAGCTCTGCCATTTAGCCAGTCTCTTCCCCACAAATCTAATATTACTCCTCCCACACTCATACAAACTTCCTTCTCTGTATACATCTATTTGTAGCCCCAGCTCTCCCTTTTTTTCCCTCAGCCTTTCAGGACAAATTCTCTGATGCTGAGAATCCAGAGCCCATTATTCTTGAGACCCCTTTTCTCCCATTCCCAGGGCTATCACTGATCTAGTTCTAGTTCTAGTTCATCTCCACAGTGTAATGAGTGTTTTGTGAATTCCCAGATAAGCCATCACCTACTACAAGAGTCCAGTTCCTATTGTCTGCACTTCTTGAATACTTCTCAAATAGGAGAAAAAGAGTGGTCAAACATGATTTCTTCTTCAGGTATGGAAAGCAGGTCCAGCCCTAGGACATGAAGAGAGAGGAAATGATTGTGTGTCTGTGAAGGAGATCAACATTGAGATAATCAGAATTTCTGCCATTAAGGAATTAGGCTTTTGTATTTTGACTTGTCAGAGAATGCGTATGTGGTGAGAATTAAATAGTATATGATAGACAAAGAATTTACTCATATTCTTCATTGTAGCTATTGGATATATCTTACTAATTTTATATTTTGCTGTTCAGACCATCTGTTTACAACTTAAATTATGGTTATATATTGATTCCCACCAATGACAACATATACATTTATGGTTCTGAGGCACTGAAAGTATTATCTTAATCATAAATTTAAAACACCATAACTTTAGTGTGTAGCTTTTTTTTTCTTCTGATAAGGCCACCACTAGTCTATTTTTAAAGTTTTTTTTCTATTAAAAGAATACTAAATTAGATTTGGAGATAGCTAGTTGATACTGCAGACTGAATGCTAGATCTGGAGTCAGGACTGACTTGAATTTAAATTCAGCCACAGACATATACTAGCTCTGTGACATTAGACAAGTCACCAAAACCTCTGATTGACTCAGTTTCCTCATGTGTAAAATAGGAATAATAACAGCACCTACCTCTCAGGGCTATTATGAGGAATAAATGAGATAACTTTTGTAAAGCACTTTGCAAACCATAGGGCACTGTACTGCTAACTAGTTAATATTTCCTTGTTTATCAAAACAAAAAAAAAGTTTATTTTAAAAAGTTCTCTAAAAAAATTAACTATACACATGAGTGATCCAGATCATTTTGAAAGTTTTCTCTTCTTAAAAATGCTTTGTTTTCAACTGTTCAAAATTTATGTATGTTCAAATTTAATATTATCACAAGTACTTAAAAGTTTTTTTGAGTTCTTATTGCTAACATACCTTATGTGAATAAAATTTATGATATCATCCTACTCAAAGCACAGCAATAATTTTCAAAAGCAAATGATATTGGAGATTTCAATAGTAGGATTATAGAAATTAACAAAAGATGAACTTTCTCTAATTTTACCTTTGAGAAGTAATATGGTAAAAATGATGGAATCTAGGTATCTGAACTATTAGACCTGAGGTAAGTCAACTTGATTATGTTTTTCCATCTATAAAAAGGGACATAATAGTACCTACTTAGTTCACCTTTCAAAGATTCCTTTTAATTCTGTTTTGCTAAAGAGAAGTGAAGATCAAATAAGATAATGTCTATGAGCATTCTAATTCTAAGTACTCCCATATGTTTTCTGTAAAGTGCTATGAAAATGTAAGGTATTAAATAATTAAATTGAATCTGACCCACATGAAACATGCTTTTGGCTAGAAGGAAAATGCAGCATGACAGGACTTCAGGTCTATTATGGGGTATGTGTTCTTTCCAGACTCTGAAGAATTTTTTTTTTTATGGGAACTTGATGTTTCATATGAATCACTAAAGTACCAGTGTTGCCTGAAATGACTTACAGTATTAGCATTTTACTTTAGCCCATTCAGCCCCTCTGAGGGGCTGAGATCAACATAAATTAGTACACTAATAGAAGATGTGAGTTTTCTCACCATTACTAATAGTAGGTCTTTGTGTGATCTTAGGTAAATCAATCATTGTGCCCCAGTCAAATGATCTGTAAAATGTGAAGAGTTTACTAAATTATTGTCTGCAGCCTCATTACTTTCCATGCTATCTAATCTCTGGCATACAACGGATTTTTACTTTCACAATAGTGACAATTAAGAGATGAACCAAGTATTATACTGGTATTCACAAATTATTAATAGGTTTAGAGAACCTATTAATAGCTCCAGCTCTTTAAGTTGGATGTCATTGTCAAATCCAGAGCTTCCAAATGAAAGAAAAAATACTGCAAACAACCAGAAAGAAAGAATCACAGGAAACCAATGTGAGAACTGAACAAGATTTAGTAAATATCACTATAAAGAAGTGGAGAGTATGGAATGATATATTCCAAAAGGCAAACAATAGAAGTCTACAACCAAGAATAACTTCCACAGCAAAATTAAGTGCAATCTTCCTTCAATGAAATAATGGAAAGGAGATATAAGAAGCAAGGTAGGCTCAGGATTTGACATAGGTAAAATGAACCCTTATCATGGAGAAGGGATATTGTGGAGGAAGTTAAAAAGAAAGCAAAAAGGGAAAGAACCCATGATAAAGCGGAAATGAGGGATTCAGAGAAGAAAACAACTATGAAAACTATAATGGAGGGAAATATACAATTAACATAATTATGCATTAGTATAACATTAACTGTGAATACAAATAACTGTGAATCTAAGTAGGATGAACTCACCTATAAAATCATAAAGGATTATAGAATGGATTAGAAAGTAGAATCCAAAAAATGCATTATTTACAAGAAATACTCTTGAAACATAAGACTCACAAAGAGTTAAATAAGGAATTAGAGCAAAATCTATTTTGCCTCAGCTGAACACACACACACACACACACACACACACACACACACACACACAAAAGCAATAGCAATTATAATTTCAGACAAGGAAACAGCAGAAATCGATTTAATTGAAAGAGATGAATAAGAAAACTACATTTTGCTGAAAGGTAATATGACAATGAAATAATTTTAATACTTGACATCTATACACCAAATAATATAGCATCTAAATACTTTAAAACTTAATGAATTACAAGAAGAAATAGTAAAACTGCTACAGTGTAGAACCTCAATATATCTCTTTTATCTGTAGATAAATCTAGCCAACAAAATAAACAAGAAGGAAATTAAGGACTTGAATAGAATTTTAGAAAAATTAGATATGATAGGACTCTGGCAATTACTAAATGGGAATAAAAAGGATTATGCCTATTTCTCAACTTTAATGACACTTCTACAAAAATTGATCTTGTCTTTGGATATTAAAATCTTACAGATTCAGAAAAGCAAAAAATATCATATATATTTACATATATATATCATTTGCTGTTCACAATGCAATAAAATTATATTAAAAAGTCACTGGGGAAAAGTTTTTTAAAAACTAGAAACTAAATAACTTAATACTAAAGAATTGATGGATCAAAGAACAAATAATAGAAATGATAGATAAATTCACTAAGACTAATTACAAGACAACATACCAAAAAATTGTGCAAAGCAGTCATGGGGACAGGAGGTAGAGGGGAAGAGAATGCTTAACAACCCTAAACTCTCTCATTAACAAACAGAGAAAAAAAATGGATCAACAAATTGGGAACGCAAACTTAAAAAGCTAGAAAACAAACAATTTTTTAAAAGCACAATTAAATACCTAGCTTCAATCCTGAAAGTCATGAAAGGAATTAACAAACTTGAAAATAAAATTAATTGATAAACTAAATTAATAAATAGTTGATTTAACTAATTAATGATTACTTAATTGATAAATAAAACTCAGAGATACTAAAAATAAAATGTATAAATTATTGGCTAATTTAATTAGAAATTAATTTCATTAGAAAAAGGAAAACCAAAAGATCAATATCAAAAAATGAAAAGAATTCATAACAAACGAAGAAAAAGGATATTATTAGAAAATATTTTGCCCAACAATATGCCAAAAAAAGAAACAAATTATGTAAATGGATATTTGCAAATATATAAAATAGTCAAATTATCAGAATAAGAATAAGAAATAAAGAATTTAAACAATCCAATAAGTGAGAAAGAAATTGAACAAACTATAAATGAACTTTCAAGGAGAAAAAAATTCAGGATCAGTGGGACTCACACATGAATTCCATGAATTATTCAAAGAACAATTGAATTCAAAATTTTAAAATTATTTATAAAAATAACAAAATAACTAATCCTACAAAATCTCTCCTATGACACAAATATAGATCAATGTCCAAATGTGAGCAAGTCAAAATAGACAAAGAAAATACATAATAATATTTTAATAAATATTGGTTTTCTTCTTTCTTTGATTAAATCAAATTAACCAGTGATTTATCTCTTTTTTTTACTTTTCATAAAACCAGATTCTAGTTTTATTTATTAATTCAGTGGTTTTCTTACTTTCAACTACATTCCTCTCTCCTTTCATTTTCAGAATTTTCAATTTGGTGTTTAACTGGAGAATTTTAAGTTGTTCACTTTTTTAGTTGCATTCCTGATTCATTGGTCTGTTCTATATCTATTTTATTGATGTAAGCATTTAGAGATATAAATTTTCCCCAAAGTATTGCTTTGGCTGCATCCCATAAATTTTGGTATGTTGTCTCCTTGTATCATTCTCTTTAATGAAATTATTGATTGTTTCTATGATTTGTTGTTTGGCTCATTAATTCTTTAGGACTGGATCATTTAGTTTCCAACTAATTTTTAATCTATCTTTCCATAGCCCTTCATTGAATGTAATCTTCATTGCATTATGATCTTAAAAGAATGTATTTAAAATTATGCCTTTCTGTACTTGACTGTGAGATTTTTATGTCCTAATATATGGTTGATTTTTGTGTAGTTGCCATACACTATTGAGGAAAAGATATATTCCTTTCTATCCCCATTCAATTTTCTGCAAAGACATATCATATCTACCTTTTCTAAAATTCTGTGCACTTCCTTAACTTCTTTCTTATTTATTTTGTGGTTAGATTTATTTATTTAGATTTATTATAGTTCTGAGAGGGAAAGGTTAAGGTCTCCCACTGGTGTAGTTTTATTGTCTATTTCTTCTGGTAATTCACTTAATTTCTCCTTTAAAAATTTGGTGCGTATAATTTTAGCATTGATGCTACTTCATTGTCTATGGTGCCAAGATATAGTTTTCTCCCTTATCTCTTTTAATTGATGTATTTTTTGCTTTTATTTTGTCTGAGATCAGGATTGCTACCCCTGCTTTTTTTTTTCACTTCAGCTGAAGCAAATAGATTCTGCTCCAGCCCCTTACCTTTACTGTATGTGTGTGTCTCTCTGTTTTAAATGTGTTCCTTGTAAATGATGCATCACAGGATTCTGGTTTTTAATTCATTCTGTTATTAACTTCTGTTTTATGGGTGAGACTATCTCATTCACATTCACAGTTATGAATACTAGCTGTGTATTTCCCTCCATCCTATTTTTTCCCATTTATCATTCTCTCTCTCTCTCTCTCTCTCTCTCTCTCTCTCTCTCTCTCTCTCTCTCTCTCTCTCTCTCCCCCTCTTCTTTTACCCTGTCCCTCCTCAAAAGTCTGTTTTGTTTCTTACCATTGTCTCCCCCAAACTGCCTTCTCTTCTATCAGTCTCTCATAACTTCTTTTATCCTCCTTCCCTTCTACTTTCCTACAGGGAAAGTAGATTTTTATACCCAACTGAATGTGTATGTTATTCTCTCTTTGATCCAATTCCAAGTGATGTCCGCTGCTCTCCCAATCTTTCCCTCTATGGTAATATTATCTTTATGTAAGATAATTTACCCCATTCTGCCTCTTCCTTCCTTCTTCTCCAAATGCAATCCTCTTTCTCATCCCTTATTTATTGTAAGGGGGGGGGAATATCACCCTTCAAATCAATTTGTACCCACACTCTCTTTCTAGGTATACTCCTTTTAACTGCCCTAATAGTGACAATGTTCTTAAGAGTTATCAATATCATCTTCCCATGTAAAGATATAAACAGTTTAATCTTACTAAATCCCTTATATCTTCTCTTTCCTGTTTATCTTTTTATGCTTCACTTGAGTCTTGTATATAAAAATTACATTTTCTGTTCAGCTCTGGTTTTTTCATCAGGAATTCTTGAAAGTCCTTTATTTCATTGAATATTGATTTTTTGCCCTCAGAAGGATAATATTCAATTTTGCTGGGTAAGTGATTCTGAGTTGCAGTCATGGCTCTTTTGGCCTCCAGAATATCATACTTCAAGCCTTCCAATACTTTAATGTTGAAGTTGCTAAATCCTGTGTTATGATGACTGCAGCTCCTCAATATTTGAATTGCTTCTTTCTGGCGGCTTGTAGTACATTCTCCTTGACTTAGAACCTCTGAAATTTGGCTATAATACTCTTGGGAGTTTTCATTTTAAGGTCTCCTTCAGGAGATGATCCTTGGATTCTTTTGACTTCTATTTCACCCCCTGGTTTTAGGATATCAAAGCAGTTTTCCTTGATAATTTCTTGAAATGTGACATCCAGATTGTTTTTATCATGACTTTCAGGTACTCCAATAATTTTTAAATTATCTCTCATAAATCTGTTTCCCAGATCAGTCAGCCTTCTAATTACACTTCACATTTTCATCTATTTTTTTTCATTCTTTTGGTTTTGTTAGATTGTTTCTTGGTATCTCATGGAGTCATTAACTTTCATTTGCCCAATTCTAATTTTTCAGAAATTATTATCTTAAGTGAGCTTTTGTACTTCCTTTTCCACTTGGCCAATTTTACTTTCTAAGGAGTTGTTTTCTTCAGAGAACTTTTGTACATTTTTTCCCATTTTTGTGCTTTCTTTACTAAGCTGTTGACTCTTTTTTCATGATTCTCTTGTTTCACTCCCATTTATTTTCTCAGTTTTTCTTGTATCTCTCTTATTTGATTTTTAAAATCCTTTCTGAGCTCTTTAAAGAGTTTTTTTGGGCAGGATTTGGGGACTGAGATCAATTCACATTTGTCTGTGAGGCTTCATATATAAATATTTTGACACTGTTGTCCTCTTCTACATTTATGTTTTGATCTTCTCTATCACTATAAGTAACTTTCTATAGTCATGTTCTTTTTGTTGTTTTTCATTCATTTTTTCTATTCTATTTCATGACTCTTAAAGCTGGCCTCTGCTCCTGGGGTGGAGGAGTCACTGTCTCAAACTTCTAAGCTGGGGGCCAGTGGCTTTGTAGATGCTTTGCTGGTTTGGAGGCACAGGACCTTGTAACTAGCTTATTGCACCAAGACCATGGGGGTTGGCTACTCGTCTGCATACTGGGACCATAAGCCTCACAGCTGGTTCACTATAATGGGGGCTTGAGGTTTCACCACTGGCCTGCTACATCAGGACCATGTGGCCTCACTGGTGACCTCCACTGGGGCTCAGCACCTCACATCTGGTTTCCTGGGGCACAGGCTGCTGCTGGCTTGCCTGAATGCTACCTTTTACCCAAGAGAAACAGACCTTTCCTACAATTTTCTAAGTTATCATGGGCTAGAAAATTGTTACATTCCATCCTTTTGTTGATTCTTCCACTCCAAAATTCATTTTGAGGTGTTATTTTATAGTTTCTTAGAGATGAATTGGGGAGAATTTAGGAATGTTCCTGCCATACTCTGCCATCTTGGTTCCACCTCCTGACTATATCTTTAATAAATATTGGACCAACATTCACAACTTATATCATGATAAGCTTTAAATAAAATATGACCTGGATAGAATCAAGGTCACATCATAAACAAATTAAGGAAATATGGGGGTAGGGGGGAATTCCCTATCAAACGTATGGCTAAAGGAAAAGTTCATAACAAAAGGATATAGAAAAACACAGTAGATAAAGAGTACAATTTTGATTATATTGATATTACATTTGATTATATTATTTTGCACAAACAAATCCTATACGGCTAATGTTAAAATTAAAACAGTTAAGTGGGGGGAAAGAATCTTTGCAGAAAGTTTTTCTAACAGAGGTTTCATTTCAAAGATATATAAAAAAAATGATTGAAATTTATAAGAATAAAACCCATTCCCTAGTGGACAAATAATATAAGGAAGTGAGCAGGCAGTTCTCCAGGGGGAGAAAAATCAAAACTATTGATGGCCATATGAAAAAAAAAAAGAATATTTCAAAACATTAAAGATTAGAGAAATAAAAATCAAGGCAGTTCTGAAGGTCTATATCACACCCATAAGATTGACACAGAAAATAAAAATGGTGTTGGAAGGGTTGTGGAAAAACAGATATGCACTATCGATGGACTTTTGAATGGGTAAAAACATTAGGGTAGACCCAAGATGGCTGAGTGAAAGCAACTACTCACCTAAGCTCTAAGACAAACTCCTTCAGATACCTCTAAAAAGAGAATCTGAACAAATTTTAGAGTGGCAGAATCCAATAGGAGATACAGTGTGGCAGATTTCCAACCCAGAACAGACTGGAAGGTGGAAGGGAAGGATCTGTTGCACAAGGCTGGAGAAGCAATACACAGGCTGTACCAGCATGGACCCCATCGTAGCAAAGCCGAGCAGGAAGTCCTAGGTGATCTGAAGCAGCAGCAGCACTGTAGAATCTCAAACATAACAGCCCAGGACAGGAGTCCAGTGGAACTGAGAGACAGAGAGAGAAACACAGAACCCCAGGTAACTGCAGTAGTAGCTCCTGAGACTATCAACCCACAGAACAAATGTCTGTTAGTCACCTACTTGAACTTCTAGGAGCCAAGATGTCAGAGTGACCTGTTTTCTTTGTTGACCTTGAAAAACTCACAGAATATTTTGCCAAGAAAAATCCTGGAACAATGGGATCAGCTGAAGGGGTAAACAGTCTCAGCCCATGAGGCTAGGAAAATTGCAAAGGGGGTCCCTCTTGCTGTCACTGAAGGGGATCAGTACAGGACTGGAGATGTCCCAGACAGCCCCACCTCAGTGAACCTGGAGGAGATCCTGAGCCCCAAGGGGTTAGAGCCCACAATCATCAACATCAGGATGCCAGTCATGCCTCAGCACAGCCAGGGGAATAGGGAAGACACTGTGTAAATGGGGTTCACCAACCACTGAGCCTACCTGTGCTCAGGAGAGGAGACCTCCTGTGGCCAGACCACCCCTCTCCTACACTTAACACAGCTAGCTCCAGAATAACTCCAGGGAAACTGAGAAAGACTTCACCTGGCCTCTGCTTTGGCACATCAACCAGCTCAGCACCAAGTAAGCTAAAGAACCAGAGGCCACAATACATAAAGCCTCAAGTTCTAAGTACAAGAGTGGGACAGAGCCTCCTGTGCCCCAGAAGCAGAGATTTAAAAGTCATAAAAAGGGTGATCATCATGAGCAAGAAGAAAACCAGAAAAAATAAGACCATAGAATCTTCCTCTGGGGACAAGGACCAAAACACAAAGACCAAAGAGGTCAGCATTGACACTATACTCCCATATGAAACTTCAGAAGGGAATATGAACTGGTGTCAGGCCCAAAGAGCATTCTTGGAAGAGTTCAAGAAGGATTTTAAAAGCCAAATTAGGGAAGTAGAAGAAAAACTGGCCAATGATTTTTAAAATATGAAAAAAGAAATCATGGAAGAATTTAAAAGGAAAATTGGACTAACGTAAAAGGAAGCACAAAACCTAACTGGGAAAATTGGACAAATGCAAAAGGAAGTACAAAAACTAACTGGAGAAATAACTCCTTAAAAGGAATAATTAGACAGATGGAAAAGGAGATGCAAAAGTTAACTGAAGAAAACAATTTGATAAAAATTAGTACTGGGCAAGTAGAAGCTAATGACTCTATGAGACATCAAGAATCAGTCAGACAGAACCTAAAGAATGAAAAGGTAGAAGAAAATGTAAAATATCTCACTGGAAAAACAACTGGCCTGGAAAATAGATGCAGGAGAGAAAATCTAAGAATTATTGGTCTACCAGAAAGCCACGATGAAAAAAAGAGCCTGGACAATATCTTCCAAGAAATCATCAAGAAAAACTGCTTGGAGGTCCTAGATCTAGAGGGCAAAACAGTCATCAAAAGGATCCACCGTTCACCTCCTGAAAGGGATCCCAAACTGAAAACACCAAGGAATATCATTGCCAAATTCCAAAACTGTCAAGGGAAGGAGAAAACACTGCAGGCAGCCAGAAAGAAACAATTCAAATATCAAGGAGCTACAGTCAGGATCACATAGGACCTTGAAGCTTCTCCATTAAAAGATCAGAGGGATTGGCATATGATATTCCATCAGGCAAAGGAGCTTGGAATACAACCAAGGATCAATTACCCAGCAAAACTGAGCATAATATTTCAGGCAAGGAGATGGACATTCAGTGAAATAAGGGATTTTCAGACCTTCCTGATGAAAAGGCCAGAGCTCAATTGAAAATTTGATCTTCAAACACAAGTCTCAAGAGAGGCATAAAAAGGTAAAAAAAGGGGGGGGGGGGGGAAACTTGTTATACAATATGGACAAACAGTTTACATCCCTATAAGGGAAGATGATACTTGTTAATCTTGAGAACCATATATTTATTATTATATTAAAAGGGATATACATAGAGGGAGTGGGTACAAAGTAAATGATGTGATGATAAAAATGTGATTTAAGGGTGCAAAGGGATTGTAATAGAGATGTGAAAAGGAAAAGGGAGAAAAAGGTAAATTACATCACAGGAAGATGTGCAAAAACATATTACTGCAGAGGGAAAGATGGGAGGGAGATGAGCATTGTTTGAGATTTACTCTCATCTGATTTGGTTCAAGGAGGGAACAAACTCAGTTAAGTATAGAAATCTAACTAACTCTATCAGCAGTAAGAGGGGAGAGGGGAAAGAAAAGGGAGGGAAGGCTAAAAGGGAGGAAAGAAGTAGTAATGAGTAAAAACATTTTGGAAAGCGATTTGAAACTATACAATTTCTAAATAGCACATGCTTTTTGAGCCAACTATAGCACTGCTTGGCCTATACTCAAAAGAGAACAAAGAAAATAGACTTTTGAAAACTATCTGATCTGCCCCAATCACAACCTTCCAGTACTTTATTCCCTATCCACATAAAATCACTCTCCAGCTGATGGGCACCAAGTTTGCTTCCAATTCTTTGTTTTGAATACATTGGACCTTTGTTTCTTTCTTTGACTTTTTTGAAGTAAATACCCTGATGTGGAAAAACTTGGTCACTGGATGTGGATGTGTTGGTTACTTTTCTCGTATAATTCCAAACTGATATCCAAAATGTGGTTCATCTGGACCAAATCATAGCTCTACTAACAGTGCAATAATGTGCCTGTCTTCCTTCATGTACTCCAACATTAAATGCTCCTATTGTTTAGCATATTTCCTATTCTGAGTTAATTGTAATATATGGAATAAGATATTGGTCTAAGCCTAATTTCTGACAAATTGATTTCTACTTCAACCCATAATTCTCATTAAAAATTTTAAAAAGAGTCCAACTCCTAGCCATTCATGATATTGAGTATTTCAAACAAGCACTGGATTTGAATGGTTGCTTTTTCCTGAGAAAGTTATATCAATCTCGTGTTCTGACATTTTTTTTACCAGTACCAAATAGTTTTCAGGACTTTTGGAGGTCTGACAACACTATGCCTTCTCTCTTCATAATTTTTCACATTATTCCCCTGAGAATTTTTCCTTTTGATTTTTCACGTTCATTTATTATTTTGCTCTATAAAATATCTCCTCTGTAATTTGATTGATATAGTACAAATCTGTGAATAAATTTCTATAGTACCATCATTTTAATATTCTGGTATAGCCCAATCACAAGAAGAAAACAGTTATGTACTTCCCATTATTAGCATTTATTAAGTGCTTTCTATATACTAGTCATTGGGCTAGCTCTAAGCACTAAGAATAGAAATACAAAGAATGAAACACTTGTAAAGAGATCATATTCTAATGAGTGACAACAAATATGTACAAAGCATATACCACGTGTATACAGGGGCAGTTAGGTTACAAAGTGCTGGGCCTGAAGTCAAGAAGCCTCATCTTCCTGAGTTCAAATCTGGCCTTAGACGCTTACTAGTTATCTAACCCTGACTAGTCACTTAACTCTGCCTCAGTTCCTTATCTGTAAAATAAAGTGGAGAAAGAAATGGCAAATCACTCCAGTATCTTTGCCAAGAAAACCTCAAAATGGGTTCACAAAAAAGTGTGACACAGCTGAAACACCTGAACAACAAAATAACATATACTGAATAAGTAAAATATATATACAAAGTACTTAAATACAAGGCAGTTTATAAGGAACACAAAACATTGTGGGTATCAGAAAAGGCTTCACAAGGAAGATAATGCCTGAACTGCATCTCAAAGGAAAAGAAGGACTCTATGAGATGGAAGTGAGGACAGAGTGCATATCAGTCTAAAAGTACAGAGATGAATGATGGAGTTTTCTGTGTGGACAACAAAGACAAGGTTAGTTTGATTAGATCACAGAGTGAAGGAGGAGAAGTATTGTACAATAAAGCTGGAAAAATAGGTCATCATTTCCCTGATATCATGGTTTTGTCTGAAAACTAAGGACAAGCACAACCTGTGAGTAGTCTGAGCTGCCTTAATGGAGACCCAGCCAGTTGGGTAACTCAACTCAGCCTCTCTCCCTCTCCCTCTACCTCTCTTCATCTCCAAAGTAAGGTAAATATTGATGGCCAGAAGCTGCCCAGTTAACTTCGTGTTTGCTAGCTAGATTTCTTCCTTCCTTCTTTTCTTCCTTCTTCTCTTTCTTTCTTTCTTTCTATCTTTCTTTCTTTCTTTTTCTTTCTTTCTTTCTTTCTTTCTTTCTTTCTTTTCCTTTCTTTCTTTCACCAAATCTTAAACCCATTTCACTCTGGAGCTCACAAATTGGACCATAATAGGTCCCTGCCCAAGCACTCTCTAAGAAGGCACAAAGGAAAAGTACCAAGTACTTAAAGGGCCACCAGAGAATGAGTGGGAAAAGAGCTGGAGTGGGAGGGCGAGGGCAAGGAGGAATTGAACCTTAGTCAGCCAATCATCAAGAGATCTCTGTGTCTAAGTCAGTAACTTCCAAACAATGTCCCAAAAATCAGTAATCTCATCCATTTAATTGGGGGAACTTTGGTCAGGGATTCCCCTGATTCCCACTACTACCTTCTAACATTTCATATATTCATTTAACAGTGACTTCTGTCTCTATTTTTGAGGAGTTTTTTATTACATAGATATTAATTGATCTCTAAATGTTTGGTAGAATAAATTTGTAAATCCATAGTCCTTGGAGGTTCCCTTTGTTTTGGCAATTAATTTATGGCATCTTCAATTATTATTTTTTTAGAGTCAGTTGTTTAGGATTTCTAGTTCTTGTTTTTATTAGTTTGATTATATTTTTAGATGCTCCTATAAATTCTTAGTACATAATTACATATAGCATTTTAAATTATTCTTTTCATTTCTTCCACTATCAATTCACTTTTATCATTTTTTTAAAATTCTAGGTGATTCAATTATCCCTTTTTCTTGATCAGGTTAGCTAGCAATTTATCAATTTTGTTAGTCTTTCAGAAAACAGTTTTGTTTTTTCAGTTGTATAGTTATTTTCAAGTTTCCCAATTATTCCTTTAAATTTCAAGATTACATCTTTTGTACTTGTTTAAGGTTGCTAATTTATTTTCCAGTCTTTTTAATTGCATGTTCATTTCATTGATATTTTTCAATTTTTTACAATAAAAATTTTCAGAAATACAAATTTTCCTCCAAGGACTGCTTGAGTTGTCTTGTAAGTTTCATTATACTGTTACATTACTATTCTATGACTTTTCTTTAAGTCAACTTTTAAGAATATCATTTACATCTGTATCCTTTGCTCATATTTCCTTTAGACATTACTATTTTAATTTTATTATAGCCTATAAATGAAGAACTTCTATCAATTTATTACTTAGTGATATATATGTCTTCTGATACTTGTTAAGATTTATTTTCATTCTCTGGTGGATAGGGGAATGGTCTTGAAGTGATTTTAGAGAAACAAGAAAAAACAATTTACTCTGAGAGCGAGATTTCATGCCATATTAAATTATTTCCACATTTTTCTCTAGTACTTTACTAGAGGAAGAGTCCAACCACTGGGCTGGTTTGCCAGAAGATATAGACCTTCAGGGAGACAATGCAGAGACAAAGTGAATGTGAAATGCCTATTCAGAAGTCCTAAAAAGTACTTCAAGTTTTGATGTTTCACATATCAACCTCAAAAGGGAATATGATAGTAGCTAGCTATAAGCTATAGTTTATGTTTGAATCTTTTTAGCATTTTTTTGGTGTGGAGAAAACAACTATCCTATATCTGATTTACATAGTACATTGAGTATTCAGCTTTTGGGACAATACCCCTGACATGAACCAAAGCTAAGTTTTAAGTGCTCTCTGTGGCTCCAACTTTGGTGTATAAAGAACCAGCGAGTCTGAGAAAAAGCACCTGACTCCTTTCTTTAGGGTCCAGATTTCCTTAGGACTGAACCCAGTTTTCATCTATGGTTCCAATGACTGAGGCCCTTTTAGGAGAAGCAGATCATCTCAGTCCCTTGGGCCCAGCCATAATTACGTGTATTAATAGGTATATAAGTTATATAAGTATGCACAAAATATATAAAAAGTAAATACAAGATAATTTGAGGAGAGAGATAAAGAAAGACTTCATGAACTGAGAGCTCAGGGGTATAAGGGATTCTAAGAGACAGAGGCAAAGAGAGTTCCAAGAAAAGGAGAGCCTGTACAAAGGCATAGAAAAAAGAGGTGGAATATCAGGTATAAAGGACATCAAGAAAGTCAGTTTGACTAGACCATAGGGTGTGGGAACAGGCTAGGAGCATGATAGCTCATTCATCCTTTACACACATGCGTGGGCACACACACACACACATACACACACACCCCTACATACACACACACACCATCCAAATACATTCTTTGAAATAAAAAATCACATTAATTTTTAACTCAACTTTCTAAGAATCATAATTTTCATTTCACTCCCTCTGTTATTCCTTCCTTCTTTAAGATACACTAGTATCTCTTCCAAGAAATAATTCCCAATGGAGTCAGCAGGATTCAGTAGCAAATATTCTATGGGCCATGCATGGTTTGACAACTAACTCTCCAGAAAAGAAAAAAAAAATGTAACAATGTCTCACTTTTAAGTTCAATCTGCATTGCTAGCATTTTCTTTATCATTTTATGAATTTTTGACAATCAACAAAACAATAAATTATTATGTGCTATGTTTGTCAGTTTCTGAGGTGTAAATGCTCACAATTAAAATCTAGCAATCAGTTTCCAGGAGGCAGTCTGAGCTGTCTCTAGCATATCCTGTCTGCAACCCTAGTCCAGGGTCACCATATTGTTCTCTGCCTTTTCCCTCATCAGTTACCCCTATTTAACGTCATATCATTCTCCCTTTTGACTATACTTCATTTTCAACCCTCTCTTGGCTGTGTCTTAACAGGGACTCAATCACTTCCTCACCACTGGTGGGAATTAGTGTGGACATAGATGACCCTTTCTCAGAAAACTGCTCTCTAACCCCCGGCCCTGTCCTCCAAGAGAATGTTCCATAACAACAAATTCAAGGAGATCCACTTAAACAACAGAGCAGCCAGCCACTCCAAGAATTTCCACAGTATTTCAGAAAAGCAGTCAAAAACATTCAATGAAAATTTTAAAGAACTAATAACAATTGATAGAGCTAAGAATCAAATCATATCTATTCTATATACATACACACACACACACACACACATATATTTATATATATATGTCTCTCCCAACTGAACATAAACTTCTCCTGTATTTGTACAAATTTGAGGAATAACAAAACAAACGTGAACCACAGAGTGGAAGAAGGAGATTAATGTATAATAAGATTGGAAAGGAAGATTGGTGCCAGATTATGAAGACAGGTTTATATTTTATCCTGGAGTCAATAAGGAGACACTGTAGTTTCCTGAGTTAGGGAGAGACGTGATGAGATCAAGACTTTAGGAAAATCATTCTGTCGGGTCTAGGAAGGGAAGAAACTTTAAGCAGCAGACCCAATTGTAATAGTAGGGGCAAGAGATTATGAGAAAATAGGGTGATGGCTGTATGAGTGGACAAAGGGATATGGTAAAGATAGAAATAATGAGATTTGACCATTGAAAATTTGTGAAACACAGAATGACACAAAGGTTGTAAGCAATGGTAACTGGAAGCATAGTGATGCCCTCAACAAAATAGGGAATTTTTAAAAAGGGAAATTGATATAAGGGGCAGGTCTGAGAGGAAAAATAATGTAATAAAATCAGAGGGGCATATTGTAACCTCTCCATTCCTGACCATACTATCTCTTATTGAAGGGGGACAGGGGAATCTTTCTCACTGATCATTACACCAGAGTAAATAATCTAATCCTCCAAGAGATGTCTGCTTCTGACTTACAGTAATCTGAAGGACAGGAGTTGGATATCTTGGGGGAAGAGAGCTGTTATTTTTCTAGTGATACCTGACATAGCTGCTGCTATGGGTACCCCATCAAGGCTAAGTGTTAAGTGTCCTGAGGTCCAAAAGGGCTGACCTTCTCACCTTGGAAGGAGAAAAACTGAGAGTTTGCACAACTGTGGAGAATGTATTGGAAAAGAAGAGGAGGGAAGGGTAGATGTGGTTGTTAGAGACAAAGCCCCTGGATTAGATATCATGGGTTGGGTTTCGCAATGGAGCACCTCTTTGGAGACCATTGCTCTAGGACTCTGCTGAAAGTGATGCTTCCAAAAGCCTTTGCACATAGGTCTGTTGGATTGACTTGAGCTTCCTGATTGCTTATTTCCTTCTCTGCTATATTAAATAGTCTTAAGTAATGCTGTACTTTTGGTCCTATATTTTCTCCACTTCCTTCTCTCCTAGGTTCCACAGAATATCCCCCTTTTCTTATGTTTGTGCTTGCAGGCTGGTCAGATTAATGGACCTCAGGAAATCCTAGAAGCATTATCTACTCCCCCTATCCTCCATTTTGCTCCCATGTATATACTCTGCTGAGAGATTAACCCCAAAAGTCAGTTCCTGAAACTGAAATCCAAAGAGTCCCAGGGCCATAGAAGATCTGGGAGTGGAAATACCAGGAGTAATGAGATGATAAATTGGCCTTCAGCCCTTTTTTTCTGTAAGAATTATATTGTAGCAGATTCTTCCACTTTTTTTCTTCCTGTCACAGTTGAGTATCCAACATGTGAAGGCTCTTTACTTGTATTATTTTGGTGTGGTAAGAAAACTGTCTCCAGGATATTTCTCACTCCACTAACTTCTCAGAATTTTCTAAATGATGAGGTTCTGAACTAACAGAATGACTATATGAAATAGATCAGACAAAATTAGACCACAATTATTTTCTTTTGCAAATGGCCCAGATATTAGCATTGCCAGATTGACCCCTGGTTATATTAGCTATATTTTGCATTACTTGAAAATGTTTTCTGAAGTCTCTTGTGTCTACACTTTATTTGAGGGACCCTGAACTCTGTTTTCTGAGAATTCATGGGATGGTAAATCAGCAGACACCTGCATCTTATATTATGACAATAATGTAGGTTGTCACATATTTCTACAGTACCATTCCTGTTCCTCAGGCCTTACCTAATCCAAGTACTTTTAAACATTTCTTCCACTTCAGTTTCACAGATTTCTGTGAACCTCCACATAGAATACTACTTTTTATTCTGAACAAAGATAATCTTCTATTGACAAATTCTGGTTGTGTCTCACTTTTTATTATTTCAGCTTTATACATGATATCTACTTTCATTGCTACTCATGGCTTGTGACGATGTTATATAGATATCTAAAGGTATGCATAGTGTACCCAAACAGCTTAGCTATTCGCTTTACTTGATAGTCATTGGGTACAACCCCCATTACCCACTCACATAGAGGATTTCCTAATACAGATCAAAAATTGGCACCAAAGCAAGCTTTAGCAGCAGCAATGGACTTGATCTAACATGTGCTAGAAGTAAAATTCTGCTCATAGTGGAGCAACTGATAAATTCATAATTTTATTTGCTGACAATTTCATCGCCCAGAAGTGACAGGGAATCTGGATTTAATAGTAATTATTAAAGAGCAGGTTAACAATGTAGAAATGACAAGAACCTTTTGATAAAGTGATAGTGTCATTCTATCTCAGGATGTAGACTTTACAAAAATAGTCCTCAGAAAGTTCACAGAAAAGAAAATTAACTCATAGATACAGGATCTATGAGAGCATATGGCTCATAATGGATCTGAAATAGGGCCTGGAGGAGTCACCAGACTTAAGATTTCTTTGGTATGGAGGTCTTCTTCTAAGACTTAAAGTGGATTAATAGTTTTTTTAAAAAATAAGAGTAACATGATGAGAAAAATGATTAGTTCCTTGATATATTAATAACCAATTTTACATACAGGACCCAAAGATCCTCATTTTTGCTTTCTCACTCAAAACCCAGTCTCTCAAGGACATTTCTTGCTCAAAATTCACCCCACCTAGACCATCTTATTTAGGTGGAATTCTTACAGTACCCCCACCATTGCTTAAGTAGTACTAGGTAGAGAATAGATTCTTTTATATAGATTGCTGAAAGCAGAATGATCTGAGAATGATGACATGATTAAAGTTTTCCCTTTTCCCCCTTTTTTTTCCTGCCTCATTAGAAAAGCCCACTCAATTTAGGAAGATTCTGAAGATCACCTGACAGGATAAGATGCCAGACACTGAAGTCCTATCTTGAACTATACTGCCAACAATTCAGACTCTACTGCAAAGAGCACAACTGCCACAGGTAGTTATGTTGTTCAAATATCAAATGTATGCTTGTCAAAAAGACAGCTCACACAGGGCAAGTTCTCACATGGTAGTTAGAAAAAGCAAATGGTAGTTAGAAAAGGCATTCTCAAGGTCTCTCTTTAAGAACTCTGGAATTGATTACATGATGTGAGAGACACTGGCACAGGACTACCCAGCATGGCATGCCCTAATCAGAGAAGGTTCTGTGCTCTGTGAACAAGGCAGAATTGAAATAGCTCAAAGGAAACTCGAGGTACACAAATTTAAAGAATCTACTCCAAATATAGACCACAAACATGGTCTATTTGTGCCCAACCTGTGGTAGAGCATTCCAAGCTCATATTGCTCTGATCAACCACAGTCAGACACAATGTAACTTGACTCTAGCATAATGATGTCATTTTGGTCCTCTTCAAGAATGCAGGACAACAACCAATCAGAAAAGCCCACCTATCATAATATTCATTCTCTTATTAATTGTTAACCAATTAGAACTGATTTTCACCCTAATGGACAGCCCCTTTTCCAAGAGTATTTAAATATTCAGCAACCTCTATGCAGAATCTTTGGTTACAAGAGAAACCACTGACCTCAATTTATTGATTATTTTCAAGCATAATTAATTAATTAATAATTACCCGGAAACTGTCTCTCAGGCTTTTCATTCAAGTTAATGAGGTTTCTAACTACACAATTGCAAATGATTTCAGTGAAGGAGAAAAGGCAGATAACCCTAAAGAAACTTGCCATTTTGCAGCTTTAGCTCACAATTTCCAATTTTCCCTGCTGGTGCCAAGAATACATCTAAATCCCTGTCCCACAAAAGAATGTTCTTAATGTCAGAATAAAGTCACATCTCCCTAATTCATAGATAGTCCATGAGTTATTCTTCATTCTTTCCATGAGACTGACCTATCTTTTTTTTTCTCCAATCTTATTTCTTTCATGACATCCTTTATACCACTTCTCCTTTGTAATACTTGCTTACAATGTTTTCAAATTTGAGATCACCTTGCATCTCTCCACCATCCTCTGGATCCTTTTCAATTTCACTTCTTTTGAAACAATTTTTTTGTTGTTGGTCAACCAGTCATATCCATCTCTTCAGGACCCCATGAAACTTAACACTTCAATACTGTCCACGGGGTATTATTGGCAAAGATGCTAGAGTGGTTTGACATTTTCTTCTCTAGTGGATTAAGGTAAATAGTGGTTAAGTGACTTGAGCAAGGTCACACAGGTAGTAAGTATCTGAGGCTGGATTTTAATTCAGACCTTCCTGACTCCAGGCCCAGGGCTTTAGTCACAGTATCACTGGAAAAAAAAAGACTGCTGTTAAAAAGACAAGTCTGTTTCCGAGAGGACTCTGGGAGAAGTTTGGGGTCATTAAAAGGAGTTTGTAATTTTTTATTTTCTTATTTTTATTATGAACTTAATAAACAAGCATCTCAATATATAAATAAAAAAAACAGGATCACGTGAAAATGTGAATTTCTTTGGTATACAATCTATTTTTCCACCATATAGAGCTTGGGTTGTTTTTGTAATATGATTCAAACTTAATATGGCAGTTCTAACATTGCCCTATTTGCCTCTGTTTCCTTCTGAACTTTCTTCTGCTTTCTTCTTCCTATTTCTAAAAATGATTCATTAACATTCTTCTTTTTACTATCACCGTCACTAAACTCCCAATTCCTTTACGCCCACCACCACCACCAAAAAGAGAAAAACCCTTGCTTATAAAACAACTTAGTCACACAAAACAAATTCAGGCATTGGATGTGTCTGAAAACTCTGTTTTATTTTTCTCTATTAGTCCATCATACCACTGCAAAGAGGTGGGAAACATGGTTTCTCATCCACCTGCTTGTGTCACGATTAGTTATCCTGGATCCTAGCTTCTTAAATCTTTCACTACAGTTTTTCTTTGAAGTAATTATACAAAGTGTTCTCCTGGCTCGAGTCACTTCAATCGACATCAGTTCACACAAGTCTTCCCAGATTCTTCTGAATACTCATGGCAATGTTTGAACTACTATATTAAATATGAATTATGGAAGATAAAAGTGCAACAAGAAGTTCTATGTAGTAGAAAATAAAAACTGTAACAGAAGCTCATGGCTTCATGTGCAATTGCATTTTTGTTTTCCTTTGTACGTTGAGATGCTGTTTATCTTTATTAGGTTCATAATTAAAAAAAAACTTTTAAAGAAAATTACAAAGTCCCATTAATGACTCCAAATTTCCCCCTAAAACTAAGCTCTGTCTTGTAGTGTTTTGCCAATGGTAACGTAAGTCATTAAAAAATTAGTCATTACAGCACAATCGTATCCATTATATATGCAATATCATGATTTGTCCAGCCATTCCCCAAATGATGGATATTCATTTTGTTTCTAGTTCTTTGGCACTAAAATAAATTCTGCCATAAACATTTTTGCATATATGAGTCCGTTACCTCTTTCTTTGATCATTTTGAAATGCAAGTCTTTAGTGATACGGCTAAGTCAATTATTTAGTTTAGTACTTTTTGACTATAGTTCCAAAGTGCTCTCCATGTTGGTTTGGATCATTTTACAGATCCACCAAGAGTAAATCCACATGCCTGGTCTATCACAAACCCTATCACTTTCCTTTTTTATCACCTTACCAATTTAGTGGGTATGAGGTAGAACGTCATACGTGTTTCATTATGCATTTCTCTTATTTTAGTGATATGGACTATTTTCACATGTTGTTGATAACTTGCTTTTCTTCTTTTGAGAACTGGTTATAGCCATTGTCAACACCATGATACTACGATTGCTTCTGAGTCTTATATACCTAAATTGATCAGCTCTTCTTGGTTTGTTTGTTTTTTAAATTGGTACCATACAGTTCTGATGACAATTTATTTCCTTTTTGCCTGTACTTATCTCTTTAAGTTTTTTTCCCTTGTCTCATTGCTGTAGCCAACATTTCTAGAAATAATTATAAAGTACTTAGTGAAGTGCTTAGAACATAGTAGATGCTAAATAAATGTTAGATATTTTTATTATATCCAATAATAATGGCAACAATATATTTTCTAAATATATATATTATATATATATATATATAATATATATATATGCTCACTTTGCTGTTTTATTTAAAAGGTCTCTAACACTTCTCCATCATGGATACCCTTGGTTTTAAATAGATACTACTTACCATTAAAGAATGACCCAATCATATAATTCTAAATGTTTTTCAATGTACTGAAATGTATTTTGTCAAAAGCTTTTACTGCATCGATTGCCATAATTATGTAATTTTTGTTATTTATAGTATTAATATGTCTTATTATATTAATATAGATAAAGACTAGATCTGTAATGTTATTGTAAAATGGAATTCCCAGATAGGAAAACTCTCTCTTGGGATGCAGATGGGTACCTTTCATTCAATTTAAATTTCTAGACCTCTGTCTAGAGCACTGAACAATTGAGCAATGCACATAGTATAACTAGTAATTGTCAGACGCAGTACTTAAACCTAGTCTGGTTCTGAGGTTAGCCACACCATTATACCACAATGACTCTCTCTTAATATTTATAGTTTTTCTAATGTTGAGCCAACATTGCATTCTTAGTATAATTCCAACTTGGTTATAATGTATGATCTCTTGGATATGATCTTGTAACTTCTTCCCCAACATTTTATTAAATTAAAATTATTAAATTATTAAAATGTGCTTACATTCATTTAGTTTGTTGAGCTATAGTTTTAGCTCTCTTCTTTCTTCCTGACTTAGGTATGAGTCTTATCTTAGAAAGAAACAATTTATGTAATATTGGACTTATTTTTGAATGCTTAATAGAGTTCACTTGTATAACTATCTGGTCCTGGATTTTTTGTACCTTTGGGTGTTTCCTTAGGGAATTTTTTAAGATTTCTTTTCTGATATTGGGTTATTCAAATTCTCTGTTTCTTGTTTTGTTAATCTATGCATTTTACATTTCTGTAAATATTCATCTATTTCTATTTTCAACAGCTTTTGACAGTGAATTGAGCAAAAAAGTTCATAATTCTCTTTATTTCCTCTTCATTTCCGGTGAATTCTCCTTTTTTGAAATTTTTTTATCTTGGTAATTTGGTAATTTCTTTTTTAAAAAAAGATTTCTTTGTTTTGGGTTGGAGTTTGGGATTTTTTAATTTTCTAAGTCTTTGAGTTTGATATCCAGTTCATTGGTTTGTTCTTTCTTTCATTGCTAAAAGTGTTTAGAGATATAAATTTTCCCCTAAGGTCTGCTTTGGCTGCATCCCAAACATTTAGATATGTTGTCTTAATTATCTATTGTTTCATTGATTTATTCTTTGGCTGTAGCATAAACACTTTGGCATGCTGTCTTAATTATGTATTATTTCATTGATATTCTTCAGCTCACAAATTTTTTAGGATTAAGTTATTTAGTCTCAACATTTAATCTGTTCTTCAATGGCCTTTATTTGGTTATAATTTTATTTAATCACAGTCAGTAAAGGATGTTTATCTTTTCTGCATTTGATTATGAAGTTTTTGTGCCTTAGCAGATGCTTGATTTTTGTAAAAGAATGCAAAGGATGAAATGATAATGTGCTCTCAGGAGTTCTCACAAAAACACTTATCATCTCTATGGAGATGATTCTCATATCTATCTATCCAATCCTAACCTCTCTCCTAACCTCCAGTCAGACATCTCCAACTGTCTATTAGATTTCTTGAACCAGATGTCCCATAGACATTTAAAACTTAACATATTGAAAATTGAACTCCTCTCCCCCCCAAATCTTCCCTTCTTTCTAATTTCCCTTTACTGATGAAGGCATCACCATCTTCTCAGTCCCCCAGTCTCACAACTATAACTTTTCATTTTCCTTTAATTCAATTTTATTATCCCATTTCTCCTGGGATATTTGGCTAATTGAAGCCTGTTAATATTAACCTCACCTGTATAAAATCTGACTCATAGAATGAAAATCTTGAGGGAAGACTTGACATTCCTCAGATAAGAAACCAAAGGGGATTTTGAGTTTCCCACTGTGCCTTAGCTAACTGTTTGTAGAAGGATTCTCTGTCTCTGAACCTTTGACTATCTTTGCGACATGTAAATCCCTTCCCCTCCTTGTGACTTCTTTAAATACATCCTTGTAGCTTTCTAAAGGTAAGATTTTACAAATTGTCCTCCATGCTAGGGATACTCTCCTTCCTTGTCCCTCCCTCCTGGCTACCCTGGGTTTCTTCAAGTCTTGGCTAAAAATTCCCACCTTCTGCAAGTCTTTTCTAGTCCCTTTTAATGCTAATGCTTCTTTCTAAGAGTACCTTTATTTATCTTGTGTGTTCATAGTTGTTTGCATGCTGTTTCCTGTTAGAATGTGAGCTCCTTGAGGGTAGGGACTGTTTTTTGATTTTCTGTGTATCCCCATTGTTCAGCACAATGCTTGGCACATAATATGTGCTTTATAAATGTTTGTTGACTCACTGATCTTATCTATTTTTACTATTGTCTTATCTGAGATCATATTTCTTAGTCCTGCTTTTTTTTAAATATTTGGACTGAATCGTAATGAATTCCACCCCAGCTCATCATTTTAATTCTCTGTGAATCTTTATAGTTCAAGTAAGTTTCATTTAAACAACATATTGTTGGATTCTAATTTATAATGCATTCTGCTCCCCTCCTGCACTGATTATCTCCCTTTCCTGGAAAGATCTCCTAACTCACATCTTCCTATCAGTTTCTCTGGCTTATCTCAAGATTCAGTTCAAATCCCACCTTCTACAGGACACTTTTCCCTGTTCTCCCAGTTGTTTATGTCTTCCTCTATGAAATTATCTTCCAGTTAATCTGAATATATGATACATATGCACATATATGTGCATATATGTGTGTATATAATATATACATAGCTATGTATACATGCACACATGTACATATATGTATGTGTGTATACCCAGTCAATTACATGTTGTCTTTCCCATGAGAAGGTGAATTCCTTTATGACAGGGAATGTTTTTGCATTTCTGTATCCTGAATTACTAACACAATACTAAAACAGAGTTAACATTTAAATGAGCTACATTCAAGCCCTGTGTCTGTCTTATTGACTCCTTCTGTGACCCTAGAAGACATTAGGATTCTGAAGGGACACTTGAGTTGATTAAAATATATATACTTCATTGTCATTTAGTCCCTTTCAATAGCTCAAATATATTTACCATTCTAGGATTCTCTTAACTCGTGTGTTTGTACTATAAATTTCTATTCAGAAATTTTTTTCCTCAGGGGTACTTGAATATCTTCTATTCAGTAAAGGTCCATTTTTCTCTGTAGGATGATACCTAATTTTTAGGGTAAATTATTCTTTATTAGAAACCCTTATCTTTTGCTTTTGAATGCCATATTTCATTTTTTTCCTCTTTTACAATACTCATTTCTGGAGCCAACTCATTATACAATTACAATGTTTGAACAAAATATGTTTTTTAATGGATGAGTTCTAGAGATTGTTCCTCAGATGAAATATGAATAATAGGTACTCATCCACTTGATTTTTCCCATGTTGATAGTTAGACCAAACCCTCTTGAGTAAATGTATATTTCACTTAGGAGACTCAACAGTGTCCTGAGTCTTGATACTATGAGTTCAATGCCACACATAAACCAGAGTATCTGGAGTATTTTACCACCTAGAGAGAATCCTTCTTCAACTTGTATTCTGTGCTGGATCTAATCATAATAGCCATGAACACCTTTGGGGAACATATATCTCTCTGCTTAATACCACACTTGGTATTAGTCATCAGAGCTATCAAATAAACATTTCTGCTGTTATATTTCTCAAAGTTTTGAGATATGCATAGGAAACATGTCATAGGAGGAGTGTCTTAAGGTGGGGATTCACAAATAACCAGTACAATGGATCACTATTCTCTACCTCTTCCAGAGAATTCTGTGATAGTGTGAAAGTGTGGTCTTTTGCAGATTATCACTTGCAAAAACTCCTGTGTCCATCTAATCCTGTCATTTATTAAATCCTCAATTCACATGTAGATTCTTCTCATAAAATAGGGGATGTAAACATATGAAACTATAAAGGTAACATTCTCTAAGTCCCCCCCTTTTCTTGTAATAACATGATTTCCACTCCCTGCCACCTCCATTCCTTTGGAGTCTTTCCTTCCCTTAGATACCCTGATATTCAATTTCTCAATACCCTCAAAATTCTGTGGGCTCCAACACAGATTTCTTTTGAGTATAGAGGGTAGCTCAAAGTATGAATGTCTTGTTTTCTTGACTACACTCAGCTAACATGTGGGGGTGGGAGATGGTAAGGAAATCAGAAATAGTCCATGGCAGTTGGTTGAAAGAGATTCTAAAATTATTTTGAAGGTGTAGTGTTGACAATCATATGACAATTGGTGCAGAATAAAGACGATAGTATAAACCTAAATCAGACATGAGATTGATTTATGTACAATGCTTCTGATAAACAAGAAAAGATAGGTTCAAAGATTTGATTAGATGCCTTCAAGTTCCATTTAGACAGCAGGCTTGTGTTCTGGTACAGCTCCATCCCTGGAGTAGATTTATTTTGGAGAGAAGAGTTATATGTACAACTAATATTCTGGGAACTGACATATTTTTCTCTTTATGGGAAAAAAAGTAGCTAAGGGGTTTTCCCTTGTCTAGTATTTTTCTGAGTCCCTCACTAAAAGGGTCAAAACATTGTGTCTCTTTTATGCTCTTACCCAAAAGAGAGATGACAGATCTTATGATGAGGCAGCACCTCACTAGAGGACTACAGTTAAAGACAAGCTGAAAGCAAAGAATATTTCCATAAGCACATGCCTGCCAGGACAGCAATACCTAGAAGTGACCATAAGACAAGAGGAGCACTGCCTGAAAGAGATTTTGCTTGGCAGACGCTCGTACGCAGCAGAGACTATACACTGTGTGAGAATATCAGGAAGCAACATGATAATAAATAATAATCTTTATGGAACATCACTACTTAAAAGTGGTGATTATTTTTTTAATCTATATCCTTAATATCTAGAACAATTCCTGGCAATAATAGATAACAAGTGCTGGTTTATCCATTAATAACATCCCTAGGAGATACCACCTCATTTGTGCCCCGGCCACATATATTTTTTATGTGTGAGCCTTCCCATGCATTTATTCTGTTTACACATCTTCCTTTCCTTGAACCAGGAGTAATTTTTCTGGGAGTCCTATTTGTGAACGGTAGGAGAGCCCCAAAATATTTTTCTAAACCGATTGTTTTTTCTCATTTTTTTGTTTTTTCAGTGTCATTTCTTTAAGACCAACATTGATACCATAGTGTTAGAAGCAAAATGTGATACCTCTCCTCTCCTTGATGTTAGAAAAAGTATGTTATAAAAATATCAACAGGCCTTTTTCCATTCTTTGTCAATTGTCCTTCCAGTTTTATAGACGGTAAATTTCTATAAAACTAGAAGAAAAAAAGAGATAGCGTACTAATAAAATTCCAGTATGACTTACTATATCAAGTTAATGAACATAAAAGTGGAAAGTGGACAGAGAGAAGGACATTGGCACTTATTTTAACAATTTTATACAGAAGTTATACAGAAGTTAATCAACATAAATTGATTATGTAAATCCATTATCACGACAGGGAGATCAAGAAAGCCTAAAAGTCATCTCATTCAACAAACCTAGAGGGAATCATGCTTCTACAAATTCAACAAACATTTTATATCTTTGCCAAGGAAAGAAATATGGCAACCAAATTTAGGCCCAGTATAGAATATAAACTCATTTTTTTTAAAATACTGAATCTCCCTATTTCAGGCTAGAAATGCAGGGGCAATAGGCCCAATTCCACTATTGATTGGCTCAGCAGTTTTGACCTGCTCCTTTCCCAACTTGTGTTAATGCATCCCTCCTTAGGGGAAACTGATGTTTCCCCTCTTGCCCCCCACCTCCAGTCAAGGCCCAAGTTGTTATTCCATTGCTGCTGAACTTAGTGCAGATACCAATTGTCATAACCCAGTGCATTCCAGAACTCCTGAGCTCATGAGATGCACTAGCCTCAGCATCCTCAACAACTGGAATTGTAAGTGTGCTCCACTAGTGTGGACTCATTTATAAAATCTCATAGGGAAGGACAATCAAAGATTTTGAGCATCATTATCTTACAAAACAGCAAAAAGCAATGGAAAAAACCCCAAAGTTTAAAGAAAGCTTGACAAGTGCTCCAACACAGTAAAGTTATTTTGAAGATATTCAAGAATCAAACTATCCTGAACACAAGAAACTTCTTAAAAGTAAACTAAAACTATGGTTCTTTTTTTTGCTTCCATCTCACTCAAACTGCTAACACAATAAAATCTTATTTATTTTCACAGGCATTTATTTTCTCTTTTTCCCATTGCCTCTCACAATGAAGAATTTTTTCAAAAAAAAAAAGAAATGAAAAACAAAACCCTGATAATAAATATGAATAGTCACACAAAACAAATTTTCTCATTGGCTATGTTCAAAAATGCATGCCTCATTTTGAATTTTAAGCTTATCATCTCCCTGGAAGGAGATGACTAGTGTGTTTTGTCTTTAGGCTTCTGGACGACTTGTGGTTTAATATGAATTCATTAGAGTTCTAAAAAGTCTTTCAAAGTTGTTTTTCTCTCTATTGTTGCATTATAAATTTTTCTCCTACTTCTGTTCACTTTATTCTCTGTCAATTCATAAAGCCCATCTCCATTTCTTCTGAAATTATCCATTCCATCATTTCTTATAGCATATAATATTCCATTACATTCGTATACTATAACTTATTTAGCCACTCCCCGTGGTTGCTCTCTTTAATTTCCAGTTTGAGACTAGTAGAAAAAAGAGATGCTTTAAATATTTTTGAACATATAGGTCCTGTTCTTATTTCTTTTGTCTCTTTGCAACCCTATTAAATTTCATATTATTAGATTTAATGCAATGTTCTAGCCTGTCAAGATCTTTCTTTCAATACTGACTCTGTCATGCAACATGGTAAAAATATTTTTTTGCTTTCTTTGTTTCATCCACAAGTTTGATGATCATGACATCTATACCTTTATCCAAGTTATTAATTTTATAAATGTATTAAATGGTATCAGTACAAGCAGAGATCTCTGGGACATTCAACTTATTACCACTTGACATTGTCATTAATTACTAGTCTTTGAATCCAACCTTCCATCCATTCTCAATTCACTTAACTATATCATTGTCTAATACATATTTTCTCATTTTAATACAAAAATATTATGAGAAACTGTTTCAAATGTTTTTCTAAAATCTAGACAAACTATATCTATAGCATTTCCCTGGTCTAGCTGTCTAAAAAATCTGCCAAGGAAAAGAATGAGATTAATCTTCATGGTCTATTCTTGATGAAGCTTGGTTCTTGGCAATCTTTGTAAACATGTCTTTAACAACACATCCTAGATATTTGCTAGGAATTGAAATCAAGTCAGTGGTCTATATTCTGCAGACTCCATTCTCATCCCATTTCTGAAAATCAGGACATTTGCCTTTTGCTAATCCTGTGGTACCCTCCTAGTTAGTCACAATCTTTCAAAGATCACTGTCCCTCCCTACCCTCCTCTTGATCATAAAATCTCAAAGTCTATGCTTTGGTGCTTTCCCCATGTTTTTGCTAGTATCATTTAACTCAGGCATTCTTACCTCCCTAAGGGATCCATGTTTAAATTTTAGTTTGTCTGTGAATTTGAATGGGAAAAAGTCACATCATTTTTTCAATTAATTGGATTTCTTGTAATCTTATATATTGTATTTTATACATTTGAAAACATTATTCTGAGAAAAGGTCCAAGAGCTTCACCAGAATTCAAAAGAGGTCCATCACACATACACACACACACATGCACACAAGGTCAAGGATTCTTAGGTTTAGTCTTTGTAATTCATTCTGAGTACAATTCCTATCATTTCAGTTATAAATGGTTGCACAGGGAGATTGAGTTCCTCAAAGACAAGTGTAATGGGCCCTGCCTTTTCTTCATGATTTGGAGCATACACAGATATTCTCTGATGGCTTCTGGCACACCAAATGCAAATCTGAATACATAGAGATATTTTCTGCTTGCTCCCTTCCAGCCATTTGTAATGGGCTGATGAGTATGAACACAGTGGACATAAAAAATGGGTGCACACATACCTTCCTTGCTCTCTTGAATGCAGCCCTACCCATGATAAGATATTATAGCAATAAGAGATTGTGAGGGATGGTCCTTCTTGGCCATCACTTACCATATTAAGTATGGATTCAGCTAGCTGAGCTTGTTCTAGTACGACACCTACCTACCTTGCCTTTCTCTCTGTTTCTATTTCTTTACTAGGCAGTCTTGTAAATTTAAGATATCATGAAGTCTGAAAGTGGTGGCAGCTTCTGGCATCTTCTCCTCCTCCCACACTTAAGTAGCAAAGGGGAGAGTGTGCTTTAGGATCAATAAGAGTAGATTGGCCAGTGCTAGAGGCAGTGGTTGTGGTTGCAGCAGTAATATAAGCAAAGTGGTGGCAAAGAAAGATCCTCCATCAGAGAAAAAACACTGGAAAAATCAAACTTAGTATTTGGTCAAATTGTGTTCCACAAAGGTAAAACATGAAATATCTTATCAGCAACATGTCAAAAATCTGTCTTATATTTCAGCAAGACTTCAATATTACCCTCTAAGAGTAATATGTTATGGAATTATATTCTTATTCTATAATACATACTGTGATGCTTTTATGATTTGAATTCCATTTTTTTGTGTGGGAATAACTGACTTGGTCCATTCTTGATTCATATTTATACACTGAGAACTTTTAATTCTTCCCATCTTTGGAGAAATCATATTCTAGAATCAAAAATAACATTATCCCAGAGAATGGGAACCCCAATGTCCCTGATTAGAGGGTATGCTTCCCTAGAACCACAATCTAGGAAAACAATACATAAAAGTCAGGGATTGATGCAAGCCTCCAGCTCCTGTTGCCTCATCCAAAAGGTGCTTCTAGCCTCTCTGCTAGACAAGTGATAAATCAATTCTCATTCAAACAGGCCATCAAATCTTCACAGTCATAATTTTTTTGCTTGGGGAAGGGCCTGGGGCAGGGGGGGAGTGGCAGGATTGCACAAGGAGAGAGTCACAGTTTCCTAACTCAGTTCCATGAACCCAGTGTCCACTTCTTGTCAGTTTAGGCCTGTATCTGTTGAGGCTGCAAGTTCACCCCACAGTATAATTTAGGCTCAGGCCCTTGGCCAATTCCACTCACTCATTGCAAGCAGCTAGATCCCTTTAATGGAACAATATTCACCACACTGACTTTATTTTAATGCTGCAGTCATATTATCTTTCCTTTTCCATTTTCTTCACTGCTTATGTAGTAACTACCCCACTCTACAATGCTTCATGTCTATCATGTATATCTTCCAGAAAGCAGGGAACAACAAATGAAAGTTTAATTAGCTACCATGCTACCACATGCCATGGCCCATTAGCTTCCCAATCCAAAACAAAAACTTACTCGATCTCTTCCTCCACAGTTTTTTCCTCCAGATATCTTTTCCTTAAACTCTACTTGGTAAACTGTCATTCTACCTGATTAGTTCCTTCCAGAGTTTCGATAACAGAACTACTAGGCATACACAGTCTACTTGTTAGAATCTCCTTTCAGATTACAAATGGTGTGCACAATTAATACATCATTTAATGGAGACAGTGGGAACAGGATATACTAGTATTTAAGCCACATAGATCATAACATTCAGGATCTCATAATTCTGTTTTAAGTCATGCAAGGAGTGGTTCACCTCATTTAGGACAGAAATTGAATAATCCAAGCATCTTTCATAGCTATAACTTTTAAAGGATGGTCTGGGGATTCTCCCATGAGTAGTTTAACAATAGTTACTAGACATCCATCAATCAAGGTGGACAGAAAGACTTCATGGCCTGTACCATAATTTTCTTATAACACATCTGGTAGATGATAAAAATAAGTTCAGATTAAAGAACAACATCATTAGACTGAAAATGGGTCCAGTACCAAAAAACCTATATGAGTTCCTTTTCTCTCAGAGGAATACTATCAGAGCATTACATTCAAAATCTAATTATCATAACTTATGGAAATAATACCTATTTTTTGCCTCACCAGGGACATAAAAAATAGGGTGACTAAGGGGCAAGTACATGACTTGACCATTCTGAATCTGTCCTCAAATTAAGAACACCAAAGTGCCATATCTATATAAAATCCAGGTCACCTTTACACCATGAAGAAGCAATCTTGGGTTGCAATGATGGCGTATGGCTTCCAGTCAGCAGAAGTAATTGATCATGGTATCTTAGTTTTGTCCAGCCATATTTGGCATATTTTGTTTATTTCTAAGGAGTCATTTTTAAGAGGGTCATTGACAAACTCTAGTACAACCAGAATAGAGAAGAGCCTAGAAATCATGTCATATGAGGAGTAGATAAAGGAACTAGGTATATTAGCCTGGAGAAAAGAAGACTTAAGAGACTAACATTGAAGGTCTACAAATGTTTGATGTATTATCTTATGGAATAGCATTAGTGTTGTTCCATGTGACTCTAAGAGAAAGAAACCTGGACAAATAGGTAGAAGGGACAAGGAAGGAGATTTCAGCTCACTACAATTTGAAAGAATATTCTAATAAACAGGGATAGACCATCATGTAATTAACTGCCTTGGGAACCATGCAACTGGATGCCACATTTCTGGGATCTGATGTTCTCATCTCTCAGGTCCCCTCCAATTCTAACTTCAGCAGTCTTTTCAACTGATGTACGAATTAAATACACACACTCCATTACATCTTTTGTATAATTTTTCATCTAAAAATTTCTATGAAGGCCTTTTCATTTCAAAAGACATTGAACTTCTAAGTGGCATTTTAGTTGTTACATGTGTGAATCATTTCATATAAATTGACTTTTTTCACACATCTGCCAGCTTGCTTTATGTGTTTGCAACATCTTGAAGAACACAATAAGACCCTGCTATCGTTATAACTCTATGACTACAAAATCACTATAATAAGCTCTGTTTCTTGATTCAAGAGTGTACGTAATTTTTAAAAAAAATGAAATTCTTCTTGCCAAATGACTAACTTGTAGTCAAAAAGTTTTTTTTTAAATATTCTAAGCTATTGTTCCAATTTTAAACTTCTAAAATAATGATCTTTAGATGTCAATAAGAATCATCTAATTTGAAATTGGCAAATTCAATTCATTGAGCACAAATAGAAATAAATCCACTTATTAATGTAATGTGGTTCACATGACACAAAGGATCATACAGTTATTAGCAAACCTGTTTATTGCTCTTTCAGGACTTCAGAGTAACTGGTACCAATCACCTCTATATTAGGGGTTCCCAGACCTATATCTCCCATCTACATAAATAAGGGCATGCTTCTGGTTGAGTAGCACCATGGCCACTGAATCCAGTATTTCCAATGGAGTTTACTGATTTTTTGATGGTGAAACCATATCATCATTCCCACACATACTCCCTCTTTCTTATCCTTAATGTTCTCATTTTCTGTCTCTTCTCTAAAAACTCATACATAGCAAAAATGTGAGTTAAGTACATTGTCTAGCTAACAGTTGACACCAGGGAACAAGTCCACAATGTAGGTTCCGAATCAAAATATAAAGGAAGAGAAAAATGAATTTGGATAAACTATTGGGTATGGTGAAGTTTATCAGACCCATCTGAGGGAGGCACGTGCCTGAACATAGAGAAGAGCTAGATGCAAAGGCTATCTTTCCCTTCCTACTACTACAATTTTGGAGACCTAAAAGGAATAAAAACCACCTAGAGTTTAACCTCTTGGAACCAGAGACTAAGGGCAATACTATTACTCCTTTTCTTCTCTTTTTTTTCTTCTGTTTTTCTTTCTCCTCCTTATCTTCCTTTAAGGATTTCAAAATACTTTTCATTATTACATCATTTGCTTTGTTCATAGAACACAGTGCCTTCTTTGATGTGGACATGCTGGGTGGTCCTGAGCCAATGATTGCCATGTCTCATAAATGATTCCAAAGTTCTTCAGAGAGACTTTGAGTGTCCTTGTATCACTTCTTCTGACCTCTACATAATCACTTGCCTTGTAAGAGTTCTCTGTAAAATAGTCTTTTAGGCAAACATATGTTTGGTTTTCTAACAACATGGCCAGCCCATTGGAGTTGCACTCCGTGCAGTAGAGTTAGAATACTTGGTGGTTCAGCTCAAGAAAAACTGGCCCTTATCTTGCTGGGTGATCTTCGGAATCTTCCTAAGACAATTCAAATGGAGGTGATTCATTTTCCTGGCATGGCGCTGCTGTCCAGGTTTTACAAGTATACAGCAATGAGGTCAGCACAATGGCTCTGTAGACCTTTAGTTTGGTAGGCAGCCTAATACCTCTTCTCTCCCACACTTTCTTTTGGAGCCTGCCAAACACTGATCTAGTTCTAGCAATGAATGTGTCAGCCTCATTATCTTTGAGTACATTCCTGGAAAAGTACACTGCCAAGGTAAGTGAACTTATCCACAGCATTCAAAATTTCTCCATTTTCCATAACTGATATTTCCATGTATTGATGGTGTGTGATAGCTGGTGGAGAATTTATATTTTCTTGGTGTTAATTATCAGGCCCAAATTAGCACAAGTGACAGAGAATCAGTCCATACTTTGTTGTATCTCAACCTCAGAGGCTACATTAAGTGCACAAGCATCTACAAACAAAAAATTATACACCAACTCTCCCTTCATTTTAGGCTTGGCTTGTACCCTTTTCAAGTTAAATAATTTACTAACAGTGCATTAGCTAACTAATGCCATTTTTGTTTTCATTGAAAGCCTCAGATAACATCGCTGAAACTATCATGCTAAAAAGCATGGGAGCAACACAGTACCCTGTTTCATTCCATTGGTGACTAGGAAAGTGAAAAAGCATCATTTATCATTCAGAACTCATGCAAGTATGTTGTCATGAAACATATACGATACTGTTGAATTTCAGACAACCAAATTTTGCCATGATCTTCCTCCAGCCCTCACAACTAATATCAAAGGTCATGGTCAGAACAATGAACATTGTGTATAGACCTCTGTTCTGATCCTAGCATTTCCCTCTTCCTTTACAGAGATGTATGATGGGGGGCATCCCTAAACTACTGGGAGATAACTGCCTCTTGCTATATAACCTGGAAGATTTCTGTCAGCTTTTGTATGAGTAAATGCTTTATAAATTTCTGCTGGAATAGAATCAGCCCTACCTAGGTGCTTTGCCATACAAGAAGACCCTGATGGCATTCAAAACATCTTCTTCTGTAGGAAGTTCTGCCAAAGAGGGATTGACTTCCACCTGAACCATGGGGTCAATGACTTCAGCATGGTCTGTTTAGAATACTATGCAAGAATTCAACCCATCTCTCCAGGATTATGTCCTTACCACTAATCAATGTGGCTCCATCAGCACTGAATAGTTAAGATGTACCATATGTCTTTGGCCCATAAATAGGCTTTGGGGCATCATAACAGTGCTTTGGATTGTTACTATCAGTAGCTTATATCAGTACCTGACTTATTACTGAGGCAAGAGTCCTGCATCTCCCTAAGCTTCACTTGTGCTTTACTTTCGATGGAGTTAAATGCTGCCTTCTTAAGAGACAGATGAACTCTTCTCCTAGTAAGCCCTACGGACTTTTCATTTTCCATTTTGCAGTTCTGAATTTCCCCAACATTTTCATCTTGATTTCAATCTTGATGTTTGTGAGTGTTCTGGCCCAGCTGAATAGATGTTTTACACCAAATCTCTGAAAGCGGGCCACTCCTTTTCTTCTCCACTCTTGCTAACCACATGTTGGCATAACTTTCTCTCAAAGTTGGCATCAAACTGTACAAGCTGGAAGAAGTATTCTATTCTGTTGACATAGTCTTCTGGTAGTCATATTGCCTTGGAGCAGCTGCTTCTATTGAATACAAATGTTTAGCTTGGAGAAGATGTCTTTGATCTGCTTAGTACTCTGCACAACACATTGTCTTTGTCATTCTCACATCCTGTCCAGTCTCTTCTCCTTACAATGACATAGTCTATTAAATATCAATGTTTGCTGCAAAGGTGCTTCTGCGAAGTTTTATTGCATTTTGGTAAATGAAAGAAAGTGTTGATAATGAGAAGGTCATGAAACACACAAGTCTTCAGTAGTAAATGACCATTGCTGTTGCTGTTTCCAATTTCATACCTCAAAAGAACTCCCTGCCATGTTTGGCAATCTGTGCCTGCTCTGGCATTAAAGTCACCTAGAATGACAAGCCTGCCCTCTTTTAGCACACTGATGATAAAAGTCTCCAGGTCTTCATAAAATTTTGCTTTGATCTCATCAGGGTTCATCATGGAGGGAGCATGGTGGTGTGAGGATGTCCTGCAAGTGGCAATTGCATTGTTATGAGCCTGTCATTCACTCCTTTCGGAGGTATACAAGCTTGTTGACTAGAATATCATGATTATGGATTAGGATATTATGCTGAATTCCACTATAGCTCCAGTGTAGTGAGAAGATGACCCTATGACCTAAGCTACCTCTGTACTACAACTCCCAATGTATCCACATCAGCTCCTTCGTCACTTGCCCATCACTACAGGATCACTAAGCTAGGTAAAAATGGTATGAGTTTGAATCCCCTTAGTTACCCTCAACCTGATTTAGCCTGTCTGCCCAAATGGTTTACCGGGGTGTAGTCACTGAGCATACTACAATTTCTTGGTGCCATGGGTGACAGTTGGGTGGCAGGATGGACACCAAAAGTGGAAAGCAACTTGGTAGTTCTCACAGGAGAGGTAATAGTCTTCCCTGAATGCCTGTATACCTTACCTTAATATAAATGTTGCTTATGGAACTTTAGAAAATGACCTCATATAAAGATTAGGGAATATTGAGGGATTTCCCAGGATGGCTAGATTACACTGGAATAATCAGTGTCTCGATTCAAGAACAATCAGAGAGAGCCACTGTTGGCATTTCCCAAGCTTTGAGAATCATTTAGTTTTTTCTTTCTTTCTCTTTTTTGGCATGATACCTGAAATAGTCATACAGGAAGAAAGGTTATAGAATTAAGAAATGTTCTGAAGTCACAACTTTACCATCTGTGCAAGGCTTTTCATTTTACCAAATATGTGAAGAGGTGGGGGGATACAGGAATGGGAAGTGAGATAAGACCAGAAGGTGGTGGTGGTATGCTGGGATCAGGACATTGTGGAAGGTGGAATCTGAAATAACAGGTTTAAATTTGGAAAATATCTCCTCAACAGTCTCTCTGGTTTGTGACCTCATCTGGAAAAACCGTGACAACATCAATATCACATCCTCCACAAAATCTTTCTGCATCTTGCCACCCACAAAACATTTTCCCCTCTTTCTTTCATCTAGGATACATTGGCCTGCAGGCCTTTCTCTTCCCCCTTGTAGTTCTGTTGCTGTTTTTAGACTTGGTCTGGAGCCTACATGGTTTCCTTTGGGAGCTATATGGATGCACAGGCTTCTGTCTAGATATCTGTGCAGCTTGGCATCTGTCTCTTCTGCTCATGAACTGTGGGGTTCCTCATATCTAAAGGCAGTTTCTCGGCACATCTCCTACATTCTCTCTCCACTCTGTCATAAAATATATGGTCTCTGCACATTACACTGGTTTGTCATCTTCCTTCAAATATAATAAGTGCCCTGTGCCATCAAATATCGGCAGGTAACAAAGATGAAGCATGTCACCCCTTGGGCATTGCATATCAGTATAGTCACTAGATGGATGATATGATCATGTCTACAGTGACTTGATGTCATTTACTCAAATCTCTCTATCCTTAATGGGGGAACAGATATTCTTCAGCCTGTGAACCTGTGAGTCTAGGAGCTGGTGAAGGTATCTAGGTGGTATCCTCGATAGAATGCTAGAAATGAAATCAGGAAGTTCTTAGTTCAAATCTTTTCCTCAGACATTTACTAGCTGTGTGACCCTGGACAAGTCACACCACTATGGACTGGGCTTTTTAATGTCCCAGATGCCAAGGAAACCTACCCCTCATCCACAGTTAGTCCCTGAGAATAATCAAGTTTAGAGGATGTTTTCCCTGTTGATAAAAAAAAAATGCATATTCAATTTCATTAAAATCCTTTGTACTATGTTATTGGAGTAAATAATTAAACTAATCAACACAGAATTTAGCAATCAAAATAAGTATTTTAACTAGTTTTTTCTTCCAGAACTTGAAACCTACATTTTTTTTTAAAAGGCTAAGTGATAAAACAGACTGACATCAAACACTTAGAAAATATGGCTATAATAAGGGGAGCAATTTAACTCCTAAGGAATAAAGAAAAGCTTAAAGATGGCTCTTTGTACAGAAACTGAAGTAAATAGAACATATTTTGGTGTTTTAAACATTCATTGTTGCATAGAAGTTATAAACCTAATTGAACCTTAGAGTAGATAATGTGTCTTCGTCCACACTTTCCCAAGCATAATGCAGTTTTGACAACAAAAAGGCAAAGGATTTTTTTATTTGAAATGGAAAAGAGGAAAAATACAGATTACATACTTACGTAAGGAGGAAAATGAGATAGTGGAAAAAAGAGCTGGGTTTTAAAACCTAAGAACCCAAGTTCAAATTCTAGTTCTGCTGTGATTTGGGGCAGTCATTGAATCTCTCTGGATTCCAGTTCTCTTTTCTGTAAAATGAGAAACCATTTCTGTAAAATGGTCATCTAGATCACACTCAAAAAGAAATAGGTCCCTGTGGGCTGCATATTAACTTCGAAAACAAAAATTAATCTTATGTAGTATTTTGTTTTCATTTATTCTGTAAAACATCTTCCAATTACATTTTAATCTGGTCCAGACAGCACTGGAATTACCTGATCAAGAGTTTGACACCTCTGATGATGCACACAGAGTCAGGGTGTAAGCCTAGGGGTCCATTTTCACTATCCACATAACTGAGTCCAACAAATGAATTCTAAAAGGCAAGAGGTGACTTTGAGGCAAGAACATAAACAATACCAAGACTCCCTACTTCATTTTCAGTTTTGTATTATACTAGAAATAGAATTATTTGAAGTAAAACACTACAAGTGATGAAAGAAAATAATAGCATTCATCTGATCTCATTCATCTTGATTTCACAATTGATCAATAAGCAAAGGCAGCCCAGAGAAAAGGCAAGAGGGAGGTTGTGTCAGCCAAGTCAAACCACCACCAGTATCTTCTCCAGCTTATGTAATGGATGAGGAAACTGAGGCAAATAGGGTTAAGTGACTTGCCCAGGGTCACACAGCTAGTAAATGTCTAATATCAGATCTGAACTCAGGAAGATGAGTCTTCCTGACTCCAGGCCCAGCTCTCTCTGCACTGCACTACCTAGCCTTACCAACCACATTATTTAGCACATCTTGTTTCCTCCTGATTGTTCCAGAAATAATTTAGGAAAAAAAACATGCTTCCAAATAATCTCTATACCCAAAAAATCCAACTGAAATTAACTAATATACACCATCATGAGTTCTAAGTTCCTAGTTATTCATCCATCATTTTGGATAGTCTATGATGGACTTCAACTTACTTTAACAGTCTGTTTTCTGAAAAAGACAAAAAGCTGTCTAAATCTCTGCATGAACAGCAATAAGTAGTGCCATAAAGGGCATTACTGAAAGAAAACTGTGACTTTTAATTTAATTGGCATAACAGTAGTTTTTTTTACTAAATATTTAATGGATCTTTGCTCTCATCAATGAGATGAGGATAATTATAGTCCTTATTTCATAGACTTATTTTCATCAGAATTAATATATATAAAGAACTTTGAAAATATTAAAGCCCTATAAATGCTAGCTATTATTATTATTTTCCCATTCTAGAATCATCACCAATCTCTTGGACAATCTCGTATAATCTTTAGATATATTCTTGGGCTCTCACTACTTTGTGCCACACTTTTGTGTCAAAGGCCTTTCAGTAATGAAGCAAGGCACAGCAAAAGAGCACTGGTTGATGAGTCAGAAGACTTGGATTCCAATCCCAGTTCTGGCACTAAGTAGCTGTGTGATTTGGGGGAAGTTATCTAATATTTCTGAGTCTCTCAGTTTCCTTTTCAGTAAACTGGGGGTCACATTTGCAGTACCTATTTACTTAGAGAGATATTTTGAAGAAAGCTCTTTTTACACCTTAAAATATTAACAATAAATGCAGGTTATCATCATCATTATTATATCACCCAGGTCCATCCCTCCTCAACAGTTCCATATGATCCAAAATTCTCCTTCCCTATCAACTTTCTATGCTATCTCTGTTAAAATTATGTTAAATTCTCTTTGTTAAATCCCCCATTAAAATCTCTTTTCATAAGTGCAACTAGTTTTGTTTTTGCTATTCTACTGCACTTTTCATGAAATGTTGTGAATTTTAATAGTTACCCATGTTTGTATCCTGTCCTCCTACTAAACTATATGGGTGCAGAAGCTATTTTGTCTAAAGTTTTCATGTCTCCCAGAGCCTGGCACAGTGCTTCCTACACAGTACATTTTTAAAAAATGTTTGTTGAAGAATGAATGAATGATTTCAAGATTCACACTCAACTAATAAATCAATCTAAAAACATTTTTAAGCATTTACTAAGCAAGCTCCAACCACTGTGCCAAAACTTATTATGAAACAGGCCTGGTTTTCAAGGAGTTTGCTTTTATTCTACCGGGGAAGACATGTACTATAGAAATATATACAGAGTAAAAGGTACTGAAAGGGGGAGGCACTAGTAGCTGGCAGTGTCAAGAAAGTCTCCATGCAAAGGTGATACTGGCGTTGAACTTTGAAGGAAATTAGGTATTAGAAGAGGAAAATATGAAAAAATAATGCACTCTAAACATGGGGGAACAGCTTGTACAGATAGCAGGTGGGATGTTACATGTGAAAAAATGGCAAAGAAAAGGCCAGTCTGGCTTAACAGAAGAGTATAGAGGGAAATAGGGCATAAGGGTGGAAAAGTAGGGTGGAATCAGGTTTCAAATAGTCTTAAATTCCAGAGTAATTTATATTTGATCCTAGAGGTAACAGGGAGTCATTTATGTTTACTGAGGTAGAATGTGGCAAGTGCTTTGAGAATTTCACTTTATCATCAAATGAGAGAGAGCATTACAAAATGTAAAACTAATCATTTTGATTATATTAAATTAAAAAGCATCTGCACAAACAAATCAATGCAACCAAGATTAGAAGGAAAACAGAAAGCTAGGAAACAATTTTTTACAGCAAGTGTCTCTGATAAAAGGTTCATTTCTCAACTATATAGAAAACGGACTCAAATTTAGAAGAATACAAGTCATTCCCAGCTGAAAAATGGTCAAAGAATATGAATAGCCAGTTTTCAGATGAAGAAATCAAAGTTAACTTTAGTCATATGAAAAAAATGCTCTAACTCACTATTGATTAGAGATATGCAAATTAAAATAACTCTGAGGTACTACCCTCACACCTATCAGATTGGCTATTATGACAGAAAAGGAAAGTGATAAATGCTGGAGGGGATGTGGGAAAATTGAGATACTAATGTACTTGGTAGCATTGTGAACTGATCCAACCATACTGGAGAGCAATTTGAAACTATGCCAAAAGGGCAATCAAACTCTTGCATACCCTTTGATACAGCAACACCACTACTAGATCTGTATTAAAAAAAGGGAAAAGGATATATTTGTAAAAAATATATATATATATTTATAACCCAGAGAGTTTAAGCTACCCAGTCCTAAAATTTGGACTGGGATTTTTCCAAGCACATCCCTCCTACAATTCTGAGAATCAGTATGATACAGCAGATAGAGAGTTGGAGGTTGTCATTATTCAGTCATGTCTGATTCTTTGTGACCTCATGGACAGTATGGTACATGGATTTTCTTGGCATATAAATGGAGTGGTTCACCATTTCCTTCTCCAATGGATTAAAGTAAATAGAAATGTAAATATATATATATATTTATAGAAATGTACTGGTAATTTAAATTTGAAGATCTTTCCCATTCATTAATAGACTCATATGACTTGCTTAAATCACAGATGGTGGGAGGAGCTTGCTTGAAGGAGGGGAGCAGGAAGGGTGGAACAGAAAGAGGTAGAGCTGGAGCAGAGCTAAGAGAAAACTGGTCAGAGCAGTGAAAACTGAGGGAGAAGGAAAGGCAGACAGGTAGGCTCCTGAGTGTTTGTTTCTGGGAAGCTCTGATAATGTGTATAGACTCCTTGATTAGTATGTTGGGTTTCTTTGTTACTATGATGGATTTGGCTTTCTGGTGTCTTGTTTTGGTTCTATCTTCCTTGTGGAGAGTCTGTGTATTTTGTGATTCAGAACTGCGCCAGGATATTCATGGCTGATGTAAGTGCTGTGAATATTGCACTGGCAGTACAAGCAGCTCCTTTTATGGTGGCAAAGAAATGGAAATTGAAAATGCCCATCAGTTGGGGAATGGCTGAACAAGCTGTGGGATATGAATGAAATGGAATACTATTGTGCTACAAGAAATGATGAGCAGGAGGATTTCAGAAAAACCTGGAAAGACTTACATGAATTCATGCAAAGTGAAGTGAGCAGAACCATGAGAACACTGCACATAATAATAGCAACATTATGCAATGATCAACTATGAATGACTTAGCTCTCCTCAGCAATACAATGATCTAAGACAGTTCCAAAGGACTGATGATGGAAAATGCTATCCACATCCAGAGAAAGAACTAATGTAGTTCTTTCTATGCAGATCAAAGCATACTTTTTCACTTTATTTTATGTTTTTTTTCCTTTTGATGTTTCTTCTCTCACAATGTGACTAATATGGTTTACATGATTACACGTATATAATCTATATCAAGTTTCTTACCTTTTAAAGAGGGGAGAGAGAAGGCAGAGAGGGAGAAAATTTGGGACTCAAATTTTTTTTTAAATGAATGTTAGCTAAAAAATGAATTTTTAGCTAGAAAAAAAGACAGAATATCACTTTAATGATTTATATAGAATGGAAAGGGAGAATAGATGGAGGTGGAGCAATTAGGTAGCTATTACACTAGTCCAGGCAAGAGGTGAGGAGAGACTGAATGAGGTTGGGAGCCAAGGAAGCAGAGAGAAGGGGACAGATGACAGGTAAATTGTGGAGGTAAAATGAACAAAACTGGGCAAGTGATTGGATGTGAAAAGAAAAAATTTAGGATGACTCCAAGGTGATGTCTTCAAGAGAAACTGGAAAGTTTGTGAGCAAATTACACATACACACACGTGCGCGCGTGCACACACACACACACACACACACACACACATACACACACATACATTTTAATCCATGTGCAGATGTAGTTTGTACTGAAACAAGTCCAGAATTTGGACAGATTTAATCTACTAAGTCCATCTCTTTTAGGAACTTCAACCTTTCATTGCAGACCTCTAATCAGGAACTAGTGTCAAGGGGAGACCAACCTTTTATTCTTTTTTTAACTAATTTTTTCTAATTAACAAAAATATATTTTCTCTCCCTCCCACTTCCTATCACTGAAACCAACAAAAATAAGACCCTCATAACAAATAGTAAAGCAAAATATATTACCACAATGTCAATAGAATATATGTCTCAAGCCCTGAATCCATTCATTACCTCTTTCTGGAGGTGGGTAACACGTTCCATCATGGATCCTTCTGGAATTATAGTTGGTCACTTTATTGATCAGCCTGTCTTCAGTCTTTCAAAATTGTTTGTTTTTGTTCCCATATAAATTGTTCTCCTGGCTCTGGTCACTTTCACTCTGCAATCAGTTTGGACAAGTCTTCCTGGGTTTTCTGAAACCATCAGGGCAAACTTATTCGTATGGAGCCAGATATGCATAGAATCTTATCCTAGGCACCTGAAAAAGAGAAAGGACCACTGGGGCCTCTAACTTATTTAGCTGGCTTTGCAATTGTACATCCTCTGTAATATCTTCACTTGGAGGAACTTTGAAGCTGGAAGAAATTCCAGGTTGCCCCAATAGACTGTACCCTCACTAATCATTGGTGATCAAAGGCTGCCCATCCACCAATCCCTACTTTGGAGCTAATAACAGCCAAAGCCCTTTGAGGCTCTCACATTCCCAGTTCTCATCCTTACTTCTGCTCTAATTCTCTTTCCTTACAACCCTGATCTCAGCAGGACTTTTGGTCAAAAACTATACTTCCCAATTGTAACTTATCAGTTCTGGCCCAACATCCATGTTGGTCCCTTCAACATTATCACTTTCATGTATGCTCTTATTAAGTTCATCAGCCACATCTCTGCCTTCCTGGAGCAATCCTCAAAAACTAAGGATCACTCTCTAGCTGCTAAATGTGCTATGCTGGTTTTGTTTCATTTTCCCTGTTCTGGCAATCTAGCTACTCAAAGGCTGTTAAGAACAACTATCTGGTTAGTGATCTGGCATTCCCTTTGTCCATATGCATTGCCCTTCTCTCACATCAACCACAATCTGAGCCACTGTGACATTTTGATCCAGTTTTGCTTTCTGTACCAAACAAAATGGTGTAGGTCTTTCCTGACAAGCGCAGGTCTGAGAGTTCAGGTTTGAGACTGGAATAAAATGAAACATGCCTAATCCTCTAACAATTAACAATAGATTTTTTTAGCTATAACACAGAAAGGAAACTCAGCAACAGCTTTAGGCTCAGGTAAATATAACGCCTCCCTCAATCTTATCTCTCCACAGAAGCATGCCTAGTCAAAGGTGTGGTGACTCACATAGCTGTGGGATATCTGCCATGTTTAAGTCTAGGACACTAGGAAGCCATGTGAATATCTCAAACCTTAAACCTCTGAGTCACAACTTCTTTGCTTCTCAGGGATGAAAAACTAGCTTAGCCTGTGTACTGAGGACTCTGACAAATGTTGTTCCCATGACAGATGTCCATAAGGAAGGGATCTATCCATAATGTCATCATCCTATCCGAGGAAATATTTGGTAATTAATGGGTGCCAACATGGCCATCAAAACAAACAATTGGCTACATTAGCAAAGTTCTACCACTGAATTTTTCCCCACAAAAGAATGCCCAACCATTGATTCTCCACATTCTTGACCATTCAGTGAGGTTTGTAACAAGTCAAACTGAGAGAGGACTATTCATATCCCCCTTCTTATAAGGACTAAACAGTAACTTTTGAGGAGTTTGGCAAAGGAGCAGTCACAGACAAGTCAACAAGGGATGGAGTAATTCTGAACTCAAGAAACAAGATGGCTCAGTATCTAAATCTTTTCAAGGAGGCATCCACATGCCTCCACTTTTTTTTTCCCCACTATTCTCTCAAATCCTTACAATCCAAATCCTGACCTTATCATTCTACCAAAACTACTCTCTCTAAAGTTACCAATGATCTAGTCAGGGTTTCTTAAACTTTTTCCACTAATGACCCCTTCAGCACTTATTAAACTGTGGTACCCCATGTGGGGTCATGACCCACAGTTTAATAAATACTGACAACTTTTGACACTATTGAATATCCTCTCTTCCTTAACGTTCTCATCTTCAGAACATCACTCTCCTGGATCTTCTTCCTCTCTGATCACTCCTCATGTGATTTTGCTGGATCCTTATGTGGACCACATTGTAGGTGGCCCTTAGAGTTTAGTCCTGGGCCCTTTTATTCTCCCTCTACACTACTGCACATAGTGATCTATCAGTTCCCATGTATTTAATTATCATCTCTATGCTAACAGTAGTCAAATCTACATGTCCTGCCCCAGATTCTAGTGACCTCCAATCTGGAATCTTCAAAAGTCTGTCACACATCTCAAAGTGCATATTTGGTAGACATCTTAAACTAAACATGTGTAAAGGACAATTCATTATCTTTCTCCCTAAATCTTCCCTCCCTCCTTCCTTTCCTTTTATTGTAGAGGGCAACACCATTCTTCCAGTTCCTCAGGATCACAACCTAGATCACATCCAGGATCTCTCAACCCCCCACCCCCACCCCATACAAGCTGTTGACAAGGCCTGTCAAGTTCACCTTTGTAGCATCTCTCATATACACCCCCTTCTCTTCTCTGACCCTGCCAGCATTAGTGGAGGCCTTTATCACCTAATTCTTAGACTACTGCAATAGCCTGCTAGTAGGTCTGCCTGTCTTTGATCTCTCCCCAACCCAATCCATCTTCCATTCAGTCACTAAAGTGGTTTTCCTAAAGCAAAGATCCAATTGTCATACCACTACTTGATAAACTCCAGTAGGCTCCATGTTGCCGGCAGGATTAATTCTGATAGGTATTCTGCTTGGCATTCAAAGTCCTTCATAACCTGGCCCCATCATACCTTTGTAGTCTGTTTCCCTGACTTTTACTCTGATCCAGTGATGTTGGACTACTGGCTAGTCCATGAACAAGACACTCTATCTGTTAGCTCTGGGCATTTTCTCTGACTGTTCCCCATCCCTGGAATGTTCTTCCACCTCATCTCCACTTACTAGCTTCCCTGGCTTCCATTAAGTCCTATCTACAATTTCATTTTTTTTCCAAGAAGCCTTTGTCAACCTCTATTAATTCTCATGCTTTCATTCTGTTATTTCCTATTTATCGTATATGTATTTGTTGCATATTCTCTCCTCCATTAGATGTGACTTCACTGTAGGCAGGGACTGTCATTTGCCTCTTTGTGTATTCCTTTAATACCTAAAGTGTATCGTGTAGGGTGTGTTCATAGAGGACCAGTGTGATGGCTGCCAAGCCCTTTTTGGGGCTCTTTCCACCTTTGGTGTCCACCTGTTTCACCTAACTCTCACCTGTGGCTCCAAGAAGCTGCAGCATGCACAGCAGCCACACTCTGGTAAACTGTTTTGGCAGACGGGCCAAACCAGGTTGAGGGTAACCAAGGTTTCTCAAACTCATTGGTGAGTTAGGGAGATGTCTACCCCAAGCATGTAAAAACTTCATCTGGTGGAATGGGCGGATGAGAACAATTTGTTTCAATGGCCATGAAGGCAGATGAAGCAGGCAATGTGGAGTGCTGAGAGTAGACAACGAAGACGCCAAGGTCTTGCATCCTGAGCCATCACCAGTCGTCTTGACTCTGTCCTACCACTGGACTATGATGACTCTGGAGGAGAGAGTGAGGCTGATGACTTCATGCAACTCTGCCTCACTGAAATCCAATTTACACAAGAATCAAAAGACATCACCCACACCATTTCACTATTATACCTCAAAGTCCTTTGGTGATAGGTAAGTGATGAAGCAGCAGGTACGAATACAATGGGAGCTGTAGTCACAACTCTGCACATAGGCGGCCCAGGCCATAGGGTGGTTTCTCACTGGAAGCAGCAATGGGACTCGGCAACCCTCTGGTTGAGCAGCCTTTTAAGGATCGCACTGCTCACCTCCTAGTGTGAGGAAGGGGGCTAGAAAAGGTGCCCTAAACATTGCCTGCTTACCCAATCCTGGCCTGATTACCATGGCAGGTGGGGAATCCCACTATGCGGTCAAAATACAAAGAAATGCATGAAAACATCTGCAAGGATGATTCCACTCACCATCAGCACATGGAATGTGTGTATACTAATAGACAACACAAAATCCAGTAGACCTGAAAGAACTGCTCTTGTTGCAAGAGAACTCAACAGGTATCGTATCCAAATAGCAGCCTTGAGTGAAACAAGGTTGGCAAATGAAGGCCAGCTTACTGAAGCTGGAGCTGGATACACCTTTTTCTGGAGTGGGTGCAGTGAAGTGGAGCACCTGAAGCTGGCATGGGTTTTGCAATCAAGACCAATCTAATCAGCAAGCTGGCATGCCTGCCAAAAGGAGTGAATAACAGGCTCATGACAATGTGATTGCCACTCACAGGAAAATGTCATGCCACCATCATCAGTGCCCATGCTCCCACCATGACAAACTCTGATGAAATCAAAGACAAAATTATGAAGACCTAGAGACCCTTATCGTCAATGTGCCAAAAGAAGACAAGCTTATAATTCTTGGTGACTTTAATGCTAGAGAAGGCTCAGACTACCAGAGTTGGCAGGGAGTCCTAGGGAGGAATGGAGTTGGAAACAGCAACAGCAATGGTCATTTACTGCTGAAGACTTGTGCATCACATGACCTTCTCATCACCAACACTGTCTTCTGTTTACCTAAACACAATAAAACTTCATGGATGCACCCTTGCAGCAAACACTGGCATGTAATAGATTATGTTACTGTAAGGAGAAGAGACAGACAAGATGTGAGACTGACAAAGGCAATGTGTGGTGCAGAGTGCTGGACTGATCATAGACTTATCCTTTCCAAGCTAAATATTCGCATTCATCAAAAAGTACCGACCCCAAGACAAAATGACTACCAGAAGAATTAATGTCAACAAATTAAAGCTCTTCTCTGAACGTGAACAGTTTGCTGCTGATTTGGAGGGAAAGTTGAGCTGACACACAGTTGGCAACAGTAGAGAAGAAAAGGGGTAGGCAGCGTTCAGAGATTTGGTGTACAGCACTGCATCTGGGTCAGAACACTTGAAACATCAAGACTGGTTTGATGAAAATGATGGGGAAATTCAGAAGCTGCTAAATGAAAAATGAGAACTCCACAGGATTTACCAGCAGGATAGTTCATCCACCTCTATTGAATTCCATCAAAAGCAAAGTACAAGCAAAGCTTGGAGAGATGCAGGATTCCTGGCTCAGTAAGAAGGCAGATGAAATTCAGTTTTACGCTGATAGCAACAATCCAAAGCACTTTTATGATTCCCTGAAAGGTATTTATGGACCAAAAACTTATGGTGCCTCACAACTAATCAGCACTGATGGAGCCACATTGATTAGTGATAAGCACATGATCCTAGAGAGATAGGTTGAACACTTTCATAGTGTTCTCAACAGACCATCATCAATCAATGCTGAGGTCATTGACCATTTAACTAAGATTGAAGTCAATCCCTCCTTAGCTGAACTTCCAAGTGAAAGAAGAGGTTTTGAGGGTCATTAGGCTCATTTCATGTGTCAAAGCACGTAGTGCTGATTCTATTCCAGCTGAGATTTACAAGGTAGGGGGACCATTGTTCATACAAAAGCTGACTGAAATTTTCCAGGTTATATGGCAAGAGGAGGTTATCCCCCAGGAGTTCAAAGATGCCTCCACTATCCATCTCTATAAGGGTAAAGGGAATAGATTGTCCTGCAACAATCACAGGCAGATCTCTCTCTTAGTCATTGCTGGCAAAATTCTTGCTAGAGTCCTTCTTAATAGACTGATCCTTCACCTGGAAGATGGTCACATACCTGAGAGCCAGTGTGGCTTCACAAAGCGTCGAAGAACAGTTGATATGGTGTTTGCTGCCCAACAACTCCAGGTGAAATGCCAGGAACAGAACAGAGGTCTGTACACAACGTTTGTAGATCTGACCAAGACCTTTGATACTATTAGTTATGAGGGCTTATGGAAAATTATGTCAAAATTTGGTTGCCTGGGGAAGTTCATCAATATTGCATGTCAATTTTATGGTGGCTTATTTGCCCAGGTTCTGGATAATGGACAAAGCTCTCATGCCTTCCCAGTCACTAACAGAGTGAAACAGGGCTGTGTGCTTGCTCCCATGTTTTTTAGCATGATGTTTTCATTCATGTTGACAAATGCTTTCAATGAGGATGAGCATGGCACCAATGTCAACGACCATACTGACAATAAGTTCTTCAATTTGAAAAGGCTACCACGCAAGACCAAAGTGGATGACTGCACATTCAATGCAGCCTCTGAAGCTGAGATGCAACAAAGTATGGATCAATTCTCTGCAACCTGTGCTAATTTTGGCCTAATAACTAACACCAAAAAAACACAGGTGCTCCATCAGCCACCACCACACCATCCATACATGAAACCATTAGTTACAACAAATGGAGAAGTTTCAAATGCTGTAGATAAGTTCACATACCTTGGTAGTGTACTTTCGAGGGATGTACACATTGACAATGAAGCTGATGCACGCGTTGCCAGAGCTAGCTCAATGTTTGAGAGGCTCCGAAGAAAAATTTGGGAGAGAAGAGGTATTAGACTGACTACCAAATTGAAGGTCTACAGAGCCATTGTGTTGATCTCATTGTTGTATGCCTGTGAAACATGGACAGTCTACCAGTGCCATGCCAGGAAACTGAATCGCTTCCATTTGAACTGTCTTAGGAAGATTCTGGCAGGATAAGGTACGAGACACTGAAGTCCTTGCTCAAGCCGAACTGCCAAGTATTCAAACTACGCTTCAGAGAGCACAACTCCAATGTGCTGGCCACGTCGTTCAAATGCCAAATGTACACTTGCCAAAAAGACTATTTTATGGAGAACTTGCATGGGGCAGGCAATCACGTGGTGGCCAGAAGAAATGACACAAGGACACTCTCAAGGTCTCTCTCAAAAACTTTGGATTTGACTGTGCAGCATGGGAGACATTGGCACAGGACCGCTCACAGTATGGCATGACCACATAAGAAAAGGTGCTGTGCTCTTTGAGCAAAGCAGAATTGAGACAGCACAAAGTAAACACAGGATGCGCAAATTTGGGATATCCACCCCAAATATTCACGTGGACCATCTGTGCCCAACCTGTGGTAGAGCATTCCAAGCTCATATGGGTCTGATCAGCCACAGTAGGACACAGTGAAATTTTACTTTACAATGATGATGGCATCTTGGTCCTCTTCAAGACGAAGGACAACAACCAATCTCCAGAGCTTAATACAGTGTCTAGAATATAGCAGGTATTTAATAAATGTTTAGTGACCGATTGAGGTGGCCAGAAATGACAATGACGGGGAAATCAGTGACCTTTTTATGGAAAGTGCTGGTGCTGCTGGGCCCAGTCACCCTACGGTACAAACTGTAAAGCTCAGCAAGAAAACCCTCAGTTTATATCACTACTTGATGTAGTAATTTGGGATAATTTGGGCAGATTGAAGGTCTTTAATCAACTATTCCCCCAAGTGAAAAGGGCTAGGCTGATTAAAAACAACAGCTTGAACTGGGATCATCTCCTCCTCATCCAATCCAACAATTTCATCTCCATTATTGCTTCATGTTGATATATCACTATGATGGGGAACAAACTGTATCATTGTCTTAACTTTATCTGAAGAGTAGTCTTTTCTCCCAGTGGCAACTTCTCCCAAACTTTCCATCTCCACAGGGTTTTCATGACTAGTCTGAGTAGAGCTTCCAGGAATAATAGTCACCTGACTTCCTATAGGTGACAGATCTGTCTTTCTACCCAACACATTCACCTGGGCACAGAGCCTCTCATCTCTTTTTCATACAGTGAAAAGAATCATACAAGTTTAGTCCCATTCCTGACAATATTTAGATTCAATCAGGTGACAGCACAGTGGAGTTAGTGGAGGTAGAAGAGAAACCAGGTCCAAAGGTCCCACCACTTCATCTTTCTTCTCCTATTATTTCTTAACCAGGGTGCTAACAGATTGGTCTTTCAATTCCTCTTATCAACTCCATGTTTTAATATCCCTTGACAAGATAAAGCCTCCTGTTTTTCTTCCTCTTTGAGTGGCCACCCTCCAAGAGCACAGCTCTTTGCAGGTTGTTCATGTGGTGGTAGCAGGGATGGGGGATATGTTTAGCTGATTCATATTATAAAACAAACTGAGAAATTCTCACTCCTTCAGATATGGAATACCTTCCCTATTCTTTCCCCCAAATAAATACAGGCTGGAAACTTACCTGTAGAGGGTCAAGCCTGCCTGAGTCATGCCTAACCACTGGAACAGAGATAAAGGTCTCCTATCTTGATTACTTAAAACAGGAGGTCTTTGGATAATTTGCCCCTCTGCTATTTCCTGAAATTTATGAATTTTGGTCTCATTAAACAAATCAGCGACTAGTGCCCCAAAAGAACCAGTCAAGCTTCTGAAGCCTTATCCTATGCCATTAATTAGCCTACCACTAGTTTATTTTCTTCCCAAAATACTCCTTAAACTCTTCTAATTTACAATTTGGGCTAATAATTGGATATCCTCTATAGGTGCTAATCTTTGGTAAGGCTAGGACAGGGATAGAGATAATGACAACAAGAGAAGCCAATACAGAGTAAATTCTCATTATTCCACTCTACACCCTTCTTCCAGGTTAAATTAGGATAACAATCCTACTGCCCATTTGGTGGTCATGGAGGGAAAGGGCCTTCACAATGTTCATTAATTACCCCTCCCTTCTTCAGTGGAAACTAGATCAGCATAATTAAATTTCACTTTTGTTAATTCAAGCTTTCAATACAACAGTCAAGGAATGGTGGGTGCTTTTTATCACTCTTCTCCCTGTCTTAAGGGCACATTAACTTCTTTGGGTCTGCAAGGCTTCCAACCCATCCCACTGATAGAAGTCATCATACATGGGCCAAATTCCTATGCCACCAAATATTAAGGATTGATGCCAGGCCATCCCAGTAATAGAAGTAACCCATCCATTTTTACTTCACTGTTACTATTCCTCCTCTTCATAAGCCACAGTCTATTTCATTTTCCCACACACTGGATCCAACTACTGGATCCAAGTTCTTGATCTGGAGAGATTGAATCAAAGTGGCAAAAACAAACAAAAACCCCACATTTTAATAAATATAAACACTAAGCAAATGTATATTTAAAAAAAATTCAACAAGTACACAGAGATATAAGTTTCCAAGACTTTGCTTTAGGAGGGATACATTCAAGCCAGTATTCCCCACTGGGCATATATCCATCAAGTCCAAAGAACTACTACCCTCCTTCCTTGATACTGACACAGGTAAAACTCTCCCTCCCAATCCCTTTACTCCCACCTAAACAGGCGATTAGCCTATCCCTATGACTATCCATGACTAAGGGATATGAATGAGATTTAATTTATTACTGATATAATTGATAAGCTTAATTAATACCTTAGGACCCACGACCTGAGCAGAAAAAAATGATTCCTAAGAGAAAAAGAATCTAAATAACCTAATATGTCTGCACTTTAAAAAGGGATTATTAAACAACAACAACAAAAAACTCTATCTAAGATAAATGGTGTAATTCCAACTAGTTTGACAAAGTGAAGAATTTCAAGTAATTATAGAGGAAATTTATGGACAGAGCAGGCCTCCCCAAAGAATCTCATTATTTATTCTACCTCTGAGGCTAGTCTTGTTAGGGATGATGCAAGTAGATAAAGACTGAGTTTCAAATGAAAGCAAAATGCTTTGTTACCAGGGAATAGAAAATAACAATGCAGAAACAATGTGCAAAAAGGCTTTTTTAAATGATTTAATTTTTCTTTCATTATAAACATTATTTTAAGACATAGAGAGACTCTTTTAAGGTGAAAAGTTAATGTTATGAAGAAATGCAGAGCTAAGAAGGGAAGCACACAATTTATACAATACACCTTCAAATCCATTTCCACCAACTGTAACAATCAAATGACAAATCAGTAGAAAATTACAACTTGAGTAAAGTCATATCTGTTAGGAAACTGTTAAATGTTTTCCCACCAACTTAATTTTGAAGACTTCTACCACATAACCACAAAGGCTTTGGTGGAAAGAAATCTCAGTTTTTCTCCTGGTCCCTGGAAACTGATGGACCCTTCAAAGTTTGGCATAATCTTTAAGAATCATCTCTAGCTTCTGGCTCAGCATGATGTTGCCTTTGACCCGAAGTTTGCCACTAAAGAAGGCCTGAAATACAGAAAGAAAAAGAGGAAAGTGTCACTTTAAAAGGCCTATGATTTAAACTGACAAACAGTTGAACTAGTTTCTGAGACAAAAAAGATGCAGGGAATAAGGAAAACTATCTTGCAGTGATTTTTTTAAATCAGTGAATGGATACAAATGTTTCCAAGCCATCTGCCAAACGCAAGGGGACACACACACACACAGAAAATACAAAGTAAAACAAAATGTAAAGGGATGCCCCGCTCACACCATGCTTTTTAAGCCAAATTTGTGCAATTATTTTCTGTATTCTCAGTATAGTATTGGGAATCATGTCACAACAGTACTTACAGCCATCCTAAAAGCTAGATACCTCCATAAATAAGGCAAGATAAAATGCTTATTTTTTAAAGTCATTTGTGGTTTGTTACTTATAACATTCATTTTTAAATAGTCAGAACACTGAACTGAATTAAATAGTATTTAAAAACCTGATAGCGATGACAAAAGAACATTACTGATTAAAGTTATTAATTCATTTTCCTAAACTCCTAAGTACCAAGGAAAAGTATGCTAAAATAGCAGCCTACAGGGTAGTGAGTGGTGTTAAGGACCCTGCTCCTTCCTCTAATAATATAAAGCAGCTTTCCTATATCACTTTATTCTCACAAAGATCCTGTGATGTAAGTATTCGTGTTCTTGAAGAGGAAGTTTAGCCACACAGCCAGAATTCAAACCCTGATCTTTACTGACTCCAGGTCCTGTTTTACTACTGAAGCTGCACTGAGACCTTCTATATATATATATATATAGGTGTTTGGTCACTACTCCAATTTTCAATTCCTTCATCAGTAAATGGGAGCAGTTACTCATTATGGTTTTTATACTCCTAAGAAAGTAATACACAGATTCGAGGTGATTTCTAAGGTCTCATCAAGTTCCATATTTCATTATCCCATCAATATAAAATGAAAAAAGATTGGCACATTACACATCCAGATACCAGCACCAACTACAACATCACAAAAGCAAAATTTAAGCTCCTTCTAGGTCACTGGTCTCAGCAAACAAGTGGTAGCAGAGGGAAATCTTTTGGAGTTTAGTCTCTATATCCTAGAAATACAAGAAATAAATTGTTTCCACAGGATAAATTCTGAGTATTTTCTGTTGGCCATGGAAATACTGATTATAAATTATCTCTGAGGCAGAGGTGGCTTGTCGTTAGATCTTTGTATTCCCAGAACCTAGCATAGTGCCTGGCACATAGTAGTGCTTAATAAATACTTTTTGTATGCTACTTGATTGATCTTTTGAAAGTGACTTAACTCCTCTAGAAAAATTCTTCACTCGTACTTTTCTTCAAATTACTCAAGTCTAGAGATTCTTGTAAATTTGAATAAAAAACAGCACCAAAAACATTTCCAAACTGCCAGGAAAAAAGATGTTTTATAAAATAAAGTTACTTTCTTGCCACCCCCATTCTTTAAGAGTACTGCTATACCAAAGAAAATGTTTCTCTGTTAAATATTAATAATCAATGTACATTTGTATCACAACTGTTTACTAATAAATGTTTAACTACAGAAGATAAATGTGGTCATTGCTGTCAAGAGTGAATGCTTATGCTGCTATATGGTAAATTGTCTTTGGCACTCATACATAGTAATATATACCTATACAAGTTTTAACCTAGCATAGTTTTTTTAATTGTCTTTTATTTATTGGAGATTTTTTTTATTTATTGGACATACACAGGTGACATCTGAGTTTTCACCATAAATTTAGACTTAAACTCAAGCTATTATAGCCAGCTCAAGTTTACTAACACCTTTAAACCAGGACAAGAATACTTTTCTTTTTAATTTAAATTGTAAATGAGAATTCAAAAAGTAATTTTGAAATTCTAATCTCATTTAAAATCTAGTATAACAGTTAGAAGAAGTGATGGTGAACAAATCAATCTCATGGAATCATTACCTTCTGGGGGTTCAACTTCCCCATAACAACCTCCATGAAGTCTTCATCTGAAAGAGTGAAGACTGTGTCGGCAGAACCTCTTGCAGGGCCTTGGTATAATTCTCCAGAACCATTTTTTAAGTCAATAGCTAGAGAAAGAAAACAGGTAAAAAAAGATGTCAATTTATCTCTCTTTCCCCTTTATAATCTGAAAACAAAATAGATTTCAGCAGAATGCTGTTCCACTAGAAATGATTCTACATATTTGGAAGGAACACAAAGTTTCCATTTAAAAGGAAAGCAACAAAATAAGTCACTTTCAATGGAACTTGAAGCTAGTAACTTAAAAAAAACTGGGTCCAAACTTAACTTCACAGTCCTATTACACATTAAAATAAAGTTTTCTTAATTATAGATTTTAGTGATAAAGCTATATTATAATGGGTAGCCAGAGTCAAACAACACAGAATGGTCCAAAATGTCATTTTGGTAAACCCATGGAATTTTTCATGAGGATCTAAGAGGCTATGTATTGTGATACAGAGACCAAAAAATAAAAAAGACAGAAGTCACTTTAATATACACTAACACCAACCTAGCTACAGATTATAAGTTGTTTGGGAGCCAAACTCAAAGCAGTGACAAAATACCCCAGCGACTATGGTGATTTTACTATGCAAAATTGAGAAAAAAACAAAACAGCTCTGCAGTAATAAAAAAAAAAATCTTCATCGCTCTAGGGCCTAATTCTCAGTTGATGGTTATTATGTTCTAACTTCACTCAGAGAGTAAAACAGTAGTGGGACCACTGCTTTGGAACACGAATGGGGACAGTAACGATCTCTTTGTGGCATAAAAACAGTAAAGTGCAATTTTCCTTTATATATTGCATATTCTTGTGCCTATATGTCCTCTTCCTGCTCCAGGATTCAGAAAGAGGAGTATATTCAGTCCAACATACCAATTTTAGAAGCCCAAGTGCATGGCTAAAATACTTTTTTAAATAGCACACAAAACCTTAATTAGGAGTGGTTCTTTTCAGGCCCTTTGTATATTCAGCAACTGCTCAATGCAATTTCAAAGTTCCATTTATCAAAACCAGACACCCAGACAAAGTGCATACAAAACGCAAACTATCATATATTTTCACTGGATGCTCTCAAAAAACTATGGCATCATAGGGCATACTTTTGCTAAGGCAGCTAGGTGGTGTAACAGATAGTCCTGGACTTGGAAACAAGAAAACCTAAGTTAAAATATGGCCTCATATACTTATCAACTGTATGACCCCGGGTAAGTCATTTAAGAAGCAAGTTAGTACAGTGAATTAAGCCTAGAGTCAGGAAGGTCCAAGTTCAAAACATCACTTTGAGCTGTGTGACCCTGGGCAAGGCCCTTAACTTCTCTGTTGCTCAAGTTCCTCATCTGTAAAAGTGGAGATAATAACACCTCCTTTCCAGGACTGTTTTAAGGATCAAATGAAATAACGTTTATGTAGTGCTCAGTACAAAGCCTGACACACTAGGTTCTTAACAAAAGTAAGCTACCTTCCCTTGTTCCTTTTTTTCACTTTTCCCAGCCTCAATTTCCTTATCTGTAAATTGGGAATCATAACAACACATATTTTATCTGGCAGCTGTGAGAATCAAAGGAGATGATCAAACAAATCAAGTGCTTTATAATCCTTAAAGAGCTACGTAGTTAGCTTTTATTTTATGTACATGTATATGTACGTGTGTGTGTGTGTGTGTGTGTGTGTGTGTGTGTGTGTGTGTGTGTGTGTGTGTATGTAATTATCAAGCAGCATCCTCCCTGCCTCTGCAGAAGGTGGAGGAGGAGAGGTCCCTGTTCCTGGAAATCAGGACAGGGAGACATGGGCAGCTCGGGATCTGTCTGCCCATCACCCCCTCCTTTCCCTTTCCCTCTCCCACCCCACACCTCCCCTCCTTTACCCTACTCCCCTCGCCTAACCAATCCTGGAGGATCCTGAGAATGTCTAGAGGGGAGGGGGGAAGTTGGGGGAGAGGAATGAGAGAGGGTGAAAAAAGTCAGTACAACTATCTAACACTCTGAGGACAAGGTATCTGTGGTTAGAGGAAATGCTTCAAGAACATTTAGAGTTGCTCTCTGTGGACACATCTAGACTCAGAACACTGAAGACAAGACACTTGCAGCACAGCACATAGCAGTTGGTAACACTTCAGCTGCCTCAAGCTTGTATTTTATAAAAGCTTATCTTGTTTGAAAAAACTTAGATCTCTCATCTTGATCATGTAACCTGAGAATTAAAGGTAAACTGAGGCACACAAAAACCTATCAGATAAGTTCCTTTGCTCCTTTTCTCCTTTGGGAATAACCAAAGATTGAACAAAATTAAGCTTCTAAAAAAATTAAGCCTTTGAAAGAAAAGAAGGAAGAACAATTCAATCAAAGTAGGATGTTGTCATGCTTTTTTTAAATGTCATTAAAAAACTTGCTCTACTTATCTAAAGAGCTACATTCTAATTCACTGCTGTTTCTGGATGAAGAGTTCTTCTGGACTTACTCTAATGTTGTCCTGGATGACGCTTACCGCATCAGAAAATGTATCATCAGGGAACTTACTTATTGAAGTAAGAGCTGTGATGATTACTTAGGTAAAGCAAGCTAAGTAAAAATGTATATTACTCTACTTAAAACTGAGGTTCAGTGACGACACGGGCTTCCTTGGAGAGTGTAGTGGGCTCCTCCTCCCTGGGAGTCTTCAAATAAATACTGCATCGGGCGTGTCAAAGAGGGAATTCTTGTTCAGGCATAGGGAGATGTTCTAATTCTGTTAAATGCTAAAAGAATCATTAAGCCCTAACTAAAAATGCAAATGAAACCACATAGGCTATGTGCACATCTCTAAGTCAGGAACATATAGAATGCACCCTGTGAAATTAAACGGAGCAACGGCAAGTCAGATGTAGAAATAGGGAGGAAGGAATATTACAAAATATAACAATTATATGTATAGCTTAGACCTGGGGACAATGCTTGCCACTTTTTTTTTGTAAAGGTCATGAGCTAAGTTTCATATTTTAAAAAATTATAAATATTTAAAAGCGTTGACCAGCAAGGATTTGGCCTGCAGTCAGTAGCTTGCTGACCCCTTTTCCAGATTGTAAATTCTGTGAGGGCAGGGACAATACTCATCCAAAATTTTTTATCTTCCCTAATTCTAAAACAATGTCTTGCCCACATAAAGAACTTACTAAATATGTGTTGTGTTTTAAACTTATTGGCACTCAAATTAATTTTAATACCAAGACTTATGCAAGTAGAAAATAAGATTTGTTATCACATATTATGGATTTTTTTTCTCCTTTTGTTTATGCCATCAACTTCAGTGTGCTGTCTGAAACAAGGACTGTCATATTTCATCTCTGCAGCTTCAGGCCTTAGTATTTGTTCCCCAATAGCTGACATTTAATGTCTGTTGAACTGAAGGGTGAAACCTTGGTGAAAGACACGAATTTGACATAGTCAAACAAGCATTTAAGTTTCCACTATGAGCCAGACACTGTAATAGTTCCTGGAGATGTAAATACAATAAATGAAACAATCCCCAGTCAAGGAGCTTACATTTAACAGGAGGACAAGGACCTGTATAAGTATATATGAAATAAACACAAATAAATATAACACTGGTGGCAGATATAGATGTCATTATAGAAGGTGAAGGTAAAGAGCATCACCTCCGTTTCCTCCCTACTCTCTACTTGTCTCTGGAGATTTAACTAGTCACAACCTTAAAATACTTAGCTCAGTTTTGTTTGGTTTTTTTTTTTAGCCTAGTGGCAACATAATGGTCCTTCAGGTGATTCCCTCCTGTGTAACTTTGTAGAATTTACATAAGATAACAAGTTAGGAGTATGATAATTGCTCAGAGCCTTCAGTTGGTTAAATTTCTAACATCCAGGCAGATTTGGCTTTTTGCCTTCATTTAAATTTTGTTTATTTCTAGCTATTCCCTGGCCTTTTTCTGGTCGAGACAAAATTCAGGTTACCAGAGACATTTGGCTAAGGAAGTGAGGATACCATGTTACAGTGTCTGTTAATGAGATATAAACCGTCAGCAGGGGAACTTGGAATGAACACAGGCCCTTCCCTTCAGCTTCGAAGAGGTATGTAAAACTGGAGGCTTCAACCTAAGAGCCTGTAGGCCAATGACCCTCACGCATCTCTCTCTCTCCTTTCTCTACGGCAGCCAGTTCCACTTTTTCTTTTTCCTCTTGTCCCAATTTTTCTTCTTTCAGGCTCAACTCTGGAGGGTAAATGTGTGGTTGGGGCTGGAGAGGCTGGCCTTATTTCTGCTCTTGCTCAGTGACAGGGTCCCTAACACTTCTCCATCTCTCTCTCCCAGCCTCAGTGCACTCTTTGAAGAACTCCTGTGTAAAACCCAATTCTATCTCTGCTTCAAAGATCCTGTCTCAGATCACTTCTCAGGGCTGAGAGCTGACTGTCTGTCCCTATGAATTAAAAATTCCAAGATGACAATCAGTTCTCAAACCCTTATTACAAATAGGAAGTGGTTAGAGGGAGACAGGAAGGGAGGTGGTTAGCAGTTGAGGGGATTACTTGAAGGAAATGAGGGAATTCTAACATGGACATGAAGAGGGAATACATTCAGGGCATGCAAGACAGCAGGGATGGGAGATGGAATGATATAGGTTCCTCAGAAGACAGAAGGCCAGTGTGACAAGATTGAGGAGTTAAGGGGAGTAGTAATGTACAAATGAAAATAGAAAAAGAAATTGGGGCCAGGTTGTGAATGGTTTTAAAGGCCGTACAGAGGAGTTTGTATTTGATTCTTGAGAAAATAGGAAGCCACTCCAGAGGCAATAATTATTAATGTAAATACACATATACTGGGAGTACTGCCTGTCTCCCTTGAAGCCATTAGACTAAGTGCTCAGGAGTTCAAAACTTTCCTCAACTTACTCTGAATCTAAAGTTAAAACAGGCACTGTTTCCAAAAGCTTATGTAGTTAATCAACATATGTACTAACAAGGGCAAAGCTAAAATAATGTAACAGAGATTTCAAATACAACTGATTTTGTTTTCTAGTGTTTAGTAAACACTAACAAACAAAATGACTGCTTGTACCAAAACATAATTTAAAGGCATTCTGTAAGCTTTCAGTCATTTTTTCCATGACAATAAGGTCTTGGCCATTAACTGGAGATGCCAGTGGGGAAATTAATATCCAGGACAGCAATAAGCCACATGTCGGATTGTTTTCCATGCAGTCATCTGCAGGAACTTTGCACAATGACACAGAGAAAAGGAAAATCAAGAAGCAAGAAACTTAAAGCAGTGGAAACACAGTTAAGAAATTTAATCTAACAAAAAACCTGGCAGTCAGACCACAGGGGAACAGGAGATATGTTGGAGAAAGCCTAGGGCCTAAATCTGATCATGAATCTAAGCAAAGGAGAGACCTAAAGAAAAGATAATGACAATAAAAGCCTGGAACTCTTAACTCAGATGGGCAACATGATACCATTTCTGTGGTTGCAAACTTTCAAAAGTGAACTAGAATACAGAGTAGAAGCTATCAAGCTAAGAAAAGTATTTTCCCTCAGTTTCCTGAAGGAAAGTTTTAATAAAAGTATATTCTCTAGTACTGTCTGAAATTAAACTTTGTCATAAAGATGAGAAAAAAATTTGCTGGTTATCCAACTCTTTGGGATACATTGCTATTTTAATTGAGCATCTTCTAAATTTCTGTAAGTCTTTTTCTTGAACAGAAACTCAGAAAATTATCTTTAGACCTTTTCATCCTTCTTGCATTTCCATCTCTTTGTCCTCAAATTCTTCAAAGTTCTTGCAGCCTACAGCTCAAGTTCCAACACCTTTTTGCCCATTGAGAAAAGGCTGCCTTAGATAATTTTTAAGGGGAAAAAACTTATATGTACTACACACGTGCATATGTATGCACATATATATAATATACAATCATTAATTTATAGACATGAAAATCTGAGTATTATGAGATCTGAAAAATTTCATCTGAATCAAATTTTGCAGACTGAAGCATTTTACATTCTCCCTCCCTATTAACTTTCTATAATTACAAATGTTTGCCAGGAATATATGACTAAGGTGACTAAAAAAAAATCCCAACTGACTCAGAAACACAAAAGATTTGCTCATCTAAAATGACATTTAATACACTGCTTCAATTAGTTTGTGATGAGAAATACCACAGATCAGATTTTCTTGAGAATCTGAAGAAATCCATTCAAATGACACTCTAAAGAATAACAATCTGAAATCTGAAAAAACAATATTCCTTCCCTAGGGAAAAAACCCAATAGGGATATTTGCAAATGCCTTTTTAAAACTTTACATAGTTAATCGTACACACCGCCCTCTGATTCATAGATTAGCACCTCTTGGCCATTTTGAGATTATAATTAATGACTTTATCCCAAATCTGAGGAAACACGGGAGTGTCTGATTTGAGATCAGAGTGGATACAGGTAACCAAACTCAATTAGAATTACCCCCGTCAGAAGCCACCCTCAGGATTAAGAGTGTGGAAGATAGAAAAAGGAGGGACAACAGGAACATAAATTGTCTCCTCTACAGAACAGGGACAATTCTGCTCTCATTTACATATGCTTATGTTTCTCAACTCTTAGCTTTGGCATTTTATCTAATCCATTTTGCTTTGCCCCAGTGCTACAATTTGTTCCTATAGTTATTTGCCTTGCCTCTCCTTTGTTTCTCTGTCTCTCATGTGTCGTATAAATTATCCCCTGCTATGTGGGAGGGGTTCGCACCAGGTCGGCCAAGACAGTGGTTAGGCCCCTGACTCAAGCTAATCTTAAAAAGCAACACTGAGCACAGGCTAATTTTACATCACTCTGGGGACTCCAAACCAAAATGATATGGGACCCTTTAATTACATTCAGAATTCTGAAAGACAAAAGAAGAAAATGAAGCTCTTTGCCCTAGGGTCTTAGATACTGAGGGCCGGAATAGAGATCCTGATGTAGTCACGGGTAACTAGGACTGATGATGCTGGCCTGCAGCCAAAGAAACGATTCAAGAGCCAGATCAAGAGCTAACCAAAGGCAAATACAAGCATCCTGAGATCCAGTGGTGCTAGCTCCACCAGACTGTCAACAAATATTTATTAAAAGCATGAGTTCTAGGCATCGGGGACACAAGTGCAAAAAATATGAAATAATACTACAAAGTCAAAAGCACAGGAAGCCTGAAGTACAAGAGGGGGAAACAGCTAGCTTAGCATTTTTTTCTATTTGTACCTCTAAGAGGTTACAACTCAATAAGAGACAATGAAGGGGTATATATCATAGTTTGAGAAAGTATTTCATTTGGTTGTTAGGAACAATGTGTTCACCTACTTCAAGCCCTCCAATAATGTAGAAAAACAGAGGATTGTATACCCTCTTCACTCCTCTCCTTTCATTGGCATGTTTGCCTTAAGACAGGATGCAATAGAGTCTTTGACCAAGTATCAAATGCTCCAAATATTGGAGAGGGTTCATTAACTATGGCTAGGGACCTTATGCTGCAAATTGAATAAGTGACGATTCACAAAATCACAGAATTTCAGAATTGTAAGGGACAACCGAGGTCATCTAGTCCAACATAGACCTGAATAAGAATCCCTCTATAACATCTCTCTGATTGAAGACTTCTAGTGATAGGATAATATGAGTTTAGAATATAAAACTCATTTGTAAAATCTTAGAGAGGAAGGTGATGGGATATTATGAGGAGCAAGAAGCAGTAGAAAGAAAAACAAGCTTAGACCAAATTAAACAAGATTAAGCCAAAAACTCAAATAAACAACAAAAAAAAAAAAATAACTTATAAAAAAGGAAAAGATGTCAAAAATTTCCATTGAAAAGAAAACAAAACTTTTCTGTGAAACTGTCAATAATGTCATTTCCAACATGTTGAATAAGGAAGTAGAAATGATAATGAAGAAAACAAAAAATTCATCTCCCACCATCTGAAGACCATGGATGTGCAATACTGCATACAATGCCACACAGAGGTGACATGTGGGTTAGTTTTGAAAGATTTCTGGTAGTAAAGAAGAGTTTCTAGGGAAAAGGAGGGAGGGATATATTTGGAAAATATATTATATATTTTTACATACTATATTATGTTTTATACAAAAACAAAAGGTATTAACTTTGTCTTAAAAGAAATATGAAGAATATGGAAGCAAGGGCAGGTAACCGAGTTTGAATACAAGAACAAATTTCAAAAGCATTAAAGCTCAGAATGACATAAGATGGGTAAAGAACGCCAAGGACAAAGAGGTCTTTAAAGCTCTGTTGGAGGCACTGGGGAGATCAAAAAACAGTGGAAATATTGTGCTGATTATATCCTTACCAATAACAGTGCAGAGCCTACTAAATGAGACTCATAATCACTCAAAAGAGTTCAGGTTAACCACATGTGACAAAAAAACCCAAATGAATAAAAAAATGCCTCTTTGTCCAGATTATGAGATATGATTAAATGGTGAGCATCTCTTGCTGGTCCTCTACTAAGTATCTTTAGTGAAGCAGATGGACAAGGAACTGGACAAACTGGATTTGGGAAATTGTATATCTCTTTCAATGACCCTAAAATAAAACTAAACCCAACATTTAACTAATATTCTTTCAGAGATGCTATACAGCTGCAAATGAAGGGCCACAATCTCTGAATAAGAAAAATAGTAGTTGTTTAAGAAGCAATGGTGATATGAAGCAGGACATAAATAGGCTATAGTACATTAGATGAAATGAACATAAAAAGCAGCCACAAATGAAATTATCAAAGAGATTTATGACCAATAAAAAGAGCTGGTTATATGGTAAGATGGTCAATTCATGCAGATATCCAATATCTCAACTCTTCTCCATTATACAGCTTTTTTAAAGTGTTTCATTTTACTGAATTTTCTATTTACATTGCTATTGTCACTGGGCATACTGCTGATTTCATTATTATCTCTATTTTACAGATGAAGAAACTGAGGTCAGTCGGAGGGCAATGACTTGGTCACACTGCTAGTAAATGTCTGAGGACATATTTGAATGCTTGATCTTACCTGCACATCAAATCTTTCCTGCATTCTATCCACTGGACTACCCTGGAGCTGTCTCATATACATTTCTATTATATATTCATACTATTTCCTCCAATTATACTTTTCAGACATGTTATCTTTTTATTTAAGTCCAGTAGCTATTTGGAACTCTGAGCTCCAGACGTGGTATTCCTCTTTCATTTTTGTTTCATAATTTCTCGTGAGTTTCTAGACCTCCTACTCTTCCACACGAATTCTGCCATTGTGCTATTACTCTGTCTAGCTCAATAACATGTCCTCCATTCACATCTCCTGGCACTTTGATTGGTGCAACAATAAATATACAAATTATTTCAGGTAGTGCTAAAGTTTTCTTACACTGGTACATCCAAGGACATGACCAATAGCCTCCAATTATTTAATGCATCCTTTATTCCATTAAGAATTATTTTACAATTGTATTTAGTATTGCAAGCATATTTGTAGATTTTACTCCCAGATGTTTGTGCATTTTGTTGATATTTTATATGAGATTTCCAATTCTTTTTTCTGGATTTTGTAACTGCTATACAGAAATGGTCATTTTTTTCTAGGTTTTTGTGTGCGTGTGTGTGTGTGTGTGTGTGTGTCCTACTATTTAATTTAAGATATTGTATCTCCCCCATTAGAATATAAGCTCCTTGGGAGTAGGGACTTTTTCATTCTTTGCATTTTTTCCTCAGTGCCTCATAAAGAGTAATAAATGCTTGTTGTTCTATCAATTACTTTCTGGTTTATTAAACCATAATGTCATCTGCAAATTGGGATAATTTTGCCTCCTCTTCGCCAATACCTATTGCTTTAAACTACTGCAAAAAAACCAAGAAGTTATGCAACCTTGATCTTCGTCATACTGCTAGCATCAGAAGCAGTTTTCAACCCAGGTCTCTCCTGACATTGTCTAGCAATCTTTCATTGTCTTAAAAATTACTTAAAAATTAAATGCAAAAATAAACTTAGGCTACAAATAACTGAACAGAAAATATTTTGTTTCAACAGAGCTATGACCAACAAAAGAAAAACTGTAGTGAAGCTTAGGGATTTTGGTTGTATCACAAAATATGTTCCCTTGTATGTGAGCATCAGTTATCCTTTGGAGATTCTATATTACAAGTAACGAGGTTACTCTCATGTAGTAGCAATTTAGTTTATCCTAAAAGTCCTGTCAACTTGTTAGCATTGTCTTTTCTCTATACAATTTTCTGGCTTATATTATTTGCTATGCTTTTGCATATTTCCGAGCATCAAGTATCTTCCTTATTTTTCATGTTAACATAAGCTACAAAAATATACACATAGATAGTTTGCATGAAAGGCAGTAAAATCACTGTAATTTTACACTCAAAAGTAAGGTAATATCTTAGGTAATATCTAAGGTTCTCTTCTCCAAATAACTAATATGTTGGCATGAAAATGATACATGAATTTCATGTCAATATTATGTAATAGGCTTAATTATTATATTAAGATAATTACAAATTATATGTAAAATAAAACATGTTATAGTAATGTTATTGATATATGTAATAATATGTTGTATGATATAATTCTGTTACATTACAACATGTTATATTAACTACTACTGCATAATGTATAATAAAATATTATAAGATAATATTCATTTAATTCATTTGATCTGACATGTTTGTCTTTAAGATAACAAGAAACTTGGTTTTAAAAATGGCATGCAGAAAGAACATATTCTAAGAGTACTAACTTCAGGGATTCATATAACACATATATACATAACCTAAAAGTTGACTTTATGTTATACCTGAAGCCTGGACAGCTACTTCTACAACTCCACATTTACACTTAAGTCAGATATCTTTCTCATCCATTATAGGACTTTGTGTGCACTAACACAGATCTAAGGTCAGAGTTCATGTGAAACAACTCATTTCCAAAGAAATATAATTTAAATATGACTCATCTCCACTATGAAAAATTGCTTAGGACATTAAAAAATCACTGACTTACTCCATCGTGCTGCAGTTTTTCCATGTTTAGTGATGTTCCACTCAAACACAGCATTCACCTTCTTCACCAGCTCCTTTCCAACATCTTTGATGCGACAACCTATTTCCTCAAAAACAAGGGTGCTCCGCAGCACTCCATCCTAGCAAATGATACAGGGAATTTAGCATGAAAAGTTCTAGGAAAAGGATTCAAAAGGAAAAATGGCTGCACCATTCATGGTACACTGCAAAAAATACCTGTAAAGTGCAACATTACAGCCATATACACCAAGCATATTTTCTGAAATTATCAATGTCAGTAATCGAATGCTACCATCCATATTACAACCTGGGATCTGATGTTATACAGAAGAAGCATAAGAAAAAATACATTCCCTCAAAAAAGTTACATAAAAAATTAGTGACTATAAGACAGCATATAATTAAGCACCAAACCACAAATGTGATAGTAGTTCAGAGAAAGGCGAGCTCAACATGGGAGTAATCTGAGAAGGCTTTGTGAAAAAAACCGGCTTTGACAAATGAGCATTTGGATAAGTATATAGGAGTAGGTAGGGCTTTACAAGAAGCAAAATTAGCATTCAGTGTGCCAGGTACATTGAGGGAAAATATTCTGATCTTTTCTATGACCAGTTTACCTTAAAAACAAGGGAATTTCACCACATCATACACTGTTTACAAAGTTTCTATCATCCAAATGTATTGTTCTATAAAATACTTACCTGAAAGTCTCTTCATAGGGTAAGACATTCAATTAATTGCATCTACTGTTCTAATAACAGAAAAATCACAATTTTCTCTTACACATCTAGTCATTTTCCAACTCTCCAAAACAACTAATATATAATGGAATTAAATCCTTAAACCATTAATCAGTGTCTTTCCCAATCTGAGTCAACTTATATTGGTTGCCATTATTTCTCACTGATTTATCTTGATTTTTAATTTAGAGTAAAACCAAATTTTAAAAATTCTAATAGATGACAATATAATGGCAATAACAAGTACCAATGCACTCAATATATCTTCCCATACTTATTAACTTAATCAGTCTTTTCAATGTTCATAATACATTCAAAATTCACTAATTAAAGAGTCAGGTGGTGATTTTAATATTTGTTACCATACCTTAGAAGATATCTTAGCTGAGAGGTCATCAGATGTTGGTACAAGATCCACATATGCATTTGAAAGGACAATGTCTCCAGTTTCTTGGACCTGATATGAGACAAAAGAAGGACATGCAAACTCACTCTGATCATATAAAAAAGGCAGTTTTTTTGTATGCCACTACCAAATCACATAAAGCAAATCTGTCTTTTCATCTTAAAAAGGAAAAAAAATCAGTGAAAAAAGGAAAAAGGAAATTTCTGTAAACTGTTTTTAAAAAGTAAATAATCATGAAAGTTAAATAATCTAATGAACATTAAAATTTGTAACATAAAGGCCCTTATCACAATTAATGTGTTTCAAAAATGCAGGGAAGAGGTTGTATATAATAATAATAATAGTTTGGGTATAAAGACCTTAGTATTATTTTTAAAAAAAGATTCTATTTCCTGTTTCAAATATAATATACACATTATGCAAATTAAACCCTTAAATGACCAAATGTCGTGTTAAATTACTAATATATTTATAGAAGAAATATTCTTTTATAAAATAACTTTCACTTTATCAGAAACTATCCATGCTATTAATTCTTACAAGAAATCAGCAAACTCATTTTAGCTGTTGGTTATATTATATCATATTATATTATATTTATATATAATATATATTATATTAAATTATAGGAATAAAACCAGCTTCCTAGCTAAGTTCTTAAACATTAATGTATATATAAACAGCCAAAGTTAGAATCAGAAAATGCTTTTTTTTCACTTAGAGACACAGCAGTTGAAAAAATGGACTCATTAAAGATTTAATATTTTGCTGGTTTTACTTCATGTTCTAAATTAATAAATGTGCAAACAAAACATGAACAAAAAACATTTTTCGTAAATCACTTTTCTGACATTAGAACAAATAACTCTTATCTGAATATTGACACTTCCTCCAAACGTTTCCCAAGAGTCAATGTAAAGACAGTCTGATCCAGGGGTGGGGAGTCTACAGCCTCTGGGGTCACATGAGGCCCTCTAGGTCCTCAAGGGCAGCCCTGTGACTGGATCCGTTTTCAGTCAAGGGGCCACACGTGGTCTCAAGGCCCCCGGGACTGTTTTGTATCAGGTAGAATGAAGCCTATAGCCTTCAACAGAACGGGAAAATCTTTTTCGTTTTACACACTGGTGATACACTGTTTTTCCAAAGACATTTCTCATAGCAGGAAGCATATTTTTTTCACAGCCAAAGTTTTCAGCAGCTCCTAGGTCAGGTGTCCCTATTTCTCAATGACAGAGGGGAGCACATGCCCTCTCCCTTCAATTCTTACCTGACATTCTCTCCATCTGAAAGAAAAGTGATGGCTTTAGCTCTACTGGAATATAGAAGCCTTTTAATAATTTGGCTTCTTTTCCTCCCTGGAGTATTTAGTAGAATAACTCTTCTTTGGCTTAGCCCTGGACTCTTAGTTCTATCGAGGAAAATTAACTGTTTTCCATAAGACAACGAGAAAGAACAAAGTCTTTGTTGCTGCTACTGTTTGTTTAGGTGGGCAGCTAGGAAGGGCATGTGTTTTCCAAAGACTGAAAGAGGAATTTTAGGATGAGAGAATATGTTTTCCACTCCACACTCCATCTCCAGGATCATACAGGATTATACTGCTCTCTTCTCCCCCAAGGTGAGGTTGAATTCTAGCAAATCCCCAAGGTTGGTACTCAAAGTATCAAAACAGAGAAAATCCCATGGGGAAATTCCTATTTCTCTGAGAGGTAATACATATGTTAAATATGGATACCTATTTTATATAAATCATTAAATAGGCAAATCTAGGATAGAGTAAAAAAAGTATAATGATATTAGACTAAAGCATGGCATGCTGCCAATATAATAACTAACCAGGACAATTCTTGTGTATTTAGAGAAATCACACATACACACACACATGCATGCAATGTGGTATATATGTGTATGTACTTATGTTTGTGTGTATACATACATATAAATGAATTTTGAATATTACTATGCATATTTTTGTTTAGGAAAAACATATATATTTAAACAGACATACACATACTATATATATATAGTGTATATATATACACACACATACATATAGTGTGTGTATGTGAAAGAGAAAAAGAAAGAGAGAGAAATAGAAAGAAAGAGAGAGAGGGTTTTATTTTATTTTATTTTTTTTCATACTGGGTATCCCTATCCTGTTCAGCCTATAAGTACATGAGTCACGATCTATCCCACTGCTGAGTATCACAGAATTCTGACCCCTTTCCATTTGTGATCTGGCTCACTTTGTCCCTCCTCAGACAAGGAACAGGTTTCATGAGAGAGTTTGGTAGGAGCTGAACCTCAAGGACAGGACATATATGTGTATGGGAAGAACAAGGCATTCCAAGGAGAAGGAAAAGTATTTTGTGTAAAGGCAATAAAAGAAGAAGTATAATCAAAAAAAAAAAAAACTGTGACAACTTTTTGCTGTTTCATCAAAGCTATCTACATAGCTAATTATTAGGAGACAGCAGTAGGGCTTTGCTGACTGGTTTATCCAGTAAAGGTTAAAATGGCTCACAGAATTACTTTGCTATTGTGTGTGCTGGCCCAAGAAGACTAAATGAAGTCAAAGACTAGATAATTAAGGGTGTGGTACATAATCATGTATTCTTTTTCACCTTAAAAATTAATAACTCAAAAATTTTATTTATGTAAAATAATCACCTTCAAATGATTAATGCTATATGTACTACTGAATTTTAGCACTCACATTAAAAAAAATTATTGTATTAGCCAAATGACTTACAACAGAATAACAACACTAAATGTGATGACTACAGCAGGACAAACTACTAAAATTAAATTTTTGAAAAGTTATTATGCAGTTCAGTTTTTATTAAATCTATTGATATTGATATGTTATCCCTTCCACATCATGACTTCCCTCATCATGGTTTTAACATATTCTGGGTTGGCATAAGAAATTAAATAGGAATTGTTTTGGAGTTTTGCAGAAGTCACAGATGATATGCGAAGGGCAGCAGACAACATAGAAAAAGCTTAGAAACTCACAAATGCATAAAATATATGCATTAGTATTATATCAACCCACATTTTACAATAAGATGCTATAAACACCCCATTTAAAAAGAAAAAATTAAAAATTCAGATGACTTCTCTGGTACAAAGGGAGGGTCAAAAAATTTTACATGGATTTCCCAGATCATGGTGGTGCCACATCCCTAACCCCCCACAATTTAGAAGGGATGACTGTAACACCATTGTGCTTACCTTGGTCTGAAAGTGAATTCTATTTCCTTCCTTCCACATTTCTGTTGATAGAGTTTGTCCTGGATATACTGGTTTTGCAAAACGAGCCTGAAAAAAAAACACCTCTTTCAATTGTCTCTTTCAAATATAAATTTTCATTACTCCTAATAAAGAATGAATGAACAAAGTATTTATTAAGTCCTTACCATGTACAGAGTACTGTGTTAAGCACTAGGGACACAGAGAAAAGTAAAGTAATACTTGCTCTCAAGGAGCTCACGGTAATGGGGGAGACAACACATGGAAAGTTTCAGCTATAAATCGGACAGAAAGGTCTCATGGCACTTGTAAAGTAAAGCAGATGGTAATGCCTTTTCTTTAATGTTATTGCATTACATACACAAAATCATGTCAACTTATTTAGAGAAATTATTATTGAATTCCTGATTTTGTATATAAAATCACTCTCAAATAATATGTTACATATAGAATTTTGTATAAAATTTGTATAAAAAATTGTATAATATAAAAAAGTCTAAAATCAGAAATGCATAATCTGTAGTACAATGACTACATTTTTTGGAATGAAGTAACTAACTCCTTTTCTACTCTAAAAATAATGATCAAATGAAGTAATATTCAAATAATTACATAAAACAAGGAACTTAAAGAGAAACTACCATAAAGGTACCTTAATTGCTTTGAATCTAGACACATCATTATTTCCAAACTGCTGTAAAACATGCCTAGCTGAAAATCCAAGTGAACAAAGGCCATGTAATATGGGTTTTTCAAAGCCTATGAAAAAAAGAAAGCTTATTTTAATATAGACACTCATCAGTTTTAAACATAAGCACACAATCCATACTTCAGATATTGTTTCCTAAATTTTGTTTGTTTTGCTTTCTTTGTTGTTTTAAAAAATCTTTTAATATCTAAACTTATTTTTTGAGCTAGGCTTTTCAAGCAGGCAGTAAAACCTCTAGAGGAAACGGGAATGAGGAGTATTTCCAGAGAAGTCCAAAACTCCAATGGATCCATGATCTTGCCGATGTGAATATCCCCTCTATTGATGCTGACTGCAATACATGCATGCCTACTGAATCTGTGCTATTCTTGTCTTTGGGAGGTCCATTCCATATGCTAAGGGTATTCCTGAGTTTCTCTTGACATCACAAGGATACCAGTGGAATAAAAATACTAGCCAACACAGCATTCAACTTGAGGTTGAAGGTGAAATGGAACTGAAACAGGAAACGGTTCTCATTAAGAACGCTAGTATTACAGAGGGCCTTCCTTAACTAGTCAAGCGAAAAATTGTTACTAAAATGCATGATTGCTTCAACTAATGCTGTAGCATGTAGCAGATAAACACAAATCAGGCTCAAGCAGAAATATTCAGAAATTATTATTATGCCTATTTTCTTGAAGGCTTGCTTTCTGCAGGTGATTATATATAGAACAAATGAAAAAGAGGGGATCATGATCTTGGTCCTCTGTTGAAATCCAACTGTGATACATTACCACAGATGGCATAGAGGCAATCCCAAGTACTTAAGGGTGTAGGCTACTAGATTGTAAGCTATGGAAAGTCCTATCAAGATGGAAAAGTTTTGAGTAGGGATCCAGTCCAGACTGCCTAGGTGCATCATTTCTATCCCTATAACTTCTCATAGAGCCTTGTAAATCACAAGCACTAAAATCAAAGTGAACAAATACTTATTAGCATTTTCTATATGTAAGGGCATAGCCGAGTACAATAAATGTCCCAAATGACATGTCATCATCTATTTCTTCTGCAAGGCTTTCACTTGAAAAACATCTACTATCATTTTTCACTTTAAAAAATGTTTTCCATATCCTTTGTATAAATGTAGACCAGAGAGGCTTATCTTTAAAATATGACTCAAACTTTAAATCACAAGTAACTTTTAAAATACGCCATTTTTTCTGAATTAGTTTATATATGTGTGTGTGTGTGTGTGTGTGTGTGTATATTATATATATACATATATATATATATATATATATATATATATATATATATATATATATATATATATATATATATGTAAGTAAAATTAAACAGAAACTTACCCCCAAGACTGGCAAAGCTGGGATCAATGTGTAAAGGATTCCAATCTCCACTGAGACGATATAAGACAGCCTGTGGAAAAAGAAATATAAAAATGAACTAGTAGTTTATATTTTCTTAAAAGAAATGGGCATTTCAACAAATAAGATCAAAAAGGAGCAGAAAATACAGCTGAATAGTTTAAGAAATACATCATAATACTAAAACTAAAGTTTCTAGACTAAAATTTAAATATAAGTTAAATGATTGTTATAGCGCCACTGAGTCTGGCTAAACCAAAGAAATAGTTTTTTAAAAGACAGGGAAAAGCAGCAAGAACTACATATGGTCTAGGTACATGACTTTGCTTTCAAGGAGAAACTCAAATAGGTCTTCATCAATTCATCCCATTTTAAATGTTGGTGGTAATCTGAAGAAGACTTACTGACTTGTTTAAAGCAATACTATAAATCAATCCTTCCATAAAGATGTGCAGACTGCTCTTTATAAACACTGATTTTCTTATGTCAGGAGACATTGTGTGCTGACTGGTCCTGCAAAATAAGGAAACTGAGAGCCCAAGAGTTCAACATCCCTTATTTACAATACTTTCTTTCTCATTCTTTGTTTTTATTAAGACTATGCTTTCTGTTTACTCACAAGGAAAGAAAATTGGACTTACAGCCCTTGAATTGAAATCTTCTCTGCCACCTAGTAATCATGTGACTCTGGGTGAATTAGATGCCCGCACTGAACCTCAGTTTCCCCAGCTGTATAAAGGAATAATACTTGTACTAACTACCTCATAAGGTGGCCATGAAAACTAAATGAGATAATACATGTAAAGCACTTTAAAAATCTAATGCCTTTATATAAATGTAAGCTGCATCTAGTTCTCTTTTCACATTCCAAAAAGTATTTACTCCAGCATATTAGAGTCAAGAACACATGGATTACGGCTGGGAAAGAACATTGGCTGGACAATATGAGACAAGTCAATGACTCATAGAGGCCCTTAAAAGCCATTGAGTACAAATCCCTCATTTTACAAAAGAGGAAACCGAGGTTGAAAGAGGGTAGGTGCACTTGCCCAGGGTCATACAACTAGTATACGCCTGAGGCAAAATTTGAACTCAGGTTTTCCCGACTCCAAAATGAAGAGCTCCAGCAACTGCGACATATACTTACTTTCAGCACATTTCAATAAGCAATAGTTACTATTATCTGCTAGGTGCTGAGATACAAAGGCAAAAACAAAACAGTGCCTGCTCCTAGAGATCTCACGTTACATTGGGGGAACAACACGCACTTAGAAAATCAGATACAAAATGTATCCAGAGTAATTCCCTAGAGAAGGGCACTAGTTGCTTGGGGTGGAAGATGAGGGAGGAGAATCAGAAGAGACTTCCTTATTGTAAAAAAATGGCCTTGGCTAGATCTTTGAAGAAAGCTAAAGTTTCTATGAGGTGAAAGTAAGGTGAGTACGTTCTTTTGATTTAAAATTGCTGCTTGGTTAGTCATAAACTGGTTGTAACTAAAGGAGTAGCACAATTTTGGCTTTTAAAACTGAAATTCATGGGAAACAGGTAATTTTCGCACTATACCTGTACATTCACTTGTTATTTCTTTGTTCTGCCTCAAAACTTCTTTTCCTCCTCTTTAATTACTCCATTAGGCTTTCCATAACTACCAGCTTTTGCGGGGGCAGGAAGGAGGTGAAGCATTGAAATAAAGTAGTTAATTCAGCATTTCTAACTCTCCTGGTCACATCTAACTATTGATTTCTCTTTCCTGTTAAGTGGAGGAACAGTAATTGAACTTTTCTACAATTTAAAAAAAAAACACCTTTTGGTGCTTGAGGATTTTTTTCTCATTTCAATAGGCTATCTGACTAGGGTGATTTCTATAAGTTATTACCATTACTACTCATGACAATTTTTTTTCTTTTTCGGGTTTTTCAAATATAACAAACATATATACTACATATAAAGCACTGATTTGGGTGTTATGGGGATATAAGAGAAGTATAAGATTGATCCTAGCCCTCTTTTTAAGGAATAATGGTAAAAGACCAATGAACTATGGGAAAAATCATAAAAATCACTTCAAGCTATAATAGTCAAGGAGGACTCTACTTAGGAATCAGGGTTTGAGCTGGGAAGATTTAGATAATAGGGAAGGAATTCCAGGGATGGGCCATCATGTCCGAAAGTATAAAGATAGGAAAAACATAAGCTTGCGGGGGAGTGGAAGGGGTAGGAGGAAAGGTAGGCTAGATAACTATGCCAGAGTAGAGGGTTTGTGTAAAAGAAGAGTTGGGATCGATTACAGAGCCTTAAATGTAGGAGTCTGAACTATTCTTTTTAATACCATTCAAAATTTTCAATCAAGGGAGTGGCATGATCAATTAATTTTTTAAATTATTAATTAAATTAAATTAAAATTAACATTATTAAGCATCTACCATGTGTATGGTGATATGTAAAGCACTATTTTAAGAAGATTATTTGGGAATGAGGTGCAAAATGGATTAGTAAAGAAAAACATTAGAAGGGTACTGCAATTGTTGTCCAGTCATCTTTCTGTCATGTCTGACTCTTCATGACCCCATTTGGAGTTTTCTTGGCAAAGATTTTAGAGTGGTTTGCCATTTCTTTCTCCAGTTCATTTTACAGATGAGGAAATGGAGGCAAACACTGTTAAATAACTTGCCCAAAGTCTAGTAAGTGTCTAAAGCCAGACTGGAACTCAGGAAAATAAGTCTTCCTGATTCTAGACCTGGCTCTTCATCCACTGTGTCACCTAGCTGGTCGACATGGCAACACTACATGCATCAGATGATGAGAGGCAAAAGAAGGACAGAACACTAACCAGAAGCTGGAAATGGCTGGTGACAGGATGGGAAAAGGTAAGTGATGAAGAAGAGACTCAAAGCTGATTCAACTCAACTCACGTTACGTAACAGAAAATAAACTATTTCTTTATCCAGTACTCCATGTATAGAAGCCAAAACTCACACCAAGATGTCTTCTAGAGGCATGTGAAGGCCAGAACTGTGGAACTCCAAAGAGCATACTAGACGCCTCCTTAATACAGCCCACTTTCCCCTCCTTCTGCTCCATACCCAGAGCTCCACATTCCTTAGCTCTTGCACCCTTATCTATCTGTTAGAATTTCTGAGCTTCAGGACAAAACAAAATAAAGATTTTTCTGGTTCCCTTCTTGATAGCATGGAAATTCTTCCAACTTTTTCTTCCAAATAATGGTTTAACATGGAGTTTGTAGGATCACAAAGATCTACAGAATGATTATGGAATGAAAGGATTTGAAAATCAACACATAATGCTAACTATTACATGCTATAAAATGGGTTTAGGATAGTCCTAAAAATTCTTGCTCTGTCATGAAAAGAAGTGCTATCTTACTCACTAAGGATGTAGAATAAACCCTCCAAAAAATCACTAATAAAATCAGAGTGACCCTCCAAAATTTTTCTATACTTCCCATTTGAATTATTTTGTTTGGTAAGTGTGGGAATCTAAGTTCTAGGGAGAATGCAGTTTCTATTACAGAATCAGATGCCTGTGTTCTTTTAGTGAATAAAGTAACAGCAGAAGGTAGGGGGGACTGATGGGAAGAAGGAGGGTGGGGGCCATCAATTTTTAATACTTTGAAAGTACTGAATGTCTGAAGTACATGTATTACTTTTTTTCTCAAAGAACAATATAAAAATACTACCCGCCAAATTTTAATATTAAGTAATTTTTAAGTAGTAATTTTCTGAAAAAGTCTAAAATGGTATTTTAAAAATGATTTTCTCCACTATGCCTGTTTATCTCATTGTATCTCAATAGCCCTACTTTGAAAAACATTTTATTATTATTTTACAATTTTAAAGGTACAGAATTAGGACAAATTTCTAGGACTTGGACAAGGGAGTAATTTTAGATATCTAGTCCAATTCCTTCATCTTATAGATGAGGAAAAATAAGGCTTCTCAGAAAAGTGAAGTGAGTTTGTTTAAGGTCATGCAATTAGTAACAAAGCCTGGATTCGAGCCTAATTTCTCTAATGTCAAAACTAGTGCTCTTGCCACCATCATGTTTTGATTTCATGTCTGAGAATATTCTATGTAACTGTCACAGTTTTTGCATTGGTATTGTTATTTCACTGCACAGGCTTTCTACACATAAAAGTAAATATATTTTCTTTAATTACATATTAGCATCATTCTTTATAACTACTTCTATACAATGATATTGCTTCTTTAAGTTATCAAAGGTTTTTAAGAAAAAATTGAGGGGGAAACAATTCATTAGATTGGTTACATTAGACTGAAGTCAACGATCACATTTTTCCCCTCCAATGAATAAGGATGAAGAGTTCTCAGTAATTCTTCTAGATTTCAGAAAGTCCAAGCCATATTTTCTCCTCATTTCTTTCTCCAGTTCTGGATTCAGAAAGTTCACTGGGGAAAAGGCCAAATATTTCCTCCCTCATATTTCCAATACAGAGAAAAAAAAAACTGTACTTCAACATGACATTTTATGTGTGAGGAAATCACTGTGTGCTTTTGTTTAAATAATTAGATTGGCTTGTTTTGTTCAACTATGTTTAAAGTTTCATATGAGGAAAAGGGCATCGCCCCTTTGCGGAGTTAGGGATGTTAGGTTGCTTTCTTCTCCAAAGCCTATAATGCTACTGAAAGTATAATTTTGAACACTGGAAGGTTTTAAGGAGAGAATAAGTAAAGAAAGAAGTCAGTTAATTTGGAAAAGAGTAGATAGGAGAAAAATAGTGGAGAAAGTACTGAGGACAAGAAGAGAAGGTCAAGGGGTTTTAAAATAGCCCAAGGTAAAGTTATTAGTCTAATCTGCCCCTGACATTTAGGCAGGAGGAACCAGCTTGGGGGGGAAATGTCTAAAGAAGAAAACCCTAACTTTAGGTTAATATAATGAAGTTCTGCTACAGAGAAGAAGCCTGATTCTCTCATGTAAACTATAGCAATCACCTGAAAATAGCACAAGAAAGGCCAATGATTAAGAAAATAAAAAAATAAACAGAAGGAATCTCCCTTATCAAATCCAGAACTACACAAAATGACAGCCAGAAGTACTCAGAAGAGAGGCCAACCACGGGAAGGAACAGATCTTAGGTCCAGTCTGCCAGAATAGAAGACCTAGAATGAACCATACGTTCACTGGTCACCGTACAGGGACAGAGAGGGCATGGCTGTACATTTCCCTGAGAACAGGGGAAGGGTCAACCCAATCTACTTTGAGGGACAGAGATGTGGTGCTGTGCTGGGAGTTTGAGAACAGGAGTATAATATAAGAGATTTCATTGGAGTCTCTCAGGGTCATGTAACAAATAGATAACTGAAGATCATGCTAGTAGAAGGAAATGAGAAAAAGCAGTGAGCCATCAGGAGAGTGAACTAGAAGCCAGGGATTGAAGGAAGAGGGTGGGGCCTAATAGTAGCCACCCCATCTAGATACCCAAAGTATTCAGACTAAAAGTGGGAGAAAACAAAGCAAGACTTAACCAATCTCTCCAAGAGTACCATAAGGATCAGGCCCAAGCACAAAATCCCCATAAAGAACTGCAGATGAAAATATGAGTAAAAAGGGGAAAAAACACCATACACAATGAAGAAATACTTTGGAGTAAGAAAAGCCTAACAGGCAAACCAGAAAGAGTACCCCAAAACAAGTACAGGCAGTGCTTCAGAGGGCAAAAACATGGATTGGCCATAAGGATTATAGGAGTAGCTGGGAGAAATAAAGAGATTAAAAAAAAAGAATTATATATAAAGTTAGAGTTCAAGAGGAAAAAACTGAAATGAGAATAGAATAAAACAGAAGTTAAAAAAAGTCAGCCAAGTAGAGGGCTCCTTAAGACAAAAGAAACAACTCAACTCAATGATTTCATAAAAGCATAAGGAATATTAAAGTTAAAACATGGAAGAAAAGAGAAGACATGAAATAAATAAACTTCTATAATCAATTTAAAATGGATATATGGTCTGAATATCAAAGATCACACCATTTAAAAACTGGGAAAAGAAGCAGATCATACACCTTTCACATGAACAGATAGGAGAGATATTCTTAACCCAGCATGAAACAGAGGAAATTACAAAGGAAAAAAAAACTGCAAACTATTAACAATTATACAAAAAGAGGCTCTAAAACACTAATAAAAGAAATGCAAATTAAAATAACCCTAAGGTTTTACCTTATACCCAGCAAATTGACAAAGATGAAAAAAGATGGGAATAGTCTATGTTGGGGCAATTGTAGAAAGACAGGCACACTAACACTCTGTTGGCTTAGCTATGAATTATACAAATACTCTGAAAAATTATGGAATTATGCAAATAAATTGACTAAAGTGTCTATCCTCTTTGACCTAGAGATTCCACTACTAGGCATATAGCCCAAGGAGGTCAATGAAAAAAAAAGCTTTATAAAGAAAAGCTTTATATATATCAAAATATTTGTAGCAATACTTTCTGTGGTATCAAAGAACTAGAAAGAAAATAGATGCTTATCTATTGGGAAATGGATAACCAAACTGTAGTACACAAAACAGTACCAAAATATAAGAAACAACATAGGCTGTTCCAAAAGAACATGCAAAGATTTATATCATCTGATGCAAAGTGAAGCAAGTACACACACACACAAGAATATTTGTAACAGCACACGTTAGTGAATCAAAGAACTGAAAACATGTGAATGTCCATTAATTGCTGAAAGGCTAATCAGATTACGCTACGTATGTAATAAAATATTATTGCACCATAAGACATGACTAAAGAAACAGATTCAGAGAAACCGAGCAGGACTTACATTAATTAACATAGAGTGAAGTAAGTAGAACCAGGAGAACAATTTATATGATAAGTACAAAGGAAAATAATGTTGAAAGACTTAAAAACTTGGATCGTTGCAATCACAACATGACTTCAGAAGACTGATTATGAAGAAATGTTCCCCACCTCCTGAAACAGTTAATAGACTAGAAGTAAAGAATGATACATATATTTTCTGACATTATTAATGTGTATACTTGTTTTGCTTGAGTATACTTATCTGTTATAATAAAGAAATTGTTTTTATTTTTATATTTTTGAAGGGGGAGTTGGATGGTAGGACAATGATTTTTAAAGCAAGAAACAAGAAAAAAGCATCAATAAACAATAAAAATACACAGAAGACAGCAGAAAACTATTCAGAAAGGGATACAGGCAAGTAGGACAGTACTGAAACAAGCATGTTAAATTTGAAATCTATTTTTTTAAACCAAGATGTACAAAAATAGAGATCTGACTTCATACAGTCCTTTTTTTCTGTTCTTTGTATACTGAAAGGTTGTTTGCTGATGTCTTGTCAAGTTCATAATAATAAAAAGGAAACTTAAAAAGATAAAAAACAAACCAGTTCCTTCTTGCCAAAAAAGGAATCAATCTCCCCAATAAAACTGTTAGCTCTTCCAGGACAGTGACCATTTTTTGTACTTCTTTTATTTTTTTCCCCTTCCCATGCTAACGCAATGCTGGATGCAGTGTAAATATTACTTCTGGGGGTCCCATCATCAAATGCTGTTAAGATAAGACTTGGAACTAGAAGTCCCTTTCAAATTCTGTCACTTAGCCTATGAAAGGAAACATGCCAAATAAATTCAATCAAATATACTCTGTCCACTAGTATGTGTGAAATTATAAACCTGGAAACCATTTAGCCCATTTCTACCTACATAATAATGTATACATTTATTTCATTATAACCTAAGGATACATGTCTACTGAGGTTTCCTTAATAGTTTCTAAATGTAAAGGTAGATTAAAATTGGTTGGAAAATATTTCTTCTATTCAGCATCCTAATAAAATTAATGTTTAAAAATAGACCCATGGGGCTTTTGAACAAAAAGAATAAATATATGTACCTAAAGAAAGCCCTAAGTCATAGTGACGGATGACAAAAGGAACTGGATCAAAGAGCTTAAGAAATGGTTAGTGGAATAATGTAGAATTGTCTTTATCATGGGATCTGTTATCATCCTTACTCGTCTTCGCTCAGGAAATTGTATTTTTAACTGTCAGCAGGGCTAAATCCTGAAAATGTAAAATTGACACATATCAGAAGTAGCACCACAAAAGGTAATGAACTTCCAGAGTCATTTGCTATTATTAGGTACTCACTCACTACATAATCTAAGAAGCAGTTAAGAGTTGTGTTCTCTGCATGATAAATCAATCGTCTGCATGCATTAAAAAAGAATCTTCCAGACTCTCAAAATGGCTCTGCTTCTTTCTTCTGCAAGGTCTTCCTTTGTGGCTTTAGTAGGTTGTGAGCATTTATAAATTTGCTAATAGCAACACTGCACTGTCTCAGTAAAGAAACAATCATTCATATCAAAGTCAAATTATATGTAGCTTCCAAGACTGTTCCTATCCTCTCAACAAATCAATAAACATTTATTAAGTACCTCTTAATACTAAGCATTATACTAAGCGCTAAGAATACACAAAGAGGCAAAAGACAGTCCCCTGCTCTGCAGGAGCTTACAATTTAACGGGCGAGACATCATGGTAAATAAATACATACAAAGCAAGTTATATATATAGAATAATTGGAAATAATAACAGATAATTGGAAGGTACTGGAATTAAGAGGGGTTGAGGAAGGCTTCCTGTAGAAGATGGGATTTTAATTGGGAGTTATAGGAAGCCAAGGAAATCAATTGTCAGAGCAAACTACCATTCCCTCCTACCTCAAGTTGCAGGCATGGGAGAATGACCAGAGAATGACCAGACTCAAGAAATGGAGTATGTTGCTATTTTGAAGCAGGAGTAAAAATATGTGTTTCCAGGCAGTGAAATATAATTTTTACCTCTCAAGATGGAAAGAGACAAGCAACACTTGCATTTTACCTCTTTTTTCCCTGTATATGATTTTTACTGCTTTCCGATCCTTAGTAATTAAGCTCTGGTTCAGAACAATTAAACAGATTATCAGTGCTGCCGAATTGCTCACTCTTTGCCTCTTTCCATAAAGGTCATGCTTGCATAGTTACGTGAAGTTTGTTACCTCTACATTTTACAAAAATAAAACTCAGAAGTAAAAGCTCAGGACAAATGTATTTCAACTACAGAAACTCATATTTACTTTTGTTTGGGTAAGCAGTTACTATAAACACTTAAAAACACAATCATGTATAGAATCTAACCAAAGGATACAGAGGGATAAAAAGCTCATTCCAAGATCTACCTATTGCTAACTTGCCATTTATAGTTGTAACTTCATCATTGTGTAGGAAAAAAACATTACAGGAAAATGAGTAACTAGAGCCCAAAGTTCCAAACCCTGTGACATGTTTTACAGGATGGGAAAAGGACCTTCCATCTGAAAATATTTCCTCTACAGATCTGCCACAGTGCCTGAAATTAAGACTGGAGCCATTTCTTTGAGCTACTATATTGCTTCCACAAGGTCCCTATTAAAATGCAAATATGTGACCTGGGAAAGGTATTACATTAAGCTTTTGTCAGTCGTTAATAGTTTATAGAATATCAGTTTATTGGATTCACAAAGAGCAGAGCATGACGAGGTCTTAACATAATGGGACAGAGGACAGAAACAGAGATGGAGAGGGAATGCAAGATCTCTGCAGTGGAAAGTTCTGGGCAATATGAAGCAGTAGGTTCCTAAACATAAGAGGGGAAATTTAAGAAAAAGATACGACTAATATCAAAAAGACAGCAAAGAGAGCACTGAACTCGGACAATTTCACAGTTTTACCAGGGACCATTTTGATGTCTAAGGCTGGTTTCCTGGAGGGTTCAATAACTCTTACTAATCTGAAAAGTGACAAGGGAATGAAGTATGATATATAACAAAGAAAACTAGATTTTGAATCAGAAAAACTAGGTATGAATCCCTACTGTTATTTACTACCTTTGTAACTTGACAAATCTTACTTGACTTTTCAGGCCTCAGCTTCATGATCTACAAAATGACAGGGCTAGACTAAATGATCTCTAAGAAGAACATGAGAACATGGACAGTACTATGAAGGACAGTATGAAAACGAGTTCACAGGTAGTAAATAATATCTCCATATTAAAAACTTTGGCCAAATTTTTTTAATTTATTGATCTGAAACAACTGACACCTGGAAGGAAAAGACTTATCTAGCAATGGAGAGACTCTGAGAGGTGGCCCTGGCAAGTGGAGAGGGCTGTCCTGAGGCTCAGGAAGACCTAGATTCTATTGCCACCTCTCACACATAAAAGGCAAGTCACTGAACACAGTGCCGGTCCTGGCCACTCTCTGATTGTAAATTACAAACAAGTACCAAACTGTCTCTGTAGAGGCTGTCTGCTGATGAAGAGTTTCCTATACCAATAAAATCACAGCTCTGGTAGAAAAAAAAGAGCTCTATTAATAATAAAAATATCTGACATTTGTGAAACTGATTCATTGCTTATTCAAATAAAACCATGTTTTCAGAACTTTAAAATATTCTGTCAAAAGCCTCATTTCATAGAGACAAGTATGTGTTTGTGGAAACAATACTGTTTACTTACTGTTTACTCAGTAAGAACAGTTTAATTAATCAATTGATAATTATTTATTATTATGTGTCTCCTTTGGGACAGGCACTGAGACACTGAGGAGCACAAACAATTAAATTATAATCCCTATTCTCAATGAGCTCATGTTCAGTCCAGAAGACAGCTACACATATTGCTATGCTAGGAACCACTTCCTGAAAAATGTTTGTAGAAAATATACAAGGTACCTTACTTTTTAGTATCCTAATTTTTTAATTTCTTGATTTCTTGACAATTGGATGGATTTTAATTTAATAATAAATTATAATAACAACAATAATAATAACTAGCATTTGCATAGTGTTTTAGGATTTGCAAAAAGTTTTACAATCCTCATAACAATCCTGTCAGATGGATATTTTTAGTGCTCATTTTACAGATGAGGAAACAGACTGAGAAAGGTTGAGCGGTCCCATAGCTAGTAAACATCAAAGGCAGGAATTAAATTCAAGTCTTCCTGACTTCAAACCCAGTATTCTAATCACTGTGTTAGAGACAACCTATAAACTGATATATTCCACCAACAAAATTTATCATTCATATTTTCAGGTCACTTATAAGTCATAACTTATAATTTTATAATGTTTATCATTTTACATACAACTATGTGGATATTTTGATTATCTTTATTTCTTTCAAATTAATAAGTTAGGAAGACCTAAGCTTAAATTTGGCCTCAGACACTTACTAGCTGTGGGACCCGGGGCAAGTCATTTAACCTATCTGCCTCATTTTCATCACCTGTAGTGACTTAGACCTCTTGATTTTTCTTTCAAAGCATCTCTTTTAAAAAATTGCACATAACATAAGCTCACCATTTTATATAATAACCCTCTTTTGTTTTTCTTCGTACATTGAAATGTTCATGTCTACCAAAAAGCGTGACAGGAGAAAGGCAAGGAGAAAATGTTGGCTAGAGCAGGCAGCCAAGCTAATAGCTACTGGTTTTCTCATTTGAAATTCTAATTGAAGAAATGTGGAAAAGGTCCACTAAAGAGTACAACATTATAGCATTATAGATGTTGGAGAAGGGAAAAAAGTGAAAAAACTCAGCAAGAAGCTTCTGTTGAAACAAACCATAAACATTTTCATATCCTCAAAATGAAATCTTACCTGATTGAGTGATGTGGTATCTTCAAGCACCACATCAGGTGGTCTCTTTGGTGGTGGCACAGTTACCTGAAAAAAAAAATCACCAAAATTTTATAAATTCTTAAATACTTACTATGTCAAAAAACATAGAGGCAACGCAGTATAATGGATAGAAAACTGGATTTGGAGTCAGGAAAATATGGGTTCAATTTCTAATTCTGATGGGTCCTAGTTAAAAAAATCACTTAACCTCTCACAACACCTCTGGCAATTCTCTACAACTGTAACCTGTAGAATAAAAATCTGTTTCTATGATAAGAGTTTCAACATCATAAACTCTGGGCAAAAAATATTTTAAACAATAAAAACACATCTACATATCACTTTAATAATGTAAAAATACGTTCTTCACAACAATATAAGGCAGGAACAGCATACTGTACTGGGCTAGAAATCAAGAGATTTGAGTTTTAATCGCACCTTCGAAGTTTAGTAGCTGTGTGACTGAGCAAGCTACTGAACCCAGTGCCTTCAGGCACCTCTCTGAGACTGTAAATTCTTACTGTAAGTGGAAGAGAAAGTTTCCTCATCAAGAACTCTCTATAACAAAGAAATCACAAGTCACAAAAGATGCGCATACACACATATATAATGGCTTAATATTGTCTGAGGTGGACACGAGCTACAAGTATTGTGGTTCGTTAGCTAAAGATAAAAGTGTTTTCCACTATTCAGCACAACAGCTTTCAGTTCAGGAGGAGTGGAGGTAGGAAGTAACTGTCCACAGGTCTATCTCCCCAGGGGAGTTGGGGTGGCGAGGGAGAAGATAGAGAGCCAGCCCTAAAATCCTAAGGGAGCTTAGCTCACTGAGCAGTCAGAATTGTAAGACATTTTCACCTCAGACAACCTTTTCCTTCTTCTATTCAGTATCTAGCTTTTCCTGATCTTTACCTGGCCTCAAACGGCTGCTTTTGCTCATTTCAATCTCCCAATGTACAGACAAACCTCTCTGTCTCTGTCCTTTCCAGGGCTTTGTTGTTGCTAATCTGGTAAATGACGTATTTCTGCTCATTTGCCCCAACTATGACCCTTTACAAGTTCAGAATATACCATGGAAATATGGAGGAGAAAAAGCAGAGGTCTTGGAACCAAATGATCACAGGTCTAAAATTACAAGGAAGCTTAGCGGTCACCAAATATATTCTCTTAATTTTATAACTGGGGAAACTGAGAGCCAGGAAAATTAAGTAGCTCTGTCAAAGTCACACACAGATAGGAAGTGGCACAGTTAGGACCCAAATTCAATACCTGCCCCTGCCCTGCTGATTCCGGAAGACCTGGATCCACATAGATGCCTCTGGACATGCAACAACATCTTTTGCTGCTGGGTAGGAGTTAAGTAAGAAAAGTCAAAGATGAAGGCAGAAAAGAGGTCAAACTAAGAAGTGCATTGGGGCAAAGGAAGGAGTTCAATAACAACAAACACGAGGAATTTCCGTCTGAGGCAAAGTAGGTGGGGAGAAACCAAAACAGCAAATGTAATCCTCAATGCAAATAACTGGGAGTAGAGCACATGATATATTTACTACTAAGACTGACCAGTTTAGCAAACAGACCTGACAAGTCTGGCATCCATTCTAGCCTGTCTAGACTTTGATGTACCCTGAAGCTGTTACCTAACATTAGCATTCTAACTGAACTTTCTAACAATTAGAGCAGTCAAAAAGTAGAACGAATTCCCTCATGAGGGAGCAGATTTCCCAACAACCATTAGACAGGATCTCCAGCTGCACAATCCCTTGCAATAACATAGTTATATAGCTGATGCCTTCTGGCTATTTAAATGGGTATAAGGGCAGAAGAAAAGACTCTCTTCCCTGTCCCCACCTAGCTTCTTCCAGAACAGAAATACTCATTAAAAATTCCCTAATAGGCCATAGTTTTAGGGGGTAGTTTCCTACCACAAAGGGCAGAACCCTCTTAACAATAAATGATCCTGAGAGGGAGACCAATTTCTGTTTACTTAAAAGGAATTATTTCAAACTGGATGTCCTAGAGACATCTTGAACTCAGGCTGTCTAAAGCATAACCCATGATCTTGTTCTAAAAACTCTCCCCTCTTCCCAACTTTCCTATTTCTGTCAAAGGCACCCCTACTCTTCCAGTCTCCCAGGTTTGTAACCTTAGCATCACTCTTGAATTCTCTCTCTCACCCCACACAGACAATCAATTGCCAAATCTTTCTATTTCTACCCTTATGACATCTCTCAGCTAGTCTTCTCACACAGTCACCACCTTGGTTAGGCTCTCATCACCCCTTGCCTAGATTACTGCAGTGACTTCCTAAGTATCTAAAGTCTCTCCCTACTCTAGGCTATCCTACATACTGCCCAAAAAGTGATTTTCCTTATGTACAGTTTAACCACATCACTCCCTTAACTCAATAAACTCCTATTGCCTTCACTTAGCTTTTAAACCTAACAATCCCTCTGTCTAAAAGCTTTTCATAGATGCGGGCGGAGCCAAGATGGCAGAGTAGAAAGACCCACATACGCTACCTCCGAACCCACTGCCCATAAAATATCTGTAAAAAAAGAACCACCAGCAAATTCTGGAGCAGCAGAAGCCACAGAACAATGCAGTGGAGGAGATTTCTGCTCCAGAGAGCCTGAAAACCTCTTGCAAAAGGTCCCTCGCACCCCGGTCCCGGAGCAGAGCCCAACCCTGCCTCGGCGGCACAGCGCAGAAAGGAACGGATCCAAGCAGGCTTCAGGGACGGAATCTCCAGCGGCCGCACACGTCCCCCACCCAGAGGTGACAAGGGTGGGTGAGAGGGTCTCTTCGGCGGGTCGAGAAGGGTGTGGGGTGCCCCCATAACTCAGGCCCCCTTGGGAGGCAGCAACAGAGGCGGGAGCAGACCAGGGCTCCCCAAGCAGGCAGGAGCCTGGATCCATTGTTGAAGGTCTCTGCATAAACCCCCTGAGGGAACTGAGTCCCGTGAGGAGGCCCTGCCCCCACCTGAGCACCTAAACTTAATCTCACACTGAACAGGAGCCCCGCCCCCACTGAAGCCCTGAGGCTGGGAAGCAGCATTTGAATCTCAGACCCCAAGCACTGGCTGGGTGGATCTGGAGGCAAAGTGGGTGTGAAGAGTGTGAAGAGAATACTCAGAAGTCAAGTCACTGGCTGGGAAAATGCCTAGAAAAGGGAAAAAAAATAAGACCACAGAAGGTTACTTTCTTGGTGAACAGGCATTTCCTCCCTTCCTTTCTGATGAGGAAGAACAATGCTTACCATCAGGGAAAGACACAGAAATCAAGGCTTCTGTATCCCAGCCCACTCAATAGGCTCAGGCCATGGAAGACCTCAAAAAGGATTTTGAAAATCAAGTTAGAGAGGTGGAGGAAAAACTGGGAAGAGAAATGAGAGACATGCAAGCAAAGCATGAAAAACAAGTAAACACCCTGCTAAAGGAGACCCAAAAAAATGCTGAAGAAAATAACACCTTGAAAAATAGGCTAACTCAATTGGCAAAAGAGGTTCAAAAAGCCAATGAGGAGAAGAATGCTTTCAAAAGCAGAATTAGCCAAATGGAAAAGGAGGTTCAAAAGCTCACTGAAGAAAATAGTTCTTTCAAAATTAGAATGGAACAGATGGAGGCTAATGACTTTATGAGAAACCAAGAAATCACAAAACAAAACCAAAAGAATGAAAAAATGGAAGATAATGTGAAATATCTCATTGGAAAAACAACTGACCTGGAGAATAGATCCAGGAGAGACAATTTAAAAATTATGGGACTACCTGAAACCCATGATCAAAAAAAGAGCCTAGACATCATCTTTCATGAAATTATCAAGGAAAACTGCCCTGAGGTTCTAGAACCAGAGGGCAAAATAAGTATTCAAGAAATCCACAGATCACCGCCTGAAAGAGATCCAAAAAGAGAAACTCCTAGGAACATTATGGCCAAATTCCAGAGTTCCCAGGTCAAGGAGAAAATATTGCAAGCAGCTAGAAAGAAACAATTCAAGTATTGTGGAAATACAATCAGGATATCACAAGATCTAGCAGCTTCTACATTAAGGAATCGAAGGGCATGGAATAGGATATTCCAGAAGTCAAAAGAACTAGGACTAAAACCAAGAATCACCTACCCAGCAAAACTGAGTATAATACTTCAGGGGAAAAATTGGTATTTCAATGAAATAGAGGACTTTCAAGCATTCTTGACGAAAAGAAAATTTGACTTTCAAACACAAGAATGAAGAGAAGCATGAAAAAGTAAATAGCAAAGAGAAGTCATAAGGGACTTTACTAAAGTTGAACTGTTTACATTCCTACATGGAAGGACAATATTTGTTACTCTTGAAACTATTCAGTATCTGGGTACTGGGTGGGATTACACACACACACATGCACACACACATAGAGACAGAGTGCACAGAGTGAACTGAAGTGGATGGGATCATATCTTAAAAAAATGAAATCAAGCAGTGAGAGAGAAATATATGGGAGGAGAAAGGGAGAAATGGAACGGGGCAAATTATCTCTCATAAAAGAGGCAAGCAAAAGACTTATTAGTGGAGGGATAAAGAGGGGAGGTGAGAGAAAAACATGAAGTTTACTCTCATCACATTCCACTAAAGGAAGGAATAAAATGCACACTCATTTTGGTATGAAAACCTATCTTACAATACAGGAAAGTGGGGGATAAGGGGATAAGCAGGGTGGGGGGGATGATGGAAGGGAGGGTATGGGGAGGAGGGAGCAATTTGAGGTCAACACTCTTGGGGAGGGACAGGATCAAAAGAGAGAACAGAAGTAATGGGGGACAGGATAGGATGGAGGGAAATATAATTAGTTCTTACACAACACTACTATTATGAAAGTCATTTGCAAAACTACACAGATTTGGCCTATATTGAATTGCTTGCCTTCCAAAGGGAAGGGGTGGGGAGGGAGGAAGAGAAGTTGAAACTCAAAGTTTTAGGAACAACTGTCGAGTACTGTTCTTGCCACTAGGAAATAAGAAATACAGGTAAAGGAGTATAGGATAGAGACAAGGGCAGACAGGGATGATAGAAGAGAGGGCAGATTGGCAGACAGGGGCAATTAGAACGCTCGGTGTTTTGGGGTGGGGGAGGGGACAAAAGGGGAGAAAATTTGGAACCCAAAATTTTGTGAAAATGAATGTTAAAGTTAAATAAAGAAAGAAAGAAAAAAATAAATAAATAAAAGCTTTTCATAACCTGGCCTCACCCCCATCTTTTCAGCCTCATTGGACACTGCTCCACTTCTGACACTTTAGTCTAGCCAAACTGTCATTTTCTGTTCCCCACAGCCAACATTCCCAATTCACTTCTCCACACCTTTGTATCGACCCTGCTCCATTCTGGAATGCCCTTCCCCCATCTCCATCTCATACCCCCATCTCCCTCCAAGGCAGTCCAAGCACCACAGGAAGCCTTCCAGATTCCCAATACCCTTCCAACTAGGGACTGTTTCATTAGCTATATTTAAATATCAGGTACTAGCACCGTTCCTGTGACATAATATTGACTGATTCCCTTCCAAAGTACTCTTTGCTTGTACAGCTTCCAACCTGGATAGACACTGTTTCTAATACAAACATTGTAGTCACTCTAAGAAAGGTAGAGCTGAGAGGGGACATGACTGAGGGTGGACCTAGCTTAACCAGAAATTTAGGCAGAGCTTCTAGACTCTGGGCCTTGGATCAGTGCTTCTCCCTGTCACTCCCTCTTGGCGTATCCCTCCCTGGGAAGGTGGCAGCAGCCTGGCCCCACTCTCATTTCCACTCTCTCTCACCTAGGTACTGTCAAGAGAAGAGTCTACTGGTTCTTTCCTCCCACTGCTCTCTTGCCAAGAGCTGTTCCTATTTTTCTCTCCTTTCCTCCTGGTGGCCCAGGCTCCTCTCTCCCAACCCTGCTTGCTGACTTAGTTTTACTCTTACTGGGACTGAGCCAAGGAGCAGAGACCTGGCGTTTTCCTCTGGCTCTCTTCATCTCTCTTGCTCTCCTCTCTGTGCTAAGAAGTCTAGCTTAAATATAGGCAGACTGTGGAGAAGTAATTCAATAACATCTTTATGGAAATATTTCCACAACTTATGTTTAGGATGATTATTGCTAAGGGTCATATTTTTATTACCTAGATCTCACTGCTGATAGATTTGTATCTAATTTAAAGATTTCCCTTGCAGTAAGTAAAAATTCCAAGAGACATGGGCATGGGTATTATGGATAATAAAACTCATTTTATTAACTAGGCTGGCCAATAATCAATAAATTTAATGGTCGATGATTTCTCTTTATTTTACCCTGCCAAGGGAGACTCTGAAACAGCTTCAATCAGCTGTGTTACTTCTCAGAGGGAACTCCCCTGACAACTGAAACTCAAGCCTGATTGGTGGACATTTATTGAGGAGGCAGGCTAGAAGCTCTCAGTCATCCCAAACACTTCATTGTAAAGGGAGGGAGGTCAGTTAAGAATGTGGCCTGGTCATGAGGTATGTGCACCCTTTAGCAATCAGGTTCTCTCTACTCTGGTTTCTTCTTCATGAGATAAGTGATCCTAAACTCTAATGAAGGGGGGCAAAGACAGGAGCTCTTTCCTATGGGGAAGGGTCAACCTCAAACTGATCCTGTCCTGCACACAGAAATTAAGCTCCTAATTGAATGGCTTCCACCTTGGACACCTTGAGGAGAGATGAAATGCTCATGATATTCTTTACCCAGGGAGAAGTTTCTTCTAAGCTAGCCTTCTCAATAAAGACAAGAATATTACAAATTATTATTAATAATCCAATGGTACAGCATTAAAACTAATTTCTCTCACGCTAATGACTCACAGCCCACATGGATGGTTGTTCACCTTATACCACAATGACATTTACATTACTAAGCTAAGAAGTCTCCTGGAGTCTATGTTCCTATTGTCCACTTCTTCCTCTAGAGTAAAGCAGTACAGTTAGTTATTTTGTGGGTTAAGCTTTGATGCTAAAACCAAGGCCAAACACTGAATGAGTCTTAGAACCCCAACAGATTTAGAGGATGCAGCAGAACAAGTAGAAGGAGGTGTCCCCAGTTCATCAGGCTGAGAATGACTGAGAATCCTCAAATGGAAAATAAAAGACCACTTTCTGGCTTAGCACCTTTGGAAAGTCACTTAATTTCTTTCTTCTTCAGTTTTTTCATCTGCAAAGTGGGGAGTATTACTTACATTATCCACCTCACCTGGGTGTGAGAAAAGTACTTTGTAATCTTGAAAGTGCTAGAGAAATATGAGGGATTTGCCATAATTTTGTTCCTTCTGAGATTATTTATCAAAAAGACCGGTTATGCTTGAACAACAAAATATAACCTACTTCTACACTATTATTATTTCCATCAGAGGTAGAGAAGCCAGGATGAAAAACTAATTGTAAGTTGCCTGAGTGCAAAGCACACAGCCATCAGGTTAAACTGAATGGACTTCATGAAAGACCTCAGCCTTCCTTAGAAGAATAAGCAAGGACGGAAGGACCTTATCTAATATAAAACTTCAAAAGAAACCAATGTTTGTTGTAATCTCATTTTTTAACGACAAAAAACTAATCTTATTTCTCAAAATTCTATTCTGTGACCATGATCTAATAGTTCCACAGAGTGAAGCTTATGCTAACTGGAGAAAAGTCATGTCTTTTTTCAAGTAAGTTGTTAAATCATTTCTGCTATATTTTCCTAGAACTCTTGTTTTTTAAAAAGAAACTGTCCAGAAAGCCCCACAGGCAGCTGAGCTAGGGGCCATGCAAGACAGGGCAATAGCTCTTTTAGATAGTGATTTCACTAATTGGCACACGCCATCACTTTATACCTCCTTAACAAGGAAGATTTAACTACAATTCTGAAATGCCATCACCTATTTTATCTGAGTACAAAGAAAGTCAAAATACCTAGAAGAACTCAGGCTCTAGCACAGAGGGGCTGGCAGAGAAACTGGTGTTTGCGTCCAGACAACAATGGAGCGGGAAATGATCCAGGGAGACAAGCCTCTTAGGCTACTTTAATTTTTAACCAATAAAGCCTCTTTATTTGATATGCAATAATAATGACATAATAATAATAATATAATTATTATTATGTAATCATAATAATAAGTCAAAAACCTAATGCTTATATTATATATCATATCACATATATGCATATATCACAACATATATTATATTACATATAAAAAACCCAAAGCTATATTAAAAGAGGAATGAACAGTGTTCAAAACAAAGAAGGTGACAGTTCCACTGCATTATCCAAATGACCTCCCATGTAACACTGCACTTCTCATCTCTGCAGTGTCTATCCCACAGCCTGGAAGTAATCTCCTCACTTCTGCCTCACAGAATCCCTCTTTTTTTTAACCACACAGTTTTACATAAAACCTTTCTCAACACATCCAACTACTAGAGCCCCGCCCTCTCAACCTACTTTGTACAGCTGTGTGTTTACTCTCTTTAGGTTTACTAAGTTTGTATTTAAAAGTGTACCTGTTGTCTCCTTATTGGAATGCAAGCTCTTTTCAAGGAGGGGTTGTTACTATATTTGTATCCCCAGCACCTAGTAGAGTGTCTGGCATATGGTAGATGCTTGATAAGTACCTGCTAACTGATTTATACTATGACTTGATGAGACTACATCTGGAATACTATGTTAATGCCACATTTTAGAAAGGCCATTAACAACTGGGAACACATCCAGAAAAGGTCAAACAGGATTAAGAAAGACTGGAGGAGTATGCCATACAAAGAAAGAACAAGGATGGCTTAACTTGGAGGAGACTTAAGGAGAGCAAGATACATGGCTATGAATACTTCAAGGGCTGTTATGTGAAAGCCTTTGTTCTGCCTAGCCCCAGAGGGAAAAACTAGGAATAATGAGTCAAAGTTAATAAAAAGGATAAGACTTAGGTTTGACATAATGCAAAACTTCCTAACTCTTAGACCTCTTGACAACTCAGGAGACAGTGTGTTCCTCCCAGGAAGGCTTCTGGCACAGGTTGGATGACCACTTCTAGTGTTAATGGTGAGTGGGATAGGTTTAGTGAAGACTTCTCAGATTGTAATTCTTCTCCCAGGGGTGAGGTAAGACTGAGAGGCTCAAGGTTACTATATTTTTAGAACAGAATAATTCCATATAAGGATATAAAACTATGTAGTACATTAGGGTCTCAATGATTGGATAAAGTTTACCTAATTCTTCAATGTCTTCATTTCAAAAGGGATTGGTTAGATTTCGTGTCTAGAATGTAAGATCATATTCTCAGCTAATGAGAATAATGGTCAGTGGGGGGGGGGGAGGGACTTGCGTTAGAGTCTATATAAATCACTGCCTTTTCTTTGTCTTCGGCTTTCCTACTCCAGGTGAACTGCTGTAGGATTGTCCAGATTCTCGAGAATCGAATAAATCTCTTTTCTGTCATCACTTTGAGAGGCCTCTGAGTAATTGATTTATGTAGGGACCTGAGCCATCCCACACAGTTTGGGGGCTCATCCGGGATCTGTGACCTTTCTGAGAGACGGCTGACAGCTCAGTTCAAAGACTGGGCGCCTGTGGGGAGATTTCCCCATCGTCCTTGAAAAGGGCTGCTGGGCCTCCCTCTCTGCAAGGTAATGACCCAAAGCAGAGGAACTCAGTGAAGACAGAAAAGAATAGAGATAGGGACTCCAAAGACTCCGAAGCTGTGAAGTGTGTAAAAATGTCAACCGGTTGGTGTTGAAGGTTGCAGTCAGGCAACTTGTACGCGTACAACCCAGCGGTAAGCGCGGGGCGGGGCTGGGGGTCAATTCGTTGAGTCTTAGATAGACTTGGGGAGAAGGTGACGACTCCCAACCAAATTGGTGGACTGCAGGACCCCAGGGTGAAGGGCCCCCCCAAAAACGTTTGCTGGGTGACTGTGGGTGGGTGGGCGACCCCCACTGAGAGCTAGCGAGGGAGCTAGCAAGATTTGTTGAGTCATAGACTCGGAGGTGTTGGTGACAACCCTGGACCAAAAGAATGGGGAAGGGGCAGTCCAAACCCCACCGAGCTTCGGAATGGAGTCAGAAAATACCAGTAAATAGCCATTTGGGAAATCAATTACAAAATTGGCACGAATTACCAAATTATAGAGGAAAGGACAAGAAGAAGATGACTAAGTATTGTTGTTTCATATGGGGTGAAAAGATATCAGAGGAGGAGGCACAATCTGGCCCAAATATGGTTCCTCCGAGGATTGGGTTTGCCAAAAATTTAAACCTATATGTACTATTCTATTCTGTTAAATGTTTTGTCTGTATATGTTGTGTTGGTATTTCTGTGTGAATGAAAGTCTGTGTGTCTCTGTTTTTATCTGATAAGGTTGTAAATTTAGCCAGCCAGCCAGCAAGAGCAGAAAGGCTGAGCTGAACTGTCCTTGAAATTCCTTTTACTCCCCTTTTCAACCCCTCCATATTAGTTTCAGAGGGGCGGAGGGACAAGGAGGGAGAGAAAGGGAGAGAAAAATTATTTTACTGTTCAGTTTATATAGCTGGTAACAGCAAGTAAAAGAATGTAGGAGAAGTAGAAAGAAATAAGTTATGTGCAGTTTCAAAGTGGCTTGAGGGAAAGGCAGGAGAATTTAAGCAGGTAGAAATGATGAGCGGGGGTACTGTGTAATCAGAAGGCTTGGAAGAAGTATAAAAGGGAGGGAGGGAATTTATCTTTTTCCCTCAGATCAAAGAGGCATGCTACCAACCATTTAACCATTTCCTGCCTCATCCAAAAGAAGAAATTTTAGTGTAATGGGAAACAACAGAAAGTTAATTGAATTCATTCTGGTTGTATTTGGAATTGTGAATAGGTGGAATGTGTCATTCTTAATTTAATGTTTAAGACAGGTTAGAATTTATTAAAGTTTGGTGTAAGTAAGCAGAAGATTAGAAAGTAAAAGAAAATCTCAAGTAAGCAACTTAGAGCTGAGAGTTTTGAATTTAGGTTTAATTAGATCAATATATTTGATGCCAGACAATGTATTTAAAGTAAAAAGACAATAAGTTTAGGTTTTTCTTTTTCTTTGCAGAGTGGGAGGGCCAGAAAGGGGTGGCCTTGGGAATCCTGGCACAAATAAGAGGAGGGCAGAGACACCCAGTAGCATTTCTGCCAAAAATGTTAGATCCAGTAACAAAAGGATAGGTATTTGTTAGATGCAACATTAATCTAATGTAACTGTTACACGATTTTAAATTTTGTAATTTATTACATATAGACTGGGGTTTTAAAAAGAAGTGACAGAAATTTGATAATTTGAAACTTATATTTGTCATCAAAAAAAAAAGTTGAATACATTAATGGATTATTTTAAGTTTTAAGTAAACTTAAATAAGTTTAAATTTTTAGGTAATTCATTTAAATATTGTATTAGAAATTGCATTGTTAAGTTAATTAATGAATTGGTTAAAAAGAGCTGTTATGAATTTTTTTTGTAAGAGTTTTCTTGTTGTAGCATTCTTATTAAGAAAATGAGAATGCTTTAAAAATGTACATATATATATATATGTAGGTGTGATTTTCAAGCCTGTTCCATCTGAGGATGTATTATGTTAAAAGTTTATTTCTGCTGTTGAAAAGGAAATTTTAGCTAAAATTGTTTTTGCCATGAATCAAGCATTTACTCTAAAGTTATGTTTGTAAAAGAAAGTTTATGGGCAGATGTGAAAAGGCTGTGGGTTTAGGTCTTTTCTTGTGATTTCTGTCAATTAGTTTCAAGGGGATTGTGATAAATTGTAAACTGTTCGTAAGAGAGGAAATATTTGTTGTATTAAGAAATACTTTGTAAAATATTTCGTATGGTTTTTTGGAAGGCCTACCTATCCAATTTGTATTTGTAAGTTACAAAAGTGGGAAGAATTTAGTTTCTCTAATAGGACATGAAAATGCAATTGATGTCATCTGAAATTTATTGTTTGGGTTCATAGCTAAAACAATTTGTTATCACTTATAAAAATTATGTTTGCCATTTGTAATTCTAATGCTAAAGCCTAAAGCTGGTACACTGTGTGAATACGTGGGGGAAAGAAGCAGTCCTCAGGCTAGTAACAAGTACAGCCCCAGCAGCTGAGGAGATTGTATATAGAACTTGCTTTGGTGAGAATTTGAAAATGTATAAGAAATGATCTTCAGTGATTGGCTTTTTAGGGCAAATTTAAGATTTAAGAGGTAAATAAAATCCCTGGGAACATTCTTTCTAAATCTAATGGGAATAAATAGATATTGTATTATTGTTACATAGAACAAGATTGGGATTTAAAGTTAACTGTAATTGTATTTTATTTACAGAAGGATTCAGGGAAAGGAATCCCTTACAAAAAAAAGAAAAAAAAGGGGGGGGTGGCCCCAGGTGGTCTGGGAGCTCCAGGAATGGTCTCGATGGGAGTGGCCAGTAAACTGGAGATTTGGACTGATAGAATTAAGAGTGGGAAGTAGAATAGACTTGGGCATAGTGATAGAGTGGACCTTAGGAGAGCCGGTTCATGTGGAAAAAAAAAAAACAAAACAAAAAAACCAAGCAGTTTTCAAGGTGAAGTTTTCCAGGGCCTTTAGACAAATGAGACTAAAACTCTTTTGGGGTAATGGACAAAGGTCCCAACTTGGAATAAGATCTTTACAAGTTACAAAATGATGTAAAAGCAATTAGTATTAAAACAATTGACTGAATTAATTACTGAGACTAAATCAGAGACATCTTCAGTTTGGGAAAAAGAATTTCAGTCTAATTTTCTTAGAGGTAGGTAGTCTGGTAATATTTGGCGTTGAAAGTTAAACGATTGTTTTGATTTGAATTCATTACATGAACATAAAAATTCAAGTTAGTGTTTGAACTTATCACATGTGGAGCTCATTCTTTTAGATTGAGCAGGGTTAGAAAGGGATAAAGTAGTTTGGGAAACAGATATAAATCTATTAGAGCAATGACTTATGATTGTTATTCAATCAGGAACTAGAACATGTATAGAAAGGCATGTAGGCTACTTAAGACCTGCTTCAAAAGATGCTCCTTGGCCAATGTGAAATTAGTCATGTCTGAAACTGATTATTGGAGCTTGCTATTTTAAGATTTTTGTGGGACTATTAACTGACTGTTCTTCTGAGTCTAACTCCAGGTGTGGATGGCAAGAAAGGCGGTTTGAGCCACTGATCCATGATGCCAGTAAGCCTGTGAGATGCTGGTATGAACTGCAAAAAGGTGATCTCATGGGAAGGTCGGGAGAGCGGCTGTTCAGCCTGAGCTGAGGTAGGATTCTCCTGACTCAATTTCCCCACTGACACCTGGCAGACTTGAAGCCTGGCTGAATGCCAGTTGACAATCTATTCCTGCCTGGAACTGACGTGAAGTAAGGGAGATGTTGTTTCCCTGCAATGTCCCCACTCTTAGTGGCAAATTCCTAAAATCAGAAGTTTTGTAAGTAATAATACCAGATCTGTTGAATAATAGATTGTTGGTAGGGGAACATCTGAGGTTAAGTCTAAAATTGAGCTAACAGGTTTAGGACTTTAGACCAACAACAATAAGTTAGGGTCCTCTAATTCTTAGTAATAGTGTGGAGATGATTAGGTCAAGGGCTTGTGAGACTAGCATGCATAGTTATTATTTTGTCTCAGCTGGTTAATGTTAAATGAAAAATGGTTTGTGGACTATATTGTAAATTCTTTAAAAGAAGCATCACATGATCAGAAGTTGGAATTGTTTTATGATGCGATATGCACTGTGTTAAAAATGATTATTTATTGTATTTATATAAGTACTGGAGCCTGGTATTGACTTCTTAGTGAAATCTCATCTTCCTAATGAGGGAATGAATAATGACTTACTGTGGAATGTAGAAGCTGCATTTTAATGTGAATTTTCTTTTCTTTTAAAAAAAAATGACAATTTGTCAAAGTTTCAATTTTGATTTTTGTAAGAGTGATAGGAATGGTAATCTAAGATGGTATTAAGTTCAGTTCTGTAGGAGAGTGGACATCTGGATTTCTACAAGAAGATGAAGAGAAGAAGATGCTGAGATGCTGTGCTGAAGACTGTTTGAAGGAGCATCCAGATCAGAAAACTGCATAAGATGATACTTCTCCCCAGACTGCTGTATGAGATGGAAACTGTAAATGGACAATTCATTAATTTACCTTTCCCTTTGAATCTCTGTATGAGGGGAAAGATTCACAAGGGAAAGAATGTGAAGGGGTCATGACTATGACTATTTGTAGAGTTGCATATATATATGAATAGTACTAAGAATAACACAGAATATAAAGAATGGGTATGGAAGTGGGAGAATGGGACACATAGGATGATGTTTGATACTTTCTGGAGTGTAATCAATAGAACTGGGAAGAATTATCAACATTGTATATGGAAGAGGAAGCAACAACTATGGAGGTGTAAGTCAGAGATCATGAAAGGAGGACCATTAGGCCCGGAAGATGTGAAGTACTTTCTGGCTGTGGATTATAGGGTAAGACTGTTTCTAGAGGAACATCCTGCTTTGAGAGGACATTATTGGATATGTGGACAGACAGCTTATACTCACCATCCGTTAAACTGGAGGGGTGTTTGTTATATTGGATTGGTGAGACCTAAATTCTTTTTCTTGCCTGAATCAGGGAAACGGCATCTGGGGGTTCCTCTATATGATGATCTAGCCAAAAGGAAGAGGAACATTGACACCTCCCTCACTCGAACTGGAAATGCAAATGGGTGGGGTGACTCTTGGCCTCCTGAAAGGATAATCAGAGAGTATGGGCCTGCAACTTGGGCTCAAGATGAGAGTTGGGGTTATAGAACCCCTATATATCTATTAAATAGACTAAGCAGACTCCAAGCAGTAGTTGAAATTATTACCAATCAAACAGCGGAAGATTTGGACTTATTGGCCGATCAAGCCACACAAACTAGGGAAGCAGTACTGCAACATAGGTTGATCTTAGATTATTTACTTGCAGAAGAAGAGTGAGTTTGTGGAAAACTCAATTTATCTACATGTTGCTTAAAAATTGATGATAATGGAAGAACAGTGAAAGAGATCACCAAAAATATCAGGAACATTACTCATGTTCCTGTACAAACGTGGAACTCCTTTTTCAATACATCTTGGTTGTCCTGTTTTGAAGGGAGCTGGTGGAAGAGATTACTGTGGTTTGGCATCATAGCAATTACTGGTATCATATTACTTCCTATTTGTTTACCTTGTTTGATTTCACTTATTACTAAAATAGTTAGAAATTCTCTACTAAAACTTGCTAGAGTAGAAGAGAGGACTGAAGGAGCCATTCGGTTGATGATACTAAAGAAGAAAGGATGGGCAACTGTGGAAACAAAAGACAGGAATGATCCTGATTGGGATGAGGAGATTAATAGACAGTGTGAGATCATGTTACAGAACTGTGGTTGAAATATCCATGAGAAGTCTTCAGGTTAATAAATAAGAGGAGGGATTGAGTGGGATAGGTTTAGTGAAGACTTCTCAGATTGTAATTCTTCTCCCAGGGGTGAGGTAAGACTGAGAGGCTCAAGGTTACTATATTTTTAGAACAGAATAATTCCATATAAGGATATAAAACTATGTAGTACATTAGGGTCTCAATGATTGGATAAAGTTTACCTAATTCTTCAATGTCTTCATTTCAAAAGGGATTGGTTAGATTTCGTGTCTAGAATGTAAGATCATATTCTCAGCTAATGAGAATAATGGTCAGTGGGGGGGGAGGGACTTGCGTTAGAGTCTATATAAATCACTGCCTTTTCTTTGTCTTCGGCTTTCCTACTCCAGGTGAACTGCTGTAGGATTGTCCAGATTCTCGAGAATCGAATAAATCTCTTTTCTGTCATCACTTTGAGAGGCCTCTGAGTAATTGATTTATGTAGGGACCTGAGCCATCCCACACAATGGTGTCCAGGAGATTCATTTTCAGGTATAAGTGGGATGAGATGGCCTCTCTGGTTCCCTCTAACACTAAGATTCTTTGATTTTATCTTTGTGATGGCTGCTACTCAAGTGCCTGAAAACAATTCTCTCTTACATACTTTAAACTTTTCCACAGCAATAATGACTACACAATAGTTTATTCAACAAACATTTTTTTTTAAACAGACAATCTGAAAAATAAACATCAGCTCAGTCTTCACTAAACAAATTCCAGATTAGTGGAGTCTCAATTTAATGAGGCTTTACATGCAAAGGGAAAAGACAGTATTTGGAAAAATAATTTCTTAAGCCTCTGACTCTAACACCAACATTTACCTGGGTTCTGCATGGTTTTCACCAATAAAACTTAAGCTCACCTTGGCTTTGTTTGATGTCTTCTTTCCACCAAACCCTCCAGAGCCAACAATGAAGACAGAGAACTGATTAAAGCATATGAGCTCTTTCCCACTATAGGAATAAACTTTAAAAAAAAAAAAAAGTAAAAGCAAAGTAAGTTACTAGTCAAGGATGTAACTATCTAATCAAAATATCAGCAACAACTCCTGACTGCCACTTTTCTATATATTTGTTCATGGTCAAGTCATTTCAGCTCTCTAGGCCTCACTTTCTCCATTTCTAAAAAGAGGACTAGATAATCTTTAAAGTTCACTCTGGTTCTAAGTCCTATTATCCTCTGATCCTGCAAAAATTTTGAATGAGTAAAATTTATTTTTAAAGAGTTCTGTCATAAGAGATTTCCAAGTTCTACTAACAAGTTTTAATGACCTGGTAACAACTAATAATAATATAAAGAGAAATCCCTGGCCACTGTTTCTCTTTGTAGTAAGTTTGTATTACTACCCCCATCTTACTGTGGGGAAAATAAAGTGCTGAAGAAGTAAAAAGACTTGCCCACCACTACACAAAAAAATTTGCTCTACATAATCTCTCATTTTGAGTTCTAATCAGATGCACCTATAATCTCTCACATTTCAAAGGACTGAATCTAGTCAAGAAGACTGCAAAAGTTGAAATGTACAAATTGAACTATGTTATTTATTCTTTCTCAAGGAAGCATGGAGTGTGTGATGGACAGAGAACTAGCCTTGGATCTGGAAGACACAAGTCCTGACACATAATGTCCAGCTGACACTGAGTAAATGACTAAACCTATCAGCTAACCTGACACTCAGTAAATGACTTAACCTATCAGCTAACCTCTGGGGGGTAGGATAGGGGAAATCATGACTGGTCAGCAATGGGGTCAAGGCCTCACTTGTGGCTTGTATTGGGAGTGCAGTCGCTGAGGTGGGTCCTTGCTGTAGGTCCTGTGATGGGAGGCTGGCTGCTGCTGCTGCTCTTGGATCTGACTCTCCTCACACCCCAGTAAGACTGACCTTTCCTACCAGGCTGATAAGCTGCTTCCCTGCTCCTGGATAAATTCTGAGGTGGTTTTCTAGTTGTTTGGAGGGAAATTTGGGAGGGCTTCAGAGGGTTCCTTCCTCACTCTGCCATCTTGGCACCAGAAGTCTTTTTTTAATAACCTTAAAACATTCCCTGCTTTTGCCTCTACCTACATTAGGCTTTTGGTACATTTAATTATATAGAAACTGTTAAGTGTTCTTTAATTACATCATATCTATTCTTATCTAACCTGCTGTTCAGCCATTTCAATTGTGTTCAGTCATCACCCCATTTGGGGTTTTCTTGGCACAGGTATTGGAGCAGTTAGTCACTTCCTTCTCCAGATCATGTTGCAGTTGAGGAACTACAAAGAGGATTAAGCGATTTGCCTAGGGTCACACAGCTAATGTCTGAGGCCAGATTCAAATTTGCAAAAATAAGTATTCCTGATCCCAGGCCTAGTGCTCTACCTGCCCTCTAACCTGTCAAAATGGTACAGTCCCAGGGTCTTAGAATCACGTCATGTTCTTCTTTTAAAGCCCACACATTTGTTTCAAGGAGAAATTCTTGTTCAACTCAACAACCTGGAGTTGACCATTTCACAGACTGTGAAATAGTTAAAATTGCTTATCACTCACAAAATCTGGTTCTAGACAGAGGCACCTGCAGCACAACTCTTACAGTATATACACACAAGTGATAGTATTTTTAGTATCAACAGGAAAAAAAAGTGAAATAAACCTATCCACCATAATAGCACTTGCTTTTAAGATTGCAAAATGACTTACCATCCAGAAGTATCACTAATCCTGATCCTTTATCCAAGATGTCAACAATAACGGCTTCACTGGTTAACTGTCCTATAATGAAAAGTAACACAAATGATCATGCAGCTATTTAAATGTCTTAAGTTACTGCACAGCATGATAAAATTAATGACTTCCACTGTTAATTATATAAAACTGATTAAGACAATCTACTAATAACTTTCACTTCAGATTCATTAAAATTTTAACATTAATGCTACTACTTGCATTACTAAAAGAGCCACGTGTTCTCATAAATAAGGAAATGGGTGTTTTTATTAATGATTTTCTGGCTAAATCCAATAGTCTTTTCTCAATAGTTATCCTTTTCAATTTTTCAGGTAAGATTACTTACTTTTCAAGATTAATGGTTTCTTCCTTTGACTTCCTTCTTTCTCTTGACTCCTCCCTCTCTCTCACCCCCTATATTCCAATTAGTTGCCAAATTCTGTTGATTCTACTTCCCCAAGCTCTCTCATAAATGTAACCTTCCAGGGTCTTTTCACTACTCTGGTCCTGGCCCCCATTACCTCATGCCTGGACAACAGTGACGCTTTCTGGTTGGTCTCCTTGCCTCAAGTCTCTCTCCCTTCCAATTCATCCTTCATTCAGCTATCAAACCAAATTTCTTAAAGCCCAGGTTCATGTCATGCTCATAATTCACTGAACTCCACAGGCTCTCTGTTACCTTTTGGATCAAATATAAAAACTTCTGTTTGTCTTTTAAAGCCCTTTATAAATTGGCCCCCTTCTACCTTTCCAGTCTTCTTAGACATTACTTCCTTGCAAACACTCTTTGATGCAGTGACACTGGCCTCTTTGCTGTTCCTCACACAAGACATTCCATGTCTCTTTCATTTTCTCCATGTCTGAAACTCTCTTTCTCTCTCTCTCTCCCTCCCTCCCTCCCTCCATCTACACCTTCCTTCAAGTTTCAGATAAAACCTCACCATCTACAAGAAGCCTTTCCCAATTCTCCTCAGTGCTGATCCAATTTGTTTTATAAACATATGCATACATATATGTAAATATATGTATATACATATATATATGTAAGATAAATTGGAGATAATCAGAGGGGATATATACCTATATACACCAAGACACACACACGCACACACAAATTTCTTTTGTTTGTACATTTTGTTTGTTGGGTGCATGCTGTTTCCTCCATTGAATTCTTACCACCTTGAGAGAGAGGACTGTTTTTTGTCTATCTCTGTATTCTTAGTTCTTATAATAGAGTCTGGCACACGGTTGGTACTTGTTGACTTCACAAGAGTTGAATTAATCTAATTCAGAGACAATTTATATCAGAAGCAATTTCCCCATCCTTATCTGGCCAATAGAGTATTTAATGTGTTTAACTAATATATTTAATGGTTCCACTTCCTACTCAAAGTAAGAAATGGAGAAATAAGCACCCTACCATGAGTTATACTGGATCACATAACCAAAATGGATGACTAGATATTTTTTTCTAATCTTCACATCTCTCAAATCTCTCCAAAATGGAAATTATATGCAATAGATATAACGATTTCAGCTGTCTCCATGGTCTACGATACCAAGAATCCTAACAAGATAAAAACTCAATGAACCAACAGCAAAGACCAATCCCTCACCCCTAACTGTGCTTACTCAGCTCTTTCTTCGCTAGCCCTCTGGAAGGGATGCATAAACTGACTTGTGGCTAGACAGCAGAACTCAACCCTGTCTCTTTCACCTCACCTCACCTCCCTCCCCAGACCACAGAAAATCAAAAAGCAGAGCCCAGGGCTGCAGTGAGGCAGCTGTCTGCACCACAACAGAGCTCATCCAGAGAAGTGAGGGACCGAGGGAAATGGCACAGAATGTCTGCAAGTGCCAGTTCTCTATTCCCAGAAGGTGAATTGACCAAAATGGAAGGAAGCTAAAACAGCTCTAAAATCTAGCCCACAGGCTAACTATCATCAAAGGGGATTAAGTCAGAAAGAAAGTGATACATAAAATAAGGGGGAAAGACTGAAACTACCAAAACTCTCAGAAGGAAAAAAACTCAGGTAAAGATCTTGAGCTTATATAAGCAAATAAAGCTACAGGAAAGATATTAACACAAGGGAATATGGCTTCTAAGTCAGCTAAGTGGGCAGACATCTACGAATAAATGTTACAAGATAAATGAGAATAAATCAAGGTGAGGCAGAGGACCCTGTAGATTTCCAACAGAGCATGAAACCACATGAGAATGTTCCCAGCTGGTTTAAAGGAGAAATAAGAAGTATAAAAGCAGATTTTATGACCTGCACAACAGAAATAAGCAGCAAAATAGAAAAACTTGAATCTATGGTGGCAAATTTCACCAAAGAAACAATGAAAGAACTGATTAAGAACACAAATATACAGAAATAAAGGCCAATCCCTATCTGGAGTTACTGATTTACCAGAGGAAACAGAAAAAAGTCACTTCTCCCCAGATACTTACTTTGGGTGTTTTGATAGAGACATATCAACTCAAAGAGGAATGGATTCCAGGCCAGGAGGACCCCGATTTGCACACTTTTGCTAAATCTTCCCACTGCAGAACCCAACATGTCAATTTCATGGCAAGTGGTCAACTCAGATTATAGGATTTAATGTATGCCCCTGACTGGTTTTGGGGGGCCATGTTTTTAACAACTGATGACAATTTTGTACAGCTGCCAAAACCAGCCCCTGTGAAAAACATCCTTTCTTGTCCTCTCAGGCAGACGGCCTCTGCTTTAATCTTCACTCTCTTCCTGTTCAGTAGTTCCTTCTCTGCTGCCTACAAATATACCTCTCTCATACCAACTAGCTAGCCTCCTGTATCTCTCTCTTCCCTTCCCCTTTCAGGCACTCAGTGCCTCTATTTCCCCTGACCTCACTCTCTTGGAAACCTGTTACTTCTCTTACTACTTCAGGGTACACAGGCTCTGTGCACTGTGTGTGTCATATTCCATCACTTCACTTAGAGCAGCTCATTTCACTTCCTTTCACTTTGTGTTATTTAGTGAATCAGAAATGACAAAGACCACCCAACACGGCACAGTGTCTTGGTCAGCAGGAGATACATCTTTTAAGATTGGCAGTTTCTGTAGTTACTTGTTATTGCTAGCATCGAAACCCAAAGATCCCCCAGTCAGTCTTTAATTTTCAAATGGTTCCCCAGTCATAGTTGTGAAGAAAGTTGCATATTCATTTTGAACTTATTGTGCTGTGAGGTACTGGTCTAAAATCAATTTCTGCCAAACTGCTTTCCTCTTTTGTCAGTAGTTCTGGTCAAAAAGAGTCTTTCATCCAGTAATTTACATTTATGAAACACTAGGTTATTATTTTTTGTTTCTGTTTCTTGTTAATCTAGTCAGTTTTAATGTTTAACTTTTTCTGCTTTTCAAGGAGTACCAAATATTTTTCTTGACTACTGTCTCATAACATTGTTTGCAATTTTATAATACTATATTCATATCTTTTCACCTTATTTCCCTTTGAAAATGAATGTTTTTGCTTTATCTAGTTCATTCAAATCTTCCTTTGATTTGATTGGTATAGCTAAAATTTGTGAATTTAAGTACTACTACCACTGTTATTACCCTGACATGGCCCAACCATGGACAGTGACCTTATTTCCAATTCT